>NC_062564.1:122584922-123208255 GCF_022837055.1 Prionailurus viverrinus
GAGAAAAGCCCCTCTGTAAAAGGATGCTATGGTGACACTTCACTAGAGAAGCCTTTCTTGACCATCGTAAGTGGTCCTAGCTCTTTTTTTTTAATGTTTATTTATTTTTGAGAGAGCACAAGCAGGGAAAGGGTAGAGAGAGGGGGATAGAGGATCCGAAGCAGGCTCTGCACCAACAGCAGCAAGACTGATGAGGGGCTCGAACTCAAAAACCTCAAGATCATGACCTGAGCCGAAGTCTCAGCTGAAGCCTCTCAACAGACTGAGCCACCAGGCGTCCTAAGTCCTAGTTCTTTTATTCTCCTCAGTGATCTTTGTTTATTTCCTTCCTGTCACTTCCAACAATTGAAACAATATTTGTTTACTTTTTTATTGCTCCATGAGAACTGGGATGATGTCTGTTTTGTTCATCATTGGATGCGTAGAGATGATGCACCTGTGCCTAGCACATACTAGAAGTTCAACACACAAGTATTTGTGAGATGAAAGGATGAAATGAAATAGACACAGCTGTTTCATATAATATAAAGAAATAAAGAAGATCTTTAGAAAGGAGTGGACTGAGGATGAAGCATGAGCTCAGGGAATCAATGGGCTCAGACAGCACTAACACATGGGAGTAACGCATGGAAAATTCACAGAGCCCCCTGCTGGCTATAGGCAATGAAGCAGGCAGGGCCAATAGCAACCTTCCAAAGGTTGCTATTGCTATTTGGTGGTAGCAACCACCAAAGATGGAGGAGGCTGGAGGAAAGACAATAATAATGTTGGGTCTTTGAATCCTCTGAATAAAAATTGGTTAGGTATGGGCTAATTGAAGGAGGAAAGGAACCTCACAAACTTGCATATTGATCCAGTGGAAATGTGTACGTCAGAGACATGTAAAGATCCAGAAGAAGAGCCAATTAGAAAGATGGGACATGTTCTTAAAAAAGAAGATTCTAATAGTTGAAAGGAAAATAATGAAAACATGAGGAGATTGCAGTTATAGAAAATGGCTGTCATATACTCATAAAAAATTCTTGGCAACTGGAAGTATACAAATACTGTAGTTAAATAATTTTTGGTATTCCAATTTACATATTTAAATACATTTTTTCATATAAATCTGTAAAATGATGTGCATAGTATAACTTCAAAAGCATTATATAAATTTAGGCAATTTTTTTTTCTTTTAAATCCCAGCAGTGATGAAAATCGGTCACTAAAGTGAGCATCCCCTTGGGGAGATAAAAGCACCCTTGCAGCTGAGCCTTTAGGTGTGGGATTCTTTTTCTCACAGAAACACTCTAAGTGAAGCAACAAAATGTTCAGGAGAGGAGATGTTCTGTAGAAGCAAGGTAGAGTAAGATAAAATACCAGTTGTCAACATACTGTTTGCATTGTTTCCCCTGAATCTTGCTTCTATTAATATTTTCCTTTTTTTTTCCCCTGTACCAACTTTTGTAACTTAGTGTTCAGTTCTTTCCCTGATGTACTCCATAACTATTCAAGAAAGAGTTACTATTTATGAAACTAGTAAAATAGTGAGCAACTATATAAATATTTGATAAATAAATGCATGATACTAAAATATCCACCCTCAAGATAAGAATTTATCCCCATATGCTTTTCTTCTTTTTACTTGAAATCAACATGGCTAACGGTAAGAAATGGAACTGATGAGTTACAAAACCAGTGGAGTATGTTAAGAGGGTTGGTAAGCTTGTAAATAAAAGAGTTAACTGTCTCATTTTCTTACAAAGACCTCCTTTATTCGATGCTCCTCCTTCACACTTCTCTTCCCCACCTCATGTGTCCAGACAAAGTCTTAACTAAACACAGCGGGAACTTTATTCTGATATTCTTAAACACTGTAGTTCTTTTTATCTATAAAAATAACCTCTTCCTTTTCATTAGTGGCTGGTCACTTCTCCCTTGTTGTTCTTAAAAGAAACATGACAAATAAGTGTTTATTATTCATGCCTCTATATTCATTTTATCACTCTAGAAAAACAGGATATGGATTGGAGAAAATGGAGGCTCTTCAATACTGCTTTGTCATCAGCAGATGAACCGAGATCAAGTCTCTTCACCGCCAGACCTCTGACTACATGAAAATCCTTCTGGAGAGCCGTGGGAAAAATTTCCCTTCCCAGTTGGTGCTGTCTGAACTACATTTAGAACTCTGCAATGTGTGCCTCCTGCCTTGTGTTTCTCCTCTCTGCCCAAGTGTGGGAGCTGGACTCCAGCGAGGGGGAGGACCCAGAGGCAGGACTATGGCGCGTGCACCTGCTGGAACGACTGGTCCCTGTGCTTCCCTCCCTGCCCCTCCCACCTCACGTCCACCTGTCCACTTCTGCAGCTCCGGGCACCTTTCTGCGCCAGCTCGTTTCTGGTCCCACTTACATGGCATCTGCTGATGGGAGTGATGTGTAAAAGGAGTGAGATGTAAGGAAGGGGAAGGAGCTACACGTGGCGGGGGGGGGGGGGGGGGCGGTGTAATGAGGTTGTGTAGTGTGACCTGGAACAGCAGGTGTTACACCTCTGTGAACCACCATACTGGCTCCACCTTGGAGAACTAACATCTCAACCCGTGCTCCTTACTGTAGGAAAGAGGATACCCTACTTCACGTTTTAACATAAAATGTTAAATTAGGGAAGAATTAAGTTCATCGAATTAGGCAAGAAAAAGTAGTAGAATAATCAGTAATATAGACAAAGGGAGTTCATTTCTAAGATAATAGCAACAAAGAAATACTAAAAACTGTATTTTGCTGGATGGTGAAAGGAAGTTCAGTAAAAGAGCTATTCGTTTGCTTTCTTACGAGAATTATTGTGGGTGGGCAATGCATCCAGTTCATTGTTTGGCATGTTAATTGCTAATTCTGCCTTTTTTTTTTTTTTAATTAGGACAGTGGGAGCTTTGATCCCAAGATGGGTTCTAGCCTGAACAGCTTGTCAGATGTTTTTAAGTTCTCTGGACTTCCGCTTTCTCGTTTGTGAACTAAAGGGTTTAGTCTAGATCAGGGGTCAGTAAACTGTTTTCTGTAAAGGGCCAGATAGTAAATATTTTAGGCTCTGGTGGTCGACACAGTCCCTGCCACAACTCAACTCTGCTACCAAAGCATGAACGCAGTCAGACAATAAGAAATAGAATGTGTGTAGCTGTGTTCCAATATAGCTTGATTCACAAAAGTAGGCATGTGGCCCGTGAGACTTGGTTTTCTGACCCCTGATCCAGATCAATCACTTCCCAAGTGTTCCTCAGAGATCTCTGGGGGCTGTCTTAAGAGAAGGAGGAGGAGGAGGGAGTCTGAGCAAGCGGGGCTCTGTGACTCTTGCCCCCATTTCAACTGGGGCAACTCTTTCATATTTACAAATAAGTTTTTTTTAATGTTTACTTTTGAGAGAGAAAGAAACAGAACACAAGCAGGGGAGGGGCAAAGAGAGAGGGAGACGCAGAATCCGAAGCAGGTTCCAGGCTCTGAGCTGTCAGCACAGAGCCCAATGTGGGCTCGAACTTGCGAACCGTGAGACCGTGACCTGAGCTGAAAGTTGGATGCTTACCCGACTGAGCCACCCAGGCACCCCACAAATAAGATTATTTCTAAAGCTTCTTCAGCTGAAAAGCATGTAAAGAAAACATCAGCTCTCTAAAGTTCCCTTGACAATTGTGTGCCTCTAAGTAGTGTCAGCTGCTCTTATGCTTTGGACCTCCCGTTCCCACCCTGCTGATGATCTGATGGTCCCCAGATTTCTCGTTCCAGTTCAGAGTCCTCCTGGATTAGCCTCCTATATTCACTTTCCTTCCAGATAACTATCTCTGTTGGAATGTTCCACAGGCACCTCCTAATCTATGCATCCAAAATGTAACTCATTATGTTCACCCCAGTCCGGCTCCTTTTCTCTTTCTTCATTTGAGTTAATGGCTCCACATTCCCTCTGGTGACACAAACCAGAAACCTGAGCCTTTCTTCTCTCTCTTCTACTCCACTGAAAACCTGACAGATTTTATCTTGTGATTACCTTTTCCCATTGTTCTATGCATTAGTACCTCGGTCTTAGTTCAGGCCTCCACTAGCTCTAATCTGGGCTATTGCCTGATGAGAAAAAATGAGAGGGAGAAACGACTTGAGGAGTAACCTGGCTTGGGCCACCCACAGACGAGTCACCTCATCTGTGACACAGATCTGTACTTTAGACAGAAACTCACCTCATTAAAATTCATCAGTTTCTACCCCATGCAAGATAAAGCACATGTTGTTCAACCTGGAATTAATACAAAGTTGTCTGTAACTGACCCTTACTGATAGGAGGAACCATACGAAATTGCCACTTCTGTAGGTCAAAATGATTGACTCTAGGAATGTGTTGTGGTTCACCTAAAACTCTGACCTAACCTACTGTCATTTTCTCACTCACACTCCACATATAAGGGTAAATTCCTTTGCTGGAATGCACATGCCCGTCATCCCCACTGGCCTGATCAATTCATATACAACTTTCACATCTTAGTTCTGGTGGACATTTTGTCCAGATCTTCTCCAAATGGCCGACTGGTAAAAGGTTCCCTCTCCATGTTTCCATAGCAACTTGTGCAAAGGCCAATGAAAGCACTTAACCTTCGGGTTGAAATGACCCGTTCATGCTCCAGTCTCCCCAGGAGACCTTCAGGTCTTTGAGGACACCTTTGTTTCCCCTCTTCCTGGCATGACGCATTCTATTTGTTGAACTGAATGGAATGGAACGAGACTAGCAATTTCTTAACAAATACTGATCACTAATAAATTGAACTGACTTCGGATTTCATGATTGTGTTTGAGTTTCAGAAGTGTTTGGGGATTTGAACCTGACTTGTGTTTTCATATGCTAATAAATGTGATTTGAGGCATGAAGCATTAATTAAATGAACAGATAGTTTTGAGAATTGGAGGATAGAAAAAGCCAAAGGCTACTACTTTTATCCACAATATTTATATCACAGTAAGTGATTTGAATAAAGGATTTCTGGAGTTCTATTGTGGGAGAAAAGCATTCTTATAGTATAAATAATGCAAACTTTCATTTCCAAGGTCTCTGAATGTGCAAATTGCTTTTTTCTGTATCTCCTCTTTACATACAGGTTTGCATTAATGAAGACGAGATATTTCAGCTCCCCTCTCCTAAAAATACATTGTAGGCAAATAGTAATATTAGTTTAGATCAAAAATAATTCCCAATCATAATTATAGCAGCTCAGCTGTGGACCTATATGCAGTGTGGGAACAGACATATATATTGGGCTGTTGGCAGAGGTAAGCAAAATTATTCATGCCAGGATAGAATGTTCCCAAATAAAGCTTTCCTGCCTGGTGGAGAAGTAGACAACAAACCAGACAGCAGACACACCTGCTAATTGGTCACATAGTTATGCCAAGCTCCGAGACAAGAAAGCCCAAGGAAGAAGGCAGTAATTCGTCAGCATATTCATTGTGGGGTCCTGGACCTGCCACACTGAAGGCTAGAAACAAGGCTCCACAAATTTGAAGAAGTGCAATGAAACATCAAAAAATAGCAGATTTAAACAAAGGGCAAATATTGAACACCTCTCCTAGGTACTGTGAAGGGGGGCTCTCACAGATTAAGCCTCACTGTGGCACCCTTCCCTTTTCTTGGCATGCCAGTTGCAAACATTAGGCCATCTTGCTCCCGTAAGTGTCAGGAGCCGTGTCCCTAGCACAGCACCAGGCATAGCAATTCGTAAAGGTTTTGCAATAGTTAAAACTCTCTTGCACAGGCAGACAAAGAAATGAAGACCAGGATGGGAGGAAGAGGCCCTGTGTCAAAGCTCCAGGAGAACATCCAGTTTGCAACATATCCTGTGTTCAGAGAGGGCTTCATGTTCTGGATATTGAAGCCACATGTGCGGAGGATGCATTTAGGATTTCACGGCTCTTATCGTGATCAGTGTAAAATCCAACTATAGTGGGTGCTGTTTTTCCCCTCTTCTTCCTCTTCTTCCTCTCTTGTTTCAGAGTTGTGTGACTCAGCAGAGGAAGCAAGATGACCTTTTTAAACTCAGTTGTATAGACTCTGGATTTACTACCACATCTGGTTCCATATCCATAAGGAAATCATATATATCCCCATTTTCCTTGTGCTTTCGCTTGGAGTTTCTTGAGTGTCTGGCTTATCTCCTATTTTCTTGTGTGGCTCTCACTCATCATTCTTGCAATGATCTCACATGGCTTCTCCTAAGCCTGGACCATAACCTTTTTTCTAGTTGTTTTTCAGATATTCTGTGCCTTTTCTAATGATAGTGGTAGTGATGATGATGATGACGATGATGATGATGATGATGATGATGATATGTGTTTAGCCAGTCTTACTGAACAGGTATTATATGCCCCACATTACTTTGAAGAATTTACATATGTCATTTACTCATTATCTGATTTTTATTCTCTGTATAATTCAATGAGTTAGATATTATCATCTCTATCTTTTATTTTTTCTTTTCTTTAGGAAGTCTTGTATTTTGAGAGAGACAGAAAGACAGAGAGAGAGAGAGAGAGAAAGAGAGAGCATAAGCATGGGAAGTGCAGAGGAAGAGAGGGAGAGAATCTTACACAGGCTGCATGATCATCATGGAGTCTGATGCAGGGCTCAATCTCACAACCATGAGAACATGACATGAGTTGAAATCAGGAGTTGGGCACTTAACCAACTGAGCCACCCAGGGACCCCATGTTTTAGATGAATAAATGGTTGGCAAGAGACAGGATTGATCACTTCTGGTTGTCATATAGTCAGTAACTAGCAAAGCTTCATTTAATTCGTGTTCTGTTTGACCTCAAAGATCAAGCTCCTTGTACTTGACAACTTTTGTTGCAAGTAGTTGCATATGGTTCTCTACTATCATCTCTTTCAGTTCCTTTATTTCTGAGTTGGCTTCTTGACTTTTCTTTCAAAGTATCCTACATATTTCATTTAGTACTTTTTTACGACTATTTCCAAATTTGCCTTTCTGTTCCAACTCTCCTTCATTGAACACCACTACCTAGCATTCTCAGAGAGTGTTCTCAGAATATTTTTTCCAGATGTTTATAGAAAGACAAAGCATCTGATCATTTTTCTCAAACCCTCACTAACTGAGATGTTTTCTATAACTCCGGACGCCCACATAACTTGTCCTGTTCCCTAATTATATAATCATTATGCCAGATTTCAATCTTTTCTGTAACAATGTACTAAGGAAATATAAATATTAGGTCTTTGAATTTTCTTGAACTATATCTTCTGAAGAAATTCATTTGATACCTCTGACTGATTCATTAGGGAAGTTTTCAAATTGTTGCAGAAGGAATATCAAGAGAGATAAAGAGTTAATATTCCTCTTCTGGCGCCTAAACATAATTTTGCAATAACAATTCTGGAAGGTAGTCATTTTAGAAAGAGAAAATTGTAACATTCCAATGTCCTCACCTTTAGCATATCATGAATCAGGCCTGGTGCACCTCTTCGTAAAGATTTATGAAAGGAAAGCGCTGATCTGACAGAAAAAAGAATAAAGGAAAGATTTCATTCATCTGGGGATGGGCTGTAAGAGAAGAAGGGAGATGCAGATGGTGACAGGGAAGGAACCACCTGGAGGAATCCTACTCGCCTGAGCATGCTGGAGAAAGGGTACAAGGTGCTAAGAGAAGCCAGATTTGCGATGTCGTCCAGGAAGATTCAGAGAGATAGTGGAGAGGTACCAGCAGGAGTGAGCTTGAGAGATTATACCTTTAGGGGCACCTGGGTGGCTCAGTCAGTTAAACGTCCCACTTCAGCTCAGGTCATGATCTCATGGTTTGTGAGTTGGAGCCCCACATCAGGCTCTGTGCAGACAGCTCACAGTCTAGAGCCTCTTCAGATTCTGTGTCTCCCTCTCTTTCTGTGCCTCCCTCACTCACACTCTGTCTCTCAAAAGTGAAATAAGCCATGCAGAGAAAGACAGCTACCATATGTTTTCACTCTTATGTGGATCCTTAGAAACTTAACAGAAACCCATGGGGGAGGGGAAGGAAAAAAAAAAGAGGTTAGAGTGGGAGAGAGCCAAAGCATAAGAGACTCTTAAAAACTGAGAACAAACTGAGGGTTGATGGGGGGTGGGAGGGAGGGGAGGGTGGGTGATGGGTATTGAGGAGGGCACCTTTTGGGATGAGCACTGGGTGTTGTATGGAAACCAATTTGACAATAAATTTCATATATTGAAAAAAATGTATAAATGTTAAAAAATTAAAAAAATAATAAGGTAAAATAGTCAAACTCATAGGAGCAGAAAGTAGAAGGGCTTAGGCGGGGGATGGAGAGTTACTGTCCATATAAAACTTTATATAAAGTATAAAATTTCAGTTATGCAAGATGAGTAAGTTCTAGAGATCTGCTGTATAGCACTGAGTTTACAGTTAACAATGCCGTATTGTACACTTAAAAATTTGCTAAAAGGATAGATCTCATGTTGTCTGTTATTAAACATATATAATATATATATATATATATATATATATATATATATATTTAAGATTTTTTAAAGTAATCCCTACACCCAACATGGGGCTCAAACTTACAACCCCGAGATCAAAATGCTCTACTGAATGAGCCAGCCACGCACCCCATGTTATCTGTTCTTAACACAATTAAAAAAAAGAGGTAAAGCTTCAGTTTACACAGAATTTTCATGGGGTGCAAATGTGCCCAGGTGCTGACTTAGAGGAGCACAGTGTTTCTTAGAGCATCATTGGTGAGCAAAGTCTGGTGTTGGGAAAAGGAGGCCTCTGAGAATGGACAACCCAATGACCAAAGACCATGTAGTCATTAGTAGTGGATATTTATCCACTTATCTGATTTATCCACAGGTCAAATTGGACTCATTTTATCTCTCTATTCACCAGTCCAAGGAGCAGCTGGGACCAGCCACTCTGCAACAGAGCTTGGCAAGATCTAGAGGATTCTTCATGAATTCTTGCCCTCCCCACCAGCCCTGTAACCAAGAAGTCACAGGAGCCAGTGCTCTCTCCCATACATATGAGGCTATCTTGAAAAGGATCAAGGAAAAGAAAAGATGTTCGATAGACTAAGCAATTCTAATTATGAAACCAACTCAGTCTCATTATAGGAAAAAAAAACCCCAGAATACATGCACAAAAAGAAGGAAACAACAATATTCATAATCCCATATAATCATAGATAACAGCTTTTGACATCTTGGAGCAGATCCTTTACAATGTAATATACTAATCTATACCTCCCAATCTCTCTCTGTCCTTACTCTCCCCCTCCTCCTCTTTCTCTCTCTCTCTCTCTCTCTCTCTCTCTCTCTCTCTCTCCCTGACATTTACTACTCATGTGACCTTGAGAACATTCATCATTTGTAAAGTGAAGGTAGTAGCAATGTTAATATCTACTTCATAGAACTGCATTAGGATTAAATATGAAGATGCATATGAATGTTAGTGCAAAGTAAATATTCAACACATTTTAGCCATTTGTTTTTCTTACAAAAATGGGCATAAGATACAATTTTAAAAGAATATATAGAGAATATCTCTTTATTTCAATACATAATTTTTGTATGACATCACTCCGAAGAGTTGAAAAGTACTCAAGGCTGGACCAAAGTTGATTTAACCGACCCTCTATTGTTGAGCATTTAGGTTATTTCTGACTTTTCATTGCTACAAATTGTTCTCATACAAATATTCTTGGAGGTACATATTTAAAACAAATCTTTATCTGTTTCTTTAGATTAATTTTCCAGAAGTTCAGTTTCTTTGTTAAAGGACAGGCCAATTTTGAAACTTTGAATACATATTTCCAGATTGCTTTCCAGTAAGGCTGACCTCAAAATTATGGTGCCTTGTAACAAATTCAGCAAAAACATGTCCAATTTCACATCCTTTTCCATCCTTAGCAATGCAACTACAATTCATGGCAAGATAAAATTCTGCTGTGAATCAAAGAAACTCCACCTGGAACAAGAGGTCTGACATTTATGTTTCCAGATAGAGTGAAATCTGAGACAAGCAGGGAAGGAGGTTCTCCATTTACCCCCATGGTCTTTGTGGCTGATAGCCAAATGTCAGATGAAACAGACACACTGTCTTTTCTTTGTAAGTCATTCTGTAAACGCTCTTGTTTGGACAGTAACTGCATTTTAATTGGCTAGCATTCTATATCATTATGTTACATTCCTAACTGAAAATGACATAAAAAAAATCTTATTACCCTAAAAACCCCTCCGGTCTTGAGTTTAGCTTTCACCCCCGCATGGATCATTGTGGCTATGACTTCCTTAGGGATTACTCACAGGAGCAAGAACAGTCTGCTTCGTGCATGGAAAGACTGAAAGCCACTAATCTACAGAACTTAATTTAGAAACAACCTGCAAAAGATAGTTAGCAACTAATGAAGGTTAACTGAACCCTCCCTGGGGATGGTTCTCCTGGCTTAGCTATAACTGTGCAAAGCCTTTCTTTTGCATCTGTTACACCCAGGAGGCCAGAGAGGGAAAGAAGACCAACATGAGACACATAGAGTCAGCTCTTCTGCCTCATTCCTACTGCCCTACTTAGGAAAGGAGTTCAGTTCAGCCTCAGAAACTAACACACACTTTCTCAGATGTTCATGGTCATTCTCTCTAGATGAGAGCTCCATGGTACAGTAATTAACCAGATTCAATTGCTTTAGTTGTCTTATCACAAACCCTAATGTGCTAACATATTGAGCTATCAAATAACGATGGTCTCTCGGTCATTTGATTGAGATGTTTTAAAGAAATTTCAATACTAGATTTCTTTTGCAGTATTAGGTGTGACTTGATAGTATTAACATTCTTAAATGAGTTAATTAGTTCAACAAGTTCTTTTCCTTTCCAGGTTTGTTTGTTTTTGAGAAATAATTGACATATATCACTGTATAAGTTTAAGGTGTCCAGCATGATAGTTTGATTTACAGGTAGTATGAAATTATCACCACTATCAGCTTACATATTCATCTTTTCATATAGATACAATAAAAAGAAAAGAAAGAAAAAAAGAAAAAAGGAAAAAATTCTTTTTGTGATGAGAACTCATAGGATTTACTCTCTTAATAACTTTCCTATATATCGTGCAGCAGTGTTACCTACAGTCATCATGTGGTACATTGCATCCCTAGCACTTAATTATCTTAAAACCAGAAGTTTCTACCTTTCGACTACCTTCTTCTCTCCCCACTCCCCGCCCTCTGGCAAGCAACCACAAGTCTAATCTCTTTTTTATGAGTTTGATTTTTTGTTTTTGACTTTGTTTTGTTTTTGTTTTGTTTTGTTTTAGATTCCGTATGGTAGTGAGATCATATGGTATTTGTTTTCTCTGATATATTTTCCTTAGCACAATGCCTTCAAGGTTATTACAAGTGGTAGGATTTCCTTGTTTTTTTTAATGGCTGAGTAATATTCCACTGCATAATTTATCTATTCATCCACTGATGGACAATTAAGTTGTTCCTATGTCCTGGCTACTGTAAATAACACTGCTACAAACATGGAGGTGCAGATAGCTTTTCAAGTTTCATTTTCTTTGGATATATTCCCAGAAGTGGAATTGCTGGATCATATGATAGTTCTATCTTTAATTTTTTCAGGATACTTCATCTTGTTTCCATAGTGGCTGCACCAATTTACCTTCCCACCAATGGTGTACAAGTGTTCTCTTTTCTCCACATCCTGCCAGCATTTATTATTTTTTTTCATGATAGCTATTCTAATAGGCGTGAGGTGATACCTCTTTATGGTTTTAATTTGCATTTCCTAACGACTAGTGATGAGCATCTTTGAATATCCTTGGTGGGCTATTGTATATCTTCCTTAGAGAAATGTCTATTCAGATCCTTTGCCCATTTTTAAATTGGGTTACTTGGCTTTTTTTTGCTATTGGGTTGTATGAGTTCTTTATATATTTTGGAAATTAACCCCTTATCAGATATATAATTTGCAAATATTTTTTCCTACTCTGTAGGTTGTTTTTGCATTTTGTTGATGGCTTCTTTTCCCATGTAGAAGTTTTTTAATGTGGTCCTAAGTGTTTATTTTTAATTTTGTTGCTTGTACTTTAGGTGTCATATCCAAAAAATTATTACCAAGACCTATGTCAAGGAACTTTATTCCTATTTTTTTTCCCCTAGGAGTTTAGGTTTTACATTTAAGTCTTTAATCCATTTTCAGCTAATTCTTGTAAGTGGTGTAAGACCTGGGTCCAGTTTCATTCATTTACATGACAATATGCAATCATTCCAGCACCATTTATTGAAAAGACTGTCTTTTCTCCATTGATTATTCTTGGCTCCTTTGCCAAATATTAGTTGACCAAAAATGCTTGGGTTTCTTCCTGGCTCTCAGTTCTGCTCCAGTGGGCTATTTGTCTGTTTTTATGCTAGTACTATACTGTTTTGATGACTGTGGCTTTTATAGTATAGCTTGAAATCAGGAAGTATGATGTCTCCTGCTTCGGTCTTCTTTCTCAGGATTGCTTTGGCTCTTCAAGGTCTTTTTGTGGTTCCATATGCATTTCAGGATTGTTTGTCTACTTGTGTAAAAAATGCCGTTAGAATCTTAATATAAATTGCACTGGATCTGTAGATGGCTTTGGTAGTGTTGATGTTTTAATAGTATTGATTCTTTCAACCCATGAATATAGGGTACTTTTCCATTTCTTCAATTTATTTCATCAATGTCTTATAGTTTTCAGAGTAGAGATCTTTCACTTCTTTAGTTAAATATATTCCTAAGCATTTTATTGGTGCTGATGATATTGTAAATGCAATTAATTTCTTTTTCTTTTTCAGAAAATTTGTTGTTAGTGTAGAGAAACACTACCGATTTTTATATTAATTTTGTATCCTGCAACCACACTAAATTTATTCATTAGATCTAGCAGTTTTCTTGTGGAGTCTCTAAGATTTTCTATATATAAAATCATGTCATCTTCAAATAGAGACAATTTTCTGATTCTGATGCCTTTTATTTCCCTATCTTGACTGATTGCTTAGCTAGGACTTCTAGTACTATGTTGAATAGGAGTGGTGAGAGTGGGTACCCAATCTTACCCAATCTATGAATATGATGTATTATAGTAATTGATTTGCATATGTTGAACCATTCTTGCATCCCAGGGATAAATCCCACTTGATTGTGGTATATAATGCTTTTAAAGTACTGTTCAATTCAGTGTGGAGTATTTTATTGAGAATTTTTACAACCATATTCATCAAGGATATTGTCCTGAAGTTTTGTTTTGTAGTAGTATCCTTTTCTGACTTTGATATCAGGATAATACTGGCTTTGTAAAATAAGTTTGGGAGTGTTCCCTCCTCCTTAATTTATTATAAGCATTTGAGAAAGATTGGTGTTAATTCTTCTTTAAATGTTTGCTAAACTTCACCAGTAAAACTGTCTGGTCTTGGGCTTTTCTTCATTGGGAGATTTTTTATTACTGCTTTGATCTTCCAACTAATAATTGGGTTATTCAGATTTTCTATTTCTTCCTGATTCAGTCTTGGAAAGTTGTATGCTTCTACGAATTTTTCAAGGTTTGTTGCATATAGTTGTTCATAGTAGCCTCTTATGATCCATTGAATTTCTGCGTGATTAGTTGTAATGTTTCCTTTTTAATTTGTTTTGTTGACTTGGGAACTTTCTCTTTTTCCCTTGGTTAGTCTAGCTCAGGGTTTGTCAATTAAAAAAATACTTTCAAAGAAACAACTCTTAGTTTGGTTAATCTTTTCTATTTTTTTCTATTCTGTATTTCATTTATTTCTGCTTTAATTTTTATTGTTTTTTTTTTCTGCTAACTTTGGGCTTGGTTTGTTTTTCTTTCTCTAGTGTCTTAAGATATAGAGTTAGGTTGTTTATTTAGGATTCTTCTTGCTTCTTAATGTAGGTGTTTATTGCTATGAACTTCCCTCTTAGAATTGTTTTTGTTGCATGCCACAAGTTCCGGTATGTTTTGTTTCCATTTTCACTTATTTCAAGAAACATTTGGGGCGCCTGGGTGGCTCAGTCGGTTGAGCGTCCGACTTCGGCTCGGGTCATGATATCACGGTTTGTGAGTTCCAGCCCCACGTCAGGCTCTGTGCTGGCAGCTCAGAGCCTGGAGCCTGCTTCAAATTCTATGTCTCCCTCTCTCTCTGCTCCTCCCTGGCTCATGCTTTGTCTCTCTCTCCTTCAAAAATAAATAAAAACATTTAAAAAAAAATTTTTTTTTAAAGAAACATTTTTATTTCCTCTTGAGTTTCTTCTTTGCTCCATTGGTTGTTCAGAAGACTGTCATTTAATTTCCATGTGCTCATGAATATTCCAGTTTTCCTCTTGTTGATTTCTGGTTTTATGCCATGGTGGTCAGAGAAGATACTTGGTATGATTTCAATCTTCCTGAGTTTGCTGAGACTTGTTTTGTGGCCTAACATATGGTCTATCCTAGAAAATGTTTCATGCGCATTTGGGAAGAATGTGTATTCTGCTGTTGTTGGATAGAATATTCTGTATAGATCTGTTAGATCCATTTGGTCTAGAGTGCTGTTTAAATTCGCTGTTTCCATATTGATTCTCTGTCTAGATGATCTCTCCATTGGTGAGGGTGAAGCAGTAAAGTCCTTAACTATTATTGTATTGCAATTTATTTGTCCTTTTAGTTCTGTTAGTTTTTGCTTTATATATGTAGGTGCTTCCATATTGGGTGCATAAATATTTATGATTGTTGTCTCTTCTTGATGTATTGCCCCTTTATCATTACATAATTATTTTCTTTGTCTCCTTTTATCCTTTTCAATTTAAAGTCTATTTTGTCTGAAATAAGTACAGCTTTATGGGGATTACTATTTGCTCAAAATGTCTTTTCCATCCCTTCACTCTCAGTGTATATGTGTCTTTGAGGCTAAAATGAGTCTCTTATAAGCAGCATATTATTGTATCTTGCTTTTTTAAATCCACTCAGCCATTCTATGTCTTTTAATTGGAGAATGTAATCCTTTTATGTTTAAAATAATTATCTATAGGTAAGAACTTACTATTGCCATTTTGTTAATTGTTTTCTGGTTGTTTTGTAGATCCATTGTTTCTCATTTCTTATCCTGCTATCTTTTCTTGTTTTTTGTTTTTTGTTTTTTGGGTTTTTTTTTGATGTCTTTTAGTATGAGTGTGCTTTTATTTCTTTATCCTGTTCTTTTGTGTAATTACTATAGGATTTTCCTTTGTAGCCACCATGAGGCTTACAGAAAATCTTAAATATATAACACCTTTTTAAAAACTGATTGCAATTAACTTCAATAAAATTAGTAAACTTCACATTGCTACTTCTTTCCCTCATATATTTTCTTTCTTTCTTTCTTTCTTTCTTTCTTTCTTTCTTTCTTTCTTATTTGAGAGAGAGAGAGTGTGTGAGCAGGGGAGAAGGGCAGAGGGAGAATCTTAAGCAGGCTCCTCACTCAGCAAGGAGCCTGATGTGGGGCTCTGTCCCATGACTCTGGGATCATGACCTGAGCCGAAATCAAGAGTCAGACGCTCAACCAACTGAGCTACCCAGGCACCCCGTTCCTTTCACATTTTAAATGATTGCTGTTATAATTCACATGTTTTTATACTGTGTTACTAATAACATACTATTATAGTTTTGGTTATTTTTACTACATTTTTTTTAACTTTTAAACTAGAGTTGTAAGTGAATTATGTAAGTAATTGTGAATTACTATGTTGTTATTTTTACTACATTTTTTTTAACTTTTAAACTAGAGTTGTAAGTGAATTATGTAAGTAATTGTGAATTACTATGTTGTGAATTACTATGTGAATTACTATATATTTACTATTACCAGTGATATTTACACTACCTCTTTATGCTTTAATGGTGTTAATTAGCATTCTTTTACTTCCACTCAAAGAACTTCCTTTAGTATACCTTGTAAGGCAGCTCTGATGGCAATAAACTCTCTCAGCTTTTTTGTTTGGGAACATTTTTATCATTTCTGAAGGACAACTTTGCCAAGTAGAGACTTCTTCGTTGACAGTTTCAATGTTTTAAATATGTCATCCCTTTCTCTCCTGCCCTGAAAAGTTTCTGTTAAGAAAATTGCAACTAGTCTTATGGGGGTTCCCTTGTATGTAACTTCTCTCTTTTCTCTTGCTGCTCTTAAAATTCTTTGTCGTTGCCTTTTGACAATTTAATTACAATGTATATAATGGATCTGGATGTTCATTTTTCTCCCCAAGTTCAGGAAGTTTTCAACCATTAATGCTTTAAATATACTTTCTGTTCCCTTTTCTTTCTTTTCTCCTTGTGAAATTCCCATAATGCAAATAGTGTTTCTTTTCATTGTGTCCTAAAATTCCCATAGGCTTTATTTACTTTTAAAAAAATTCTTTTCCTTTTTGCTCCTCTGGATAATTTCTAATACTTTATATTCCAGATCACTGATCTGCTTTTGCAATTCTCTATTGAATTCTTCAGTTATTGAATTATTCAACTCTAAGATGTCTGTGATTTTGTTTGTTTTTTGATAGTTGCTACTTCCTTGTCAAATTTCTCATTTTGTTCATGCATTGTTTTCCTAATTTTGTTTAGTTTTTTTTCCTAATTTTGTTTAGTTATCTGTGTTTTCTTGTAGTTCACTAAAATTTCTGAACTCTGAGGAACTCCTGAGGAGTTTTCGAACTCCTTCTTAGAAGTTTTCTGAGAAAAATTCCCAAACTCTGAGGGTTATTCTGAATTTTTTGTCTGACAGTTTGTAGATCTCTATTTTCTTTTTTTTTTTTTAGGTGAGTTATTTGAGCTTTATAATTTTCCCTTGGTGGTGTCATATTTACCTGAATTTTTGTGAACCTGATTCTTTTTTTTTTAATTAAAAAAATTTTTTTAATGTTTATTTGGTTTTGAGAGAAGGAGAGACAGTGTGAGTGGGGGAGGGGCAGAGAGAGACAGGGAGACACAGAATCCGAAGTAGGCTCCAGGTTCTGAGCTGTCAGCACAGAGCCCCATATGGGGCTCAGGCCCACAAACCAGGAGATCATGACCTGAGCCGAAGTTGTATGCTTAACCAGCTGAGCCACCCAGGCGCCCTGTGATCCTTGATTCTTTGTGTTGGTATCTGTGCATTTGGGTAACTGGGTTCCTTCCCCAGACTTTACAGGTTCACTTTGGCATAGAAAGTTCTTTCACAGTCAGCTCAGTTTGGGTTTCTGGGTGTATTTGCTGGTAATGTCCTTGGACAGGTGGGAGCTGCTATTATGGGCTATTTTGGGGTAAGGCAACTGTTTGAGCTCTGTGGATAGGGGTGGGGGGAGCCACAGGCTGAGAACAGCTGGATAGGACTGCTGGCTTGATTCCTGCCCAAGTGAGTTGTAGGATGGGCTCTGCAGTTGCCTGGATTCTCTGGTCAGGCTTACTAGATGGTTGGGACTGGGTACTATATTCAGTTATAGATGGGGGTTATCCATTAGCTTTCATGCCGTGGGACCACAGAGTTCAGGACCTGTATAGCTCATTGTTTGGGAGCTTAAATCAGGCCCTAGTGTGCACTGAACTCCCTGGTCAGATGAGGTCACTAGTTTTGCTCTGCACATAGGAAAGCCAAGGGCTGTGCTCTCTGTTCAAGTGCCACTGTACATAGTGCTGTTGAATGGGCTATACAGCTCTGTGTGCTATGGTGAGTTTCCCTGATTGGGCAGACTGAAGGCTGTATTCAATGATGAACGGGGATATGAATTAGATTTTCTATTTGGGTGCAGCAGGAGAAGTAACTCTAAAGCTGGTAAAGTTCATTATTTGCTGCCTTAACTCAAGCCAACCCACATTCCAAGTTCCCCAACTGAAGAGGCTCACTGGCTTTGTTCTGCAATCTACCAGTTTTGCTACTCACCTTAGTTCCAGTGCTGCTGGGTTACACTGCTTCCAGGAGATGTCTCCAACCCTTCTGATTGGATAGAGCCAGAAGACGCTGACCACAATGGGTGGAGCTATGTCTCAGTTTCCTGGCACAGGCAAGAGGAGGAAGGGACACTCTGGGCTACTCTCAATTTCCGTTTCTCCAGTTGGTAGAAGTCAGGAACTACTTTTACCCTTGGCTACAAATTAATCCCCCTACCTGTGCATGCCACAAAACGCTCCACTCCTGGTACTGGCTTTGTTCCGGACACGATTAGGCTTGCCTACTGCCTTGTAGCTTGTACAGGGCTGTGCCACACTACTTCCAGAAGTATTCATCCGTCCTTCTGGTCATCTGGGCTGGAAGACCTTCGGTCTGGGATTGGTGATTTACAGCCTCCTCATTCAATATCTGAGGAAAATGAGGCCCAGAGAGGTGAAGTGGGCAGGTCACACAGATGACTGAGGAGCAGAATAAAATAAGCAGTAAGATTGTGGGTTTTAAATATCTCTGATCATATTTAAAAATTTAGTTGAATTTAACATAAGGTACAATGTTAAAGTATCACCATGAGTATGTACACATATGTGCTTGGAATATACCTAAGAGTGAACTAGCTGAGTCAGAATATTCATATGGTGCAGAAGCTCAGCTTTAGTAGACGCTGCTAGTTTTCCAAGGTGGTTGTACCAATTTACACCTCCACCAGCGGGCCTCTACAACCTTGCCAACACTCCGGATTGTCTGTTACATTTTAGCTTTTCTGATGAACACATCGTATATCTCATTATGTATTTGATTTGCATTTACCCAGTGACAAATGCAATTGAGCACCTTTTCATATGTTTATTAGCCATTTGTACATTCTTTTGTGTGAAATGCCAGTTCAAATTCCTGCTTAATTAAAAAAAAAAAAACTTATGATGCTTTAAAGTCACACTACTGAATTGGAAGTCACTTGAACAACGTATGTCATTAGTGGCAATTTACGTTTTGTTAGCTTACCCAGCACACACATGCCCAGCAAAGACAGCGTGAGAAGCCAGGGGGTGTGGTCTGCTTGGTCCCAAGCAAAGTTGTGTTATAAGCACCGTTTGCCTTTGCTCTCCTTTCACCTCACCCATTGGGTTCCCACCTTCCAACTTGTCTGTGCTAACACGGCCCCATTGACAATTCCTCTCCATCACCCCCATCTTATTCTGTATCCTGGATGGGAAGGTGCATTGGAAAGTACCGCTCTTAGGTCTTCTTTTGTACTTTGTGTATATCAGTACATTTGTGAGGTTGTTTTTTTTTTTAATGTTTATTTATTTTTGAGAGAGAGACAGAACGTGAGCAGGGGGATGGCAGCAAGAGAGGGAGACACAGAATCCAAAGCAGGCTCCAGGCTCTGAGCTGTCAGCACAGAGCCTGATGCAGGGCTCAAACTCAGGAACTGTGAGATCACCACCTGGGCAGAAGTTGGATGCTTAACCGACTGAGCCACCCAGGTGCCCCCGTTTGTGAGTTTTTAATGCACAAAAGTAGCCCTAGAGATGAATCTGAGAGTGGGACAAAAGATAATTGAATTGAATTGGGAGTGAGAAAAATCCAAATTGGAGCAGGAATTGATTCAGTCCTTGAAGGAATGCTTAAGGAGGAGAAATAAGAGGGGGATTCAGAATCCAGCAGGATGATGTGGCCACTGAGAAATTCCCAACAGGGTTTAAATGATCTTTTAAATTAAATTATTATTTTTTTTACTTTAATCTTCTGGGAAAAAAACATTTATATGGTTCATAAATCAGAACAATATGTTCAGTGAAATGCCTTAGTCCAGCTCTTGCCCCCATCTACCCCATTCCACCCTCCCCCACCCCCAGGTAATTTCTGTTTTAGTTTTTAGGGTATCTTTCCAGTGTTTATGCAAATACAGACCAAAATTAATTTATGTTTTTATTTTCTAACTTCCCAAAATATCTTAATAGTCATTTCTAAAATTCAATCTAAATAATTTGAGATGTGAAACAAATTTTCAAAATTTAGCAAAGTCTGCTCCATACAACAGTCTTGTTTATAGATGTGGTTGTGTGTGTGTGTGTGTGTGTGTGTGTGTGTGTGTGTGTTTGTGAGTGTGAAGGAACAAGACCAATTTCTACATTTCTACATCTGGGTTGACTTGATGTGGAACAGTAATGTGTGGGACAGAGAGAAAAATCCATACACTGAATTAATTCAGCAGGAGAAAAATGAAGCCAGAGGTGATTGTGAGATCATAAACCCACCAGGAATTGATAGAAATCTTGGGAAGGGTGGTGGATTTTCCACCGACTGTGTTGTGATGGTTGGAGCCTATCTTATTTAGGCTTTAAAGGACAGAGTGGATTCAGTGGATACCTGAATTACACAATATTGCCTTCAACTATGAAATAAGCCTTTAATTAATTATTAACTGGTAGGCTGGGACTTAATGATAAAGGATCTCATTGCTAAGCTGAAAAGCTTAGATATCTTCTTAAGACCTAAATGAGGGGTCATTGAAGGTTTTCCAACATGGAATGACATAATCAGAATTATATTGCTAAACGTTTGATTTGGCAGTCCTCAAATTAACAATACTATTCCCAAGTTTGGGAATACCCATTAAAGGTATATTCATTACCTATTGCTGCATAATAAATTATCCCAAAATGTAACAGCTTAAAACAACAAGCATTTATTATCTCAGTTTCTGTAGATGAGAAATTTGGGCGTAGTTATTGTAGCATTCAGCTATTCACAGGCTATTAGACTGGGAACCTCAGCTCCTCCAAGTCATTGGCCACAGGCCTCCCTCACTTCCTTGTCAAGTGAAGCTTTCCATAGGGTAGCTCATTACATGGCAGCCAGCTTCCATCAGAGCCAGCAAGTGAGAAAGCAAGAAAGGGCAAGTAGACAGCATGTGAAGAAGGTTATGTGAAGATAAACTCAGGATTGTAGTCATGCATCCATCTACAGCTGGAAAAGAAGAATGCACAACAGATCCTTCCCTAGTGCCTCAGAGAGACCATGGCTCTGCTGATACCTTGATTTTGGACTTCTGACCTCCAGAACAGTGAGGCCATAAATTTCCTTGTTTTAAACCAGAAAGCAGGGAAGGGAAGGGAAGGGAAAGCAAGGGAGAGGAAGGGAGAAAAAGAAAGGGCAAGCAAGATGGAAACCAGAGTCTCTTTGTAACCTAATCTCAGGAGTGATATCCCATCACATGTGCCATATTCTATTCACTGTGCTTATTCTGCTCATTCAAAGCAAGTTACCAAGCCCAGTCCTTACACAAGGGTGTAAATAAATAGGTGGGATTCACTGGGAGCCATTTTAGAGGTTATTTCAACCTAGTAAGCTAGAAGTAGTGAGGCATTGCAGTAGGTGGTTCCTGTCAGGCTTTAGATAGGGGAATGGTGTGAAAATGAAGATGGAATTAGAATTGCCAGGACTTGCAAACAGATTGGATGGGTAGGATGAATGGAAGAAAGGCGTCAAGCCCGGCTGATTGGGATGATTGCCAAGGGAGTCACAGAGAGAAAGCACATGAGGAGAGGCAGATTTGGGAGAGACGTCAGTTAACAAGAATAGGTTTTAGCAAACTCGGCATTAAAGAATTAAGAGAGAAAGAACGGAGAATTCTTTTGGTTCCATTGACTTGAAGCAGCTGGTGTAGGGGCAAGAACATATGGGCTGGAGTTAGACAGATCTGGGTTCAAATAGCAACTCTCCCCAATACTTATAAGTCCCGTGCCCCTGGGCAAACTACTCTGATTCTCCGTTTCTCTTCTGTTAATGTTCAGGTCAATGCCTACCTCTCCTGGTTGTTTTTAGAGCTGTATGAGATAGCCTCTCTAAAATTCCTACCAAAGGGTGGTGCTCAATAAATAGTGCTGAGTATAGTTATCCTCCATGTTTTCAAAAGTAGATATGAAAATATCCTTTGTCACTGTCTCCTTGCAACCATCAGATAACCAACCCCATTATATGACACTACTTTGTTAGCTTCAACAACTGCCATGAAGTTTACTTCTATATATCTTTATGGGTCCAAACCATTTTATACGTGTAGGTTTTTATGTACATTTCTTGTGCCACTCAAATATCCCCCAAATGTGGTTACCTAAGCATTTATACTTGGATGTCACTAGCTGACTATGCCTTACGTGCATAAAATTAATGTGTTGCTTTCTTCCCCTCTTTCTTTCTGAGTCCTACTTCAATGTCAAGGTACAATGTTATTTTTAACAGACTCTCCTTTTATTGCATAGAAGGACCGTATAGTGGGTTTAAACAACACAAGACACAAAACAAAAACTAGACTACATCTGAAGGGCTGGGTTTGAATCCTGATTTTCTTTTTTATTAGTCATGAAAACTTTGCACCTCCAGCTTCCTCTGTAACAAAAATGGGGGACGGTATGATCTGCTTTATACCCCTACAGAGGAAATGGCCTAGGATTACAGAGGTGGAATTGGCCATCATCCTTGTCTTCCCTGTAACAGCTCAAAGGCAAAAAACTTGTAACACAAATGTCAATCATCACCTTCACTACCACCCAACCAATGTTGCCAATACTGTTTCCAACTTCTTCCTATTTTAATGTTTTCAAGTAATTATACTACGTTTGAAAGTTCCAGGATAGGCAGAAAGTAATGTTGAAGTATTTTGAAGATCAGTTGAGGCAGAAATCGACGTTGATGTAAATCTTCTTTTTGGTTGTACCATAAATCTGAATCACTGCAAAAATCCACAAGGCTTGGAATTTCACATGTAAATTTTGCTAAGCTTGTTTTTCAGGCAATATTGGTATGCTTTTGCAGTCCATAATCGTTTACATTAGTTGAGTATTCAGACTGTACCAGGCTCTGGACTTTACGTATGTTAACTTGTCTAATTCCATAACACCTCAGTCAGGTGGGTACTATGACTCTTTTTCACAGGCACAGACTTACCTCCAGGGAGATGGTGGGAAGTGACCGAGCTTAGCATTGATATCTGTGCAGCCTGGCGGCAAGGCCCACACTTTCACCACTATTCTCAATTTTTAGTTCCAAATAGCTGCTTGCAGCATGTGCTCTGCCAACTTTTTAGCCTCAGAGTCACCAGCAAGTCTTCTTAAAATATGGATCGCCGAGTTTCCACTCCTGACGTACTGAATCAGAGTGCCAGGACGCGGGCCCTAGAAATCTGCATTTGCACAAGGATTTTGTTTGCATTATTCTAATGCAGACTAAAGTTTAGGAACCACCATACAAAACCGCCTTGGATTTCCCATGGGTAAGGTGCTGTTGGATTCTGGGTCCTGCCTATTTTCCTACTATCAGGACCGTTGAGGAGCGGTGTTTGAAATCTCAGCCTACATACTCTCCAAATCCAATCCTGAAGATCTCTGGCTTAACTGAGGCAACAGCATCCATTCTGACTACCTAGGTCAGCTCTATCTTCAGGTTCCAGGGCTATCTACATATCTTCTTTGTTCTGGAGACATTCATTTCTTTCTTTTTTTAAAAAGAATTCTCACATTTCCATTTTATTTTATTGCTTTAGAATAAGCTTATTTATTTATTTTAAAAAATTTAATGTTTATTTACTTTTGAAGGAGAGAGAGACAGAGTGTGAGCAGGGGAGGGGCAGAGAGAAAGGGAGACACAGAATCTGAAGCAGGCTCCAGGTTCTGAGCTGTCAACACAGAGCCTGATGCGGGGCTCGAACTCACAATCCGTGAGATCGTGACCTGAGCCACAGTCGGACGCCTAACTAGGGTGGCCACCCAGGCACCCTATTTTATTTTTTTAAAGTTTATTTATTTATTGAGATCTGAGAGAGAGAGAGAGAGAGAGAGAGAGAGTACCTACATGCATGTGAGTGAGGGAAGGGCAAAGACAGAAGGGGAGAGAGAGAATCCCAAGCAGACTCCATGATGCTGTCAGTACATACAGTGTCTAGAGTCTGAGGGTTCAGCTCCTAACCCTTATTCACCCCTTACCTCCACTTGCACAGTATTTTCTTGACACTCTTATCTGAGGACTCCTGTGTGCATCTGCTGGCCCACCCTTTTAGTTCGCCTGCCATCCTGCACCTCAGGCCCCCTCCCTCGTATATGCCCAGACCTGTCTGTCCCAGCACTGGAGTGAGGGCGACCACTTCCGAAATGAATAATCACAAGAGAACTCCCATCTTAGGTATCGCTTGAGTTGGCAAAACCTCCCACCAGATGTCTGTCCCATCTCACAGTTCCTTGGGAACTCCCAAGAAACCCTGTGTCTCAGGGGCTGGGTTTTGCTTTCCTCCCTCGGGGCTTCTTCTCCCTTCCAGGGTTGTGGTCTTGTACCTTAACCCAACCTAAAATCCTGCCACTGGATTACAACTTTATTCTCACATCTTGCTAAGTGTTGCATGCTTAGCTCCAGCCACACTTTTAATTACTATAGAAGGACTTGTTCTTTCTTACTACAGGGCTATTCTCTTTCCATGTGCTATTCTCTTGGTCTAGAATATTCTCTGTCTCCCTGTATTTCAGCTGCAAGCTCCTTTTTAAATTTTGGTTCCAATATTACTTCTTCCTTTATCACCCATCAACATCCCAATTCTTTTTTTTTTTTTTTATTCATTTAAAAATTATTTATTTATTTATTTTGAGAGAGAGAGAGAGAGAGAGGCAGAGAGAGAGAATCCCAAGCAGGCTCCACACTCAGCATGAAGCCCAATGTGAGGCTCAAACTCACAAACTGTGAGATCATGGCCTGAGCCGAAATCAAGAGTCAGACCCTTAACTGACTGAGCCACCCAGGCACCCCTCAATTCTTTTTTTTTTTTTTAGTGTTTTATTTTATTTTTTTTTTTGAGAAAGATCACACAAGCAGGGAAAGGGCAGAGAGAGAGGGGGACAGAAGATCTGAAGCAGGCTCTGTGTTGACAGCAGAGAGCCTGACTTGGGACTTGAACTCACAAACTGCAAGATTATGACTTGAGCCAAAGTCAGAAGCTCAACTGACTGAGCCACCGAGCCCCTCACACATCTCAATTCTTGCTCAAATGTGCCTCCTGTGAAATCTCTACCATCCCCTACTTCTCCTATCACAGAGCTCATCACATTATGGTGACATTGTCCCTCATAGATTCTATGCTTCATGATGATGGGGGCGGGGGGGGGGGCACCTACCCACTGTATTCTTAGTGCTCAGTACACAGTTAGTAAATATTTACAAAACAAGTGAATCATAAATGTCTTTCTAAGTGCCTAACTGAATCAGAATACCTTTCTCTGACATCAATGCCATGTTCTGATGCCTGATTCACACCTTTGTAACACGGTGGTTGGTCCCCTACATTCCAACAGTGGTATTTGTTGCTATGCTTTCCAGATACTGACTTGGCCAGTGGGACTTTCCCAAAGGAAAATGGTTGATCTTGCTATGGCGTCTGGTTCCATGGCCTGCTTCTTCCTGATCTGCTCCTCCCCATTCCAGTTTACATCCTGCAGTAGGCAGCCTCCAAGGTGGCTCCTGATGATTCTCACCTCCTAGTGTTCATGCCTATGTGTGCACTGAATAGAGCTGGCCTGTGTGACCAATAGAATGTTGCATAAGTGATGGAATATGACTTCCAGGGCTAGGTTAGATACGTGGTTTCTGCCTCATTTGCTCTTGGCTTCTTAGCTCTGGGGGAAGCCAGCTGCCATGTCATGAGGACACTCACACATCCCTGTGAAGGAACTGAGGCTGCCCGCCAAGAGACAGCTTCAATTTTTGACATGTGAGTGAGCCATCTTGTAAGCAAATCTTTGCTGCATTCAAGCGTTCAGATGCCTGCAGCCCCGGCAGACATCTTGATGGCAACTTTGTAAGAGACCTTGAGGCAGAACCAAATAGCTAAGACGCTCCTGAATTCCTAATCTATAGATGCTGTGAGATAATGAACACTTCTTGTTATAATTTTCTAGGTTTGGAAATTTGTTACACAGCAGTATGTAACCACTTAAATCCCTTATTTAACCTTATTTCACCAGTGAGACCACTCAGCCAACCATGAAATCATCCTTAACAGGATGACAAGAGTTGAAAAGACATATAAAAACCTGACTAATAGTGTAAAAACATGGTAATCAAAGCCAGCATGCATGCACACACACACAAAACAAGTGTCTCCCTCGCTTCCCATGGTTCCTAGCTGAAAGAAACTGCTGACCATTTAAGCATCATACAGATGAAAAAAAAAAAAAAACAAAAACAAGGTAAAATTTTGCTCCAAAGGAAACTAAATAAAACATAGTGTCCATGTTTGGTTTTTTTGGGTGTGCTAATTCTACATCTCAAGAAAATCCACTGGTCAACTTAGAAAAAAGAGTGGTAGAAGGTTCTAAAATAGATATACTAATAAGGGGGCAGCTTTTTTGAGACAGACATTTTTCAGCCTAGGAAGTTAAAGTTTGAAAGGAAATTTAATTTCAGTCTTTAATATCCTACAAGATATGGACAAGTTAAAGAGGAATTTTTCATCTGAGGTCAGGGTGAACGCATAGGTCTTCAACAATATGGCCTTTGTGGATGTCTTGTTTATATTTGGATTATTAAAAAAAAAAAGTACCCACACAGAAAATAAACGTTTTTTTGTACAGAAGTTGTAGGTTGAATATATAAACAGATACATGTAGAGCTTATAAAAATCACAGGCTACAGGGAAGCTGGCATGTACAGGCAATAGCCCATCCTCCCCTTAACAAGCGTCTAGTCTTAGTGTATCGGAGCATTCTTAAATTCTTGCAATAGCCTTATTCAAACCAGCCTTCTAACGGGTGCTTTCACCTTCCCTCATGCCCTTCCCAATCCATTCTCCACAAGGTAGCTGGCACGCTCATTTTAAAACATAAAACAATCATTTCTCCTTTGCTATGCCCTTCAGGGCCTTCTCGCTGTCCTCGCCAGAAAGTACAGCCTCCTTACCCTGACTTCGACCCAGCAGCCCCAGATCCCGCTGCTTCTCCCACTTCACCCCCCCCCCCCCCCCCCCCCCCCGTCTCCTTTCTCTTCTGCACTTGCCCCAGCCCATTCCGACCTCAGGCTTTGGCAGCAGGAGCGTGTCCGGTGGCTGGCTTACTGCCCTCCTTCAGGTTTTGAGTCTAACGCCCATGTCCCAGAAAGGCTTTTCCCAACAACCCCTTTGAAGCATTCCATACGGCTTACGTGTTACCTGAGTATGCGATTGCTCTCCTTCCTGGCATTTATCATCACCTGAAAATAAGGGTTTTTTTCTTACCTGTTTATTGTATGTTCGTACCCCTAAGCCCTAAGTGTCACATGTCTTGCTGGCCATTGTGCTACCAGCACCCAGCACTGTGATTGCCATTCGTCATCAACATCCTCCTTTTCAGAATGCTGGGTGAGAGACAAAAGAGACAACTGGACAGCTGGATATTTCATGGCAACTTTCCATCACCAGCACCGTTTCACAAACTCTTCCCTCCTCCTCTTTCCTCCTCCCTTTGTCCTTCCCCCAACCACTCTCCCACCTTGATTTCTCAGCTTTCTACTTTGCTGCTCCCAGAAAGTGCAAAGCAATGATATTCTGCTTTTAGCTGCTGACTGAAAGATTGTATGACTTTCACTGTTGGCTCCCTACCCACCTGAGTTTCTCTCTCAGTATAGGGAGCATGCGTTTTCTGCTTGGTAAAGACTTTGGGACATATTTAGCTCAGTGGTGTTTGTTGAGGAGTATTACCAGTGTGTGACAGAAAGTGTTGAGTGAGTGAAGGAAAGTGCCATCCATGGCAGCACTATTAATAGCAATCTGGAAAACGGAGACATGCTGGAGTCAGACTCACGTCCCACGGTGGAAATTGAAGTCTGGACCGGCCAGGAACTATCAGAGCTTTCTGGTAACGTCGCCCCATAAACAGCATTTACTGAAGTTTCTTCCTTTTTCATTTTATCAAACTGCAAGTCAACGTGACCCTAATTAATATAACATAGAACAAACAATAGTATTTTATTTGTTAAAATTTTTTGCGATACGTATATTTTGATAAGTTTCTATTTCATCGCCATTTTCACGAAATTTATGATATGCTTTTACATTAAGACATAGAAGGAATTTGTTTAGTTTTCATTTTCTTTTTTTTAACTTTTTAAAGTTTATTTATTTATTTATTTTGAGAGATAGAAAGACAGCATGAGGAGGGGGTGAGCAGAGAGAGAGGGAGAGGGAGACAGAGAGAGAGAGAGAGAGAGAGAGAGAGAATCTCAAGCAGGCTCCACACTGTCATCTCAGAGCCCGATGCAGGGCTTGAACTCATGAAACCATGAGATCACAGCCTGAGCTGAAACCAAAAGTTGAATGCTTAACTGACTGACCCACCTAGGCACCCCTAGTTTTCATTTTCATTCATATTTTTCCCGTCACATGTATTACCTGAGATAATCATTATTTTTGCATGATAACAAAATAGTAGAATAAAAATCAAGGCCTTAGAGACTGCCTATTGAGTTAGCTTTGAAATTGGAAACCAAGATAATACATATTGAGAAAAAGCCTTTTATTTATTTAAAAACATGTTTAATTTTTATTTATTTTTGAGAGACAGAGCACAAGCAGAGGAGGGGCAGAGAGAGGGAGACACAGAATCAGAAGCAGGCTGTCAGCACAGGGCCCGACATGGGGCTCAAACTCACAAACAACAAGATCATGACCTGAGCCGAAGCTGGATGCTTAACTGCCTGAGCCACCCAGGTGCCCTGTAGCCTTTTATTTTTTTAAATAAAACTCTTATATCCCAAAATTTTTTAAAAACTTTACCCTAGGCTAATTTAGCAGACTTTACTTATTTATAACAAGGTTTATTAATGAATTATCAATAATCAAAATTAAGTACACATGGAGGATGGCATATCCCCAATTCTGAAGTTTAAAGTGGTCTGAAAATCAAGAAGGGTTTCTGTTTGCTTGCTTTTTTTTTATTTTTTTAATTAAAAAAAAAATTTTTTTTTAACGTTTATTTATTTTTGAGACAGAGAGAGACAGAGCATGAACAGGGGAGGGGCAGAGAGAGAGGGAGACACAGAATCTGAAACAGGCTGCAGGCTCTGAGCGGTCAGCACAGAGCCCGACGCGGGGCTCGAACTCACCGACGGTGAGATCATGACCTGAGCCGAAGTCGGACGCTTAACCGACCAAGCCACCCAGGCGCCCCCTGTTTGCTTGCTTTTGTGGCCGAAAAAATCTAACCCGAACTGATGCATTGCTGTTAATGATCTTTATTTCATTAAGAACAGGCATACATTTTACTGCAGAAATCTTCACGTATTTGATTTGAGGATGTTGCCTCAGCCCGCATTGGAAATGTTATTTAAAAAATAGTGTATGCGCTTTAGTACCTTTGAAAGAATGTGAAAGCTTGAATTCAGTAATACATGTAATCTGCAGGTTTTCAAACGGGGCACTGGGGACCTGTATCATGGAATCATAAATAAATGTTCAAGCTGGAAGGTACCTAGGAGATAATATATTCCAACCTCCTCATTTTATGAATGAGGACACGGAGTCCAGAGAAGTGCAGTGACCTGCCAAAGGTCTTACTACTCGGTTAGTAGCAGAGATAGAAATAGACTCCACTCCCAAGGTGCTCGAGTCCCCGGCTCCTCGGCTCCTCGTACTCACCGCCCTTTAATGAGCTCCTCCCCTGTGCCTGGGATTTCTAAACAAGGGAAATGTACATGACTGTGTCCTCTCCTCCAGACCCGCTGCAGTGTGGAGGCTGAGTGAGACGGCACATCCCTGCTTTTGAAAGAAACTGTGTCCCTCTTCTCTTCCTGCATTAATCCCTACAGAATTGTGCTGATTGTGCTAATCAGCACAGGAGAGTCACCGTCACAATCGTTCCCAGTTTACCAGGCACCGTGCCAAATGCTAAAAAGGCCAAGTCCTTGACTTTACACTCCAATTTAACTTCGTTGTTTGATCAGTTTCTATTAAAAACATATCAGAATGCATATTAGCTTTCAATCACCAGGAATTTACTGGACGTCTATGTGCCCAGGATTATAACATGCTAAATCAGTAACTTTCAATCAAGGGTGATTTGCCCTTCAGGGAATATCTGGCAATGACTGAAAGCATATTTACTTGTCCCAACTTGGAAAGTGGTACTGGCATTTAACAGGTAGAGGCCAGGTTTGCTACTAGAAACCCTCCAATGCACAGGCAACTCCTGGCCCAAAAGGTCAAGAATGCTAAAATAGAGAAAATCAGGGACTAAACATACATCCTTATTCTCTTTTTCAGAGACTACATGCTCTAATTTCCGAACAATGACTTAACTTATAAATTTTGAAGTTACAAAGAATAGTTAAATACTAAACTCAGGGCTCTATTTTATTTATTTATTTATTTATTTATTTATTATTCTAGAGGGAGCACAGGAGCAGAGAGAGAGAGAGAGAGAGAGAGAATCTTAAGCAGGCTCCATGCTCAGTATGGAGCCCTACATGGGGCTCGTTGAGGGGCTCGAAGCCATGACCCTGGGATCATGACCTGAGCAGAAATCAAGAGTCAGAGGCTCAACCGATTGAGTCTCCCAGGAGCCCCTAAACTCAGTGGTCTAAAGATTCAGAAACAGAAGACCGAAGTTCAAGCCCCACCTTGCTACTTCTTTCCTCAGTGATCTTTGGACAGTCATTTAAGCATTTGGGGCCTCAGATTTCTTATCTCTGAAACAAGGCTATTGATAACTAACCTACATATTTTATTGGGCTGTTATATCAAAAGAGATAGTGTTTTTGAAAAAAACTTTGAGAACTATAAAATATTATATAAATATAATGCAATAGTACCTTCATTCTTTGCAACACTGTCTTTTACCAAATACAGATAGACATGTTCTACATTTATCAACCTAGCACTAAACTTGTAGAAGTGTCCACCCTGATCTCAGTGAACAACACCATCATCTACTGATGTTGCCAATCAGGAACGCCACACCCTCCTTGATCCTTTCCTTTTCTCGTTCCCCAATCAGTCACTGAGTCCTGGGGAATCTACATTTTTTTCTTGTTAAAGGGGGTAAATGCAAGAATAGAAATCCAAATTAACATTCCACACAGGCACTCATTGATGAAATTAGCTTTGAAGCATAGACTAATGGCTTGGCACTGTTTAATTAAGCGATGTTCTCCTCTTCCTCTTCTTCCGTCTTGCCTTCCTGCCCCTGGAGATTTCTTCCCTTATTCTTTGGGAGAAAAATATCTTCCTGGAGACTCGGTAACAAGTCTACTGTTTCCTATATGTTACCACCTTTGTTTTCGGGTGTGAACAGACTCAAGACCAGGTGGATAGTTGTGTTTAGGGTGAAAATCAGGATGTAAGTGGAGGCGTGGGAGAGCATCATTTGAGTTCTAGTGAAGGAGCTCAGATCTTTGACATCTTTAAGGACCTCGGGGTCTTTTCATAAAGCATTAACTAGCTGACCCAACTGAGAGCACCTGCCACCTACACAAAGGATACCACAATGTACTACTTTGTATGGAGTATTTTGTACTATGCATACTTAGTATGTGAACTCCTATCTATGTAGAATGATTTACAACAGTTTATTCATTCTCTAAAAGATGTTTTGTCTGAAATTATCCCTAATAATGTAATAAAGACTCTTTCAGTGAGATTAAAACATATTTTCAATTGAATTGTAATTACATTCAATGTTATATTAGTTTCAGGTGTACAACATAGTGATTCAACAATTCTATACATTACTCAGTGCTCACCGTGATAAGTACAGTCACCATCTGTCACCACACAACGTTATTATAATCTTATTGGCTATATTCCATATGCTCTACTTTTCATCTTTGTGTCTTATTTATTTTTATAACTGGAAGTTTGTACCTCTTAATCCCCTTTATCTATTTCACCCATCCCCTCTCCCCTCTGGCAACCACCAGTTTAGAAAAAGCTTAAAATATATTTTGATTTTCAAACAAATACTTTAAAGGCACATCTCTTCTGACATGTCAAGTGATGTGTATAGGGGGTAAAGGAAAGGACAAATGGACAATCTGTACATTGATGGAAGAATTGCGTAGGTACAATTAGAAAACAGAAGGAAGGATGCCTGGGTGGCTCAGTCTGTTGAGCGTCCAACTTTGATTCAGGTCATGATCTCGCAGTCTGGTCCCTGGGTTCCAGCCCTATGTCAGGCTCTGTGCTGACAGCTCAGAGCCTGGAGTCTGCTTCAGATTCTGGGTCTCCCTCTCTCTCTGCCCCTCCCCCTCTTGCACTCTGTCTCTCTCTCAAATATAAACAAACATTAAAAAGAATTTATATATAAAAAAAGAAAACAGAAGGAAAATGACTCATTTTAAAAATCTATTGGTGCAGATCAATTCATAGAATCAAATTCACCTTTTAAATCCATAATTTCTTCACTGCTTATAGCATAAAAATCTCGTACTGTGGTTTCATGTGGGTATGAAGAAACTCAGCAAAATGATTAATTTTTGTTTTCTTTCTCTTGACGTGTGAACTCTATGGTAGTTTGAAACCTCAGCGTGCAGAAGCTCTGAAATGAAACATCCTTTGCAAATTTCCAATGTCACTCAATGGAATATCCACAATTATGATACAGTTAAGTAATATTACTAGCTGGGTGTTAACAAAAAACTATACTTTTTTTCTTCTGTGATACTCAGAAGGGTTATGTTTTTCCCATGACACATGCATTTTCCCTATTACACAGGATCGCACATATTCTGAGTTGACCCTCCCCATAAAGCAAAGAAAAATCGTGCCTGGCCGTAGTAGTTGACTCCGTCCTGCAAACCCTCACACAAAGCCAGACTGGAAACTTCCTTCTCACCATACACTCTGAGTTGCCTTTCTCTTCCCAGTCCATCCATCTCTTTGAATCTAGCTTGTTCCATGTATGAATGCCAGAAAGTCTCCTGGTGGCCTGGATGACTGAGGAGCAGAGAGATGGAAACAAGCTAGAAAAGAGCTCATTTTACAAATTATAAGGAAATCTGACTTTGCTGGTATAATTTACCTCCCACATGACATAAACCAGATTATTCTTTAAAATTTTTTTAAATGTTCATTTATTTTTGAGAGAGAAAGAGAGAGAGAGAGAGAATGCGCACAGAGAGAGGGAGACAGAGGATCTGAAGTGGGCTCCATGCTGACAGCAGAGAGCCCTATGTGGGGCTCGAACCTACGAACTGAGAGATCACGACCTGAGTGGAAGTCAGACACTTAACTGGCTGAGCCTCCAAGGCACCCCTATTCTTTTTTATTTTGGTGTCATTTCCTCGGTCCCCATATTTCCCACTTGCCAGTTTCCTCTCTGATGGTTAGGCATATGGGTTTGCACTGGTAACAATGTCAGAGAGACATCTGCCGAGTTTATATGGAGTTTTCCTCTGTAAAATCACATACCAGAATGAAACTTGTCCCTTTAACAGTTCCAGATTTCTCAGGAAAAACCTCTTCCTAGCCCAGAAAAAGCCCATCCTCTATTTTTTTCTTTCATTGAGCTCCATCTAATGGCAATTTCATGCTCTTCAACAGAGGGAAATTCATGGTCTCCAGGTAAAGGCAACCCCCCCCCCCCCCCAGCTGTGTCAAGGGAGCTGCGTTTGACCCTTTTTCAGTAACAGTAGTAAGCCTTGAGGTTTACCATTTGCTGCATCAGGATTTTACTGATTGGATTGATTTCAGCTCCGGGCACAGAGAAAGTCAACGAAAGAGAAAGCGTATGCTTTCACTTAATCATGTCACAAAGCAAGATACCCCCGGTGCACAGCTCCAAGCAACATTTGGCAAGGGCTGGAGCCATCCAGCTGTTCTAAATGCAGAGTCAGATAAGAAAATCGCAAGCTGGAGCCTGGAGAGACTGCAGGAGGCCTCTCTCGTGGCCCCTTACTGCATCACTTACAGCACTGAGGCTATGTAGAGACGTGCAGAAAATGTACACAGTGGTGAGCATGCATTGTGAGATGAAAACGGCACGAACAAAGATACAATGCCTCATCGGTCTCTATGCTGCTCCTGAGTATAGAGACCCACAGTAACTGTTCCGAGGGTGTCATTCAGTAGCTGTGGAGGCATGCTCTGCTGAGTCACTGGCCTTGGCAAGACAAGCTGGCCGGGACCTGGTAGGCAGGTGATAGAGGGAGGAAAAAAAAAAAACCTTGCTCTTTAAACCACGCAGCAAGGCCCCTTCCTAAGACTCACCTCTTTATTTTAGTCCACTCCCTTCTTTTCCACGTTTGTTATATTTTAGCTATTCAGACAGTACTGTAAGTATAGTTATTTACAAATGTCTCGAGTAATTGCAAATACCTCAGTCTCCAGGGGGCAGGAGGCTCTTTCTTCCCACCCATTTTTCCTTCTCTACAAACATATGGGCATTTTTGCACACACGCGTGCACACACAGACACACACACAGCTGTCAGGGGAGCAGGGCATTTGTGATTATGCCTTGGAAAAACTAAAAGCTTCAACAGCAGCGAGATAATAAAGGAAAAAAATGAGAAGGACGTCGTCCTCGGCACCCGGTCCCAGATCTGTGACCAAAGGCATCTGACGTGCCCGGAACCGCCTTGGCTCTCCACTGGGACTCAGGTTGCCCCATGAAGTGGGTCCCTCCAGGAAACTTCGCCAACTCTCACCTTGGGCCTTTATACCAACTTGCTTAATTGGAAAGATTTTCTATTCCATGCGTGAGCCAGTAAATATTTCCGCCGAAAGGCAGTGAAAGGTGGGAATGACACATCCGGAAGCAGCTGTTTGAGTCCAAGAACACCCAGCAGGTCAGCTGGAGGTCCCTCACTATCTCTTTGTTATTGAGATGAGGTTGCTCCCTATAGAGGATGCTGGCTCCTCAAAGGCATTGCTTTGCAAGTGTCTTACTATATTTACCCATGGCCAGTGGGAGTGACTTTGCTTTTCCAGTCAGAGGTGAATGATTATTACAAAAGATGATCTAAGGACTGAGGTGACCTCAAAAGAGAGGCAGGAAATGCAATAATATATCTCTATTTAAATTCATTTAGCATCGCCTCCTCTCCCCAAACCAGATACTCCTCTGCTGGTTGTTTTTGGCTTCTAGTCATAATTTGTTTGCTAATAAGGAAACTCTTGTTCTGGACTGCCTTCTCTTCAAGGGCATTAAGCGGCAGTGTCGGTAGGGAAATCTGGATTTAGAAGAATAGAGAATGCCTCCGAGTCTTCCTATAATGATCATATTGCCTCCCTTGGAAGGGCCAGATTGTTGCCCAGAGGTGTTGCATAGCACTGTGGGAACGGATCCTTCGCTTACAGCTTTATTGCTTCACCCATCCACAGAATACAAACTCCAGCTGGATTCATTAGCATGATGCTGCCTTACAACAAACACCCACACTGTATCTTAGGCCTAGTGGTAATAATATGGGCCTGTAATCCACTTCCTTCCCTAAAACAGGGGAAGGTGTGTTTCCTCAATTCTTCTCATTCATCCACCCACTGAGACAATTTCAGATTGGTCTAGAAATAAAAGCCTCAGGATATGAGACGTCAACATTTAAGCCCTATCATTCCTCTGGCGGATAAGTGCCACACCACAACAGTCCTTGGGTTTGCCTTGCTGAGTTGCGAGAGATTTACTCAGCAGCAAGTAACAGAGAGCTGTCCCCAGAATGGTTTACATTTATAAGAATGATTTCCTGGAAGCCCTTGGTTTATATCTTCTTATCTGCAATGGTGTTGCTTTGCCACACCCAATTCTGACAGTCTGGGGAGCTTGAGATTTTTAGCCAGGTATATTCTCATCTTGATCAAAATTAATAAGGAATTTGGGGGTGGGGGTGGGGGTGGGCAGGAATTGGATTGGGGTAGGAACCAGCAGTGATTGCTACAATCCCAGCATCTAGCACTGTGCCTGGCAAATAGTAAATTGTATGTATTTGTTGAATGAGGCCTTAAAACATTAAGATGAATCATGCTCAAATCCTAAAATGCTAAGCCCCTTTCAGGTGTCACTCATATATCTATATCTATATCTATCTATCTATCTATCTATCTATAATACTAAGCAAACACCCCTGAGGAAATTTCTTGGTCACAGAAATAAGCATGTAAAGCAAAGATTGATTTCATTCTTTTTGATTCTCACCCTTCTTGACGAAATATATAGAGAAAAAAAGATAGAACTCAGAAGGACCTAAAATTGCTCTAGCCATCTTTATATTCATTGTAGCTCTCAGAGTAGCAAGGATATTGACATTGGCTCTTTCCTCAGTAGTATTTTTTTTTTTTAATGAATTCCAAAGACAATGGCCCTGAAAAGAATCATGTTACAGATGTGAGACTGTTTTGGTAACCTTATGGAAAATCGTCCCAAAGATGGAATATCATGTATAAACATCATCTTGGGATAGTCTTTATTTTTTAGTACCTTGATCATGAGCAAGTTTTCATAAAACAGAGGTATCTGATGGTGTCTTTGATCTCAATAGAGCCTTAATGAGTCAATTCAACAAGGATTAGTGGAGCATTGACTGTATTCCGGGGATTGTATATACAGGCCCTGGGGATACAGAGAAAAATCATGTACTGCTTCTCTCCTCAAGGAGTGTAAAATCCGGTGTTGGAGGACATTTCTGATGTGGTGATATTCTAGATGGGCATACATGATGCTGTAGGACGCTTAGGAAGGGTAGGACTGGGTCTATCCATCTGGAGAAGATTCTTAAAGGTTGTTAGAGGGATCTGAGTTGAGTTCCGTGTAGAGTAGGACTTTATCAAGTAGAAGGATATGGTTGAAAATTCTATCCTCTTGCATTTGATTTATATTAAAATAATTACAGTGGCACAAGGCAAGAAAAAAATTAAGCAAGCATGAGAGAAGTCATCATTTAAGAGGGTAGAAGCTTGAAATTGAATTAAAACCATGCCTTTGCAGAAAGTTATGAAACCTGTTTAAGTTATAGTCAGTAAGCACTACAGAGCCACAGTCCTTGGAAACGGGAAAAAGTCTAGTAGAGATTTTATAGACTGAGCAAACTTTGCAAAGACTAAAGAAATAATGTCTCTTTTCTTCTGACCATCCTTTTCATTTGATAGAAAGCAAAGGTGAGAGTTCAGAGCCACCAGCGAGCTTCTCATAATTTTAAAATTGTTGGTTGGAAGGTGCCATTTGGCTCCTTGGAGAACAATGCATCCTCCAAACTAAGGATTCTCAGATCATAGTACCATCTAAATGGTTTCAAAATACTCAAAAAGATACTTTAAAATTAAATCAAAGTTGTAGCTATTTTTCACAGTGATGCAAAAATACATACAGATGTTTCTAGAATCCAAATTTGCAAAGATGGAGAAGAGGTAAAAAGCATTGCGACAAAATTCTTGAAATTCAGTCCCTGTTCAGAGGAAACAGCCGCTTCTCTGACAGTCTGAGAAGCAGTTCGTGCCCCCTCCAACCTTCACTCTGTCCTTTTCCCCAGCTGACATCAGGGGGCCAGAAGACAATTGAGTTCAGAAGTCACGTGGAGGTTGATGATACAGGAAACCCAAATATCCAAATTTCAGTCAATCAAAGCATGTGGGCTGGTTGCAGATGACTGACCAAACCAGGGCTTCAAATGATGACATTGATGAGGGACTTTGGCACTCCGTACCCTAGATATTTTCTTCCTTATTAGATACTCTATGCTGCTGTTTTTTTTTTTTTTAAACCTCTATTAGCTTGGATATCTCAGGTATTGTGTGTGTGTGTGTGTGTGTGTGTGTGTGTGTGTGTTTCCTTCAAAGCTCTTTTGCATGTTCTACATGAAAGGATCGGAAATTATCATGTTGTTTTCTTGAGAGGATATGCTTACTATTTTTACAGCATATTTGCTGTGGTGTTACTTTGTGGTCCCCACTCAGCATGGCAAGATTGCCTCTTTCATTTCATTTCATTTCATTTCATTTCATTTCATTTCATTTCATTTCATTTCATTATTTGTTTCTCCCTTGCACTGTTCCTGTCTTCTTGGAGAAAATTTATGCCCAAACCATGCTGATAGTTGGTTCTCCAGTGAGAGTAGCTCACAGTCTTCTCTGGGATGTAGGAAATGAGACAACTTTAGTTTCTCTCAAAGCCAGTCAAGCATTTGCAGATAACCCATGCCTATTATCAAACAGATTAAGAGCAAAAAGGAACTCAAAGCATAATGGCTTGAAGTTGCAGCCTTGACCTTTTAACTGCAGTCACTGAAATATCCTGCCCTCCCTTAATTGGGTACTTCATCAAAAGCTAAGCTGTCACGATGCCAGATTCAAGACAATGGCCTCCCCTGGCCCCTGCAGCAGATTCCTGGGTAAGGGTCCCCAGTATGTGGTCATTAGTGCGCTAGGGCTCAGAAGCACCTGAAGATTCACAACTGTACCCAGACCAGGGTGCTTAAACCACAGGAATCTGCCCATGATCCTGGAGGCTAGAAGGCCAGGATCAAGGTGTGGGCTGGGCTGGTGTCTTCTGAGGCCTCTTTTCTTGGCTTGTAGATGGCCACCTTCCTCCTGTGTCTTCACCTCATCTTTCATCTGTACTTGCATGTGTCCTGATCTCTACTCACAAGGACACCGGTCATACTGAATGAGGCCCCATCCCATGCCCTCATTTTAACTTAATCGCCCCTTCAAAGACCCTATTTTCAAATACAGTCTTATTCTGAGGTATGGAGTATCAGGACTTCAGCATTTGAATTGGTGGGGGTGGGGGGGTGCGGGAAAGGCATTGGTGGAGTTTGCAGGGCACGACTCAGCCCATGACAGGAGGTCTTAGCAAGAAAAATATATTTGCTAAATGTATAAATTTATTGAGGTATTTTACATGCCAGGCAATGGGATAACTGTTTTAGATACATTACTTCATATACTTCTTTCATAGACAATGATCCCCAAAGCTAGATTACTGGAATTGCAATTTACAAATGAGAAAACTTTGGGTTCCAAAGAAAGCGACGTTCCCACAGCTATAGAGAATGAGTTGTTAAAACCAAGTCCATACACTGTCTCCAGAAAGTGCACACATTACCATTATGCTTTTCTGCAATTTATGCAAGGTCACAGAGCTGGCTGGCAGCAAAGACAGGCCGCCTGATTCCCAATGCAGCGCTCTATTGCACTCATATGCAAATGACAGGAAACAAATGTATTTTCACTACTCCGCTTATTAAAACTGAGGATGTCATTTTGCCTTGTGTTAGTTAGGCTGTTTTATATTTCAAGGGATAGAGAACACTGAACAGGATGGGATGTTAAAAGCCATTGATGCTTTGCTTGTTCACTCAGTTAATTAGGGCTATTAAAAGGATATTAATAGGTAGGGCAACCGACCATCCCGATTTGCCCTGGAACTGAGGCCCTTCCCAGGATATGAGAGTTTTGTGTTAAACCTCAGAGAATCCTAGTTTTAAAAACAAACAGAAACAATTTTTTTTAATTTTTTTTTATGTTTTATTTATTATTTTTGAGAAAGAGACAGAGTGCGAGCAGGAGAGGAGCAGAGAGAAAGAAAAACACAGAATCTGAAGCAGGGTCTAGTCTCTGAGCTGTCAGCACAGAGCCTGACGTGGGGCTTAAACTCATGAACTGTGAGATCATGACCTGAGCTGGAGTTGGACACCTAACTGGCTGAGCCACCCAAGCACCCCAAAAACAGAAACAGTTTTAAAGCAGAAAATATAGGAAACAATCTCAACAAGTGCAGAGTCAGGCCCTATGGAGAACTGGATTCCCAGCTCAGATACAACAGCCAGACTCTGTAGAGACTGAACATACCAATGGGCAATGGCTAGACCATATATATAAGCAGACCTTTGACCCGCGATCTGCAGCAACCTGCCCAGGAAGCCAGCCCCTTGTCTGCAATGAGCAACCTTCCATGTCCCACTTGCAGGATGCCAGGTCGCTATTTCTAGTGGCAACCCAGGAAGCTAAACGATAACTTCTGAAACAATCAGCCCCAAATGTCCAGGACTTGATTAATAACTGATGGTTGCCCTAATTGTTGCCCCTGCTTCCAACTTGGGACCAATCAGAGAAAGCCAAATATGCCCCCCTAACCAATCACTCAGGATGTCCTGCTTCCAGTTAGCCCACCTACAGTTTCCCCTTGCCAACAGCCTTATTTAGGGCACACCAGATGTCTTCTCCTTCTTCTACTATAAAATTTCCCCAATCCTCTGCCTACCTTTGAGTCTCTGTCAAAATGCAAGCGACAATGGCAGGCTCCCTTGCTATAACAGTATCAGAATAGATAGTCTTTCTTGCTCTCATTTTTTAAAATTTTTTTTAATGTTTACTTATTTTTGAGAGAGAGAGAGAGAAAGAGAGAGAGAGAGAAAGAGAGAGAGAGAGAGAGACAGAGCATGAGTGGAAGAGGAACAGAGCAAGAGGGAGACACAGAATCCAAAGTAGGGTCCAGGCTCTGAGCTGTCAGCACAGAGCTCGATGTGGGGCTTGAACCCGCAAACCGTGAGATCATGACCTGAGCCGAAGTCGGACACTTAACAGACTGAGCCACCCAGGTGCCCCTTTCTTGCTCTCATTTGATTAGCTTTTATCTTCACATTCCATTGACAAGACATATCATTCACTCTCTACTCCAGTGTTCCACCATTTTGGTGACTCAGCACTTTGCCTCCACTGCTTTCACTTCCTGCTACCAGTGAAAACCGCCTCTGTACCCTTGCAGTCACAGGCTTCCATTTACTGCCTTATTTCTGTGCCCGTCAGGTCCTCTTATTTTCCACCAGCTATGTCTGTCTTTGAGTTAAACTCCCTGGAGAGAGACAGCATCTGACTGCAGTATGCATTGGGTGCCCAGGGAACGTCCTTACTATGCATTGTTATGGATACAACCAACTCATAAGCTGCTGGCCAGATGATAAATGACTGCCTTTGGCTCAAAGACCTGCCCTTAGCCAATTAGCTGTGCTCGTGGTAACACCATCGCCTGGTACAAAGCATGATAACTGCTGTATAAAAGATCATTCATTCATTCCAAGAGAGTCTGATTATGGCTTCAGGCAGAGTGTACATGAACAAAACTGGCTGAGGGTTATGCCTGAGAATGACATCTGGTCCTTACTGAGCAGATATACTTGAATGTGTGAAGCATGCATGGCAAACCACCCTACATATTCTTCTTTACTTTTCTTCTTCCCAAGAGCTCTTTCCCCCTTTTATAACTGGAGGAAAGAGAAGCTTTGAGTATGTGCTCGATTTGCATTGGCAGGTTTTTATTCCTGCCGTGTTGTTACTACTGGGCTTTACTGAACAGAAAGTCTTGCAAATTTAGATTCCAAGTGAATGATATGGTATTCTCCCACCTTCATGAGCAGTCCATTGCACGTGAAGCATTTCAGTGAATGATTTATAAATTGTTATTCGCTACTAGTTCTATAAAACCACTTTCTTCTCAAGAGAATTTGAAACAAGGAATGGCCACTTTTGAGTCCATTTTTTTCATGAAGTTCTTCAAAGGTTTTTAGTTAATTTTGAATTACTTATACTCATGTATTTATCATTCATTTTTCATATTTACTGAGCCCCATCTACTTTTCAGGCATTGCAGGATTATGTATCTTGTATAGGTAGTCTGATTTCCAAAGCAAAATTGTTATGTCTAAACCCCCAAATTACTTTACGGTAGATATACTGATAGATAAAATGCTCAGAGAGACATAATTTCAATAACAAAGATCGCTAGACTCAAAGAGAAAATCACTAGGCTGGAAAGCAGTCCTTTTAAGATCTGATCTCCGTAGTCTATGGAGGTAAGAACTGCTAGTTTGTAGCATTTGGACTCATCCTGATTACTAAAAAGAGTTCTAGAAGCAAGAAAAGCCACTAGGTTTTGTCTAAATCTCACAGAATATCCCTTACAAGCCAAATTCGGGCTGTATACACTAAACACATCATTGATCATTTTTTCAGATTGCTGTTCTAGTGGGAAATATAATGTTCCAGCCAGTAGTGTTTCTCACAGTGAGATAACTGACAGTCTCGTTACAAATTCATATTTCTTGGATGCAATTTGCTTATTCCAAGTTCTACTTGAACTTGAAGGAAAGCAATTTCATCAGCCTAGAGATCCTCTGTGACCAGGCATAAGACGATCCAGTGTGGGGTAGACATCCCCTTCATGTCTTTCTGTGGTGCTGAATATACATGCTAGGGCATATAGTAAATACAAACAACAGTCATCAGCAACTCATTTCTGAAAGCGACTGGCATTGCGAGTTTATTCAAGACTGACCCAGATAAAGCAGGTCTAGGAACAGACTGGGCTGAGGCAGTCTGCTACAAGAATCAAGTTGGATCAAACACTCAACCAGAAGCATGGGGCAAGTAAAGAGCATGTGTGTGTTGGAAAGTTGCTGTGTAGGGGTAGAAAATAAGAAAGGGGATAGGGAATGACTGGAAGTTGGGAAAAAGGGAGTTTCATTCTCAAAAGTCAAAATCCAGAGATTGAGCTCAGAAAACTAGCCCAGGAGAAATGATTTCTTCAGGATCAAGGGCTGAGAAGAGGCCCTAGCAGGTCTGGGCAGTTAAGAAGGGCTTGCTGTTCCCATTCTGTACAAGACATGTAGTGTTTCAAGATTTCTGTGATAAATTGTATTCACACTGAGCATCTTTACTGAGCCTTGCTGTGGGGTTAAGAAGCAAAGCATTGTGGACTGCTGCTGTGTTCACAAAGCAGTCACTTAAATAAATTTCCTGTATTGTTGCTAAGTGATGGTAAAAGTATCCACTGATAACCTCTGAGAGCTTTAACTGCCTTCCGGCTGCTGAAGGACCATATCAAGCATAGTAACACATCTACAAGAGAAAGTTCCCGATTGGATGAGGTTAGAAATTCTCAAGCTGTCCTAATGCTTTCCCTCCTGTATTTCACCTTTCATTTTGCTGTACCACCGTCTTTTTCTAGCATCCTGAGCTAGGATGGCCCTTGACATCCACACACAGCATCTTTATCCCCATGTTGCACCCTTCACCCCATCCTCACTGTCACCAAGTTAGGAAAATGACTTCATCTCTTAGTTCGCCTGAGGCAGGGTTAGTCTTTGACTCCATCATAGAATTGGCTCACACAGAAAGCATAGATTTCTTCATCTAATTTTCCTAAACCTAATCACATATATCTTAACTAGATACCCTACCCTAGATACCCTTCCTTGTTATTGATCCCACTCTGTGTATGCTAGACTAAATTAAAAAGACTTGGATTAGCACGGTTAAAAATATGGTAACAGCCTCACCAAAAGTAGATTCAAAATGTCATCTCCAAGGCTGGGTCCTGGGCTGCCTGGTCACTGTGTTCTTAGTGCTGTCCTTATCACTGGTCCCTGGGGAGGAAGACATTTCTCAGCGTGTCTGTGTATCCTCAGGTTTTCCGTCTTAGGCCATCAGTATTTTATCAGCCCCTTTCAGGAAGGGCTCTATGACATTGGGGCCCTAGATATCCAGCCTTAAGCCATCACCCGTTTATCTCCAACTTTTATGAAGTTTTCGATACATATTCACTACCTAGTGAGATGCTAAGGTTCATTTGAACCTCAACATAAGCTTAGTTGGCATTGGATCCTAATCTCATTATTTATCTGTCTTTGATGACACACGCCACCTATCCCCATTTCAATTCTCTACCAGTTACTTCCAACCATGAGAAACAGAATCTCTGTCTCTTCTTTTGAAAAGTATCCACTCTCATCTAGGTCTCCCACTAAGTTCTTAGCTCATCTTTGGAACAGAGAAGCTTTTAATGAGTAATAAAACTCATATAGACAGTTCCACTCATGGCTCCAGGTTCTGCTGGGTGACTCACCTCTGAGGAAACTCTGAGGTGTCCCTTTCTGGAATCCTATGCCCGTTTTACAACAGCAAAACTATTTTACACTGACTATAAATGCAGCAGATATGGTTTCCACTAAGGGAAAAGAAGACTTAGTAACTGACAAACCTAAAGTATCAATTACCCCTAAGATTAATATTGGGAAAAGCCCACAGTCTCTATTTTAAAAGTGGCTTTCTTGCCCACAAAACACATGAATCTGGCCTCCATAGGGTGTTTTAAAAATTATCGATTACCTGTTGGAGCGCCTGGGTGGCTCAATCACTTGAGCATCTGACTCTTGGTTTCAGCTCAGGTCATGGTCTCACATTTTGTGGGATCGAGCTGACAGCACGGAGCATGCTTGGGACTCTCTCCCTGTCTGTGGCCCTGAATGATTCTATTTATTGATAATTGATTAATAATCCTATTTATTCAGACTATATAGTGTATAATTAAATATACAGTATATATAATTAGAATGTACCTATAATTCTATCTATATATGCTAAGATGTATATATCCTTGAATTCATGCCGTACTTTCCTCATTGCATCCTGTTACTGGTACATGATTAATACTTAGATCACTTCTAAGATATATAAGAGATTTCCTAGAGAAACATTTCTCAAACTTTTTGGTTTCAGGATCCCTTGTGTCTTCAAAATTATTGAGGACCTCAAAGAGCTTTTGATTTTGTGGGTTCTATTTATTGATATTTTTATGTAGTATGAAAAATCTAAACTGAGAAATTTTGAAATATTTCATTAATTTATTCATAACAATAATAAACACATAAATAACTTATTTAATGAAAATATAATTGTTTTCCAAACAAAAAAGTGGCATTGTTTTTTACTTTTGGAAAAATTTTTAAATGTCTGGCTTACTAGGAGATAGTTAGATTTTCATATCTGCTTCTTCATTCAAACAATTGCTTTATGTTGTTTTGTTTCAAGTACACGAACAAAGTCTGGTCTGACAAAAATAGTAGCTGGAAAGGAAAAAGTACTTTAATAGCATTTTCATATAATTGTGATATTATATTATATCTTGATATAGTTGCAGTTTTCTAAAGATTAGCTGCAATGTGGAAACTGAAATTCTATCAACGAAGTCTTCTTATTCTGTTACATTACAATAGAATTTTCTATCTTGGATTTTTAAGTGGATCTTTTACCCATTCATAATTTTATAACATGGTGCATTGGTCATTGGGAAAAGATTGGTTCACAGACATTTGCAGATCTTCCAAATATTGGCACTTTCTTGTTATACAGTATTAAATAAATACTTGGTTATTGCATCACCTATCTAATAAAAAAGTCTTTAAGTATTTGGAAACTGCCTCTTTGTACATACAAATTTTCTAAGATTCCAAATTTTGCTTAAAAGCTTGAAATTGAATTGTATCATTGGCCATAAACAATGCCTGGTGCACAGTAGTTCAAAGGTTATATTCAGTAAAAAGAAATACAAAAGGGCATTAAACTTCAAAAAAAATATACAATCTTCTGTCTTTTAACACATCTTAAATTTATGTCCTGGTTGATTTTAATGCAGGTATCATCTACAATATCTTCTATCCAAGCAGTACCTGATCTAGTTGAGTCCATAAACTCTGATGCAACTTCTCTGGAGAATACCCATCCCAGCCCTTGCTAGGGTGAACAGCAGTACTCACCAGGCTCTGAAGGAACATGGGAGCTACCTGGGAGGTGACAGGCTCCTTATCCATAACTTTTCCTATTTCTTTTCTCATTTCTGTTTCACCTTCCAAAGTAACTGGTTGAATACAATTCCTGAGACTATCCATGGTTCTGCTAAATGAAATGGTTTGCTTCTTTCCAGAATCTCCCTGTGTGTCTTAGACACTTAACATTTCAGCTTTCTCTATTCTGCCTAAGCCAGTTACCACCCATCCACCATCTTTTTTAGCTGCCAAGAATTTGTTGACTTTCTTCATCTCCTGTCACCTATTCTCTTTTCTTTTATTGTGGTTTTAGAACATGTTTATCCTTTCATTGTTGTTTTAATGAATTTGGAAGGAAAGGTGTAGAGATACATATTTGTGCTTAATCATCATAGTTTACCAGAAGTCAAGACTACTGCATGAGAATAGAATTTTCAAATTTGTCTTTCTCTTCACTTGGAACAACAACATCTAAGCCTAGAGGATTCATATCTTAGACTTGTAAGTAGGCTAGCCCATCTTCTTTTGATAGTGAAGTTGTGAGACTTCCACAAGCAGGAAGAAAGTAAGGAGTATAAACAGTCATTTTTATGTGTGCTGATTTCCCCTATGGATTAATGCTCATTTGGGGATGTGAATTGTCAATGCAAATACTTTGCCCATTTTTTAATTGGGTTGCTTTTTTTCTTTTTAGTGTATATAGTCTGGATATAAGTCTTTGTCAGATGTATATATGAGTATTTTCTCCTAGTCTATGGTTTATTTTCTTAGCAGTGTCTTCAAATGAGTAGAAGTTTTCAATTTGATGAAATTCAACTTCATCTGTTTTTCTTATATAATTAATGCTTTTTGGATTATCTCTAATAATTCTCTGCCTTCCAAATTTCGAAACATCTCTTACATTTCCTTCTGGAAGCTTTATGGTTTTAGATTTTACATTGAAGTTTATGACCCATCTTGAATTAATTTTTATGTAAACCTTGAGGTACAGGTTGAGGTTCATTTTTTCCCCATATATTTATTATAGTTTTTCTAGTTCCATTTGTTTAAAGGACTTTTCTTTCCTACTGAATTATCTTGAAACCTTTGTAGAAAAGTTCTGTATGTATGAGTCTATTTCCCAACTTTCTAATCTGTTCCATCAATTTATTTGTCTATACTTCTGATAATTCCACATTATCTTGATTAGTGTAGCTTTAAAATAGGTCTTAAAATCACCTTAAAAATTCGCGGGTCCTCCAAATGTTTGTGGAATCATGTTGGATTCATAGTAGGGTCAATTTCTACAAAAAAACTTAATGTTTTAACTGTGATTACATTTAATGTGTAGATTAATTTAGGGTGAATTGCTATCTTAACAATATTGTGTCAGTTGATCCATGAAAATTCTAAATCTCTCCATTTATTTAGATTTTTTTTTATCTCTTTCAGCAATGTTTATAGTTTTCAGTGTAGAGGTCTTGCATGTCTTCTTAAAAAATGTTTATTTATTTATTTATTTATTTAATTTTTGAGAGAGAGAGAGAGAGAGAGCAGGGGATGGGCAGAGAGAGGGGAAGAGAGACAGAGAGAAAGAGAGAGAGAGAAAGAATCCCCAGCACAGAGCTCCATCCCACAAACCATGTGATCATGACCTGAGCCGAAATCCAGAGTCAGATGCTTAACCGACTATGCCAGCCACACATCCCTTGTGCATCTTTTATTACATTTATTCTGAAATATTTTATGGATGTGTCGCTATGTTTAAAAATACTTTCTAAGTGTTTTCTGCAAGTACATACAAATAAAATTAACTTTTTGGTATATTGACCTTATATACTATGACCTTTATAAATTCCTTACTAGTCCTCATAGTGTTTTATAGATTCTTTAGGAATTTCTACGTTAATAATCACATTGAGAGTAAGATGGTTTTACTTTTTTCTTTTCCGTTTTTGTTATTTAGTTTCTGTGTCTTGTTGGAGGGTTTCCCTCCCTTGGCACCACTGACAATTTGACTTGTCCTGTGAATTATAGAATGTTTAGCAGCATCTCTGGCCTTACCCACCAGATGCCAGTGGCACCTTCTCCCCACCCCCACCTCCCACCTCCCACCCCTCTGCCCTTTTGAATAACTTCCAGGCAGGGGGAGTAGTGAAGTCTTCAGGGGACAGAAGCTGTGGGGCAGCTGGAAATGGAGGGCAGAAAGAAACAGCAGAAGCTTGGGAGACTGAAGAAGAGAGACACAGACGCAAATAGACAAGAGGAGAGTTCCAGAAACAACATTTGGTCAGTATGATGGGAGAAGAAGTGTTCAAGAACAGGGATTGCTGTCACAGGAGGAATGATGTCTCAGTTTCTGCAAGTCCAGAAATGCCAAAATTAAGAAGTTTAGATTTTCTTCTTTAGGTCAATGGCTTTTTTATCCTTTTATCCCTCTTTCCCTACTTCAATCCCTTCCTTTCTTTCTGTTATTTTTTTCAAATGTCAGCAGAGCCCTCAAGAAATCAAATTAAATCTTACACGGATGACTGGTATTGAAAATAGATGAAATCAGAGAATCATCAAAATATACGCTGCAGGGAGGAACCCTGGAACCTGCCACATGATCTTGCCGTTGGCATGGCTCCTGGGGCTCCTCTGTGGCACCCCCAGTGTTCTTTGAAATACAGAGACAAATAGCGACTTTAGGAAATGAGGAGTCATTAATGGATTTTGAACTGAGAAGGCAAGCCTTTTCCTAGCTGTGAGCCTTACGAAAGTTATTTAGCCTCTCTGGGGCTCATTTTCTCTTTTGTAACATGTAGATAATAATACCTTCTAGAGAGGTTATAACAATTAGAAACAAAGTACTTGGCAGAGTGCCTAGCGTGTAGGTGTTCAAATAAATGTAATTGCAAAGTTAATGATCATGACGACGATAATGGAAACAGAGAATGTCACCAGGCACGGAGTTCCAAATTCCCAAAGTCATTATAAGATCTATGTTTGTGATTGGATTCTTGGCTGACCCCAAAACCAAATTCAGAAGACTCTTAACACTCTGGAGCCACCGTAAGGACCTGCTGCTTGTGTGTATATGCCTCTGGCTGGCTCTGGGTATCTAGGGAACGTGGTTCTACCTGAGACTCTTTTGAGTCCGGAGATACACTGAGCTTGAGACTGACTCTGCAGTGGCTCTGGGTCCCCTGGCATGCCTCCACCTAGAAGGCCGCTTTGGTATGTACCTAGTATATCCACGGACAAAGCAAGGAACTACCCCGACTCCACACTGAGCATGGCACAACTCAGCATTCCCTACTCCAGACGGATCCCTGCTCCAACTGTGGAGCTTTGGGAAAGGCAACAAGTTACATTCTTACCCCTTAAGACTGCCCATGTGTCATTTTATGGACAGAATACATTTGAATTCATCTTAGTTATGTGCACGTTATCTGTGGATATTCACCTTTTAGAATTCACTTACCTTTTATTTATCACAAATATAACAAATTGATATTGAGTGCCCAGTGTGTGCCAAGCACTGGCTTAGGTACACGTTGAAAATACACTGACAGACGAGCCTGCAGAGTAAACACTATATAAATGCTAGTGATATGTAGATGTCATATATTTATCAAACACAACTATATATGTATATATATACACACGTTTATATTTATATATAAACTCAAAAGAGATTTAATGAGGAAAGTCAAAGCCGACTTTCCGATGTGTTTGTGTCTTTCCAGGGTGACTTGTAAGGCACTACCAACGCCATCTGCTCCAGAGCAGAAAGACTACTTAATAGCCAAAAGCAGCTGCCAACTTAGGCTTCAATGTACTCTCTCAGTTCCCTCCAGGATGACCTGATGTGACCACCCTTCTAGGTAAAGAGGATTCTATCTCCATTTGACAATAAATCCTTAACCTGAGGAAAGAGGAGTCATGTCAGCCTGGCTGACTTTAAGTCCCAGGAGGGCGGAGGTTTTACAACTAACTTAGCTCTACCTGGAAAAGGCCATGTGTCAATCATTCAGAAGGGTAAATCCGGTTTGTCTGGTTTGGGGTCTGATTGTATCAGTACCGCGATGTGAGGAAGGATAATATTTCTGAAATATTAACATGTTTCTTTTCCCTAATATTTTGAGATGCAGTAAAACTGGTGGCTAATCCCTAGGAAGGGGGTGTGGGCAGGTGTGAAGGAAGGGGTGGGCTGGGGAAGAAAGGGGAGTGAAATGCATTGGCATCAAGACATTTTCTATTCTTTTTTTTTTTTTTTAATCTTTGAGAAACAGAGTGCAAGTGGAGGAGGGGCAGAGGGAGACACAGAATCCGGAAGCAGGCTCCAAGCTCTGAGCTATCAGCATGGAGCCCCATGTGGAGCTCGAACCCACGAACTCTAAGCTCATGACCTGAGCTAAAGTCAGACGCTTAACCAACTGAGCCACCCAGGCACCCCAAGACTTTTTCTGTTCTTAAATTTGAAATAAAAATTAGTTTTGCTATAGAAAAAACAAATTAAATCCCCTGCATAACCTGACATCGTGGGGTAAGAGCTCAAATTGCCTCAGAAACTTTTTGGGGGTTTAGCCAACAATTAAAGTATCTCAGTGCTAATCGATATACAGTAGGCAACTTTGGCAAATTGCTTAATAATGGTAACAAGATCATTGTAAGAAATCTAGGAAATGCCAAAGTGCTTAAATAAAGTGAAAAAACCGTTTGTAACATTTGTACCCTTTTCCTTTCACTATATTCTTTCCGCTTTTTAGAAAACATAATTAAAATTATACTGTATATAAAATTTATCTTACTGTCTTATCTGAGAACGTTGCTTAAAGAACATTTTCTGTCATTAAAAATATTTACATATTCTTTTAAATTAATTATGTTATATTGCAAAATTAACCTATGTTCATTGCAGAAAATTTAGAAAAAAGAGGAAATAAATAGTCCTAACTCAAGAAAATCACTATTTTTTTTTCTTTTTTTTTTCTTTTTTTTTTTTTCTTTTCTTTTTTTTTTTTTTTTTATTTTTTTTTTTCAACGTTTATTTATTTTTGGGACAGAGAGAGAGCATGAACGGGGGAGGGGCAGAGAGAGAGAGGGAGACACAGAATCGGAAGCAGGCTCCAGGCTCTGAGCCATCAGCCCAGAGCCTGACTCGGGGCTCGAACTCACGGACCGCGAGATCGTGACCTGGCTGAAGTCGGACGCTTAACCGACTGCGCCACCCAGGCGCCCCAAGAAAATCACTATTAACTTAGTTATTAATATAGTTATAATATTAATATAGAGCCATAGGCAAGAGTTTTACCTATAAAAGCTTCCTTTTCTTTATCTTTAAAATAGAGATAATAGTATCTTCCTTATAGGGCTGTTATAAGAAATTCCATATAAATGTAAAATGTTTCTCACAGTGCCTGACATATCATCAGAATATATTTATAATTTTATACTACTTAAAAATTTTTTTTAATGTTTATTTATTTTTGAGAGACAGAGAGTGTGTGAGCAGGGGAGGGGCAGAGAGAGGGAGACACAGAATCCAAAGCAGGCTCCAGGCTCTGAGCTGTCAGCACAGGGCCCGACATGGGGCTTGAACCTACAAACTGTGAGATCATGACCTGAGCCAAAGTTGGACGCTTAACCGACTGAGCCACTTGGGTGCCCCTATGCTAATTTTAAACAAAATGTTATCAACCTTTATAAATTGTTCTACAACCTGCTTTGTGTTTTAACTGAATAATATATATCAGGATCATTTTTACATGTTAACAAACCTAAACTTGCAATATAATTTGAATAACTACATGGTGTTTTTTTCCATGACTATGTATGAGACATTAGGTTGCAAACATGATTTTAAAAGAAATTTTTTAACGTTTATTCATTTTTTGAGAGACAGAGAGAGAGCATGAGCAGGGGAGGGGCAGAGAGGGAGACACAGAATCCAAAGCAGGTTCCAGGCTCTGAGCTGTCAGCACAGAGCCCGACATGGGGCTTGAACTCACGGACTGTGAGATCATGACCTGAGCCGAAGTCCAATGCCCGATTGACTGAGCCACCCAGGTGCCCCCAAACATCATTTTTAATGTTTGCATAATATGCCATCATGTGTATGTGCTATATTGTATTTACACTATGTTGTGTGTTATGATCCAGCTACCTGGGGACAGTGAAACCATGTTAACGGTAATCAAATATATTTTTCTGACTCTTCCAACTTTTTTTGCTGGGCTTTAGGCCCTCTTCAAAGATGACTCGTGTCATTTCTAGGAGTCCCCAAGGGATTCATCTATTCATTCAATTAACAAACATTGAGCACACACCATGTTCCAGACATTGTGCCAAGGATGCAATAGTGAGAAGAAAGACACAGCTGCTGTTCTCTTGGTGTCTTCAATCTAAAATGGAAGACACCAGACCTTAATCAAACAATCAGGGAATCAAATGCAAGCTACGTCAAGTGCTAAGAAGAACAAGTAGATTGCTATGGTAACAATGGCAGATGGATTTGACCTTGGCTGGGGCTCAGGGAAGGTCTCCGAGGCAGTTCCTGCTTGAGATAAGATCAGGAGGGTGGAGGAGTTCATGAGGTCTGGGTGAAGCGGTTCTGAAGAAAGTGAGGGTCATGTCCAGCAAAAGGAACAGCAAAGGCAAGTGCTCTGTGGAAGGAGGACACCCGGCGTGCTTGGAGAAATGTCTGGGGCTTGAGTGAACCCCTGCTGGAAACAACACGTGCCATCTGTGGTGGCAGCATACCAGGCATGTCTTTTAAAACGTGTTTTGTTTTTTGTTTTTTGTTTTTTGTTTTTTACTTTTCAGGTACAGAGGGGCCAACTGATGAGGGGGCAATTGCCATTGAAAAGATAATTTATTATACCCACAGGTCCCAAGAGGAAGGGGCACATGAGGAAGCACCACAGTCAGTCAGAAGGCTGAGGGAATGTGGGAGACACATGGGCAAGAGCCTTTGTTGTGGTTTCTGTGGGAAGGAACGGGCAAGGCAGCGTATGCAGTTTAGGATTGGCAAATCTGAATAATTTCAGTGGTCTCTGAGGCAAAGGGGCTGTCCCCTAATTATCTGGTACCTGGTTCTGGGGGGTCACTGAGGCCAGGAAATAGTGGCCCTGAGTGTGAGAGCCCATAGAAGAGGTGGGTGGTAGTGTGGGCTCTGGATGGGTTGGTTTGCATATGAAAGTCACACCCACCAGCAGGTTGTTTGCTATCTCTAGAAATTGTCTAGCCCTGGGAAGGGATTCCTTCCAGATTTAGCAATCCCCAAGATGTCAAAGGATCAAAAGTATAGAGTAAGAGACACGATTAATACAGTATATTGGAGGAACATCAGGGAGGAGAACAGTCAAAATAGAGTTAGCAAGAGGGACAGATGACGAGGAAGGATGATATTTCTCGATGTTTCTGAGAGACTTGAATGAAAACAGATCCTTGCAGTTTTTGTAGTCCTTTTCCCCTTTGGGCACAAGCATACAGCTGATTGGAGGGCTAACCTGGATGACAGAAACATCTGCACACAGAAGTGTCCCAGCAAGTGAGGTGTTCATCTTGGGTTAAGCCTGGGTGCTGGGTCTGTTCCTTGGGAATACATTTTTTCTTACGTTCGTTGGTCAAATAGGCCCTAGAGCAGTGATTCTCAACCAGGAGCTATTCTGTGGGATATAGGACATTTGGCAATGTCTGGAGACATTTCTGGTTGTCACAACTTGGTGGAGAGTGCCAATGGCATTTAGCGCGCTGAGGTCAGGCATGGTGCCAAACACCTTAAAATGCATGGGACTCCCCCCCTGCCCATAACAGAGCATTATCTCCCTCAAAATGTCAGCCATGCAAGACTGCCCTCAGTGTCTGTATCCTGGAACTGACCAGGACCAGAGTTTAAGCTATGGCCCTTCACAACAGAATTTTTTCATTAATAATCACCCTGCAGTGGACATATTGTATTCATCATTTTTATAACTTTTTGTTCAGTCTCAAGATGTATCTTCCCTGTTTCTTCCCTCTATGTCTGTTTCTGGAAAAGAACTTCTGGGGAGCATATGTGGAAAAAAATGACTTAATCTACTCTCTCATAGGACAGTGACAAAGACCTTTCGGTCACAGTCTCCTATTTGTCTACCTTTTGAGTGTCCCTATTGCTTAATGAGTTCAAGTCAACAAGTCTTTAATGACTGTCTGCCATATACTTAGCATGTGTCATTTTCTGGAAATCTAGCACAGTGCCTGATGCAATGCACATAAGGACTTGGCCCATGAGAGCATACATTATCTTATTTACTTCTCCCAATAACCATATTATGGAGGGATTAATATACCTCAGCTTATATATGAGTAAATAAAGGCTTGGAGAGTCGAATCATGCCTAGATGACATGGCTAGGATGTAGTAGACTCTGGATTTGAACCCAAGCGCATGGTCTGACCCCCAAAGCCAATGCCCCTCTTGTGGAACTCCGTGACTCCTTCCTGTTGATGAAAACTGGGGACCACAATTCTTTATCCCATGAAGAACTGTGCTGTGGTTGGCTCTTTTAATTTCAAAGATTCTGGTAAGCTCATTCAGCTTCCTGTAAAAAAAGTAAGTACAGTCCTGGATGAAAGGAAAAATATTAACCAAGGGAATAAACAGGCCTCATAAAGGCTTGACTCCCACTCTACCAGAAAGTCTGACTTTGAAAAACCCTGATTCCAACATAACTAGTACCTTAGTTGAGATCCTATTAAGTAACAGAGATCGGTTATGGATAATGGCAAAGTTAGGGGACATTTCCCAACATTACGCAAGTTTTATTCTACAGATTGCTTCCTGGGAAATTAAAGAGATTCTCATTGAGCTTGAGGTGAGCCTTGAATTTCACAGAAGATGGAAAGGCTCATCAGAGTAGGCCTATTCCTGCTCTTGATATAAATTACTTGTCCTCAGATGTCAGCCCCTTTCTTACCCCTCAGACTATCTCTTGTTTCTCCCATATTGTCAGCGTTTTGTTTTGTTTTTTTAAATATATCCTTCTGTATGGTTTTAATGGATTTTTCCTATTGTGCCCCTATTCCCTCTATACAGTAAGACTTGAGCTAGCTAGTTAAATAATCTTTAGTAACAACATGGAACTATACCCTATGGTAGTTTTAAAAATAAGACGCATAAAGCAAGTGGCAGAAGAGTACAGAAGATGTGATTTCGACTGTGCTATAAAAAGGAAATATATTTTAATATGTACAAAATATGTCTGGACTAAGACAATGGCTTATCAGAGAGAAGAGGGGCTGAAGAGGTCAGACACTGGTAGGATGTAGGTGACGTTTGCTTTTTAAAGGTTTTAAGAACTAGTCCACTTCCCAGGTAGAATTCTATAGGTGACAAGATGCCATTTTGAAGGATCATGCCTTATCTATAATTTAAGGCATCAGGTTCTTCATTTGTTTACTAAAGGTTATACTTTAATTGCAGATACTAGAGACTCCTGATAAAATACTTAAGTCTTTCACAAACTGCTTTACACACCAGGGATCCACACTCTGATTTCAGAATGGCTACACCTTCCACCAAAGAATGTAACGCATCTTCTTTGGGCTACTGTATTACACTTTTTAGGTCGATGCCCACTTAGTTGGCACATTTCTGTTGACCCCTAACAGTGCTGATTTTGCTACTGTCACTGGGCACAGACAGCTTTGTATGATCACCATCCTGTCCCTACCCAACAAAAATGAGACAAGTCATTTAGCCACTGATCTCAGCTGACAGTAGAATCAGTAAATCTTTGCAATGGTAGGTTTGCCAAGCACAGCTCTCTGGCACTACAAGTGTACTGACCAGTTCGAGAGAGAGTCTCCGGCTCACACCATTCACTCTGCACCCCTGACTATCTTTCCTCTTCTGGTCCAACTTTTTTTTTTTTTCATGATCATATTGCAGTCTCTGCTGAAATTTAAGAAAGACTAAAAATCAGGGACACCTGTTGTAGTTGGAAATGACCATGTTGTCTGTGTTATAGTGGCCATTGAGCCTGACAGCTGCACAAATGCAGGGCCAGTCAGGGTCTCCTTCAGTAGAAGTGACTTCTCTGTTTGAAAAAAAAAAAATGCCAACAGAAACTCAGAGCCTGGACTGTTGCTGTGGCTTTGCCTGCTTGCTTGTTCACTTGCTTGGTTTTACAGAAAGAATATTTTCTGGTTTGTCTCAAAGTGGGGAATCATAAAAATAATATGTATATATACATTTACATATTTTATTTTATTTTATTTTAAAACACAGGTGCCTATTTTCCAGTGATTCATGTAGGGCCAAGGCTTGATTTGAGGGTGGACATGCTGTTTGGAGTCATAGAGTTGCCCCTTTTAAGGAAACCCCTTTCTGATGTACCATGTACCATTTCTAGAAATGTACCATTTCTAGGTTGGATTTCTTTAAAGTGGAATTAGAACTCCAAGCTCCTTGTGGAACAGTCTGAAAGTAGATTCCATTTAGATTTATACAATCTTTCCCCACAGAGTTTACTTCCCCATACATAATTCCACAGCAATATTCTTAGTTAGTTGTTTTTACTAAGTCTTTCCAAAGCATTCTCCTTAGTATTTGTAGAAAAAAGGGCTCTCATTTCATTGTATTTCACTGGCTTATATAATACGTAATTAAAGGAATATAATCAGGGCACCTATGTGGCTCAGTTGGTTAAGCATCGAGCTCTTGATTCCAGCTCAGGTCATGATCTCAGGGCTTGTGAACTGGAGCCCCATGTTGGGCTCCATGCTAACAATGCAGAACTTGCTTGGGATTTTCTCTCTCTCTCTCTCTCTCTCTCTCTCTCCCGCTCTCTCTGCCCCTCCCCCCACTCACACTCTCTCACTCTCAAAATAAATAAATAAACTTAAAAAAAAAGAATATCACCAACACATACAACTGGCATTGAGTGGTCTGGGGACAAAGTCCAACTGATCCTTGGACAATAGGCAGCACAGTTTGAGGGGGTGGAGCAGGGAGGTGACTGAGCAAGCAGCCAGAAGCAATGCCCAGCTACCCCTGGAGCATCAGTCAATAAGTCTTCCTTAACTCTGGGAAAAGGTGGGTTCATGGGATACCTACTGTTCATTAGTCTCTTTTAAGGTCTTGCAATGCATTTTAAGCAGCGTTGATGGAGTCTTATGCAGAAGAATAGAATATCTGACAGGTATGGAAGTGTTCTTGGGGAATCACATTCATCCCCTCTCTGCCCCTTTTATTCCCCTGAGGTGGCCCTTGAGAAACATCTGGAACACCTAGGGCTGTGTGAAGCACAATATGCAAACCTTGGACAGAGTCCAATTCTTTCACAATGAAATAATAAACTGAAATCTAAAGATATTGTGGCCAGAATTCAGTTTTCCTGGTTCCCGAGCTTACACTTTTTCTGCTATGTTTTCTGACTTTTATTTCCCATGTGACTTGAGGCTGCCCCTCCTCGGGTTTTTCTGCCATCTGATTATCTCTGTGAGGCAGCCCAGAGGCCAGGAAGGAACGGAGTGGAATGGGCTCAGCATGGCTCTTTCTTTTTGTATAGCTCTCTGAACTTCTTGCCACTAGCATTGAATCCCTATGAATCAGTGTGTGGTGGGAGAGGCATGACTTTCTTGCTGACCTTTCCACCAAGACTGTTACTTTCAAACACTTTGTGGGCTGCAGAAGTGTTTTTATTGCTCGATATGTGGTCCCACTTTCACCTCCAAATTGCTCCCAGGGGAGGTAACATCTAAGTGGGGCTTGCTCAGGAGAAGGGGGCAGAGGAGTGGAAGGGCAGTCTAGGCAAAGCAAACATCAAACACAAAGACCTTGACTTGATATGAACCAGTACATTGTTTCAGAAGCAGAAGGTGAGAGCAGGGGTCAAAATCACGAAGGGTCCTATATCCACGCTAAGAAGTGTGGATTTTGTCCTGAAGGCACTAGAAAGTTATTAAAGGATTACAAGCAGAGGGATGACATGGCCAGGCTTGTGATTTATATGGATCACCCTGTCAACGCAAGAAAATGGATGGTGGTGGTAGGAGGGACTAAAAGCAAAGAGGCCAGATAGGAGATGGATGGCTAGAGTAACTCAGGGGAAAGATGATACAGCCCTGAACTAAGGTTTTAACAACATGGATAGAGGGGAGGAGGCAGATTCCAAGAGAACACTTTCTGATGCTGACTAGAAAGTTGGATTAAAGTGGCTAAAACAATTTTCAGGGGCATGAAAGAGAGTATGGATGTGATCAAGCTTCAGATTCAATTGCGAGGAATATTTCAGAGCTTCTAGTCTTCCTATCAGGGCCTCCATGTATGGCTGGACGTGTTGTACACTACTGTGCACTACGGAAGGTGCTACTGACACAATGCAGTGTCCTCAGACTGCAGCCCCTTCAAGTTGTGCAATGCTACCATCTTGCTTCCTATGGTTGTGCAAACAAAAATTTCCAGAGAAAGTCTATGTAGCTTCCTGACAAGTGTCATGTGAGGTATCGAAGCCCAACTAAATAGAAGAGGTAAGGTAAGGCAAGATTACTACCAGTAGCTTTTAGGGTCTAATGCAAAACTGAAACAGTCCTTGCTCCACACAGGTGCTGGGAAAAGAGCGGAGTTCAGATGGTTGCAGGCTCTCAGGCAGTTGGGGAGGGACACAGGAGGTGGTACAAAGCACTTGGCATCAGAACAGCCTGAGACAGAACTTCCACCGATGCGGTACAAGTCTGAAACATAGAAAACAGCCTCACCAAGGACATCCTACCATGGTGCCCAATTCAGGGGCTCAGGGGAACTTGGAAGAGTCTTTACAGTGGCAAGCCCCTCAGCAGGATCTGCACCCACACACCAAGAGGCATTTTCTTTCCATTCTGTATTTGGAAAAGGTTGTGGTTTGTGCCCCTCCCTTTGCTTCACGTTAGCCAGTAAGGATGGTAATTCTTCTAGAAGCAGATGCTTTGTTTGTATACAGTTCATGGTGTGTATGAAATAGATGAAGAAGTAAATGAGTATGTGCAACTGTCCTTCAGTTTACACAAATTAATATATTTCTAAGAAATTGTGGGTGTACTGCATCCAAACCAAATGTCAACACAGGTTGGAAGTCTCTAACAGACGAAAATTGGAAGTGAACGTGCCTCGTGCTGTGCAGATCATATGGTCAGTGCCTACCAGTGCCTGCCTCATAGCGGAGGCTCCACGAGCGCTCACTGAACTCACAAATAAATGGGTTATGTTAACGAAGCACTTCCGCACAAATTATCTCATTTGATCCCAACAAGTCTGTGAAGTAAGTGTTGTTATCTTTGTTTCACAGAAGAGAAAACAGAAGCTCTGGAAGTTTCACTGATTTACGTGCTCAGGGTCACACAGCTACAAAATGCTGTAGCTGGGACATTAATTGAGATCTTTTGATTCTTTCCACCGCTCGACAGCTGTTTGTAAAAGCTTTGGTCGGCACAATTCTGATTTAAAGGAACCTACTGAGTAATCCTCTGGTAAAGAAGAAAACCGTGCCTGATGCATATTTTGTAAGCCATTTTTTGGTATTATTTTGGATTTTCTCAGAGTGGGGCTCTCATCTTGTAAATGCATAAATGCATAAATGCCTAGTTTACACTCATTTTGAAGACTGAGTAACTGTAGCACATAAAGGACACACAAATGGCTGGTAACCACAAAAAGGGAAAAAGGAAAAAAAGCAATGTGAAAAAAAAAAAAGACTTCTTCCCTTCTTTTGACCTATTAGAATCCACTTCTCTTGTATGTAGCCAGCATTACGTAATGTTTTATTTCTTGTCTCTGTCTGGTTCAAGGCTGAAATATTTGCTTTCTAAAATTGACACCCTAATTTGTTGGGTTGATTTGATAAACTAATGATGTAGAAATTGGTTCGGAGGAGGAATGAAAACATTCCCCCCCTCCCCCCCACCAAATCACAGGTGCTGAAAGCCATAGATGAAGGAAGTTGCAAGCTTCCTTCTATGTAAAAATGGAAGCAGTTAAGCCTCCTAGGGCAGGAAGCTGGTCTCAGAAAGTGTTACCTCTCACGCATACCACAGCAAGTGGGCTTTGCCCATATGTGGTTATTCAGATTCCCACGCCTCTCCCACCTGCTAGGGGCCTGGGGGCCCAAGGCAGCTCAAAACTTCACATCCTCTGGTGGTGACCCCCAAGCCTCCCGCTGGAGACAGTGTTCTTGTTCCCTGTCCCCAACTGCTGTTGACCATTGCGTGCTTGGTGAGCTTTCTCTCCTGATCTTTTTTTAGGTAAGCGTGAACAGAAGCCCAAGGATCAGGTGCTGGCTGCAGAACAAAGATGTTTACTTTCCACCAGGATCAAAGGTGAACATAAACCAAAAATAAGTACAGCACCTTTACCATCAGAGTCTTTCAGACAATAAAGCAGAACATATTTTGAGAATTATATCAGCAGACACTGCTCAGGAGAATTTGTCTAAAGCAATGATTATCTTAATTTGATCTACCCCGTCCTTATTTGACTAGCGGAAGTGTCATTTCACGGATGAAGGACAGCAGACCTCAGCAGCCTGGCTGAAGGCGGTGTTTTTAAGAATTTCAGAGACCTCCACCTTGTTTGTGGTTAAACTTTATTCATTCAGCTTTCCATGACTCAGTGCTTCCTCCAATTAATTTGTGCTGAGCAGAAACATTGAATATCAAATTGAAAACGAAAAGAAAATTTGCTGAGTATTTTAGTTGATAAAAGAGAGTCGAGAAAGATCTGAATACATACATGCATGCATAAAATTTTGATGGAGGTGGTGGTGTATTTTCCAGCAAGCAAACTGCAAATTCACAATGGTGTTTATTGAAGTGCACTATATTTAGCAAAGGCAGGTCTGATGGAGCTTGGCTTTGAGAGGGCTGTTTGATCCTTCCTTTCATCACTGCGTGGTGGGGAGGACCTTGGCGAGGCCTGGGTAGAGAGAAATCACCACCAGGGCTTCCACTGCACGAACCTCCGCTCTCGGGACCAAACATAGCCCTGCTGCTTCAGGAAGGTTTGCATAAAAGGGATTGGTTTTCATTTGATTCTGCAAGTGAACTCCCTGGGAGAGCCTGGCAGAAAGGAAGAGAATAAGAAAGAAAAAAGATTCTTAAGCAGTTCTGGCCAGCTTCCAAATGCTTCAAGCTGACAGCACAAGTGGTTTAATCTGCTTCTTTAGAGCTGAAGACTTGCTTAACTTTCAAGGCCACAAACCAGGGACTTAATGAGTGATCGCTTGAAATTCTGAATTTTTTTTTTTTTTGGTAAAAAACAAAACCAAAACCAAAAACCAAGATATTATGCTTGAGTTATACTGCATTAATTTTTTTAATCATAAAAATGTTGGTCGATCTCCTTTACTTAAAAGACATTTTAAAAATTGTAAAAATTCATGACTTCTCTGAGAAAGAATCATGTTGCATCTGTTGCTACCATATGATTACATTAGAACTGTTGAAGACAAAAAGATAATCCTCTTCAAAATGAAATTAATTGAGTTGGATCTAAAATAATTGTTATTTATTTGCTGACCATTTACCATGGGTGGGCATTAATCTTGGTTTGTTACAAAGATAAAAAGCAATGAAACATATTCACTGTTCTCAGGGCCTCACAATTGAACAGGGAAAGCACAAATTTAGGGCTAAGTGGAAGATACATATTCTAATTTTCATACAATGCAATGAACATTACATAAAAGGTATGGGCAAGACACTGTGGAAACAAGAAAAGGTAGCAATGAATTCAGCTGAGGGGAGCAGAAGTCTGTTTTGGTTTCACATGGATATTAACATTGAAGCTGGGCTTTAAAGAGATACTAGCTAACAAGACCTAGGAGTAACGCCAGGACCAAATGGGGACATATTGTATAGCACTTGCTAACAGTGAGGCCAGCTCTATTCAGGTAAGGAGACTGGGCCAGAAACGGGATTACTCAACAGCCACCACCTTTCCAAGCCGCATCAGATCCTATCTGAGCTGGAATGCTAAGCTACTCTCATCCTCTCATCCTTCTATAGAAGTCTTTTCTCCGCAGTGTATCAAGACTCACCCCCTTACTATCTAAATCATGTATTTCTTTTTTAATTATGTATTTTTATTTTTTAATTTACATCCAAGTTAGTTAGCATATAGTGCAATAATGATTTCAGGAGTAGAATCCTGTGATTCACCCCCTACATATAACTCCCAGTGTTCATCCCAACAAGTGTCTTCCTCAGTGACTCTTGCCCATTAGCCCATCTCCCCACCCGTAACCCCTCTGGCAGCCCTCAGTTTGTTCTCTGTGTTTAAGAGTCTCTTATGTTTTGTCCTCTGCCCTGTTTTTATTTTATTTTTGCTTCCCTTTCCCTATGTTCATCTATTGTGTATCTTAAATTCCACATATGAGTGAAGTCATATGATGTTTGTCTTTCCCTGACTGATTTCACTTAGACTAATACCCTCTAGTTCCAACTATGTTGTTGCAAATCACAAGATTTCATTCTTTTTGTTTGCTTAGTAATACTCCACTGTATATATATACCACATCCCCTTTACCAATTCATCTGTCAATGGACATTTGGGCTCTTTCCATACTTTGGCTATTGTTGATAGTGCTGCTATAAACATGGGGGTGCATGTGCCCCTTTGAAACAGCATACCTGTATCCTTTGGATAAATACCTAGTAGTGCAATTGTTGGGTCTTCAGTTTTTCTATTTTTAATTTTTTGAGGAACCTCCATACAGTCTTCCAGAGTGGCTGCACCAGTTGCATTCCCACCAGCAGTACAAAAGAGTTCTCCCTTCTCTGCATCATTGCCAACATCTGTTGTTGGCTGACTTGTTAATTTTAGCCATTCTGGCAGGTGTAAGGTGGTATCGCATTGTGGTTTTGATTTGTACTTCCCTAATGATGAGTGATGTTGAGCATTTTTTCATGTGTCTGTTATAGCCATCTGGATGTCTTCCTTTGAAAAGTGTCTATTCATGTCTTTTGCCCATTTCTTCACTGGATTGTGTTGAATTTGACAAATTGTTTATAGATTTTGGGCACTAACCCTTAATCTGATGTGTCATTTGCAAATATCTTCTCCCATTCCGTTGGTTGATTTTTAGTTTTGCTGATTGTTTCCTTCGCTGTGCAGAAGCTTTTTATCTTGACAAGAACCTAATAGTTCATTTTTGCTTTTGTTTCCCTTGCCTCCGGAGACGTGTTGAGTAAGAAGCTGCTGCGGGCAAGATCAAAGAGGTTTTTGCCTGCTTTCTCCTCAAGGATTTTGATGGCTTCTTGTCTTACTTTTAGGTCTTTTATCCATTTTTGAGGATATTTTTATGTATGCTGTAAGAAAGTGGTCCAGGTATATTCTTCTGCATGTCGCTGTCCAGTTTTCCAACACCATTTGCTAAAGAGGCTGTCATTATTCCACAGGATATTCTTTCCTGCTTTGTCAAAGATTAGTTGGCCATACATTTGTGGGTCCATTTCTGGGTTCTCTTCTCTGTTCCATTGATCTGAGAGTCTGTTTTTGTGCCAGTACCATACTGTCTTGATGATTACAACTTTGTAATACATCTTAAAGTCCAGGATTGTGATGCCTCCAGCTTTGGTTTTCTTTTTCAGGATTACTTTGGCTATTCAGGGTCTTTTCTGTTTCCATACAAATTTTAGGATTGTTTGTTCTAGCTCTGTGAAGAATGCTGGTGTTATTTTGATAGGGATTTCATTAAATATGTAGATTGCTGTGGGTAGTATTAACATTTTAACAATATTTGTTTTTCCAATCCAGGAGCATGGAATGTTTTTCCATTTTTTTTTTAGCTTCTTCATTTTCTTTCATAAGCTTTCTATAGTTTTCAGCCTACAGATTTTTTACCTCTTTGGTTAGGTTTATTCCTAGGTATTTTATGGTTTTATGCAACTGTAAATGAGATCAATTCTTTGATTTCTCTATTGCTTCATTACTGGTGTATAGAAATGCAACCAATTTCTGTGCATTGATTTTATATCCTGTTACTTTGTTGAATTCCTGGATCAGTTCTAGCATTTTTTGGTCAAATATTTTGGGTTTTTCATATGGAATATCATGTCATCTGTGAAGAGTGAAAGTTTGATTTCCTCCTTGCCGCTTTGGATGCCTTTTATTCCTTTGTGTTTTCAGATTGCTGAAGCTAGGGCTTTCAATACTATGTTGAATAACAGTGATGAGAGTAGACATTCTGTCATATTCCTGACCTTAGGGGAAAGGTCTCGGTTTTTCCCCATTGAGGATGATATTAGCCATGGGTCTCTCGTATATGGCTTTTATAATCTTGAGGTATGATCCTTCTACCCCTACTTTTTTTGAGGGTTTTTATCAAGAAAGATTGCTGTATTTTGTCAAATGCTTTCTCTGCATCTATTCAGAGGGTCATGTGGTTCTTGTCCTTTTATTAATGTGATATATCACATTGATTTGCAGATCTTGAACCAGACTTGCATCCCAGGTATAAATTCCACTTGATTGGAGTGAATAATTCTTCTAATGCCTTGTTGGATCCAGTTAGCTAGTATCTTGATGAGAATTTTTGCATCCATGTTCACCAGGGATATTGGTCTGTAGTTTTCCTTTATAGTGGGGTCTTTGTCTGGTTTTGGAATCAAGGTCATCCTGGCCTCATATAATGAGGTTGGAAGAGTCCTTCCATGTCTCGTTTTTTTGCAACTGCTTCAAAAGAATAGGTATTAACTTCTCAGTAAATGGTAGAATTCCTCTGGAAAGCCATCTGGCCCTGGGCTCTTGTTTTTTTGGGAAGTTTTGTAGTTTATATGTTTCTAGGAATCTATCCATTTCTTCCAGATTGCCCAATTTACTGGCATATAGTTGCTCATAATATTCTCTTATTATTGTTTGTATTTCTGCAGTATTGGTTGTGTTCTCTCCTCTTTCATTCTTGACTTTATTTATTTGGGTCTTTTCTTTTTTCTTTTTGGTCATACTGGCTAGGGGTTCATCAATTTTGTTAATTCTTTCAAAGACCCAGATCCTGGTTTCATTGATCTATTCTACTGTTTTTTGTTGTTGTTGTTGTTCATTTGTTTTTGATAGCATTGATTTCTGTTCTAATCTTTATTATTTCCCATTTTCTGCTGGTTTGGGGTTTTATTTGCTATTCTTTTTCTAGCTCTTTAAGGTGTAAGGTTAGTTTTGTATCTAAGATCTTTCTTCCCTCTTTAGGAAGGCCTGTATTGCTATTATATACTTCCCTCTTATGACCACCTTTGCTGTCTCCCAGAGGTTTTGGACTGTGGTGTTATCATTTTCATTGGCTTCCATGTACTTTTAAATTTCCTCTTTAGTTAAAGAGGAACTTAAACCCATTCATTCTTTAGTAAGATGTTCTTTAGTCTTCAAGTATTTTTTGTCTTTCCAAATTTTTTCTTGTGGTTGATTTGGAGTTTGTGGTCTGAAAATATGCACAGTATGATCTCAATCTTTTTATACTTGTTGAGGGCTGATTTGTGTCCCATTATGTGATCTATTCTGGAGAATGTTCCATGTGAACTTGAGAATAATGTGTATTCCACTGCTTTAGGATGAAATGTTCTGAATATATCTGTTAAGTCCATCTGGTCCAGTGTGTCATTCAAAGCCATTGTTTCCTTGTTGATTTTATGCTTAGATCATCTGTCCACTGCTGTAAGTAGGGTGTTGAAGTCCCCTATTATTATGGTATTATTGTCAATGAGTTTCTTTATGTTTGTGATTAATTGATTTCTATATTTGGGTTGTTCTACATTGGGGGCATAAATATTTACAATTGTTTGATCTTCTGGGTGGATAGACCCCTTAATTATGATATAATGCCCTTATTCATCTCTTGTTACAGTCTTTATTTTAAAATCTAGATTGTCTGATAAAAGTATGGCTACTCTAGTGTTCTTTTTGCAACCATTAGATGGTTCTCCATCCCCTTACTTTCAATCTAAAGGTGTCTTTAGGTATAAAATGGGTCTATTGTAAACAGCATTAGATGTATCTTGTTTTCTTATCCATTCTGTTATGCTATGTCTTTTGATTGGAGCATTTAGTCCATTGACATTTAGAGTCAGTACTGAAAGATATGACCTTATTACCATAGTGTTTCCTGTGGAGTTGGAGTTTCTGGTGGTATTCTCTGGTTCTTTCTAGTCTTTGTTGCTTTTGGTTGTTTTTGTTTTGTTTCATCTTTTCTCCCCTCAGAGAGACTCCCTTAAAATTTCTTGCAAGGCTTGTTTAGTGGTTATGAACCCCTTTAGTTTTTGTTTGTCTGGGAAACTCTTTATCTCTCCTTCTATTTTGAATGACAGCCTTGCTGGATAAAGAATTCTTGGCTGCTTGTGTATTTCTTTAACACACATTTATAAGCACCTACTTCATAGCAGGCCCTCTGCTAGATACTTGGAATATGTGAGTCAACAAAACAGGCATAAACCTTGCCCTTGTTGGGCTTATTTTCTAGCAGTAGAGACAGTCACACATGAAAACATAATCAATGAGGATAAAAAAGTAAATTTTATAATATATTAGGAAGTAATTTTAAAAAAGGGGTCACCTAGGTGGCTCAGTTGGTTAAGCATCTGACTTTGGCTCAGGTCATGCATGATCTTGCAGTTCATGAGTTCAAGCCCTGCATTGAGCTCTGTGCTGATAGATCAGAGCCTGGAGCCTGCTTCAGATTATGTCTCCCTATCTCCCTCTCTCTCTGCCTACCCCCCTCCCCCCACCCAGTGAAGAGGCCATCGTGGCTGGACCAGTGAGCAAGGGGGAGAGAAACAAGGGTGACATCAGAGAAGTGAGGGGGATGGTCATCTCATGAAGGGTCTTTTGGTTATTATAAGGAATTTGGCTTTCACTCTGTGGGAAATGGGTTTGAAGCAAGAGGATGACATGCTCTGACTCATACTTCAAAGAGGAACAATCTGGCTACCCTTTTGGAGTTAGGCTGAGGGGACATAGGTTGAAACAGGATGAATGCTTGGGATACAACTTTAGTGATCTGGGAGAGAGAAGCTGGAGGCTGAGAGAAGGGAAATAAGTGGAGGAAGTGGGGAAAAGAAGGAGGACTCTGAATATATTTTGAAAGCATAGCCAATAGGATTTGCTGATGGATTGCCCATGAGGGGAGAGAAGGAGTGGGTTCAAAGGTGACACCCAGGAGTTTGACTGCAACATCTGGAAGGATGGAGTTTCCATCGGATGAAATGGGAACAACTACAAGTAAAAGAGATTTGGGGGATAAGACAAAGAGTTCAGTTTGGGACATATGAAGTTTGAGGTGTTCGTTAAACACCCAAGCAGAGACCCGAATCTGGGTTCATGAGAGAGGTTAGGTTAGAGATATTCATTTGGGATTCATTGCTATGTAAATTATACTGAAAGTACTGAATTTTACTGGGTGAAATCACAAAGTGAATGTGTATACATGGAGAAAAAAAGAAGACTAAAAGACTGTGTTTTGAGAAACAAGGAACAAACATGAAAAACAGAAGGAGCAATCAATGAGGTAGGAGGAAATCCAAGAAATGTAGTTTCCTGGAAGCCAAATGAAGAAACTTATAATCAAGGAAGAAGGAATGGTCAACTGTGTCCAATGATGCTGAAAAAAGTGGAGAGCTGACCTTTGTATTAAATAATGTAAACCATTGTTCAATCCAAGGACTCATCTGTATCTCTTACAAGAGCAGTTTTGATGGAGTGCTGAGTGTAAAGTGTGATTGGAGTAAATCATTCCCAGTGTCTGTTTCAGAGCCATGTTCCCCAGCCTATTTCTGTCTGCCCTGCTTCTTACCCTCTGTCTGTTTACCTTGCTGTTTCCTCATTTCTGGCTTTATATCAAGTTTAGATTTGGTGCTTAGCCCCTTTTCCATTGTTATAATTTGATTCCTTTAGATAATGACTGTATCCCAGCCACATTGCCTCCAGATGCCTCACATATAAATCCCTCCTAGCTCTGTCGGACCCAGACCCTTTTTACTCTGACATTACTCTCATGGTTATTGCTACAGCATTTGTCCTGGCTTTAGGTTCAAGGGGAGCAGATACAAGTGTCAAAGAGCTTACTGCAGTTTGGGATGTTGGCAAAGCACATGTGCATGCGTGTGTTTCAGTGGGGGAGGGGCAGAAAGAGAGGGAGAATAATAATCCCAAGCAGGATCTGGGCTGTCAGCAAGAGGTCCTACAAGGGGTGTGAGCCCATGAATCAAACATGAGATCATGACCTGAGCCGAAATCAGGAGTTGGATACTTAAGCAACCGAGCCACCCAGGCACCCCCAACCCCCTGACTATACTTCTTCCCTGCAACTCAATCTGTTTCATTTTTCCCAAGGCCTAGATGTAACAGTTGGTGCTACTTCTGCGAGGCTAGGACTCTTTGTGTTTTGAGCTGGCCACAAGGCTTAGTTTCTCTTAGAGGCCATGTTGCTTCTGTGGAGAGTTCTACTTACCTGGTAGTCTGTCTTCCTCTGAATTCCTTCAAAGCTACTTTGGAACTTTCTCTTTCAAACATCATCCAAAGGTATAGGAAGTTCCACTAAGTTCTTTTCACAAAGAGCAGCTTTAATATTCATCTTATTTGCATTACTATCTGACAGACCATGCTGAATGCTAGAGACATACAGATGAAAGAAGATCAGGAGGATTCCTAATAAATATTTGTCATCTAAGAAACATGATAAGGAGTATTATTCAGGGCTTATATTGGCCTTTACATTTGTTATGGCTCCATTCAGTACCAAAATGGGCCATGATGACGATGGTGATAGTGATAGATGCCAGGATCTAAATTTCCTTGACAAATAGAGGAATGATAAGAATGGAAGTTTGTTGAATAATGTCTATTAAAAGATACTATCCAGAGAGAAAATTTAAATTAATTCTCTATGTCCATGTTCTTTAGTCCAAATATTTTATGATAGCTTCGTGGAAATAAACACAATAATACCTCAGAATGGCCACAGTGATTAGGTTAGGCATCCTAGTAAAAACTGTGTGTAGGGGTGCCTGGGGGCCTTAGGTAAGCATTTGACTCTTGATTTCAGCTCATGTCATGATCTCGCAGTTTGTGGGTTTGAGCCTCAAGTTGGGCTTTGTGCTAACAGTGTGGAACTTGCTTGGAATTCACCCTCTCTCCTCTCTCTGCCCCTCCCCCACTTACTCTGCTCTCTTTCTCTCAAAATAAATAAACAGACTTAAAACAAACAAACAAACAAAAAACCTGTGTGTAAAATTCACCATTTACTTAAGTTGACAATGATGAAAAATTTTGCAAGATGTCTATGATAGTCAGCGTCCAATATTGCCCCTGATGATCTTTTCCTTCTAGTATTTATTCACACTCTTGTGTCATCCCCTCCTACACTGTTATCAATAGAAGTGATAGTATGTACTTCCAAAACTATATCATATAAGGCTTCCTGGCTTCTGTCTTGTTCTCTTTCTTGGATCACTTGTTCTGGGGGAACCAGATGCCATGTTATGAAGACACTCAAGCAGCCCTATGGAAAGACCCACACAGTTAGGAATTAAGGCCTCGTAACAACTGCCAGTAAGAAACTAAATTCTTTTGCCAATGTGTGGGTAAGCCATCTTGGAAATGGATTCTTCAGCCCCAGCTAAGTCTTTCCATATCTCCAGCCCCCTCCAACATCTTTACTGCAACTTCATGAGAGATCTTGAGCCAGAACCCTTCAGCTAAGGAGCTTCCAAATTCCTGACCCACAGAGACTGTGTGAGATCATAAACATGTGTTGTTGTAAGCTGCTAAGTTTTGGCATAATATGTTACTCAACAATTAATAATAAACACAGAGTCACATGGAACTTTTTGTAGGTGCTATCCACCACTCGAGCCCTAGCGTGCTAATAAAATCAACTTAGTTTGTCTCATCTCTTTATGTTCAATTTAATTTCCATTTAAAAATGTTTTCAGCGTTCTGGCATTTTATCCCTTAACTTTGATATTTACAAGATTTTAGAAATAGAGCTTAGTGATTCAGCAGTTGGGCTTTCGAGTTAACAGACTTCAGTTAAATCACTGTCCTGACACTGCTCACTAGCAGTATGACCTTAGAAAAGATATGCCTCAGGTTCCTTCTCAGCATCATGATTATAGTAGGAATTTAACCCAAAAAGATTGCTATAGGGATTATTTATATATGTAAAACTGAACACGTTGCTGGCTCTTAAAATCTACTCATTAAATGGTACCAATAATGATGACGGTAATAATGATGGTGTGATGCTGAAGATGATGGCAGAGGTAAAAATCTTGGCGTTTTGGGTGCCTGGGTGGCTCAGTCAGTTAAGCAGCCAACTCTTGGTTTCAGCTCAGGTCGTGATCTCACGGTTCGTGAGTTTGAGTCCCTACTTGGGATTCTCTATGTTCTTCCTCTGCTTTTGTTCTCTCTCAAAATAAATATATAAACTTAAAAAAAATCTCCATATTTTCAACTTGCAGGTGAATTCCTTATGAGGTGAAAGATAGACCTTTTGCATTTCTATATTATAATGGTCTCAGCTCTTACCCTGTGTTTCTTCTCGTATATGTGTAATTCCATCTATAGTAATCACAATTTAATTTTGCAACATATCTATTTCTCTGTCTTCTTTGCTCCTTTTTCTATAGCCCACAATAAAGCAGGCATTTTGCAGGTGTTGTCATGATAGAAACATACTACTGAGTTAATTCAGGTACAATTTTAGCAATAAATCTAATTTGGCTTTGATTATTCTTTTTGCAGCTAGGTGACCTATTATTAATAGATATTGAAAATGCATAAATTGTTCAACTATTCAACTTTTTATGGAGATGTAGAACTATAGCTTTGGTCACATATCTGAAAACTTTGTGGGCTTAGTTAAATCTCCCCAGTAGGGTTAATTTAAAAAGCTACATAGAGTTTGCATTCTTTAAAGGAAAAGAATGCTCTCCCTCTCCTCTCTCTCTCTCTCTCTCTCCCTCTCTCTTGAAAGGTGATTTTGGTTTTCCTTTCTCTGGAAATTGACGAATGAGAGGAGAAGATCTATTTATTGTAAGATAGACCTACTGATAGTGACATGTGTCTGTTGTCTTGGTGTATCTCCTGTTCTCCATTTTATTGGCCTTACAGTCAACAGGTTGAACCAAATGACCTACATATTTATTCTCCCTGAAGATTTCTACTCATCCTCCAACAGGGAAGTCACAAGCCCACTCCTTTTCCCCCTGAGGCTATCAAAGATGAAAGGCTTGGCCGAATCTTTGTTTCTAAAAGAATATCTAGTATTAAAGGTGATCTCTGCTTGCCTTTTATATATATCTTTGAAGTATCTTGGGTTAGTAAGTTATGAAAACTTCATGAGATGGTTCCAAAAAGATCTGAACTCATTCCCAGGATGCCTGTGGTCATGAGCCAACAATAGAAGCAACAACAACACCAGTGGAGGACTCTCTGTAGGCTAGACAACGTTTTAAGCACTTCACAGGTTATACCTCCCTTAGCCCTTAACCCTTACCCTGACCCTATTAGCTATTGTTACCACAGTTCCAGAGTTTCCTGGTGTGTCATACATTCTCTACTCACCAGACACAGGAGAGAACATTCATAGTCTCTCCACGGAGTCCTCAGTATGGTCTTCTTTGTTCCACCAGCTGTCCAAGCTGAACTTTGCAACTCTGCAAAGTGAGAACTGAGTAAGACACACCCATCCATAGCAAAAGCGTGACTGTGTGGTCTAGAAGTCCATTCTGAGAGGCATAACACTTCGCTTACAAGTTATGAACTCCAGTACTCCCTACCCTTCACTGCCTCCACACATACAAATACATACATACATGAAGCATTCACTGCTTCAAATAGTTTACATTCAGCTGCTTCAAATAGTTTACATTTGCTTGTATGCTACAATATCAGAAAGGGAGCATATTTTGAATTTCATGGCTTTTAAAAATTTGAGTACTACACCAAAAGTCAACCAGGTGGGTGAGACATTTCATAGAAGAAAGACAACAAATAATAGGAATTTCAAAAGACCAGGGCTCTGGCTGGGAAAGAAAAAACTGCCAGTCTTTTAGATAATCAGATAAGTCGGTGGTGCCCAGATAGAGGTTTCCTGTGATTTGATTTTTCTAATTAAGGTTGTTGGTATCCATTAAGCTTTTTCCATGGAAACAGTATCCAAGATACACAACTGGTTCCAAATGGACTTGTTTTGAGCACAACAGGAAGGAAGGCTTCAGGTTAGAACTCAGAGACCAAAAAGTATCTCTAATGTCTGAAGTTGAGTGCGATCTTGAATCAAGTGCATTTGACTTATATAAATTCAACCACTCTGTGGGAGTGGGAAGCTAGGAAATAACATGTTATCAAATGTTATTTTATATTTATTATATATAGAATAAACATGTGCACTTATATATTACATATTGTACATAATTATGCAGATTCACATATTATATTTTATAGGTTGTATACTCAAAACCTTGAAATCAAACTTTGTGAACAACCTAAGGGATTTCCAAGGGTAATTTTGACCCTATTTTCTTTTACCTTGAGCACAGTCTTAGAAGCCCAAGCAGCCTGTGACTCCTCTGTGAATTAAATGACCCTTCAGACAGAAAGAAAGTCCATGGGATGGATGTCCCAAGAACTAATCCAAATCTGATTGTTGCTAAGGTGGGGTCTCTATCTGTCAGATCCTGGAATTCACTAGGAATAGAGAAGGAAATGAAGTTAGAGTGATTCAGGAGCATTTTTGATCAGTCTGTTAGATTTTATCCAGAACATATTCTAAAGTCAGTGAGAGAATGTTTTGTGAACTGTTGCATTAGGAGTGTGTTGTGTTGAGTGAGAAATGGTTTTCTTGCCCATGTTTGCTTCCCTCGCTCTTGAAGGCAGAGAGGATAGTTCAGCAGAGTTAGCCAAAAAAAAATCCTGTGCACCTATTTCTATTCTTAGATGCTGTGTGTGTGATAATGATACAGAAACCCATTCCAGTCTTATGGAAGGGGGTATATGTTTACAGGGACTAAAATAGTAGCACATTAAAATCAGGCAGGTGCTTGATTGGGGAATGCAAAACTGTCTTCTCAAAGAGGCTCTGGAAGTTTTTATTTAAATGTTTTCAGCAAAATAAACTGTTACTAGGAAAACATGTTGTTATAAATATAAGGGTCCCCAGGCTTGAAATGTATCTGGCTGATTTCTCTCTCCTTGTAACTCTGCTAAGCCTACATGCTCAACGGTGCAAGTCGGATCTCCTCATACACTTGATCACCCCTGACTGCTGGCAGAAAATGGTCGGCTTTCTGAGCTTAAAGCAAAGTCTTTTTCTTGACTGATGACCCCTGACCTTTTAAAGAGTATGTATTCAGAGATCTCTTTTGACCCAGGAATCTCTTGCATGATATAATGGGCTATCTTACATTCTGAGTGTGAGGGAAAAAAAACACATGAAAGTGGACATAAATAGTAAAAGAAGCAGCAATGTATTAGTCCAGAGAGGAATTACTGTGGGGAAAGAGACTAAGCGTCACTTTGTGACGGTGATGATGGCTGAAGGACTGTAGATGGGGTGGGGGTGGGGGCTGGACCGGGTTCAGGGGGACATTTTGTATAAAAGTACATATTTATTTCCAGGAGAATTGTCAAATTAAAATTGCCAGAGTCTCAAAGGGTTTTGTGAATTAGGAAAGATTGGAAGCATTGCCATAGGAGATCGATTCAATTTCAGTCTTAAAAGATTCCTTAAGTTATAGAAGGTACAGAAGAGGAAGGCTCTCTGAAGAAGTGGGAGAATGCAAGACATAAGCAAAGAAACACTGAGAAAAGTGAAAGTCACACTTCATACTGGAAATGGTTTCAGACTTGTATGTTCGGGACACGGGATTCATATAGGACAGTGAAGAAACTGAAGCTGGAAAATAGGTTGGAACTGAAATGGGGACAACCTTAAATTAAAACTAAGGAGACTGGACTCCCTCCTACAGACCACGGAGAATCACTGGCTCCAACTCAACTGAAAAACTATTGAGCACCTGATATGTATAAAGCAATGTGTGGTGTCCTGGTTTTGCGGGTGAGGACAGGACAGGCACATGTAAGGGAGAAGGGTTAAAATTTGCTCACAGCATGACAGTAGTTAGCAATAATTAACCTTTATTCCCATGCTTACTATGGGCCAGTCCCTATACTAAATGCTTTAAACAGATTATCTGATTTAATCCTCAAACCCTGATTGTGGTATATACCCTTTTGGGGGTATAAGGAAGTTACATTACTAGTGCTTAGTTTACAGCCGGGAAAGGTGGAGTCATTATTCAAACTCAGGCAGTGTAACTCCATTGTCCAAGTTCTGGAACACTCTGTTGACTGTTCTGGAACAGCCAGAGATGACCATGACCCCATGCCTCTCATCAATACCAGGATATTGACCCTTCTAGAGACACCCAGAGTTTACCAAGTGCTATGTGAAGTGACAAAATGAATATAGCATATTTCTATACACAGTCAACTTTATTTCAAGACTTGAAAAAAATACACATGAAAACAAATGGGAATATTGTGGGAATAATATGGGAATATTATGCATGTAAAACTCACATTAGTTTTTTTTTTATTTTTTTTTATTTTATTTTTTTTTTTAAATTTTTTTTCAACGTTTATTTATTTTTGGGACAGAGAGAGACAGAGCATGAACGGGGGAGGGGCAGAGAGAGAGGGAGACACAGAATCGGAAACAGGCTCCAGGCTCTGAGCCATCAGCCCAGAGCCTGACGCGGGGCTCGAACTCACGGACCGCAAGATCGTGACCTGGCTGAAGTCGGATGCTTAACCGACTGCGCCACCCAGGCGCCCCTCACATTAGTTTTTTTAATGAACATATTACATAACCCATGTACAGAAAAGCGAACACTCATAAGCATACAGCTTGCTGTACTTTCACACAGTGGATGCATCTATGCGACCAGCACCCCCAGGAAGAAATGGAGCCTTTCCAGAGCCCCCATCTGCACCTGCCCTGGCACCATCATCTGGGGTAGCCATCATTTAATATGTTCCCTTTGCAGGTGGATTCTTTTCCTAGCATTGTGTTTGTAAGATTCATCTATATTGTTGCATGTGGCAGTTATTTATTTATGTGGTATTCGTTCTTAAAGTAAAACTTGATACCACAATGAAGTTATTTGCATTTTTAGGGAGTATTCTCCAATTTTTTGAGAATGAAGTTGAGTCTCTTCTGTTTGGTCACTCGGATGACCAAATTTGAGCAATACAGGAGAAAGCACTACATTTGGCGCCAGGAGGAAGGAGTCTAGTCTTCCTCCACCACCCACCACTGTGTGACCTTGGACAAGTCACTTAAATCTCTGAACTTCATTCCCTACATTAATAAAGTAAGGAAGGGAGGGTCAAATGTCTCTTGGTCTACCCCCGTATGAGTCGTCTTTGCTTCACTTTTTTTTTTATTTTAATGTTTATTTATTTTTGAGAGCGAGTGAGAGAGACAGAGCATGAGTGGGGGAGGGGCAGAGAGAGCTAGAAACACAGAATCCGAAGCAGGCTCCAGAGTACGAGCTGTCAGCACAGAGCCCGATGTGGGGCTTGAATCCACAAACCATGAGATCATGACCTGAGCCGAAGTCGGATGCTTAACCAACTGAGCCACCCAGGCACCCTGTATTTGCTTCACTTCTAAGTTGAATGGGCTTAACTTAAGAAAAGTTTATGGATGAAATAAAATTTCTCTGAAATAAAATTATTTTTTTCTATTACAAAAGAAAAGCATATTTGTTGTAATAGTTCAAGCAACACCTAGCTGTCTGAAGGAAAATCTGACAATAATTGTTCAATCTTACCTTTCCAACACACAAAAACAATGTAGTTTGGTATCTATACATCTATACATTTTCCGTTGATACAACTCTGTTCCCTTAATGAGTTTGTTGATTGTTTTTGAATGGAATCATACTAATACATTTTATTCTGCAATTTTATTTTCGTGGAAATTCTTTCAAGATTGAAACATACGTTTCTGATCATTTAATGTCTGCAGAACTAATGTGTACACAATGTGCCATTGCATGCATTAAGGAATCTACTCCTGAAATCATTGTTGCACTATATGCTAACTAATTAACTAATTTGGACGTAAATTAAAACAATAAAATAAAAAGAAGAGAAAAGAAAAGAAAAGAAAGAAAAAAAAAAGAAAAAAAATTGGTTCAACACTAACCTAGTCTGGAGAAACTTCCTGTAACTTGTAAAGCCTGATGAGGCATCTTTCCTGACCTACTGTCCCCAACGCTTAGAGACCCTCAGGACCCTGCCTCCTGCAGGCTGGAATAACCGGTAGCTGACTCTGGGGAGATGGACAGAGTTAGGCCATTTGAAGTGGTCAATATTACACAGAGGAAGATTTATTTATCCTGTCAGTGTTTCACTTTGATGCTGGTCTGGAAAGGATAATTTTCCCTTATCCAGTAATATCTGAAACACCAAAACCTCCACTCCTCCCTCAAAAGAGAGCCAGATGGAAGCCATTGTCAGGGGCCAAGGGGAAGAAGGGAAATGGGGGTGGGGAGAGGGAGGGCAATATGTCTAGGAGACCATTGAGAGAGGAGAGGGGGAGGGCGGGAGACCAGAGAGGAGCAACTCCTTGACACCCATCCTGACTGGAGGGAGAAAGTAAGGAAACTTTGTGCGCCGCCTCCTCCCTCTGTGGGCTGGCTTGAGTGTCAAAGTTTTATTTCTGGTGGTGAACTGTGTCTTCCTGTCCTTCCAAGTTCTAAGGGCATAGCTAAGGGGTTGCATCTACAATGTGCATGGCACGATTCTACAATAACGTGCTCTTCTTTGCACAAGAAGACAGTGCTACTTATTCATCCTCAGGGTACATGCTGTTTTTTATTCACAGGGATAGTTTTACACTAATCCTGCCACTCTGTTTCCTTGGACTCGGTGGTGACCAGCTGGTTCCATGTGCAGGCAGCTGTTTGAGGCTGTGGAACAGCTAATTGGCCAGCAGTGGGAATGAACCTGTGACCTCCACCTCACAGACTGAGTGCTCAGTCCTCAACTGCGGGTGGTGGGCTCGAGTCACTCAAGAGCTGGCAGTCAGTGCTCTGGCACTATTAGTTGCAAAAAGTCATGTAGCAACATGTCTTCACTAACCTCAATTTTTTAATCCACAAAATGGGAATGATCATTGCTCTCTCATGGTGTTTTTAAGAGGGTTAAACAAGCCAAAGCACATGTTTACCTCAGTATCTAAATAAATGCTTTTTGGCACCCTCAAAAAAAAAATAATAATAATGTGGTGCCTTTTCTTCAGATGTAATTCTTAGGCGTGCCCACCTGGCCCAGGAAGCCAAACAGCTGGCCACACTCTGGCATTAGGCAGTGGTCGACAGAAAAGGCTCCTTCACATCATTGTGTGTGAATACAGAATTTAAAGTAATCAGAAAATATCTGTCTCCTATTGCACCCCAGAGAATCCTGAGAATGTCTGCACTTGGTAAATCTTCTGTCTGACTTCTAGTTTGAGTCCAAGTTTAAACCTATCTCTTTATTTCTGGTCTAGTAGCCTATGTCTGCTAACGCGCCAAAGCGTTCTTCCCTTTGGATGATGTATTTGCCTATTGTATTATGCCATTGTTGGACACCTGAAATATAACCATATTCTTTTACCAACTGGTGGATAGCCTGGCCTTCATTCTCAATTTCTTTAATCATGTTAAAGTTTTTCTTACTATGATACGTTTCACAAGACTTTCAGAGAATGCTAAGAACTTTCTCTGCAGAGATAAAAATAAGGACACTGAGTCATTTCCTTTGTTGCTCTTTGAAATCCCATATAAAGTTATCTACCAAGTATACCTTGCTTGGTCTAGTAAGTATGCTTGCTTAACATGAGTTAATGCTGGTGACATTAGTCATTGTTAATTGCTCAAGAGTTGAGATCAGGTAGGCAATCACTGAGTTCATCTGTAAAAAAAAAAAAAATGACTCCAGTCATATTACGGAATAAAAGGCTCTATGGCTACCAAATGAGTATTCCATAGTAGCATACACTGACAGAAAACTCTGAAAATGCAGAGGCCAGGCAGTTTGGGGTTCTTAATTGTGTTGACTTTCTGCTACAATTGGTCATTGTTTTTCCATTTATGAGTTTCTTTCTTCTTTTTCTTCTTTTTTTCCTTCCAATCTTTTAATAGAGTCTGTCCTATTCTGAATTCTCTGCCTGTCTGATTTTTAAATAGAATTTGTGGTTTGAGTTAAACCTTAGTTTTTGGAAGTTGACTTTATTTGAAAGAGATTTTCTTACAAGTTTTTCCTACACTGGCATTCATTTAGTTAGAAAAGAGAAAAAGACCTGCACAGAGAAATTGCAGGTAAGTACCTCTTTTAGGATAACCCTCTTTTTGTCTCTTGGGGAGCTCTGGCTAGGGCTGTGCTTTCTGGAGGAAGCAAGACTCTAGAAGCAGGTTTTCATAACTTCAGCCATTAGGCAATTATTCTTTAACCTACAGGGCATCTGACCTTCCAATTTTGTACTTTGTCAACTGCAGGGAGAAACCGCTGAAATATGTCGAGTTATCATGACAGACAGGGCCATGTGGAAAGTGCTGGAAAATTCCTCCTTAGACTATAATTGCCTTGATGGGCAGAAATTCTGCCTTCTATTCAACTATGGAGTGTGTATGGCCCATAGTGCTTGAGGCAGTGTTCAGGATTTATTGTCCAAGGCTTCAGAGCAAGATTAAAATGGGGCATTGAAATTACTCTACTTGCCTGAGCAACCAATTCTATTTTATTTCATTTTATTTATAGGATCATGTTCCTTAATCCCTGAGTATATAATGTATACACAGGTTGATAATATTTTTATAGGAAATATTTTTATCAGAAAGGGGTGTGTTTTGTTTGTGGTCATGCAGATGAGATTGCCTAATAGATGCATTGCTTCCTTCTAATTGAGCATTTGGCACCGTGGAGAGCGTTCGAGCAGAGAAGCCAGCAAGCCTCTGCAGCACAATGCTCCAGGTTCAAGCTCTGGAGCCAGACTGCTTGGGTTTGAGTCCTGCTCCATAATTTCTTAACATCTCTATGCCTCAGCTTTCTTATGCATTAAAATTGTACCTAACTCATCAGGTTGCTAATACATACACATGTAAAGGTGCATCACACACAGTAAGGCTATATAACTCTTAGTTGTGATTATTATTTAACCTTTTCATTGTCATTAAAAATCTGGGAATTTGTGCCATTGAGTCTGGTTCTCCATAACCAAAAAGTTGGCTGAAAATTTAGCAAATTCTCCCTTTTCTTCTTGTTCTTCCATTCCCTTCCTCTCCCTCTGTTTCTTCCTGTTTCCTTTTCTCTTTTACTCTCCGCCTAGTGCTCTGGATTTATAGCCACACCACGATACTTGATATTTCCAGTATTTCCTTATGTCATGTTTTTAATGGCAATGACGTGGGCAGAAGCAAGTTGTCAGGGGGAGAACGGCAATGCTGTACTCTCCACGTCTCGGGTATGGGAAGGTAAATGCTTCACTTATTAGGGGCTCCCACTCCATACCTACCCCCACGCCTATCCAGAAGAAGGAACATTTTTCTGTGCGGGGGTGGCTTTCACATTGGAAGGGGATGGGTGATGATGTTATTTTTGTTCCCCACAAATGTGGATGTTTAAAATAGTGCTTTATTCAATCGGCATAAGTGACGCATAGACTATGTATAGTGGTGAAATTGGGCCTGGCAGGTGATGAGGGCCAGATCTCATGAAAACCAAGGGTCGTGGTTCTCCACTGATAGCACCCAAGGATCTGCTCTGAGAGTGGCCAGCACAGAACCCCTATCGTGGGGCGCCTGGCAAATTCACTTGCACAACTACTGAATTATCTGAAATGGATGTACCTCAGAGCCAGTGAACTGGGACTTTGGCTCCATTTCCATGGGGCATGCCAGCGGGTCACATTTCCTCTCTGAACCTCCCTCCAAGCCGCACTGTACTCATGAAGGGTAAGTGTATTCGTCGTTCTTTTGTGCCTTTTGACTCCACGCCCTACAGGCCTGGAATTCAGCCAGCGTAACCGAATCACGAGGCTACAGCTCAGGCTATATTTAATTGAAGGTTTATTGTCTTGCCCCGGTTTTAGAAGTTTAGGGAACTTTTTCTGAGATCGATTGGATACTGTAGAGTTTGAAGTAGTGTTAATTTTGACCCCATGTGCTCCTTTCTAATGACTATTATTAAAAGTTTATTTATTTAAGGTCTTCTGTCTTAAGTCTTTGAAAATTGCCCTTTTATACTTCAAGTCCACACAGTAAGGATTCTAGAAGGGATTCTGGTTTGGAACAGATTATCTTTTATAGAGTGTAACTTCGGAGAAAGAGGGATGGCATATTTTACTCCTATGGAAGTTTTATGACCAGAACTCATCTGATTTGAGATGAACGAAGAAGAAAGTGCATAGATTTTGAGGCAAGCATAAAGCCTCCCATATGTCTAGGAGAGATTTTGAAATCTTTCTGGATTGTCCTGAATTCATATGAAACGCAACGCCAAATTTGAATTTTATTTAAGAACAAGGGGAAAAAGCCATTTAATCAGATTGGGGAGTGAAAGATGGCAGTGAGTAAAGACTAATTTCATACTTGCTAGACATGGCTATAATAGATTACATAGAGCATTTGGTTGATTTGAATGAGAACCCACATGCCTCCTCCACCCTCCACCTTCTCTTTTCATCGCAGAGCCTCCTCTCTCTACCCTCAAGTGTGGTTTCAGTATGACTGGGGAACAGACACTAAAAATATTTCTGGAATGACGTGACCCACTCTCGCCCCATCCAGGAAAGGGACAAGGCTTCACAAGAAACAGCACATGCTTTCCTTTCATTTCTGGAAGTCCCTGGGTCGACCTACAGATGCTGCTCCTTCCGTGGCCGATGGCATTCAGACTCCTCGCCGCCGAAGGTGCCAGACAAACAACTGGACAGAACAGCTCCGCCACGGGAAGCTGGCCCCAGTCTCGGCCGGAGCAGCAGCCCCCCGGCCCCAGACCACCTCTGCCACCCCAGCCGGGAGCCTTCCCGCCTCCCTCGGTCTTGCCCCCACCACGCCACAGGGGCTGAGGACCTGGGAGCTGGTGGCAGCCGCCGCAGTGGTGCCTACGGCCTTGGGGCCGGTCCAGGCACGTGGGGCCCTGCTCAGGGCCACTCTGCAGCCCCTCCGTGGCCAGGGAGGGACCCAGGACAGCCCCTGCGCTCACCACTGTCTCTTCCTGTCGCTGAAACTTAGCCGAGGGCTCGGAATGGAAGGCGCCACTCCCGAGCCGAGTCCGCAGGCCAGACCGGAGGAGGTGGGCGACCCCGGGGAGAGCGGGGCTCCAGAGAGCCAGGAGCTCAGGCAGCAGCTGCGGCCGCGGCCCAAGCCAGCGGCCTCCTCCCCGCGAGGAGCGAGCTACGTGGAGATGTGTGCGTCCGCTGGGGCCCAGGGGGACAGCGCCGGCTCCAGCGCACTCGCTCTGGGGCGCTGCCCCAGAGCCCAGGGCGCCCCTAGGAGTCCCGGGGAGGAGGCCCAAGATGAACCCAGCAGTCGAGAAGGCAAGGCCCCGGCCCCCCGGAGGAATCCTGCCGCCTCGGAGCTCTCCAGATCCCAGCTCTCCCGCACAGACGGGGGCAGCAACGTCTCCTCTTCCTCCTCCTCCTCCCCGGTGGACAAAGCAGAAGAAGGTGGCCTTTCCAAGATGGATGATACCACAACATCGACAGGGGCTCTGGCCACCTCCTCTTCGTCTTTAGGCTTTGAGAGTGACAGTGGTGAGAACGCAGTGAGCTGCCAGCCCAGGGGAGGAGGAGGTGGGGGGAGAGCAGGGGGAGGAGGAGGGGGGGGAGGGGCAGGCCGAGGGGGAGCGGGAGGGGGAGATGGAACAGAGTGCAGGGACATTATTGCCAAGTCTCAGGGCGGCAGGGACCCCCCCAAAAATGAGGAGGCTCACTACATCACCACCCACGAGATCCAGCTGAGTGAGGTGGAGCAGGACATGGATTTTGACGTGGGACTGGCCTCCCGCTGGGATTTCGAGGACAACAACGTGATCTACTCGTTCGTGGACTACGCTTCCTTCGGTGGCAGCGATGAGACCCCGGGGGACGTCACCACCCCGACCGAAGAGGACGACGACAACAGCTGCTACCTCAGCACCACTCCTAGCACCAATGCCACCCAGACTCCGAGCCCCACCAGCAGCGACCCGGCCCGCCCCGACGCCGACAGCAGTGGTCGCCACACCAGCAGCACGGAAGTGGGCAGCGGCCCCTCTGACAGTGACCCCACTCCCCCACCCACCGGGCCTGGCACCGCCACCCCGAGTGAGCCCTTGCCCGAGCCCCCGGAGGCAGCGTCAGGGGCAGCCGCCGCCGCAAGCAGCTGTGGGAGTGCGGCAAGCCAGATCCTCCTATCAATCAAACCGACTTCCCGGGCTATAAATGAGCCTAGCAACGTGCGTGCAAAGCAAAACATTATTTATGCTGCCAAGCATGAAGGCGACATGAGCCTCCGCGTCTCTACAGCTGCTGAACACAATTCAAGTTCACTGAAGCAAGACCCGGCTGCAGCCGTGGCTCAGGACCATGCAAAGAAATTCATCGCTGTCCCTGCTCGCCTGCAGACCCGATGCGGGGCCATCCGGGCGAAGGAGCTGGTGGACTACTCCAGCGGGGCCTCCAGTGCCGTGAGCGAACTGGACGATGCCGACAAGGAGGTGCGGAACCTGACCTCCCGGGCCTTCCGGAGCCTCGCCTACCCCTACTTCGAGGCCCTGAACATCAGCTCCCGGGAGTCCTCCACGCTCTCCGAGGTCGGCTTTGGGCGGTGGTCGACCTTCCTGGACTTAAAATGTGGAGGTGTTGGAGCCAGGGTGGAGCAGAGCCTCCTGAGGAACAGTGCGGCCTCCGTGGCCGCGGGTCTGAGGAAGGGCGGTGGGGCCAGGACGGCCGCAGACCAGCTCTACATCCAGTCCAAGAAGTCCCAGACCAAAGCCTTGGAGTTCGTGGTCAGCAAAGTCGAGGGGGAAATCAAACATGTGGAGACCCCGCTGTGTTTCCAGAAGCAGGTCCAGACGGGCTCCCGCGTGGTCACCCTTCTCGAGCCCATGAATTGCCGCAGTGACAGCAAAGCCAGTTCGGCCACTGGGCCCTGCAGAACCACCAGAGGCTCCAGCAAGGGCCCCGGGTCGGTGCACACTGACGATGGCTCGGAGACCTCGGAGAGCAGCAAGCCTGCCTCCCGCGCCGACGGCCCCCAGAAGAAGTCCAAGTTTGCTTCCAGTCTGCTCAAAAATGTCATCTCCAAGAAGATGCAGCGGGAACATGAGTTCAAAATGGAGAGGGGAGAAGTCAGCGACACATCCCACCATAACCTCTCCGGCACCTCCAAGGAGACGGCAGAGAGCCCTGCTCGGGGGGAGAAGCCGCGGGAGAGGGGCCTGCAGAGGCAGAGCTCTCGCCACTCAGAGGCGGGCTCTGAGTACACGGTGCTCAGCGTGGCGGACGCAGGTGCGGAGGGGTCCGCAGCCGAGTCTAAATCCCCAATCTTCAAAGCCAGTGCTCCTCGGGAGAGCGCCGCGGTCTCCTGGCGAAATTTCCCGGATGGACATACGGAGGAAGTCTGCGAAATTAAGAAGAGTGCATCAGAGACTGTCAAAGGCATCTTCCTCCGCAGTCAGAACAGTGCATTCCGGTCCTGGAAGGAGAAGGAGGCAGAGAAGAGGGAAGAAAAAGCCCCCATTGGGAAGCTGAAGCTTCCCAAAGGGGGCGACTGGAGGGCTGATCTCGGAGAGATCTCTGCCAGCAAGTCCACCATCATGTCTCGCCTTTTCGTCCCCAACATCCAGCAGACGCCCAAGGACAAGCAGCCGGGGAAGCAGGCTACCAAGTATCCTGCTGCCCAAGCCACCTCCATGGCAGTGATCCGGCCCAAGGCTCCCGAAATCAAGATCCGGCTGGGGAGCGTGCAGCAGCCAAGCTCGGACTTCAACATTGCCAAATTGCTCACGCCCAAACTGGCCAGCAGCAGCGCCTCTAACCTCTTTAAGACCATTGAGGACAACAGCAGAGCGCAGCAGAAACTCTTCCGGGGAGACAACCTGGAAAAAGTGCCCCAGTTCCAGGTGAGAGACGTCAGAGACAAGTCCAAGGCCCAGGGCCCCCTCCACCAGGTGAGAGATGTCAGGAAACTAATCAAAGGGTCAGGGGACAGCAGTGACAAGGGCAGCGTTACCCCAGAGCAGGGGCTGACCGGGCCCAAACCCAGGCAGCTGGCCGCTGCAGCTGGCGGATCCAAATCCCTTTCCCCCATAGTGATTACGTGCCAGGCCGTGGTGAACCAGAGGGAAGATAGCATGGACCGCGAGCCGAGGGAGAACATAGGCAAAGGTGGCAGTGGCAGGGTCTTGAATTCCTCCTCACCGGAAGGGACAGTCTTGGTTCATAGGGCATCTGGCAGGCTGCCCGTGGCCACCATTGCCCCCAATAAGCCAGAGCAGGGATCTTACCTGCCTGTGCTCAAGATCGTCTCTAAGGCTTCTGCTCAGAAGACCCCAGAGAAGGCCAAGGAGGAGGAGGTCAAGGAGGAAGGGAAAGGCCCCAAGCCATCTCGGAATGCCCTGGAGAAGCTGACTGCCGCAGTGAGGTCCATGGAAGAGCTGTACAGCTTCAACAGGAACGAGTGGAAACGCAAAAGTGACCCTTTGCCCATGATGATGGACAGCCATGTCCTGTCGCTCATTGCCAGTGAGGAGAGGGAAGGGGCTGCGGGTGCTGAGGGGGACCCAGACAAGCTGGCCCGACGACTGGGTGAGCTGGAGGAGCGGGGCGCAGGAAACAAAGGCGGTGTGGTCCTGCGTGGGGGCCCCGTGGAACGTCTGCAGCGGAGAAACTCCAACCCTAGCACTGAGAGTGTGTCTGCCCGGGCAGCTGCCTTTGAGAACCTGGCCAGGGAGAGGCCTCGATCACTCTATATTCCCCCAGTCCACAAGGATGTGGAAAGAACCCAGCCCCTCCAGCCCCTCCCCCCACTCCCCAGCAACCGAAATGTGTTCACCGTGAGTGCCAGCAGCACCCAGAAAACTGGGGGTGTCGCTGGCAAGTTCCCACAAGGGCCTTCGCCAGAGAGTCCTTCGGCAGCAAAGGGCATCAAATCACAGGGACTCCGGTCCCTCAAGATCTCTCCGGCCACACGGGCACCTCCTGATGAGGTGACCAATAGGAAAAACGGCAGCAATTTGGAAAAGAACAATAGTGATTGTGAGAATTACCTGACCATCCCCCTTAAAGGAAGCTCTGCAGCTGGAGAGCTTCCGGGGGGCCGGCCCGGGGCTGGGAGGGAGGGGCCGCCCGCCTCCTCAGCGACCACTCTCTGCAGCTTGCCACCCCTGAGCGCCCGCAGTCAGGTCCCCAGTAGTCCCAAAGGCTCTCAGGTCAGTGGAACCGGCCGGCCAGCTTGGCGCACCAAACCCGACAACCCCAGGGAGACAGTAGCTGCCCCCCAAGGGCCACAGAGCCCCGAGCATCTTCCCACTGCCATCTACCACCAGCAGCCGCTACCCTTCACCCTGCAGGGAGCCCAGCCCCAGGTCCTCTGCTTCTCCCCACCCAGCATGCCTGCCCCAGCACCTGCAGGCCCGGCCTCAGTCCCCGCAGACCCCTTCCAGCAGCCACAGCCTCAGCAGACCCAGCGCAAGATGCTCCTGGATGTGACGACAGGCCAGTACTATCTGGTGGACACACCAGTACAGCCCATGACCCGAAGACTCTTTGACCCTGAGACGGGGCAGTATGTGGATGTGCCTATGACCTCCCAACAGCAGGCTGTGGCTCCCATGTCCCTCCCTGTGCCTCCTTTGGCCCTGAGTCCTGGGGCCTATGGACCCACCTACATGATCTACCCCGGTTTTCTGCCCACGGTGCTGCCCACCAGTGCCCTGCAGCCCACGCCAATTGCTCACACCCCAGGGAGCAGTGAGCTCTCCTCCATGGCGGCAGAGCCCCCCAACAAAGACGCAGCTTCGACATTCACTGAGGCCCCATACTTCATGGCCTCTGGTCAGTCTCCTGCCTCCTCTTCCTCCTCGGCCGCAGCAGCCACATCCCAGCTCGTGGGGGCCAAGGGCTTCGCCCAGCTGCACGGCAAGCCTGTCATCAGCATCTCTTCGCAACCCCTGGGGCCGAGGATCATTGCGCCCCCCTCCTTTGATGGCACAACCATGAGCTTTGTGGTAGAACACAGATGATGCGCAGTCACCAGAAAGCAGAACGGAGCAGCTGCTGGTGAGTGAATGTTACTTTGATAATCAGTTTTAAGGGATTAAGAGCAATCCTACTGCTTCGTGTTTGAAGTGGCAGGGGAGGCTGTCTGTAGAAAGGGGCGTTTTGGGAGAAGAGAACAATACCCCACCTAAATTATTAAGGAGCTAATTTCCTTACCAAGTTTCCTCTTCTTCCCACTCCTCAATCCCCGCAGCCAGCCTTTCCCCCTCTGACCTTTTCAAACTGCCTGTTTTTCCCATCAGTGAGTAGGAGGGAAGTGAACCTTAGATCTGTCAGGTTAGCCTTTGGTGAGGATTGGCAGGGGAAAGAAATGAAAACCCGGTCTGGATTTTGTGGAGTGAGCTTCGCTCTATTCCTGGCAGCCCCAGCGACAGAAGGCGTGAATATTCTGAGAGATGGGTGGGAACACTGGTGCTCTCGGTGCTCTTGTCGCTCCCCACAAGTAAGAAGAATCACACTGACATTTTCCTGTTTAGGAGGTTTTCTAAAATCTGTACAAAGGCTTCTCTCCCTCCACATCTTCTCTCACTTGAAATGTCTTATACAAAGGGACTGTATATTTTAAGCTCTTGTTTTTCTGTTTCCAGATAGAGTACTTTTTCGTAGGGTGAGTTCAAGGTCTTTAGACACACACACACTTGACCATGAAAAGGGGGATATTCATCAGCTGCAGTGGCTTCTTGCATGGGCTGCTGGGTTTGATCCAGTCTGATCAGACTGAATCCACTATGCACGGCTGCTAATTCCTGTAAGACACTCGCTTTCATATCTGCATTCTTTCCTTTCGGAAAAGAATCAACCTCCACTTGCCCCCCTCTAGAAGAAATCAGATTAAGTAGATTCCTGATATCTGAATTAATCCAAATTCAGGCAGGAATCCTTGCTGTAAATACACTCCAGGGGACTTGATAGGAAAAATGAGTTTGGCTTGTCTGAACCAGGACGATCAGACAATCAGACAGGGGCAGCCTTCAATAGGAGCACAGAAGTGTCAGCACCGTGGGGACAAATTGGCCCCCTCATTTTCCTGTTTGCTTCAGATTAGGACGTGTTGGCATCATATATGCTTCTAGGACTTTCACTTTTGGTACGATCATACTGAACCAAGAAGGGAGGTGGAGAGGAGAGAAGCCGTTTCTCTGCTTATATGAAAGAAGTAAACCATTTTTCTCTTTTCCGAACTGAAGAGGAACAGAGGAACACTGCTTCTTTGTGCGATGAAAGGGCCTTAAGTCAGGAAGTAAGATCATTGAATCAGATTCACAGCTTCAGCTTCTCACCAGCTGTGTGTTCTTGGGCATGCAAACTCTTTAGCACTCATGACACTCACGTGTCAATAATATCTACCCTTCGGGGCCCCTGGGTGGCTCAGTCGGTTAAGTGTCTCTTGATTTAGGCTCAGGTCATGGTCTCATGGTTCATGAGATTGAGCCCCATATTGGACTCTGCACTGACAGAATCCTTGGGATTCTCTCTCCCTCTCTCTGCCCCTCCCCCACCTCTCAAAATAAAGAAATAAACGTTTAAAAAAATATCTCCGGCTGCCTGGGTGGCTCAGTGGGTTAAGCATCCAACTTCAGCTCAGGTCATGATCTCACCAGTCGTGAGTTCAAGCCCCGTGTCGGACTCTGTGCTGACAGCTCAGATCCCCGAGCCCTCACTCTCTGCCCCTCCCCCTCTAGTACTCTGTGTGTTCCTCTCTCCCTCTCTCAGAAACAAATAAACATTAAAAAAAATTAAACAAAATATCTACTCCTCAAAATTTACCTCAGTGTCAGATGGCATAATAGTATATTGCAAAGTATAAAACCTTTTTCAAATTCAGGGATTGTTGCTATGCATTACATTTATTAGACTTCTAGACATTAAGCCACCGTTCAAAAATCCTTGGGTCTTTGTGTCAAAAATTCCCTTGTTTTCCTTGCACTCTGGAAACAGAGAACTTGCATTCTTCCTCTGTGAGAGCTTGCAGCAGGCAGTGTATGATGATCACAAAGAGAGGGGTGTGGGGACTCAAGGTAAATAATGAATCTTTTATTCATTGTAAAAAAATTCAATCTGCTTCTGGAAGAGGCTCAGAATTAGACACCTAGTTTTGCAGAAAGAAAAGAGTAGCCTCTAGGCAAAAATGTTTTAATCTTCTAGACAGGTGGTGTGTTTACCTAAGGCTATTTTGGGGCAGCTAATCCTGCGAGGCCTTTGTGTGAGCCCTGGAGGTGCAGAAGCCAGGGGAAGAGAGGACACGACACAGAGGAGGGAACAACCGGGCACACGGGCACACGCTTGCCTAGTGTCCCTGCAGCAGCTGCCTCTGGCTTCCCTCCTGTCTGCTGAGTCTGGAGAGATTAGGCATGGAGTTGTTCCCATCAGACACAGATAGAAATCATAATTTTTAGTGTTCGAGATTTGAACAGTAATTTTTAAAAAAGGTTTTGCCTTTTGAAAGCACAGCCTTTTATTTTAGTCCCCAACCCCAAAGATAGAATGCAAAGCTGGCTTCTCAATTTAAGAAGACTTTGTTAGGAACTAACAATTAGCGTTTTGTATATAGGCAAAAATCTATTATCCAAATTCAGATAACTAATATCCTTCAAAACTCATCTTCCTGAAAGTCCTTTTCCACACTGTCAGTACAGAGCCCGACTCAGGGCTCGAACCCACAAAACGTGAGATCGTGACCGGAGATGAAATCAACAGACACTTAGCTGACTGAGCCACCCAGGTGCCCTACCTTCCTGAAAGTTCTATGCCACTTTCTGAAGAAAGTTAGATATGTGAAAAAGAAGTGTGTTGTTCTTTTTGGCATGTGAAAAAAATTGTAAACATTGCTCAGATATATCAAAAAAAATTACGTTGTACACATTCATCAGTGGAAGCTCCTATGGATGGTCAGGGTGAGAAGTCTTGAGAGCTGGTTTCAATTCAAGATATCCTAAGAATTTGATTTAAAATTCAGAGATTTTCCTTGAGGTAGAGTAGGAGTTTATGTGCCCCTTTTAACTAAGAAGTCACACAAGTGACTTGACCTGGTCACAGCATTTCATGGAGAAGAAAATTAAAGCTTAGAAGGAATGGCTTTGCTGAGGTGCCCAGGGAACGAGATAGCCAAGATCTGCAGAGGGGGCTCTGGGCTCTCGCTCGCAGCATGCACCCTGGGGGCCACTCTGTTCCTTGGTCGAAGGCCCGGAGCAAAGAAAGGATGGCAGAGAAGGATAGCGGGCCCTGTCCTGGCAGCCAGGACACCTGGGCTCTCTACTCTGTGCCTCTCTGGACATTTGTAAAATGAATGTTTGAACGAAATGCGCTAATTCCCTCATTCATCCGAGGAACATGAACCTCTTGTTTACACTCCACCAGCTACAGTGTGCTCTGCGGTGGGGAGAGCCCCACCCACGTGTGACCTGGTCCCCCAAGCCAAGAGGGCACAGATCCGTGCCCGCAGAGCTGCGAGACCAGGATTCAAGTCCTGTCTTAACCTTTAAGATTCCTTCCAGCTCAAATAATAATAATAAGTGTTTCAGCATCTATTTTTAGCTGTACCGTTGTACCAGGGAGCCTGGGGAGCTTTGCTCCGTCCCCCTGTGTATATCTGAGCATAACCAGGTGCCATCATCTCTGTCTGCTTATGCAGAATTTCCCTTTAGTTTTGCTTTCACAGAGGGGTCTTTCTGCTTCTCTCCTTCCTGTGGTCACTGCTGCTGTGCTCCTCAAACTTTGCCATGTAGCAGCCCGGCTGAGAAGATAATTAGCAGTATTATTCTTTTATCCTGACTTGGTAATGATGTCACACACTGTGACAAATGGATGAGGCTCTTCCCAGCTGGTGGCCTCGCGGCCAGTAGTCATGACAGGAGCCCATGCTCGACACACCGGTGTGCTGGGCACACCAGTTGCAAAACTTGGCTATTTTCTCCCTTGTCGTTAGGATTTTTCTGTTTTAGGCCTTTGCTGTTTGTCGGCTTTTGCTTTGAAAGTCCCTTTTCCACAGGATCTTCGATGCTTTTTCTGCTGAGACCATTTTTGTTTTAGTTTTCTGTTATTTGACATGTGTAGCTGAGGTTTTCCTTCCCTGACACATTCCCTCTCATGCTTTCTCCTGCCCACCCACTTAGACACCATCTTTCTGTTTTAAAATTTGAGTTGAGACTTGATTATAAATACCATTTACAAGGACACAAAGATAAAGTCAATAGGTGATAATAACAGAAGAAAACTTTAACTGGCATCATGCCTGCCACACAGCGGTTAACGCAGTTATTTTGTTTCAGTGAATGTCTTCTGTTTTTCCTATAAGACGATCTATTTGTCGTTTCATTTCTGAGTGTGCCTTATGTTGCTCCTACATGTTGGTCTTTCTTTTCTTCTTACTTCCTCCAGGTTCTTTCCACGGCTCAATAGAGCCCCCCACATCAGCAGCTGAAGTGGAAAGAGAGAGGGGCTGGATGCAGGGGCAACTGTTTCTGGAAAGTTCTAAGGAGGCCCTAGAGGGGTCCTCAGATGGTCGAACCCTGTCTCTTGCATTGAAATTACAGGAGGAACCTGGGGCTCAGAACAGTTAAGTGACCTTTCATGAGTCACTGTGCCCCTGAAGGCAGAATTGGGACTAAAAACCCAAAGTATCCCATGCGAGAGCCTTTTTCCAATTTGCTTCTTTCTTGCTCTTCATTTCCCCTTTTCTTTTTCTCCTTTGGTGGTCTCTTCTTTGGTGGTCCCTCTTCCTGGTGTCTGTCCAACCAGTTCACTACCTATCTCTTTCTTCCTTTAGCGTTGGTCTGAGAATTTCATTTACTTTCTGTTCGTTGCTTTTTGTTTTTGTTTGACAACTTTATTTTTTTTATTAATTTTAATGTTTATTCATTTACTTTGAGAGAGAAAGAGAGAGAGCAGGGAAGGAGCAGTGCGGGGGTGGGGGTGGGGGGGTGGGGTGGGGTGGGGATGGGAAGAATCCCAAGTAGGTTCTGTGTTTTCAGCGCGGAGCCTGAAGCAGGGCTCGAGCTTGCAAACCCCGAGATCATGACCTGAGCTGAAGTCAAGAGTCGGATGCTTAATGGACTGAGCCACCCAGGTGACCTTGTTTGGCAATTTTATTCCCTTGTACGGACCCTTTTTTCCCATTCACTTGCAGTTGATTTAGTTGGATGTCCCACCTTGCTTCCTTCTTTCTCCTCACCTTTTCTTTCTGTGGTTTGTTTTTATCACCACCTGGGTGGCCTGAAGGACACTGCTCCCTGCCTGCTCCCTCACCTGCACATTCTTTGCAGCTTCCTGTAGGAGGCCAGGTGTCAGGGCCGCGGGCCATAAGCGCGGCATTTCATTTGCAGTTCATTCTGTAATCACATTCCTGAATTGATTTGTTCAATTTTTTTCTAACTTTGTTGTGGCTTCCTCTGTCTGTTATTATCTATAGCTGCTCTTTTGTTGGATTATCTTCTTAATGTCTTTTTTGCTTTTTCTCCCTTTCTCTTTTCTTGGATTGTAGCTTCCCTCGAGCTTATTATTTGGTGCCTCCCTCCACAATTGTATTAATACCTTTTTGTTTTCTTTACCATCTATAAAATTAATAATAAATGAAAAGTAATAGCTAATGTATATTAATCATTTGTTATATATCAAGACTTCATATCATGCCATTGGATTCTGAAAGTAAGGAGATACTATTTTTAATTCCTGTTTACAAATGAAAAAATAGCTTGTCCCAGATCCACAGATCAGCTGAAATCCAGGCCCCTGGAGCTCTGTGGCCCATGCTCTTGCAGATGACCCCTTGTATGCCCACTTCGTTTACTCTCTGCTCCAGGTGTCAGTTTCTGGCTGTGAATTGTCTCTCTCCCCTTATCTGGGGAAAAAGAGAAGAGAATAAGGGTAACAAATTGACCCTGAACTGTCAATGTCTAGCATATGCTAAGTCTCCATGTGTGTTTTTCTTTTGATTTAAAAATTAGCTGTCCTTAGTTATTAGAACATCTTATGCATCAAAGAGAATTCAAGCCAGTTTCAGAAACTTTGGGAGTGGCTGTGGCTCCCAGTGATGGGGGAGAGGGTGGTAATTGTGGTATGTGGGGGAGGGGTGGGTATAGGTTGTCCGTGTGAGAGTGGGATCCTCATGGATGCCAATGGGTTCGTGCATTTTAGTTGAGGAGGGACTGTGGGGCTTTGACTAAATAAAGGCCAAGTAGGTGCACCTTGAGGTCAGGCAACCCTGGCTTAAATTCTAACGCTCGTATTACTTTGCATAAGGGATTTGTCATGTCTGGGCCTCGGTTTCTTCAACTGTAAAATGGAAATACCTTGCAGGAGTGTTGGGACGAATGAGTTATAAAACCGTTACAAAGGACATAGCAAACAGCTCAGGGCACATAGTAAGAGTTTAGTCTCCCTTGGAGACTAGAACCCTATAAATGCCTCAGAGCCCCCTCATCTTTCAGGCCCTCACGAGAGCAGAAAATTGGTCCTTATCTACGCGGACTTCCAGGACAGCAACAGGGGCCTGTATCCAGGATTGCTTTATATTTCCCCCAACGGAAAGCAATGCCCACAGCCCCAGAGTCCCCTTTGAGCTGGCTTATCTCTAAGGGCAGGCCCGTTGGCTGCGGGTCAGGGTACTCTAGTATCAAGGCCTTCCAGAATGTTATACAACTCTGCAGATAGCTTGCCAGCTGCATGTAGAGATTTTCCTGTCTGGGCACAGGTCTGTGTGAGCAAGGGAAAATCTGACCCAGCATCACTGCTGAACTCTGTCATGTGTTCTGGTCCTATAACCATGGGAAGTCATCCAGGCCAAACTGCCCGGTGACACAGTATAGTCACCCCTCTCATCTTTACTGGCTTCTTCATGATCCTCTGATAGGTTAAACTGGTGGATTTTCTTACTCGACCCTTAACAAGAATCGGACTAACTTTATTACTTGCAAAATTTCAAATAAAATTCCTCTGAAGTTAATGGAAGCAGAGCCAGTGTCCTGCAAATGAATGAAAAGGTGATATCTGGACTATGCGTCCCTAAAAATGGTCCCAGTCGATTGTATAAATAGGTTTCTCCTCCGTTTCTCAGGCTGTTCTCACCATCCTGGAGTACGCCTCCCACCCACCCCACCGCTGTCGGCGCCCATCTCCACCCGCACCACCACCCCACATCTTAGCCTGTTCAGGGAATCTTTGCAAATCTTGCCTCACGATGGACTCAGCCTGTGTGGTTGTCAGATCCATGGATCCTTGAATCTCATACTCTGCTTCTTAGTCTTCTATTTTCTTCTCCTCCCCTTGTAATTATATTTTCTTTTCCAGTTGCTGCTTTCTATGCCCTAAGGTAGGAAAAACCTAAATTTCACAAATGAGAAGTCTCCAAACCCATCTCGGTGTCTTTCATCCTGGAGGTCACTCCTCAATATAGAAGACAAAAGAATAAAATAAACAAACATGAAGTATATACATATGAAATCATAGTTATTCTTAAAGACTTTTTTTTTCTTATGTATTTAACACAAGTCAATTTTTAGATGACAGGATTAAAATGTCCCTTGTCGAGCTACTCTGATTGCATATAATTGATTAGATAGCTGTTATTTGATACTCCTCAGAGGTTATTTTTCACATGACAGGGTGTTCTTAATCCTTAACAAATATTACCTGTAGGCCACTCTATATCTGTCTTCATAATATTATGTTCAAATATCAACTCTCAAATGTCAGAAAAAAATGTTTTTTAAAGCATAGTTTTAGTAGACTTACTATAGAGAGATCAACAGAAAAGGCTAATTTTCAGTAAGCTTTTAATCTTGTGATAGAATGGATTTAACTAAGTTATAGGCAATAATCAGTGTGTCTCATTTTAATCAAAATGCACTGTACGAAATTCTACATAATTTAGGTAGTGATTGTTCACTTATAAGAATTCTCAGTATAGGGTTTACTCACTTAACTGGATTACTAACTCATAAATTTCAAATATTTCTATTTAGCTTAAATATCATTTCTGCATGATATTTTAGGAATGTATCTATCACAGTTTTATCTCTGCTGTGGATGATTTCAATGAAACTAAACATTTAACTCTAAAATCATTTTTCAATAGTTGATTGATTCGATTCAAGTTTCAAAGAGAAGCTTTTCTTTGGGTACTTTCTTAAAGTCACTATAATGTCTAAGGAAATTCAGAAACACATTTGCCAACTACAATTTAAAATATGATCTTCATCATTATTAATGTTGAAATTAGCCAAATAGTCAAATAAAATGTACCTTGATATCCTTCTTTAGAAGTGAGATCTACTGGGGTGCCTGGGTGGCTCAGTCGGTTGAGCGTCCGACTTCGGCTCAGGTCATGATCTCACAGTTTGTGCGTTTGAGCCCTGCGTGGGGCTCTGTGCTGACCTCTTGCTCAGAGCCTGGAGCCTGCTTTGGATTCTGTGTCTCCTTCTCTCTTCTGCCCCTCCCCCGCTCACGCTTCGTCTCACTCTGTTTCTCAAAGATAAATAAATAAATGTAAAAAAGAAAAATTAAAAAAAAGAAGTGAGATTTACTTTTAGTCTAACAATCTTTTCTTGACCATGTTTGTTTATAGGAGCAAGACGGAAGATGGACTATTCTGTAATCTGAAGGTTGCATTGTAACAGCACTAAGAATGCATCTGAAACACTTCCTCTACATGTGTTATTCTTAGTTTTTGCTTCTTATAAACCAAGTGTGTAAGTTTCTATATTTTCCTGAACAACCCTGTTAAAACAGTTTGTGTTATTTTAGTTTTACTAAGCTGATTGAATGGTTGCAGTTTTTCCCCTGTGAAACGATTTCTTTTTATACTATAATACAGAATATAAGCTTTCTCTTCATCTCTCCCTTCTGTACTTGTGACTAGGCAAACAATCCCTTCAGTGTTTTCATAGTTCAATCAAAACACACAGCAGAATGAGATTGGTTCTGTTGTAAACCACATCAGTAAATCAATAATCTGGATTACAAATCTCCTTATGGGTTCTCGGAATATGTGAGGATTGTTTGATTTTTAAATATGATGGGTCTGCATTTTGAATCACATACGAGCCAAGCCTAGTCATTCCCTTGGTTATGTTCTACATGTTCTTTTATTGGGTTTAGCATGATTTCAAATGTGATTGTGAAAAAATAGTAGTTTTCATTCTTGGGCTTTGTTTTAATTTTCCCATTTGTACAACGCCATGACACTATCTGTCGCCTTAAAATAGAATGGCTTGAAATACTGAAGAGCCAGTGACTGCATTTAAAATTAAGTTCTTAGTCTCAGAGAAGTATAAAATACCTATTTTCCTCTTGGAATCCAACCTTTGTTATGAGTGGATAGCAGTTTTTTGTCTTCTTCGGTGATTCCCTCTCTCCATAGTTGCATGCTCCTCTCTCACGGGGTTGCCTGAAGTCTGAGGAGTGGCCTGTTTGGGGCAGTAGAGTGGAATGTGAACTGATTCAGTGGCTCTGATTCTCTCCAGCCCCAGCCATACAGATAGCAGTGACCTAGGATTGTATCACTTGCTCCCTATGGCTTTAAGAGATGTTGAGAATCCAAATCACAGAATCTTTCATCGACTTTCAATACTGCCTCCGCTGAAACTCAATTCTGAAGGTTATTTTAGTGAGTGTTCACAGTGAGTCCTGATGAGTTGATTGGAGAGATAAATATTTAGTTTGTCGTAATTAGTAAGCATGCCAACATATACTCAACAAATGATACATTGGAATATTTCTTACTTTTAAAAAGAATAACTTGAAGGTTCTCCCAGGCGTTCTTTAAGGAGTTTCCTCTTATCTGTTTATTTGTTCAAAGGCAAGTCATCCTGGTAAAACATTTTTTAAGATCCTTATTTTGATTTTAATGATCATCGGTATTTGGTTTCTGCTTAAATTTTTTTCTTGAAGCCACAGAATTTTATGCTATTCATGACTGAAGATGTGAGTAAAACCTAAGACTGATTTTTGTGTGATTGACGTAATCTCATTTGTAGTTAGGCTTCCCGTCTCAGACTCTTGTAGGAAAAATGACTCAATTTCTCTTTTAGGGCCTTCCCGAAAGGGATCTTCCTTTAAAATGAAATTCTGTTGGGTAGAAGAAAAGGTTTGAGGCAGGAATAGTCAGCTCTGGTCACGATTCCATCAATGGGCTGATGAGCAATGAAATGAATGCCTCTATGAGACAAGAAGCATGAAATATAAAACAGCCTCTGTGTATAGAAAAGATGACCTTGTACCATACTGGGGCAAGCCTTATTTCTTTGTCACGGAGGTCTTCTCACCCAGGTGCAGCAGCAGTGTCACCCCAGAATTGCCTTAATTTTTCACCACTCTTACCACATTCAGCCATTTTCAGGAGAGATTGGCTAGGTATGAGGTCATTTAGTATTAAAACAAGGAGGTAGAATCGATTTCAAAGAGCTCAAACCTGTAGTGCCCAAAGAAGCACCATGAATTCTCAAATATTTGAACACATCTGGCAAAACCGACATAGGATTTGGGTGGATAGTACCGGAATTGACAAGACTGTTTTAAAAACGCGTGTGACTTTTAGGCAAACCCAGTGATCATACTGAGTAGTCAACTGCTTGCCAGGTCTTCAAAAAGAGAGACATTTCCTTCCCTGGAAAATGTGGTCGAATTCTTACCTGGGGGCCTGGGGACCCCATAAGCTATTTATCATTATCTATCACCAGCAGATCTGAGCCTTAAATTCTCACACTGAGGTAAACTAGTACAGAAACCAGGAAAGAAAAGAGAACTTTTCACTCATTGGTTCTATCAGAGAGGCCACATCTTCTAAGAAGCTGCCAAGGACGTAGTAAATGTCCAAGTGGTTAAAATGGAACTTTAAAAATAGTATTCTATGACTACCACATTGTTTATTGATAATTTTATGGTCCTCTATTTCATCAAACAAAAAAAACAAAAACAAAAAAACAAAAAAAACCAAACCAATGCTGCTGGCCATTTACTACCTCAAGTGATAGGGACGAACGTTTTTAAACACGTGGTAATTCTAAATCCTCATTTTCAGTGTTTCGTTATTTCTTGAGGTTGCATTGCTGTTGGAATGAGGTGGTTGTGCCCTTCCTGTTTCAACCAAAGTTACGTGGAATAAAGCAAGAGTCTATGAAGCCTTTTGATCCATAAAACTATTACCCTAACGATGTCCCTTTAGCTACTGAGCTACTACCCTTTTATGTCTTATGTACACAAAACCATTAATGAAGCATGTAGCATTTCCCAAATAGTGACTTGAGCTTGAATCTAACGAGAGTCTGGTTTATGCCATTTCCACTCAGGGTTACATGTGTGACTCAGTTTTCCAGAGGAACCACAGGGCATTGTCCATAGAAAACTTAACCCGTTTCCTCTTTCCCCCTGTTGGTTAAATAGTCAGGTGGAAATTTACTCCATTTGAGTTGTTTCTGGAAAACTGAACACATTTTTAACCAGTGTGAAAATTTTCATCCGCAAGAATATATTTTCTTAGAAGCACTCACTGAAATTGCCCTCAGGATTAAATGAAGCCCAAATATGCAGTTAGTGACTTAATATATAAGCTCTCTGTCTGTCTGTATATGTCTTTATATGTTTGTATGTATATGGCTCTCTATGTACCACTGAGTAAATAAGCTAAAACAGATTACGCTTTGCCATCTTTATGACAAATCTCAAATGTTAACACACAGTTCAAATTCATCCTTATAACAATAGGAAATACCTAGCGATATAAATTTCTTTATCTTAATTTCAGATTTGACTTTATCATTGTTGCCTCTTAAAGAGATAATGCATTTTAATTATTTTCATACTTCATAGAAATGAAAGTCTGTGTTTGCTACAAATTGAATGCTCACGCTACCTGAAATAATACTTTGGACTGCAGGACAGTATTGATTCTTAAGTAGATTCCCTATAATCTCATGATAAGTATATATATGTGCATGAGAAAACACATTCAATAATAGTCTCTGTGTTTAAAAACTATCATGGTATACATTTTCCTATGTGGTGCTTGAAGAGTTTTCATTCTACAGTTTACAAGGTGTAGGTTTGCACCCCAAATTCTCAGGGTATAGTATTTTACCCAATACTTGAAAGCAAAAGGTGCCCTGTGTTTTATCAGTACTGTTGAGGAGAAAAATTATGTGTAGGCTTGTTTTAGAAAACTACTTATAAAAAGTCAAATTCATAAAATATGTTAGGCTTTTTCATAATTTCTAAGAAGATATACATATAGATATGATATATATTTTCAAGAGACTGTTTCTATATTCTTAACTAATTTCTGGGTCCTAAGTAGACCTCACAGGTGCGTAAAATCATTAAGAAAGCATGTAGCATTTGCTAAATTGTACCTTGAGCTTGAATCTAATCAGAATCGCAGACTCTGGTTCTCTGGGGGAAAAAAAAAAAAAAAAAAAAAAAAAAGCACATCCATCTGTGACACGTGCGACTACAAGGCCCAGAGGAAGATTCTGAAAATTGGACTCATTTGTATGCCCCGTGTCTCAGAAGAGAACTGAACGTTCACAGCACAGCAGTATTTGTAAGCTGTTAACATTCTTGTTTCATGTTGCAACTAGAGCATATTATTAGATTTATTCCTATTTAATTCAAAATGGTGCAGAATAAAACACACACACACACACACACACAACACATCAAATTTGATTTCCTTTTTTTAAGTTTCATATTTGCTTTTTCACAAGCTAGTGTTAATGGCAGTCCTTGCCAGGGTTCCCTGAATTTACCCTTCCTACCTGGATCTGTTTTCTAGCAGGCAGTCCTTTCTTTTTCTCCCTCTTTGAGGATGTAGATGTCTGTATTTACATTGAAATCGTATTATTGTATACTAAAGACAGTGGTTGTTGAAAAGAATGTGAAGACTGTGGAAGTTATGTCCCAAACAGAGAAGAGGAAATTGTGTGGTAAATAGAGAAAGACATTGGATAATGCTGGATTGTGCCCCTGACGATGAAAAAGCCAGAGGTAAATGGAAAGAATGTGAAAATTAAAACTGCTCTCAAGGCAGAAATCATGGTGGAAAAGTTCCTACCTGAGGTCTGATTCAATTATAAAACACAGTGAGCTTGGCCAATGGGACTGTGAAATCAGCCCAACAGCTCGGAGAATTATGCTCTCGGTGTGTTGCACATGGAGAAAACTACTAGACAAGGACTCGTGAGACTGGCCTACTTACCTTTAACTGCAGCATTTGTAAGTGATTGTGCAATCTTGTGTAATGGTCTTTTATTTGGACTTGTTTGAAAAAGAAATGTTTTGTTGTTGTTGTTTTTCAGTAAAAGTAACCGCAAAGAAAACATGCATTGTTTGTCTCTATTTGAACTCAAAAATCAAGCTTTGGGCATTTTGATTTTCTTCTGTATCCTACCTTCACTTAACTAAAATCCTCTATCATAATGTTTTACGTCCAGGTTGTGTTAGTTTTTGATTGCTGCGGTAACCACAAACTTAGTGGCTTAAGACAACACAAATTTATCATCTTACGCTTCTGAAGATCGGAAGTCTGGTATGGGTCTTTCCCTGTACCAGAGTATTTCACCTGACCAACCGAAGACATCTAACTGTGTCATTAAGTAGCATTGTGAGGAGCACCTGCCAAGGTATGTGATGCTCTGGTGACGCCCAAGAGCAACCTAGACAAGTTTCCCTGAGGGCACACATGGAGGCCCAGGAAATTGTGCTTGTCCCCTTCAAAGCATAAATATTAGAGGCACACATTTTGGAGACCGAGCGCACAGTGAGGATCAATGCTGTAACAAGTTCTTTAAGGCAACCACTTATCAACTGGAGTTGATCAAAGCCCCCAAAATATTTGAGCCCACATTCCACAAAGAGAGATGTCCAGGATCCCTCACATATGTCCAGGGGTTGGGGGTAATGGGGCAAGAAAGAGTTGAGGACAGTTACAAGCCTTATGTTTTCCTGAGTCACCTGAAGATTCCAGGTCTTGTTTCCAGTGAATTCTCAAATTCCATTCTCCATTTTGCATCGTGTTCACGGTGTTACTCAACACTGCATTGCCCCCATGGAGTTTAAGGCAGTACACCCATCAAATCCTGGGCATTCCAGACTCAAAACTATATGTAGGGCAGGATTTGGAGGAAGGTTTAGGGAGCATGGGTTGGAGATTAGCAGGTACTCCCATCGCATGGCAGCCAGCTGCATCAGCAAATACCTTAAATCCGAACCAATGATATCCCCATTTTAGATAATCTCTGGTGTCTCTGGTGTTAGATGATTTCACTGGTTGTTGACTTCACTTGTACTTCAACCATTCTCCCTATTATGACATCCCTCTCCCTCCTTCATCCTCTGCTTCCTCTGCTCCTTACTTTCTGGCTTAGAATCCTCTAACATCCTATTATTTCTTACACAGAGCAATTCGGCCACCTAATGAAGCCCCACTAATGCAGACCCACTACAATATCTGCAGAAGACCCATCTTCATAACCAAGTACATGCATTGCTCTAGCTTTGTATTGCTAAGTGACAATTCACCACCAAACAGGGGCTTAAAACCCACAAAAACCATTTGCTTAGCTCGTGAATCTGTAACTTGGGCAGGGTTCAGCATGGGAGGCTTGGCTGTGTTTTACACAGCCGCTCAACTAGGGACCAGAGAATCTACTTCCATGATGGTTTACTGATATGACTGGAAAGCTGATGTTATTGGCCAGGCATTCAGCAAGGCCTCAGTTTCTCTTCACCTGGGCTTCTCCTTGGGCTGCTTGGGCTTCCTCAAAACATGGTGGCTGACTTCCAACAATGAGTATCCCAACAGACAGTAGCAGATACTACCAGTTCCCAAGGCCTCAATTCATGCAGGGACATAGCATCCACTTTCATCACACTCTATTTGACAAGCAAACACAGAATCCTGATTCAATAGGCTAGAACTCAGATCCCATCTCTCAACAGGAAGAGTATCAAATAATTTGGGGACATGTTTTAAAGGCAGTATGCTGATTAAGGTGTGTTTTTAAACAGGTATTTTTTTTTTTAAATAAAAGGAATTCTAAAGTCAGTTTTCAGGTTAGTGTAGGCTCAGATTCTAGAAAATTCTAGATTCTAGAATTATTCTAGAAAATATTTAGAATGACAGCAGCCTGTACAAGGTTTAGTGGGCACGCTGTGTGTGTGTGTGTTGGGTATATGTTGGAATCTCACAGAGCAGAAATCTCTGTTGAGTTTCCAGTGTGGAGGGACTCAATATCCTTTGGGAATGAATGAATGCCTACTATATGCCAGGTGCTCTAATTCATGAAGAGGTTCAGATTTCAGGAAGCCCTTAAATATGGTGAGAATGCCTGATATGCTGGTGAAACTATCTGGTCTAAGCCTTGTCAAAGGCATGGAGAATGAAAGAGGAACCTGGCTAAGAGCCGCAAAGAAGATATCCAAGCCAACGACCCAGCATGGGGCAAGCGGGGAACAGAGGGGGAAGTGAGAAGAGAACCAGGAAAACCAGAACAGTAGCAAGAGACCCAAAATGAAGAGCTATGTAGTTGTGCAGGGAGCAGGGAGCTACTGAAGGGCAATAGTAGACCGGTACTAAAAAGGGTATACACGAGGAGAAGCAACACACCCAGAGCCCTTTGACAGGAAGTTTATCCCACAGGAGTGGTGTGAAAAGACAGTCAAAGACAGAGCCAAAACTACGATTTCTTTTGCCCCTTGAAGTTACAACCTTCATCAACAGATTGTCGTCAACTGTAATCTTCTCTGAATGCTAATGTACTTCAGTACACTGGATACAGAATAAGAACAGGTTTTATTACATACATATGTGTATGGACACACACTAGAAATACAATATTGCAAAATAACATTATGTTGTACTCTATATTACCTCTAGCCTGAGGTTAGCATTCAAGAAATATTAACTACTATGCTATGCCTCTCCATTACAGCACTTCTGCTTTTGAAAAATTCAAATTCACTGCTGTAGAGGTTGCTTAAAAATACTCAAACTGTTTATTTGGACATGTTCTACTTAGCATAATAATGCATGTTCTTTGAAGGAAATTGAGAGAATGTCAGGATATTCTAGAAACTGAAGAGTTGAGAAAATTTGTCATCACCCAGAGGTACTCACTACATAAACTGCTTTCTAGGAATAAATACTTGTAAGTATATTTGATACTTTATATGCTTTTTTATAGTCTACTTTTTTGCTTCATAAAATTATAAACCTACCTCCTTTTTAAAAAAATGTTTATTTTTGAGAGAGAGAGAGAGAGAGAGAGAGAGCAAGAGTGGGAGAAGGGGAGAGAGAGGGAGACAGAGAATCCCAAGAAGGTTCCACACCATCAGTGCAGACTCCAATGCAGGGCTCAAATTCATGAACCATGAGATCATGACCTGAGCCAAAATCAACAGTCAGTAGCTTGACTGACTGAGCCACCCAGGCACCTCGAAACCTACCTCCTTATCTTCCCATATCCTTAGAGGAATAATTTTTAACAGCTGTATCTTATTTCCTCAGATGGCATCATAATTTGTTTAATCAATCTCATATTTTAAGTACTTGGTTTTTATAGCTTTGGGCTGTGAAAATGATACTTCAGTGAACATCTTTGAACACAAATCTTTTCAAGCATCTCTGATTATTTCCTTGAGATAAAGCCCTCTAAGTGGAATTACTGAATGAAAAGGACATGACCATTCTTAAAACTTGAGACACATGGGATTTTGAGATGTCTCCCTACCTCCTTTATCCCAGTTCTGCACACCCACCCCGTAACATGAAAACTCACCATCTACAAACTTCATATTTGAGTACTTGTTTAAAATTATCCTAGGGGCGCCTGGGTGGCTCAGTTGGTTAAGTGTCCAACTTCAGCTCAGGTCATGATCTCACAGGTTTGTGAGTTGGAGCCCTGAGTCAGGCTCTGTGCTGACAGCTCAGAGCCTGGAGCCTGCTGCAGATTCTGTGTCTCCCTCTCTGCCCCTCCCCTGCTCGCAATCTCTCTCTCTCTCTCTCTCATAAATAAATAAACGTTAAATTAATAAATAATAAGTAAATAAGTAAATAAATAAATAAATAAATAAAATTATCCTAAAGGGGTGCCTGGGTGGCTGAGTTGGTTAGGCATCTGACTTCAGCTCAGGTCATGATCTCACAGCTCGTGAGTTCGAGCCCTGCATCAGGCTCTGTGCTGACAGCTCAGAGCCTGGAGCCTGCTTCAGATTCTGTTTCCCTCTCTCTCTGCCCCTCCCATGCTAATGCTCTGTCTCTGTCTCTCAATAATAAATAAACGTTAAAAATTTTTTTTTAATTATCCTAAAGACGGAGGGGTGAGAGGCTCCTAATGATTTGCTGAAACCACAGACTTACTTTCTCACCGTCCCTCCCAGCTCCCACTCCCCCCACCCCAATTTACAAATGTTAGGAGAGATCCATGGTCTTACTAGGATATGAAGTGTCTTCCTCCTTCTCTAGGAGCAAGAATCTAAAAGTGCAGTGCTCATACCAACAGCAAGGGCTTCAACTAGGAAATGCCACCTAGGAAACATTATCTGTTTTCAATGCAAATCCTCGGCCTACCTCAGGCCAATAGTTGAATCTGCAATGGGGGTGGGAGTGGGAGGGGGGTTGGTGGCAGACAGCATCTGTGTTTTCAGAAGCCCTCCAGATGACTCTCATGCACACAGTTTTGGGAACCACTGCTCTGAACCACAGTTGACTGATGACCACAGGCTGACCCCTTGGAAGGAAGCAAGAAGTTTGCTGTCCCTGAGTAGAGAACCCTGCTCTTGAACCATCATGTTGGCATACTAGCCCCCAGTAAATCTCATTTTGATCCTCATTTTTCTCAATGATTTTTTTTTCTAACAGAGATAACAGATGTCTGCATCAGGGTCTTTGTGAGCATTTAAAAAAGACAGTGCTTAAGAAATACTGCTTTCTTTACTTTTTGGCAAAATTAATTTACTTTCTTTACTTTTTGGCAAAATTACTTTTTTTTGCATTTTTATTTTATTTTATTTTGAGGGGAGTGTAAGAATACTGGATCATTAAAGGGGAGTAAAATGACTTGTTTCAGAGGATCTGACTGAAATCTGTCTGCTTCAAATGGCTCTTTGGCCATCCTGAAAGGTACAAATGCAGTGACATCCATAGGGAACAGCTCAGTAGTTACTGAACATCATGCACTGCATGGAGGATTCTAAGGACGGTATACGTAGCCCTGAGCTTGAGAAGCTCTTACCCTATTTGGGAAAATAAGATATTTACATAACGAAAGTAATTTGTTAATAACACGACACAATGCAGAAAGGCAGTCCCCCAAGTTGGTACGATTAATTCCCAAGTAGGTGCTAAGTGTAATAAGCATACCTGGGAAGCAGGTGTCTTGGCAGCTGGAAGCTGCCATGCCCAGGAAATGTGATGGGAGCTGGGCTTGCTAAGATCCCTTTGGGCAGAAAGCAGGGGGACAGATGAGAGCAGAGGAACTGAAACAGTTGAATGTTGATGTGCTCAGGGCGTGCATGCTGCAGGAAAAGGAAGTGTGTTGTTCAAGAAGAGCAGTGCCTATGAGGCCCCAATGAAATGTTGAACCTAAGTGTGGAGAGTGAATGGATTTCCAGGCTTAGGGACTCAGACTGGACCCTGGTTAGGTCCAGAGTACAGTAGATACATGCTTGAACTCTAGAAGGAGGCTTCCCTAGGTTAAATCCTGGCTCCGCTCTTCACCATCTGTGAAGATCTTGGACAAGTCGCTGTATCTCTCCGTGCTCCATATACCAAGGGTATATAGTAATAGTTCCTACCTTATAGGGTTGGTATAAGAATGAAATGATTGGATACCTGTGAAGTGCCTAGAACCGTGTATGACACCTAACAAGTGCACCTAACCTAAAATGTTTGATAAGTAATAAAGGGAGAGAGGGAGACTTTGGTTAGGCATAAATTCGTTAATTTTTAGAAATTGTCTACTCCCAATAAATGCTTTGTATTCAGCATGGCCCTCTAGGATTTCATTAAAGAGCTAATGTCTTCTTTCCTGAGAAATACTTCAGAACATCACTGCTAAGCATCTCTTTATAGCTCAATAATTTGAAAGATTCATCTCACACATCTTACTCCATGACTGTGGTTACATGGTTTATCTTCAGGAAAACTGAGTGGAAGACATATTTAAAAACAAAAAAAAGTGGGGAGGGGCACCTGGGTGGCTCAGTCAGTTGAGTGTCCAACTTTGGCTCAGGTCATGATCTCATGGTTCATGAGTTGGAGCCCCACGTCAGGCTCTGTGCTGACAGCTCAGAGCCTGAAGCCTGCTTCAGATTCTGTGTCTCCCTCTCTCTCTCTCTCTGCCCTTCCCCTGCTCTCTCTCTCTCTCTCTGAAAATGTTTTTATTTAATTTTCAAGTTAATTTTATTTAATTTAAAAGTGAGGATAGGAAACCTAAAACAGAATGGAAGTGACTCACTTTCAGTAACAAAAGGAATCAGGTAATTTTTTTTAATTTTTATTTAAATTAATTTAAATTATTTTATTTTATTTAAATTTATCTAACATACAGTGTACTGTTAATTTCAGGTGTACAATATAGTGATTCAACACTTTTATACAACACCTGATGCTCATCACAAGTGCACCCCTTATCGCTTCTCAGCCTTTTGGCTAAGATCAAGTGTAGTACAAGTGCATTCCTCAATCCCCATCACTTATTTAACTCCTTCCCCCCACCGCCATTCCTTTCTGGTAACCATCATTTTGTTCTTTATAGTTAAGAATCTTTTTCTTGGTTTGGTTCTCTCTCTTTCTCTTTCCCACCTTTGTTCATTTGTTTTCTTTCTTAAATTCTATGTGACTGAAATCATACGATATTTTCCTTTTTTGACTTATTTTGCTTAGCATAATACTCTCTAGTTCCATCCATGTCATTGCAAATGGCAAGATTTTATTCTTTTTTATGGCTGAGTAATATTCCATTATATAGATACATACCACTTCTTTATCCATTCATCAATCGATAGACCCTTGGGCTGTTTCCATAATTTGGTTATTGTAGATAATACTGCTATAAGCTTCAGGGTGCATCTATCCCTTTCAATTAATATTTTTGTGTTCTTTAGGTAAATAAGTAGTAGTGTGATTGCTGGATCCTAGGGTAGTTCTATTTCTAACTTTTTGAGAAAACTCCACACTTTTCCAGAGTGGCTGCACCTGTTTGCATTCCCACTAACAGTGCAAGATGGTTCCCCCTACTCCACCTCCTCACCAACACTTGTTGTTTCTTGTGTTGTTGATTTTAGCCATTCTGACAGGTGTGAGGTGATATATATATATATATATATACACACACACACACACATATATGGATATATATATGGATATATGGATATATATATATAGGGATATATATATATAGGGATATCTATATATATAGGGATATATATATATATAGGGATATCTATATAGGGGTATATATATATAGGGATATATATATATAGGGATATATATATATAGGGATATATATATATAGGGATATATATATATATATATATCATTGTAGTTTTGATATATTTGAGGTCATATATATATATATATATATATATCATTGTAGTTTTGATTTGCATATCCATGATAATAAGTGATGTTGAGCTTCTTTTGATGTGTCTGTTGTCCATCTGTGTGTCTTCTTTGGAAAAATGTCCATTCATGTCTTTTGCCTATTTTTCATTGGATTATTCATTTTTTGTGTATTGAGTTTTATTAGTTTTTTTAAAATATATTTTGGATACTAACACTTTATCAGATGTGTCATTTGAAAATATCTTCTTCCATTCCACAGGTTGCCTTTTAGTTTTGTTGATTGTTTCCTTCACTGTGCAGAAGCTTTTTCTTTTGAGTAGTCTCAATATTTATTTTTGCTTTGTTTCTCTTGCCTCAGGAGACATATCTAGAAAGAAGTTGCTATGGCCAATGTCAAAGAGTTACTGCCAGGAATCAGGTATTTAAACCTAAAACCTATTCTGGAGAGAATACGTCCAAGATTTTTTATTGCAGTATAGATAATATACAGTGTCATATTAGCTTCAGGTGTACAATATATTGATTTAACAATTCTATACATTACTCAATGCTCATTATGATAAGTGAACTCCTAATCCCCTTTGCCAATTTCATCCATCCTCCACACCCACCACCCCTCTGGTAACCACCAGTTTGTTCTCTGTATTTAAAGTCTGTTTTTTCGTTTGTCTCTTTTTTCTTTGTTCATTTATTTGGTTTCTTAAATTCCACATATGAGTGAAATCACATGGTATTTGTCTTTCTCTGACTTATTTTGTTTAGCATTATACTCTCTAGGTCCATCTATGTGGTTGCAAATGGCAAGATCTCATTCTTTTTTATGCCTCAGTAATAGTCCATTGTATGTATACATCTCCTTTATCCATTCATCTATCCATGGATACTTGGGTTACTTCCATAGCTTGGCTATTGTAACTAATGCCACAATAAACATAGAGGTGCGTGTATCTTTTCACATTAGTGTTTTCATTTTCTTTGGGGAGATTCCCAGTAGTGGAATTACTGGATCATATGGTAATTCTATTTTTAATTTTTTGAGGAACTTCCATACTGTTTTCCACAGTGGCTGTGCCAATTTGCATCCCCACCAACAGTGCACAGGGTTCTTTTTTCTCCACATCCTCACCAACACTTGTTATGTCTTGTCTTTTTTATTCAAGCCATTCTGACAGGTGTAAAGTGATATCTCATTGTGGATTTGACTTGTACTTCCCTGATGATTAGGGTTGTTAAGCATCTTTTCATTTGAGCAGTGAAGGAGACCGTCAACAAAATGACAAGGTAACCTACTGAATGGGAGAAGATATTTGGAAATGACATATCCACTAAGGAGTTAATATCCAAAATATATAAAGAGCTTATACAACTCAACACTAAAAGAACCCCAAATTATCCAATTTAAAAATGGACAGAGGACCTGAGTAGACATTTTTCCAAAGAAGACAAACACATGGTCAACAGAGAACAAACTTTTACATGTAATCCTAGAAGATTATGGCAGGAATCTTTCTAGTAAAAATAGAAGGATAAAAATAGCTTACAGGTTTATGTGATGTTCCAAGTCAACTGTGAATAAATTAAACTTTTATTAATAGGAGGGTAGCAAATGATTACAAATTCATTCTAGATTAACTGTAATCCCCTGATGGTAGGTAAATGGTGAACTAATAATGTACCACCAATGATGGGCTTTTTATTGATCTAAATTTTTATATTCTTTTATACTCTAATAAAGTAGAAAATGCAATTGTATAGTAAGTTCTCTGAAAGTGAGAATCGTTTATCTGTGCACTCAAGCTGAAGGTACACAGAACATACTTCACTTTGGGGTTGTAGGTATCATGGATTGTAAAGGAATCTGATCCACAGCCAAAGGAAGAGGCCAATTTTGGTTGACAGCAGCTGGGACAGAGGTAAAGAAGTCAGGTAAACTAGCTCGAATTTTACCTCCTTGATGTTTTCTTTATCTTTCTTCCTTTTATGCTCTCTTTGGATTTTGAACCCATTTTTTTTTACAACATTTATACCATTGTGCTAAAATTATTTTTAGCTGTATGGCTTACCTCACTTCACTGATTTTCTTGAGGTGAAGGAATCTATTTTATTTTAATTTTTTTAACCTAGTACATTTCTTATTCCTAATAGACCCACCATGTTGTATAAGATGACTGATTAAATCAACTGATAAATTGGAAAGACTCATATAAGCTTGGGCTTTCCATTTTCCCTTCCAAACCTCTATCTACCCTTCCCACCTTTATAGATAGTCTGGATCAATAGGCATTCTTGCCTCTGGCTTCTGGTTGCTACTAGCCAGTGGGTACCACAGACAGGAGATTGGAGGGAGAAAAGAAAGCAAGGTATGGTGTTTGTTTCCCTGCTCCCTCCAGAGGATGTGGTGAGGGCTGCTTGTGCTCTTTAATTCAACGTCATAGCTCCACATAGTTTATGTTCTCTAGATTCCAGTGAGTACTCTCTCCCTTGACCTTTCAGGCTTCCTGTGGTTGTGAGCCTCAGGATGCACCGTCTCTTGTTGGCTTCCCTCTAACCTGCTCATACCTTTATGACATTTACTGAGCTCTTCTGAACTTACCCAGTTTGGATGTGCCATCTGTTTCACACAGTGACCCTCTTTCTACAGGGTCCCTGACAAAGAAAGAGAATCTGACAGTGAGGGGGATGGCGAGTAAGAATTGGTTGAAGATTAGACGCAGGACATTCTGTTCCAGTCCTGAAGAAGGATGAGAACTGAGGTGGGATGCAGTCTTCTTCTGGTGTTTTCTTCCCTCTCAAAATGCTATCCATTTCACTTATGATGTGGAGTCCTCTTACTATTGTCCCCCAAAACTCTACTGGAACTCGCTTATTTTATGTCTAGATTTTAGATTCATTCCTTGCTTCCTCATGAAAATACTTACTCTTTCCTCTTGGTAATTATCACAGTCCCAGAGACCAAAAGCAAACCAATTTGGTAAAGAAAGGATCAATGAAATCTGGAATGTGGAGAAATGGGTGAAAGTCGTGTTGTTACAAAATATGCAAATGATTTTTATAATGTGAAACTAGTATTTTCACGATAAGCAAATAAGCAAACCTGGTGATCTTCCTAAAATCCATGATGCCCACGAGTGAAAATGCAGAAAACAGATTCACTCCATGAGTCAGAATATAAAATGTTGCTTAATTGAGGAGTTCTATAGGACCACATATTAAAAGTTAATATTAGCAAATACTTAGTGCATGCTATGTGCCAGGCACTGGCCCATTACCTTATTTCAACCTCACAATGACCTATGAGGGGCTGCTCATTTTACAGATGAGGAAACTGAGAAGCTTGGAGGTTTATAAAGCAGACGTGTGTGGACAAGGTGAGATTTCAGATGTGCTGGAGTATCTCACTCCAAATCGCCTTCACTGCTATACTGCCCTGCTTCCCACTTCCCAGATGCTGCATACAAGAGGTTTAGCTACCCAAACCACATTGCACTAAGCCCTGACAGAGAACCACTGTGCTCTCCAACTAGTTGCAAGGTAGAACAAACCAACTTCTTTGCTATTAAATAAGATCAAAGCTGATTGTTGATAAATAAGAACTTGTTCACTACAGCTCTAATATTAAAAACAACATTAATGATAGTAAAAAAAAAAAAAACATTTATCAAATGCTCTGTATACTTGGCACTGTACTTTAACATGTCCTGTCTCAACTTAAAATAACCCAGTGAAACGTAGATTATCATACCTATATTAGAGATGACAACTGAGTCACATACCCAATGTCATTCAAGCAGTAGGCAGTGGAATTAGAATTCCAAACCAGGCCTCCCTGTCTCCCTCTCTGCCACACCCACTGCCTTTCAGTTAACCACCAAAATGATGAAGAGCAGTGAAGCTTCAATTAAAGAGAAGTGAAGCTTCTGAATCTCTAAGATTCTTTTTTTTTTTAATTTTTTTTTCAACGTTTATTTATTTTTGGGACAGAGAGAGACAGAGCATGAACGGGGGAGGGGCAGAGAGAGAGGGAGACACAGAATCGGAAACAGGCTCCAGGCTCTGAGCCATCAGCCCAGAGCCCGAGGCGGGGCTCGAACTCACGGACCGCGAGATCATGACCTGGCTGAAGTCAGACGTTTAACCGACTGCGCCACCCAGGCGCCCCATCTAAGATTCTTAATGCCAGGAGAGACACTTCAAGTTCTGCTTTCCCCATCCCTGTATTTCATTAGGGAGGGCATTTGGATTACTTAAGTGTTTAAGCTTTCAAATAAGACTTTATGAATTTTCAACTACAATTACTTAGAACTAGAGCCATTCCCAATTAATTTGAGCCTTCCTTTTATGTTCTGTGGTCATGAAGGGGAGTTACTGCTATTACTCCCCAACACCATCTTCACCAGCACTGTCATCTTGGCTATGACCACTCTCACCACTCCTATTCAGCACTGTCCTGGAGGTTCTAGCCAGGACGATCTGGCAAGAAAATGAAATTAAAGAAATTCAGATTGGAAAGGAAGAAATAAATCAATCTCTATTTACAGATGGCATGATGTTTTACATAGAAAATCCTAGGTAACTACCAAAAAAATATTAGAACTGGTTAGTTCAGCGGTGCCTGGGTGGCCCAGTCAGTTAAGTGTCCAACTTCAGCTCAGGTCATGCATGATCTTGTGGTTCCTGAGTTCGAGCCCCGTGTGGGCTCTTGCTGACAGCTCAGAGCCTGGAGCCTGCTTCGGATTCTGTGTCTCCCTCTCTCTCTGCCCCTCTCCTGCTTGCGTGGGCTCTCACTCTCTCTCACTCTCTCTCTCTCTCTCTCTCTCTCAAAATTAAATAAACATTAAAAATTTTTAAAAAAGAACTAGTAAGTTCAACAAGGTTGCAGGATTCACGATCAGTGTACAAAAATCGACTGTATTTATGTACACCTGTAATGAACAATCCAAAAATGAAAGAAAACAATTTCATTTACAATAGCATAAAAATAATAAAACATGTGGAATAAATTTAACAAAAGTGCAAAACTTATACCCTGAAAATTATGAAACATTGTTGAAAGAAATTAAAGATTGAAGTAGAAAGATGCCCCATGTTTATGCATCAGGAGATTTAACATTAAAATGACAATATTCCTAAAACTGATACATAGGTTCAACACAATCCCTATCAGATTCCTAGCTAGCTCTGTAGAAATTGACAAATTGATCCTAAAATCCATATGGAAACCCAAGGAACTCACTATAGCCAAAACAATGTTGAAAAAGAACAAAGTAGATGAACTCACATTTCCTAATTTCATAGCATACTACAAAGCAACAGTAATCAAGTGTGGTACTGGCATAAAGGTAGGTATGTAGATTAATGGAATAAAATTGACAATCTAGAAATGACCCGTTATATATAGTCAATCAAATTTAAGCAAGAGTGCTAAAACAACTCAATGGGAAAGAATCATCTTCCAACAAATGCTGCTGGGATAATTGGATATCCATATACAAAGGAATAAATTTGGACCCCTTACTGCCCACAATATACACAAATAAACTCAAAATGGATCAAATACCTAAATTTAGAGCTAAAACTGTAATACTCTTCATGGAGAAAGGCATACTTGCAAAGAAACAAATAGAGGTCTATGAGTGGACAAGAACTTCGGGTAATATCGGAGAAAAAGACGCAAGAATCATAGAGAAGGGCACTGAGACTCAAAACTTTGTAATACAGCTTAAAGCCTTGTAGCTGCTGTTCCAGGTTTGTCATTTTCATAACTGCTGTCTGTCTTCTTTAAGCAGCAAATTTTCAAAACCGAAATGATCTGGAAAATATAGTGAATTCAGAGAGCAGATTCTGGGAAAGACCACTTGTATTTGAATCCTAGTTTTACCATTTTCTGGCCAAGAAAATGTCTTCTGTGGCAGAACTTAAATGTCTTCTGTGTTCCAGTTTCTCCATCTATAATTGTACTCTCCAATTCAGTGACAACTAGCCACATGCGGCTATTAAGCATTTGAAATGTGGCTAATCCAAACTGAGATGTGGTGTGCAGTGTATGCTAATTATATACCACGTTTCAAAGATCTAATCCTCCTCCCCCAAAACATCCCATTAATATTTTTTATATTTCTTACATGTTGATATAATACTTTGCATATATTGGGTTAAAATATATTATTAAAATTCATTTCACTCGTTTCTGTTTATTTTTTTTAAGTCACTACTAGAAATTTAAAATTGTTTATGTGGTTTACATTATGTTTCTTTTTTTAAATTTTATTTTAGGTGGGAGGAGAGGGATAGAGGGGGAGAGAGATAAAGAGGGGGAGAATCTTAAGCAGGCTCCACACTCAGTGTGGCGCTCGCCGCGGGACTGGATCCCACCATCCCGGGATCATGACCTGAGCCGAAAGCAAGAGTCGGATGCTCAACCAACTGAGCCACCCAGGCGCTCCCACATTCTGTTTCTATTGGACAGTGCTGATCTGTAATATGGAAGTAATAATGCTCCCTATTAAATATAGCTATTGTGACAATTAAATAATTTAACATATATACAATGCTTACAATACCTGCTACATAACAAGCACTGAAGAAGTGTTAGCTTTAAAATTATTTTTCACGATGGTCAGGTTCAGAGAGGCAGGGAGCAACCTGTCGAGGGCAATACTCTAATGAGATACGGGAATGGCAGCACTTCACGGAAGCAAAGCCGTCAGCTTAAATCTCTAAGGTATACAGGAAGAAGCTACGGCACCTTCCCAGGAAGACATCTTTGCAGGGGACAGAGCTACGGACACTGGTGTTTGAAGCAGTGAAGTCAGAGACTACAAGTGAGGCTTATGGTTACATTTCTGGCTCCAATACATCATTCCAAAATGTGGACTATCACTCCATCCCTCTTAAATTTCTACCTTTTCATCCAGACAGGAGGTAGTGTTTGTTCTATGCTTCAGGTTTCTTGTTTCTTTGGAGCAAGTTAGAGTTGCTAAGTACTATCCATTCTCCAAATGGGCAGCAGCGTTTGACTCGGCCCGGCAAACAAGCAGTTGGGAAGTCCTATAACTCTAATGTCCAGAACACCACAGTCATCACTCTTGAGTGAATTATTGTTTTACATTTTACAGAAGCAATTGTAGTTCATTAAGCATCACATGGCTGAGGTTCCTTCCTGAGATGTCCGTGACATCTTTCTCTAACTTAGTGCTCTAGATCAATTTGCTTTTGCTGTAGCATGCGTATCTTTACAGAGTACTCCTTCCAAGACCAATGCCACCACCAGTGATACACTACCCCCCCTCCAGGTTTTGATTCCTGTTTCTCTTCTCAGTAACATAACAATGAAAGTGCTGGCCCTGAGCCTTATGAAAACTGCAGTTAGAGCTTGTTTTCAACAGGTTCTGACTGTGGCTATTCTCAGAGGCTCATTTTCCAAAGGGCTCTGACCTCCTATTGGAGAATCTGGCCTGCTCTATAGAGTGGCAGAAGCTTAGCTGCATATGTGTCTGCGCTCAGAAAGTGGCAGAAACAGAGAAATATGGTGTCCAAAGTAATGGAAGACAAAAGCAGTTCAATAGGATTTCCATATGTTTATTTCACCATACGTCATTTAAAATTTACAACCAGTGATGGGCTAGCTAAACGTCCATGGTGTGTGTGTGTGTGTGTGTGTGTGTATAATGGGCAAACGAGCACTATTATCTGTTTTGAGTTTATCACTATCAACACATATATCTGTTTTTATTAACAGATATTTAAAGATGTTTAACATGGCTCTTTCAATTTGTACAGATAAAGACAATATTTTCTTGATCTCATATTTTAGAAGTCCAAATCCATCCGTTTCTAAAAGCAGTGTTAAAGTCTTTTGGCCATTCTGGTTTTTGTACAGATTGTATTCAAACAGACTAGAACTTTCACCACAAAACAGTTGAATGAAAGATAAAATAATGACTAGATTAAGATGTCCCTTATAAAGGACACTGTACCACATGACAGTCTCAAAGAGACAGCACAAGTAAAATCAAATGGAGTTTCTGAAATTAGTATTTCCAACTCTTATGTGCTAAGTCCAGTATTTTTGCAGGGCAGAAGTCAGAGAACTAAATGGCTTTCTTCTAGCAGTCTGACTTTATGGTCCGCAGAAAGATAATGTATGTTCTAAATCTGTGTGCCTTCTACCTCAATACTTAGTAAAACTAACAACAAAAGAGATAAATATTCACTCTTGAAGCTGTGACCAAAGTGTTTAGAAAGTCATATCCCCTCCCCCCCCCCCACTTTCCCTCAAAAAAGAAAAAAAGAAAAAGGTCTGGTGTTTTGTTCGTTTTTGTTTTAGTTTTCTGATTGGGCAACACATTTGGTAGAAAGGAGCCATGCTTAAGGTCCTGTCAAGGTTTTTATACACACTGATTGAAAATTGTTAAAACAAAATTGGGTTCTCCCGAGCATATGCGTGCTTTGTCATGTGTTTTATAAACAATCGTTTCTTCTCAGGACAGCCCTCTTCCCACCGCACCAAACAGGATTTGATGGAGGGACAAGAAAACTGGGAATGTTGCCGGAAGTGTCACGTATGTTGGCTCAGAATGACACTATAGGGAGCATACCGAATAGGCCCACATTTAATCATTGGAGGCTTTTCATAGCTTTTTACAAAAATCTTAAATACAGGTAAACATGTAAACACTGTGCTCTCAGAGAGCAAGTACACAGGCATGTCACATGGTATCCCTTCTGGGAAGACAGATTCAAGTGAAACATCACCAATCAGTTTCAGAACCAACCGCTAGAAGTACTTGCTGGCTCAGGAGCAAACACCACCTTGCACATCTCCGAGTTCTCTTGGTGGAGAGGGAATTCAGATCCTGCTATGAGGCTTTCTTTTCTTCTCCGAGAGACGTAACCTCTGCCTGTGGACAGTCTTTCATACTTGGTCTCAAATTGCCTGCATGACGACAGCAACAATAACAAAATTATACACATATTCAAGTTACCCCACACTCCTCAGAGGCAAATTATTGAGTGTAGACTTGAAGCTTCTGTTTCAAAGCAATCTGAGAAAGGATGGGAGTGCCAAAGACTACCAGTTTCCGTTCCCACGAATGGGGTGATTTTTTCTTCCCATGTCTTTCTATACCAATAGACAAACTGTAGATTCCTGGAATATAGGAGCCCTGCCACACATTTTTCTAGAATGAAGGTCCAAATTCTTCTCAGCTTTCTGGAGATGCCGTTAAGCTCTGCAGACCTTGCTATGTCTCCCACCCATCATTCCAGGAGCCCCACCTTGGGAGCTAGTCCAACTGGATTTAGGCTGAGAATGCTGACAGGCATAACATTCCTTGAGCTCTGGGCCAAGTGGAATGTGGAACCAAACCAGTTAGCTGTGAGCCTGAGTTGGTGGTCACTGCATTTCAACCACAGGAAGGTTGATTTTTTTTTTTTTAATTCATTAATGGAGATTTATTCTAAAAATAAGTTAGTGTGGGTTAACAATAGCTTAACATTCTGATTATAATCTACTATCTTTTATCTGTAAAAATGCAACCCACTCATCTTTGTACTTAGATCATTTATGTATTCCTTATATGGGTCATGAAATTTCAGTAAAATAAAGAAGGTGCTCAACTCTGGCCTGCTTATTGAAGGAGATGATAGAAGATGTGGCTTGCTGTTTTAAACATACAAAGTGCCTTCATGGTTAATAACGTGTGTCAGGGTGACCTCTACAACTAACAGAGGAGTCAGCGCTAACTAGACCCAAAGCATTCTACTTCCATGTGGCAGTACTGTTACAAATGACCATTAGAAGAGTCAAAGGATGGGGCGCCTGGGTGGTGCAGTTGGTTAAGCGTCTGACTTCAGCCAGGTCACGATCTCGTGGTCCACGAGTTCGAGCCCCGGCGTCGGGCTCTGGGCTGATGGCTCGGAGCCTGGAGCCTGTTTCTGATTCTGTGTCTCCCTCTCTCTGCCCCTCCCCCGTTCATGCTCTGTCTCTCTCTGTCCCAAAAATAAATAAATAAAAAACGTTGAAAAAAAAATTTTTTTTAAAAAGAAGAGTCAAAGGACACAGTATAAATGAGATGCTATAGGGTAGAAGAGGTGCTAGGAAACTTACATGAACAATCATATATTTAGTATTTGAGACACTAAGAATTCTACTGAAAGCATTTTTTTTTTTTATTCAAAATCCCAAACTCTCAAGCTTGAGCCAAAACTTAAACAAGGTCAAGTTGCTATGGTACAATTCCCTAAAAATTATGAATTAATTTGGGCTCTTAACCCATGCTAAATAATTGCCAGCTGTTTTGTTTTGCACTTTCTGTCCAGGAAACAGTTGTGAAGTTAACTGACAGTAAATACACATCCACTATTTTTGCTGAAACTACGTGGCAACTCTTATGGTGAATCAAATCCCTTTGTTACCTTGATAAATTATTTCTGGACTAGAATACGATATTATCTCCAGAATCAAATGAACTGGTCCTTATAGTTTCTTGGTATCCTGGAAGCTGACTTTTTTTTTTTTTAAAGCTTTATCAATTATTCTCTTATTATGGAAAGGAAACTTATGTTTCACTGTATTTTTATCATTTACTTGTAATTTCTGAAACTAAACGCTCAAAACTGGCTGTTAAGTTCCTGGCCAAATGGGGACTGCCCGAGAACATTCCACAAGCGCTGCCTCTTACCTAAGTGGAGCTCCATCCTTGTCCATCTGCATGCAAACTAAGAACGGGTACTGAGAAAACTGCACCGTGGAGATAAATTCCAGGCCTGTTTCTGTTTCTGTGCTGATCTCCAGGCCAGCTTTCACAAAAGAGGAGTCTACAGTGATGCTGCCAGTTATTGCCAGAGCCACCCTAAAGATTTAGGTAAAACAAACAAACAAACACCATTAATATCACATTTAACTGATTTGGACCAACAGCTATAATTTCATAGGGTCTGAACTCACTAACGTGTGACCTAAATGTGGTCAGAGTTCTGCTGGTAATCAGGGCCTGGCTAGTTTCAGGGATTAGGCAGTGAAGTTCTGCCCTTCCCCTGAGCCCTCCCACAGACTTCAGTTCTAGATCTGGGGATGAAGTGTCTATCAGGTACTACTGTTTGCTATGGGCATACCAAGGGCCAGGGTAAAAACATGCTTGGAATGTGATTCTCTCAGGAAGTCAGAAACACCTGAGCTAGCTTAAAACAAAGTCTAAACTCACAAAGACAGTTGACATTCGTAACAATGCTCTTGGTAACTATCTCTCTGCGGGCTTCTGTGTAGCTATTTCAATTCCATTTGTTTACTGTCTCCAAAGGGTCTCTATATCTATGGTTGCCAAGATATTTGAAAAAAATATTGTGTCACAAAAAACGATTCCTAGAGTGGGGCACGTACAGGCGTGCCCTAGGAAGGACAAATATGGTGGGTGCTCCAGTAATCGCTTTGAGAACTGAGTAGGCAGATTGGGTTTACTGGGGAACATGGCTTGGATGATGATGAAGAAGCAGAAGGCTTACCTCTAGGATCACTCTAATTTAATTGTAGACTTTAAATGAAATTGTGGAAATTACTCCACAATTTAATCTGAGTTTATGCTCCTGCTATTTTGATAGAAGGATACTATCAAGGTTTGCTGTGCAAATTAAAGTCCCTGCTGCTGTTGTTGTCAGTGTAAAAGTAGGTCAGAGGTGGTATCATTTAAATCCCTGAATCCCTTATCATACCTTCTAATATCTTACACTCAACAGAGGCTTAAGAGATATTTTTTAAATGAACAAATGAAAAATTGAAAATAGATTGGCTACAATGTGGATACTGGTAAATTCTTAGGGATACTGTGTCCTTTTTAAAAATCCAGATAATTTTTGGTGTTGCTGTTGTTGGTTTGTTTCTGCAAAGAATTCAATTCAGTCAAATTTGGGGAAACTTCTATCTAGAAAATACTTCAGAAAAAGGAGAAAGAAGACCAATTCACTGGGAAGCCCTAAATTATACCGCTGATCCCTCTGATGGCCCATTCTATTTCTCATTCTTCGGTTCCTTTTAGTAACACTGGGTCACCTTTCACATTAAATGTGCTGCCTTTTGATTTTTCTCAATTCCTTTAGCCATAGTTTAACATAAATCAAAAATTTAATTTTATCACTCCTATCTCACTTCTGCCCCACCATATTCATAAATATCAAAAAGGGGGGAGCCGGGGTGGCTCAGTAGGTTAAGTGTTCGACTCTAGGTTTCAGCTTGTGCCACGATCTTGCAGTTTCATGAGTTCAAGCCCTGCGCTGGGCTCTGTGTTGGCAGTGTGGAGCCTGCTTGGGATTCTCTGTCTCCCCCTCTCTCTCTGCCTCTCCCCCCACTTGTGCTGTCTCTATCTCTCTCAAAATAAATAAACTTAAAAATATAAATAAATATCAAAAAAGGTAAAAATCAATTGCACTTCCATATTCTTTACTTTGATTTTACAACAAACAGAATCATTATTTTGATTATCACACTGGTTCAGTTTATCACCTTTTACTCAAAATACAATACTTTCATTTGATTTGACACCTATATTAGAAAAACAAAAGGAGCTGAGGACATTTTGTTTAGAAAAATGAACGCTAATGAAAAACTTAAGGACTCCTACCATTTAAGACATAGATTCTGCACACAAGTGATCATCTTTTTAATTTTTCTCCACTGAAGACAGCAAAGGAGGGAACATTTAAAATCCCAACAAGAGGGATAAACTAAAATGTTTGCTTCAAGACAGTATTTCCTGAGAGCATTGTCAACTACTAACGTGGAATACTAAGAGAAAATGAACTTCCCATCCATGGGGCATGCTGTATGTGGACGTCTTTAAAAGTGTGACCATTGTTGGCTGAGTTGATTAGATAACGAACCGGCTCATAAGAAGCTATGGAAAGAATGAGTTCCCATGGTTTCTTCCTGCTCTATGGTTTAGTCATTACAAATAGAAAATACAGATTTTTGAAAAATCAGAGAGCTAAACAATTCCAAAAGCATATCTCTGCAGTTCATTGCATAGAATATTATACATATGCTTACCGAGTTTTCACTCGGGTTTTAGACTCACGATACCACAGGCTAAACTCCATTGCACCTGAAATGTCAATAGCTAGGCCACCCTGGACATCCATATTGGCCTTTAGTCCAGATTGCAACTGAAGCTCCTAGAAGCAAAAATATATCATCATCATCATCGTCGTCATCATCATAAGCAAATTTAGTCTACCCCTTTCCAAAGGCATGTTCAACCTCCTGCTATACATAATACCATTTGGGCTATGCTAATGTTGGAGTCTTTCTCTAGGCTTGGAAACACATTATTCTAATCTTGATCACTAGAAACAGACTGTTGATTTGCTCAAGTATTTAGTCTATTAAAATACTAGAGAAGTGCAGTGCCAATTGAGATGGGTGATTTTTTCAATCATTGCCTCACTTTGGGAAAGGCAAAGGTTCTCAAAGTGTGCTCCCCTTAGGAACAACATCTGGGAACTTGTTAGAAATGCAAGTGCCATACCTACTGAATTAGAAACTCTGAGGATGGGGCCAAGCAATGTGGGTTTTAATAAGCTCTCGTGATTCTGACGCACATAAATTTGAGAACTACCAGAATGGGGAAAATGAAAGCATCGTCACCCGAAATCCAGCTGTGGCTTTGGGGTGGGGGTAAGAAGTTGGGCTGGATGATCTCTTGTGGTCCTTCAGCACCTCTCTAGCTATGTGCTGTGTCAAATATAGGCAGCTGCAGCATCATGCTGGCAAAGTAAGTGCAGAATAAAAACTGCTGGTGCAATATACAAGTTCCAGGAATTGCCTAGATAAAGTTGGGAAAGGAAGGCAAGGCAATCTAACTAAGCCTTAACACCTTGTTGTTTGACATTTGAAATGACATCAAATTAACAAACAAGTCCAACATGAACTTAAGAGCATATTCCAGAGGGACACTTCTCATTTACAAACGTAGTCCATCCTAAGTAATTTTGCTGTTGTCTGAAGCCCACTGTTTTGTGTTGTTTGTCAACATTTAAGTCTTGCATTTTCTGAGTACATTAATGAGGTGATGTTGGCTTAAAAGTTCTTCAGCTGGATTGCAATCAGATTGACTGGAGACAGTGTTGGAAATGATAATGGCTCTGGAAAAAAAGGCTCCATATCCTTAATTTTGATATCCCTCCAAAGATCTTAGATTCATGGTAACTGCTAGCATGACTAACTTCCTTATGTAACTGCCCTACTCAGACCAAAGAAGCCATGCTTTCACCAACTATAAATGCCGTGATTTCACTTTCTAGAAAGGATCATATTGATCTCCTTGAATTCTTCCCCCCTTTCCGAAAAACATGGCAAGAAATCTCAGTCAAAGGCCTTCATTTAAAACCAGGTATATCAAAAAAGTCTCACTGTGGCATGAAGCTACTTTCAGTCTAAAACACACTTGGATGAAAGCATGAGATTCTTGACACAGAGCTCAGGACACATTAGGAGAGCCCTAAGAATACTTAACAGCTACATTTAGTCTAGAATAAAATGTGGTTGTAGTATGATACGAGGTTGTCTCATATATCATAACTAATATGAAGGAACACAAATTATCCTAGGAAAGCCAGAAAATTATGCCCAAATTTTAACCTATGCCTATGAACTACAGAATATCAGATATCAGAGTTCTGTAGTTGCACAGTGGTTGTGATTATTCCCAAATGAATCCTACTGTGTGCCCTATCTTAAAAGTGTTTCCTTGGATCTTTTGATCTCTTCCCAATTTGAAAGCTATAATCTTGTTAGTCCACTCAATCAAAAAAAGGTCTTTGATGTGGACTTTAGCTTTCCCACTGGCCATACATTAAGTAGATATCAAAGCACACCAAGTGCCATGGAAAAGAACATTTCACAGCTTTTAGACGATGTGCCTTTTATGGGGAGAGAGCATTTCCATTGTGGTCTGGGTTTTAGGGAGTACCCTGGCTTTCTTGGAAGATTCAATTTCTCTCATGCAAAGGGATCATGGAAGAACTCTTATTTGTAGTCACAGAGGAATTTTCCTGAGCCCCCGTGGAAGGACAGAGCACTAACCCCTGTAGAAGAGCAAACCACTCTCTCTTTGGGAAAGGGACTGAACCACATAATGCAGTGGTTCTAATTTTTGAGGGTATAAAATAAGAGAAACTAACAGTTTTGAGCACCTACTGTGTCCCCAAGGGTCTACATTTGGTATCTCACTTAATTCCCATACTGATCTTCCATGGTAGGCATTATATCTTGAAGATTAAAAAGGAGGTTCAGGCTTGGTGGCACATGTGGAGACAGAATAAAACCCAGACTGTCTCTAGGGCGGATTCTTTTCTATTACCACACATGGTTATCACAAAATCATCTCTCTTTTGTCTCCTGGTGTGCAAGAAAGCATCTTCTGAGAAATATTGTGATAAAAGATCATAGGTTTATGTCCTTATTTGACCCAGGATGCATATTTATTTAAATTATTGTCTATGAACTATAGGAACAAGATACTAAAGCTTTGCATTTGTAGCTAGTGTGACTCCTTTGATCTTGCACCTTTGGCCCCAAAGGTGTTTCTTACAGTTCAAACACTAATATTTTGACAACATGTACCATTGCATCCATTCAGGAAAATATGGTCTTTGCTGGCTAAAGAGGATCTCTCTATTAAGCTGACTTTATCAGACAGCCTTCTCTGAAGAGTAATCCAATTAGACGAAAAGAGAGAGCAAGAGTAAGCACAGAGTAATTCCATCTGCCCTGGTGGCTGTGACAGGCTATCCACTGCCAAAATTTCCTTCAATGTCAGCACTTGACCTAGAGTGGTATGTGCCTCTGAAGCTGGGATGGCATTACTGGAGTGCTCTGCAGAGCCAGGGAGCCTCAAAGAGCCTATTTGTATGGTTACCCTTGATCTGCCAAATACTCCAATCTGAAATTCAGACATTGGGTTACGTTTAATAGCTACAGGATGATCTTGCCTTAGAATACGCCTTAGGTGCCCTCTCTTAATGAACAGAAGAACTTTAAAAGATAATCTAGACCAGGAGTTGGCAAACTATGGCCTGCAGGCAAATCTGGCCCACTTGCTGTTTTTGTAAATAAAATTTTATTGGAGCATATTCACTTGTTAATATATTGCTGATGGCTGTTTCCACTCTAGTGGCAGAGTTAGGTAGTTGCAACAGAGACCATATGTCCCACAAAGCCTAAAATATTTGCTTTCTGCCTCTTACATAAACTGTCTGCTGAGCCTGATCTAGATTACTGTTTTTATCAGGTTTCACACCCCAATTCTGACCATCAGACTGTTGAAAGGTAGTTGAATACACACAGATGGTGTTGAACCATAATTATTCCTGTGTCTTAAAATGTGGACCACTTACTCAGCACTCTTACGCCTTCTTCATAGATTCATTAAGAATTCATCTCGCCAGAATCAATACTACAATGGGTATGCGCAATGTAAAATTGTGATATAATTTGAGACTTGTTTTTTCATATGTGACCTTGAGGATTAAGGGATATGACAGATCCTGTGTCCTTCTCTTCATTTGTTCGGAGTGACAATGCACCCATTGAAAAACTACATTTACCGGTTTTCCTTGAAGCTAGAGATAGCCATATGACACAGTTTTGATTAACAACAAAAAGAGCCTTGGTTATTTTCTCCATTAATTTCTTTGTTTCTGTCAGCATCAGTATTGTCTTTTTTTTCTTTCAGTTTTATTGAGATATATGTGGCATTATTATACTCATATTATATTGACTATATCCTCTTTTGCCTCAACAGTGAGATGTCTTCATGGGCTAATGAAGTTGAGAGAAAACCTTGCTTACCTGTAACAAAGGGGAAAAGGATGAAGGGCGAGCGGCAATACCACTAGGGTGGATGCTTAGAATGTGAATTCCTAGATGGGTGCAACTTTGTCTTGTGTTCTCCAAGCTTTGAGCACATTTAAAATGTGCCTAGAACACCCTAGGGATTCAATAAATATTTGCAGAATGAATGGATTACCTGGGAATGATCTATCAACAGAATAAGTCCCTTCACCACACTGATAGGGTCACCAGATGCCGACAACATTTTGGACATCAAATCACTGTATCCGTTGAAAAAAGTGACAGGTCTGAGCTGAACATCAAAGAGGATGGCTGACATGCCTGCGTAGGAGTCGAGGTTCTCCTCCCCCTCGTCGGGAGTGGCCGCAATCAAGGCCTCCAGGCCTTGGGCTTCGATGACTACCTAGGGGAAATGCAGATCACATTCATGACGTAAGCTCCTTGCCTATTCCGTAAGTGACGGTGAGGCTCCTGGGCTATTGCTAGAACTTTCCAAAACCTGAGGTATCTGCAGCAGCTAGGCAAACAAAAACAAAACAAAACAAAACAAACCACATCTCTGTGCCTGAACATAAGGTGAATTCATTTTCTTCCCTTAGTTCCCACACCCATTGATCCATTTTGTAGAGGCAAAAACTAAAAACAAAAAATTCAAATGGCAGAGGCACAACTCAAACCCCTTCTGTGTGACTGCCAATGCCATGAACTTTCCTTTTTGTGGTGTCATCCTTGAGACTCTTAATCCCTCCAGGACTGTCATACATAATGGATCAGCTGTCTGGCAGAGCCCCAAGAAGGAGATGGAGAAATGCTGGGACAATTGCCTTGAGGCTATTGCTACAAGAGGATATGGAACACTCCAAGGCATGACTCACACCCTTCCTATCAAACTTTTCTCTCTAGCTGAAAGAAAAGATGATGGAGGCTCACATCAAGATCTCCACCATGCCTAGGAATCTTACATATTCTCCGTACTCTGTACCAGCCCCATACCCAGTGGGTGCTTGGCGTTTCAGAATGCATATCAGAAAACAGATGGCAATTCCTCAGGATAGAGGTATTCTGACTAGCGTCCTACCAAAGGGTGTATAATATAATATTGATAAGAACTCAAGTTTGTGTAGGACTGGACCATTTTTAAAACTTAAATGAGCTTATTTAGAAGGCTATAATTTGATATGCATAAAAAGAAGTATATTTCATAATTAGGAAGACTTTATAGATTATAACCAAATTTTGTGTAAGACTAAAGAGATGGAATTCAGTCAGTCATCACATGCCTACCCTTTATTCTTTTCTCTCCTAATGGTACTGAAAAATATAGATGGGCTCTTTAGAGAGTCAAAGTTCTTATGGGGAATCAATCTGTTCATAGACACAACCAGAGAAGGGAAGAGAAGGGAGGCGCCTGGGTGGCTCAGGTCATGATCTCACAGCTAGCGAGTCCAAGCCCCGTGTCGGGCTTTGCGCTGACAGCTCAGAGCCTGTGGCCTGCTTCAGATTCTGTCTCCCTCTCTCTCTCTCTCTCTCTCTCTGCCCCTCCCCCACTTGTGCTCTGTGTCTCTCTCTCTCTCCCAAAAATAAATAAACATTAAAAAAAATTAAGAAACAACCAGAGAAGGAAAATATATTCCAGAGTTAGATGAGTGGGGCTTTAACGAATATATCTATGAATAAAAATAAATATTTTTTAAACATATCTGAAAAATATTAGCACAGTTTCAACTTTGTGAATATGTTTGCCTTTGAAATGACGAATGGATGTTTAACGAGTCTAGTAAATCAAATTACTTAGGTTTCAAGTTCATGCTTGAAACTTTCTCTGGCATTATAAACCATATAGCTTCCTGCAAATGATGGAATTGTGAGCAACTTAAAACAGAAGCCACCATTAACTTACGCATTTTGTAGTGTTACCATCAGTATGTTTTTTATTTTACTTCAGACTAATTTCTTATATATTTATGAAGCAAAATTAATGGAAAATGAGTTACCTGGCTACTGTGAAGATGAGCCTTCCCAATGTACTGAAAGATGTTCAGGTTACTTCTCCTTAGAATGCCAGAACCAGAGTAAAGAATGTCAAGGCTGTAAGTAGATGCTGAATGGGGAGTACCTAATGACAAAACAAAACAAAACAACTCTTGTAGTTTAGTAACAGTTCCCACGATACCAACTTGCGGAAGGGCAGAGAGGGAGAACCCCTTTCTGGGTTACGTACGTTCTATGTAGCCAGTGTAGGCAGAAGAGGATCCACTCTTGGAGAAGCGGTCATAATTATGAGCAACCATTTCCTTCAGAACTCTACGGACCATTTTGCTGCAACACGTAAAAGGAAAAAGCACATTCATTGTAATGGCTGTTTCCCAAGTCAGATTTGGAAAAAAAACAAATCCTCAGTGGAAAAAAGAGGGGCCAAATTTTCCCCATGCTGCTCCAAGACTGGGGAGGTGCCAGCTGGAGGGCCAGCATCAGGGTTAGGGCTTTCCCCTTCATTCTTCAGATATTTGAAATTTGGTTTGGTATCAAAATGAAAGCAAGACGAGGATGCCCAGCTATGAATGGCTTAAACTACCTGATGGACACACCTCAGGAGTGGAAAACACATATTCCAAGAATCATTATGGTTGTATTATTAAATAGTATATACTTGCAAGGAAAGCTGTACCAGACAGGGGATGGTGGAGCAGTTGCCCAATATTTCTTTAAATATTTTCCTACACTCTCTAATGATACCAGTGGCTGATGACATATCACAGTTAATTTCCAGGAATTTTTTCTATTTCTGTAGTTTTCAATTAAAGAGACATCTCAGTAAAACCCATTTTTAAATGATCATCTCCTCTAAAGTAAGTCTTAAACCTTGCCCTATGCCTCTATCTTGTCTACTATCTAAGGACTGTTGAGATCTTTCCAATCTTGACTACTTAACACTAATCATATCAGGAATAATAAAATTATGACACCACCACAAAAAATATCAAAATAATCCACTCAAGAAATTAGGATCTGGACCTGAGGTAGAAACTTATTGAGAGGTGGAAATGGTGACCCTATAGGTGCCCCCCACCACCCAATATCACTAGGTGATAAGATTTAGCCTGGAGAAGGGCTGAGGACACCATGATATCTGTTTTGTAATATTCAAAGGGCCTGGGGGTGGATGAAATGATTAGACCTGCTCTGCTTTGCTCCAAGGATTGGGGCAAATAGGGCCAATGGGAAGCTTTCAGTTACACAAAGAAGTCCTAGTGACACTGTGAATAATGACACAAGTTCCCTCAGGGGAGGTGAGCCCCCTGCCACTGGCTAGGTGCAAGCAAAGACTGGATTTCCCTGCTAGGAGACTAGACCCGCACATTGGAGAGAAGCCAAGCAAAGTGGCCTGTGATGTCCTTTCCAACTAGAACCATTCCGGTCGTGAGAATCTGAACCTCAGTGTTTCCAATGGTCTCCTCGCCTTTCCCTGCTGCTCTCTACCCCACAGCCTCCTCTTTTACCATCCCCTGCATCACTAGGTTCACAAGACAAGGACAGAAAACCCACTCAGGATCTCCTTCTCAGAGTCTCATAAAAATAAACAAAGAAATAGAAGTCAAATCCATTCTACTAGGAACACATGGTTGTAGATAGACTGCTTTTTCCTCCCTCACTCATCTGCTCCTTCTTCTTCCTTATCTGTCCCTGCTCTTTTCTCCTGTCTACTCACTCCTCTCACACCTTTTTTCTTTTACTGCCTTATTTTTTTTTCCTTTCTCTTTATCCATTTTCCAACACCCACTCCCCCCCATACCTGTTTTCCTTTTCAACTTAAAATACTCAAATTTGATCTTTCCTGGGGATACTGCCGTGCAAATAACTCAGGGGAAATGGAAATTTCTATTTCAGCCCTCTCATTTCAGTAAGGAAGTGCAGAGAGGGAACTCCCACTTTGAAGGGAGACATCAGTGAATGAAGAGGAAGAGACCCAGGAACTGGAAGGAAGATGAATACAGTAAGAGTTACTGAGCCTGAGGAAGTCTGCTGATCCCACTCTTCATACCTTGAAGAGTCCCCAAACATGAGCCATGCTTAAGGTATTTAACTTAAATGGCAAATTCATTTGATCTGTGATAGATGAGGTTTCAATGTTAGGTCACTAACGTTTGGAAAGTTAACATGGAAGACCATTTGGTGAGAATTTACATCGCTTTGTTATGCTGTTTATAAAAACAATCCTATTAAAGATGTAGTTGGGTTGTAAAACATTATAAACATTTGGCAATATATATTTACAGACTGAACAGGAGACCCAGAGTAACAATCATACACCGGGTTTCAAATCATAGTGCCAGAGTGAAGTTGTTTTATTTGGCCCGCTAAATAGTTCTCATGGGAAATTTGGCAAACTTTGGTTTTATGCAACATAAACTAGCATAATGACCATACCATTATTATCAGCCACATGTGTACCACACCAATATACAAATAAGCTTGAACAAATAAAATAAGCTTGCTTAAATAAACGGAGAGACAGGTGCACTCTATCATACCTTGCAGGCATTTCAAAACGTAGGATGTCTTGAACAAGAGTGAGCATGTATTTATTCATTTCTTTGGGAAGCTCCCCAATAGAGAGAAGAATGTTTTTTACTTCCATGTAGGATGGATTGTTATTTAAAATGATAGCAGCTGCAGTAGTGCGCACAGTCTTTTCATGAACTTTACGATTCTGGTGGTATATCCTGTTCAAAGTCTTCTTGACCTGTTCAAAGATGTTCAAACTTAGTGCACATCTAGATTTTTTAAATTGATATTGTAGCAGGAACAGTTAGTGCTCTTAAAACATATGTGTGTTCTTACATTTCCCAAGGTTCTTTGCAGTCAGGTTGGGGCCGTAATTATAGCTAATGGACTATGAAGAGAACGGCCATGGAAAACTTCTAGACTGAGACAGTTAAGAGCTGCTGTGCCTTCTCCCTCTGTTTTTATTACTACTTTAGTAGGCTTAGAGCCACATTTTCCTTACCTACACTAGGCATAGCATGAATGAGAAATAAACTTTTGATAAGCTGAGATTTTGTAGCTCGTTTGTTATTGCAGCTTATCATGGTGTTACCCAACTAATATTGACTTTTAAAGACTACTGTCACATAGCAATAAATCTCTGGGGAGCAATGGCTATATTAGCTGATATTTCCTTACAATGGAGTCTCTCAGGATCTTCCCTTTATCCTTTTTTAAAATTAATAAAACTTTCGTTTTTTAGAGCAACTTTCGGTTCACAGCAAAACTGAGCTGAGAGTTCCTATATACCCCTTGCTTCCAGGCTCCTCCCTGCCCAGCACATACAAGCTCACCTCTATCAACATCCTGCATCCTACATTTGATAAAACCTATACTGCCACATCGTTGTCACCCGGAGTCCACAGGCTACATTAGGGACTTTTTTTTTTAAATAAAATATTCACACCAAAGAAAACTTGCCAAAATAATGGCATTCTGTGGCAACGAATAATTTCATTGGTTACTAGCATTATGTGGTATGGAGTGAGGTGGGGGTGCTCTGCACTAGGCATTTCTGAACAGTTCTTTCAATTCCCATTTCCCTCTGCTTTTTTTTTTCCCCTAAATCTTGGCTTTGTTCTCAGGTATATAGGAGTTAAATGACTCACCTGAGCAAAACAACTGGGAAGGAACAGCCAGAATTTATTTGTGGGTCTGTCTGTCTCAAACACTTGTGGCCCTAGCCATCATGCTCTGCAGCCTACCGACTTTGACACAAAAGCAGTGGGAGGGTTCTCAGCTGCAAACCGGAAATATCATTCTCAGCAGACAGCTTATCTTGAGGCTTATAGACTTTTCCGCTCTTAGAAAAGTTTAATTTAGATGGCTTCCTGAAAATGTAGCTATAGGAACCACCGCAGTAATCCTTAAGCCAGGATATTTCAGTGTTGAAAATTTAACAGCATCTTAAAACTTATGGAAGTAAAGATATTTCTGGAAAGAGTTTGTTTCTTAAAATAAGAGAATGTGCTTCAATATTTATGCTTCAGGATACGGGACATTATCTATTCAAAATGTGAGGCTGCTTCAAAATAGCCTTAAATTCAATTTAAGAGTTATTTCTAAACAGGAAAGAGAGATCCTCAGTTTGGAAAAAAAAAATAGGATGACTTCAGAGAACTTTGCGTTTGACTCAAGTTTAGGCATGCTTCTTTTCTTTTGTTTATGTTACAAATATTCTTTTACCTCATCAGTTATGAAAGAGACATCGTATCTCTGGAGAGCGGTGGTAGCGAGGTGGCTGACGGGCCCTTCTCCAGCCTCTGCAAACTTCAGAAGGAGTGGGATGCCTTCCGGCAGCAGAGCATTCTTCAGAGCCAATAGGTACATCATGGTGTCCTCTTTTTTCTCTGCTCTTTCAAGTCCTCCTAGGATTAATTTCTTGGCTTCTACCACTGCCTAAAAAAATCACATACTACCTCAAACATACATACAACCACAAATTACACAAGGCTTGGACAACACTGGCTTCACTCTTGGACCTAAGAGAACAACCTAAAGTTTTATTTATTTTTTTTAATTTTTATTTTATTTTTTATGTTTATCTGAGAGAGAGAGAGAGAGAAAGAGAGAGACAGACAGAGCATGAGCAGGGGAGGCACAGAGAGAGGAAGGGAGACACAGAATCTGAACCAGGCGCCAAGCTCTGAGCTGTCAGCACAGAGCCCAATGTGGGGCTTGAACCCACAAACTGTGAGCTCATGACCTGAGCTGAAGTCAGATGCCCAACCGAATGAGCCACCCAGGCGCTCCAAAAACAGCCTAAAGTTTTAGAAAGTTTTGCACTAGTTGCCTGACTGAGACACACAATAAAAATGAATAAGTATACTTTATAAAGGTGTTCTGTTTTTTAAGAAATGCAAAAATTAACATATTCATAAGAAGCAATTTATACAACTAATAATAGGTATATAGGGCACCTGGGTGGTTCAGTCAGTTAAGCATTCGACTCTTGATTTCAGCTCAGGTCATGATCTCATGGCTTGTGGAATTGAGCCTGGCATCAGGCTCTATGCTGACAGCACAGAGCCTGCTTGGGATTCTCTCTTTCTCCCTCTGCCCCTTACTTGTGTGCACATGCGCACTTGCTGTCTCTCAAAGTAAATAAGTAAACACTAAAAAAAAATAGGTATATTTACTTTTGAACACATTCTGAATGTATAAAGTCATTTTTAAAATTCCTTTGTGATCGATTATTCATAAAACTATCCACTCATTGAATTTCTAAAGCAACAATTAAATGGCACCTAAGTGATGCCACATACTTCTTAAGTAATAATTTGGTGAAAATACTTAGAACTTGACCATAAGGTCTTGTTCTCAATGTTTAAAAAGGGCTTGTTTCCACTTGAATCAAAATTTGATTAATGCTGCCATACAGCTCAAAAAATATTTCAAAAAAATGTCTTCTATATGGCAGATACTTTGCTAGGTACTTTTCACATATGTTCTTTAATCAAAAAGGCCCCTTTTCCTGGCCTAGGGGAAAAAATGATTGAGTATAAATTAGTAAGTCAATGGAAAAGCAAAGTAAAAATAGGGACACCTAGATTCTGGTTTTTGTGACTATCTATGTTTTAGGGGTTTCAGTTTCATCTTTAAAGAGTCCTAAAATCTAATCCATCTGTAAGATTTGGAAATATGAAATTAAGCACACACACACACACACACACACACACACACACACCCCAGAGGAGAGACAGAGAGAGAGGGATAGGAGGGGGGGAAGATATAAAAGGTCTCTAAATGGAAGGAAAGTCACTAAATTTCACAGGTAATAAGAGAAATGCCATTTCTCAACTATCAGATTGATTAAAAGATTCAAAAGTTTGATAAGATGCTTTCCTATTGAGGCTATGGGGAAATAGGCGTTCTCGTGCATTACTGGTGGACGCATAAAATGATACAATTCCTAAGGAAGGTAACTGGCAAAAGCTAACATATCTGCATTTTGTTCCAGCAACCCTAGCCCTGAGGCTATGTCTCCAAAAACGAGAAAAAAATGTGCCCACGATTATTCATCTCTGCATTATTTGTAACGGCAAAATGGTCGAAACCACCTACTGACCACAGGCGGGAGATGCTGAGGACACTGGTATGCTGACACATGCAGTTCTAAGCGCTGCTAAAAGGAACAAGGAAGATCCCTGAGAACAGTATGGGATGACTTCCCGGGTATGTTGTTAGGAGGACAAAATAAGACACAAAAGAGTGTATATTTTGTGAAAGAAAAAATAAGTAAAAATGTGTGTGTACATTTGCTTAGGAAGCACAGGAAGGAGAAACCAAAAACTGACACTGGTTAACGTGGAGGAGGCTGGTGAGAATGGGTGGAAGGGGTAAGAAAGGGAACAGGACCCCTTTGAGAATGCTTTTAAAATGCAGTTTTGACTTTTGAACCATGTCAATATTTCACATATTCAAGAAATACAACTCAATCAGCAAGGATGGAAGATTGCTAAAAGTGAATTCAAACAGCAGGGAATGTATATGTGTATCAAACTGCTAACATAACTAAACAAAAAAGAATAACAGAGACTTCTGAATATGGACCCCTGGCTGTCTATCTCTTTTTTTTTTTTTTTTTTACATTTATTTATTTTTGAGAGACACAGAGAGAAAGAGAGACAGAGAGCATGAGCAGGGGCGGGGCAGACAGAGAGGGAGACACAGAATCCAAAGCAGGCTCCAGACTCCGAGCTATCAGCACAGGGCCCGACAAGGGGCTCGAACCCATAAACCATGAGATCATGACCTGAGCCAAAGTTGGACGCTTAACCAACTGAGCCACCCAGGTGCCCCATCTGGCTGTCTATCTTTAGTATATTCCAAAACAAAAGAGCTGTGATGAAGTCTTAACCTTTATTTAGTCTGATTTTTCTAGCAATATCGGTGTAGCAATTCACAAACTATTTTGTGTGCGTCTTAGGCCTGAGCAAATGAATCAACAGGTTGATGTTCTAGAACACTAAGGTTCTCACTATAGGAGAAGGAAGATAAATTTATGGCATGGAAGGAGAAAAAGAAGCTTGTTATACTGGCCCGGAATTAAAGACAGCAGTATGCACTCATCATATGATAAATATAAATATAAATATACGTATTTTGTCCATCTTAAGGGCCAAGTTGCAATAGCACTCAAGTAATTAGAAGTAAAGCATTTAGGGGTAAAATGCCAGATATCTGCAACTCAATCTCAAATGGTTCAATATAAGTACAAATAAAATGAAATAAAACAGAATGACATAATGGAAATATGCAAGATGTTGAAAATTGGCAAATCTAGATGAAGGGTACACAGATGTTTGTGGAATTGTGCTATTCTTACAACTTTTCTATAGGTTTGAATTTTTTCAAATGCAAATTTGAGGAAAAACAAAATTAGGAGGCAAGGAGGTTGAAATGTACGCCAAAAACTAATAGAAAAAAGAAATAGGGGGCTTTGTACTCAATGAGTAAACTTGACCAGCTGCCACTTGGACTGCCACAGGGCAGGTGGGAGCTTTCATGCTAGCAAATGCTGGAAAATCTTTAGTAGTCTATCAGATGGCAGGTACCATTTGGGCAGTAGAAGTATTGTATGCCTTGTAAGGAGATACCTTAAATTTTTGCTTAGAGTACATCATTTTCTTCCTATTCATATGTCTGTGATTTGGGCTGGAGATAGATGAATATTCCATAGCAGAACGTTGAAAAGAAAATGTGAGCATTTACAACAATCTATCTGGTGACTAATTTTCTTCAAAGATGCATTGTTTTAAAAGTTGCTCAAAAACATTAACAGAATTGAATGACAGTGATAGTGGATAGTTTTGAGCTACCTACAAGGTAAATCTAAAGATGTGAGTAGAACTTGGCTCCCCTGTTATCAGCAAAACTTTACATTTAATCCTTTGTTCAGTTTCCTTCTTGTGCTATTCTATTCTCTCTCAAGGTTGCAGCCACTCTCTGTTCCTGGCCCTACCTCCTCTTCTGGGCTGCAGGTGGATATGGCCATCTGCCTTTTGGACAACTCAACTTGGTGGCCCAAAGGACTTCAAATTTAACATGACCAAAACAAATTCATAGCTCTACCCTCCTCCCAACCCCCAAACTGGGTTCTATAAATTGTGCTTAAGTGGTTGACATCACCACACTTGGTATCCTACCCTGGAAGCTTAATAGTCACCCAGCTTCTTACCTCTTTCACACTACCCACCCACATCCCATCAGTCACTGGGTACTATTAACTCTACCTCCTAAATGGCTCTTGAAGCTGTCTCCTTCTCTCTACCTGCTGCCTCTATGTTAATTCAGACCTTTACTTATTCTTGCCCAGTTGTTGCAAATATTTCCAATCAAATCTTGCTGACTCTAATCCAGTCCACAGCTGGTCCATACACTCTGCTTCTTTCTAAATAAAAAAAAATCTAAGCATATCATTCACCTGCCTAAAAACGCACTATTCTCCCTTCTCTCTATGGAATGAAGGCCAGACTCGTTAGCTTCTCATTAATAAACATCCTCTTTTCTGTATTTCCACTCTCATCTATCTGCCCCATAAATATGAATACTTTGTTTTCCAGCCCCACAGAATTTCTCATGTTCTCAGGCATACCAGACCCATTTTGACATTGGGCCTTTTCATGCATTGTTGTATTTCTCCTAGAATGTCCTTCATTCCATACTACCATCTCTTCACCTAAAGAGCTTTTCTATACGAAGTTCAAATATCACTATTTTGGTGAAACTTTCCCTAGCACCCCCAAACAGAATAGTTTGCTACATATTCCATATTCTCAGAGCACTTCGTTTATATTTCAATATTATTTTTTGTTTGTATTTGAGAAATGGAGTGGAAGATCTTTGAGGATGGTAGAATATTTTATGCATTTTTATATTAAGGGATTAAGATCACATCTAGCACAGAGTAGATGTTCATTAAATTATGTGAATGGACATTTTCAGGTATGAGCTTTGTCTTTAGCCAAGATATTTGATACAGGATTACTGAGGTAAATTGGCTACTCAAATAATCATGGAAATTGGAAAATATAAGAAGTTATAGTTCTTTGATGTCATAGAAATAGTACAAATTTGATCTCTGCCTGAGCTTACTAAGCTGATACTCAAACATTTTCAATGCCATTTCTTTTTTAGTAATCTTTTTCACACTTAGCTTACATTCTAATTATGGGTTGCCTCTTTTGGAACTATTTGGTTTCAAGAATGTTTTCTCTATTATTTTTAAGAGCAAGCATTCTGTAAGCAAAATAATACAGTGACGTCTTTTTTGAGATAGAAGAAAAATGCTGACTATGAGCTGGCTATATAATAAATGTGGACAGAAAAAGACTTTTTATATATTTAACATTTTCAATCTATTTGCATTATAGAAAGATAGGCTATATTGGATACTAATCTATTTGGATTTTCTACATCTAGTTAAGCTTACAAAGTGAGTTTTTGGTTTTTTATGAGAAAGGTGTCAAAGTTGATAGTCCACTCTGGCAAATGGATAAACTTTGAGCAAATGAAATTAAAAATAAAATGTAAAGTTTTTGGTAATTAGAAATAACTAAATTCACACCATCAAAACTCAAAACTGCAAACCACACTTATAAAGTTCTCCTCTAGGAGATAGCCCTAAAGTCTAATATTTTTTCTAAGAATAAGAACTATACCATACATGCCATTGAAGGCTGCATACATAGTGGGCACTTAGTAAATACAATTGGTGAGGGATTAATAGACTATTTACTCTTTAGCAAGCATTTGTTGAACATTATGCATCACATATTATTTTAAGCAATTGGCGTTAACAAGACAAAGATCCATTTATGCATAGATCTTATGATTTCAGTAGAAGACAAAAATAAGCAATAAATGTAATGAATAACGGAATTATATCAGGTATGTTAGATAACAATAATTGCTATGAAATAAAGAAAGTGGCGTAAGGTAAGGGGAAATAGGAGGGCCAGTGGTGTGCAGCTCAGTAAGACATAGAATGATCTGGAACTATATAACACACAAGATTGGATTCACACTTACTTTGAGTTTGCAGCCTTCATTCTGACACAACTTCTTGACGAGGGCCCCAATGATGATCATAACAGTTTCTCTAATGTCGTTGCTCGCAAAGGAACCTTTGAACTTACTCTATTAGCCAAACAGAGATAAAATAGGTTATCAAAATATTTAAACATTTCTGAGGGACATTTTTAGAAATGAAGACACAAAATAACCAATGTCTAAGAGAAATGTTTTATGTTCCTAGAGAGCAAATTCAAAATTTTGATTTGGGGATACTTGCAAATTCACTACCTAACTTTGAATCGAAGAGTTTATAGAATCTCTCCTATGCAAGTCTTATTAACATATGAACTATAAACTCAGGAAGTCTATGAACTCCTGAGAGGTTTATGGATTGAGCTCACTGGGTTAGTGAACAAAAAAGGAAAAAAAAGAGATCTGCAAAATGTTGTGTATGGGTGAAGAGGGGATTCATTGCTTTTTTCTTTTTCTTCTAAAGTTTATTTATTTATTTTGAGAGAGAAAGAGAAGGAGAGACCACAAGAGGGGAAGGGGCAGAGAGAGGGAGAGAGAGAATCCCAAGCAGGCTCCTTGCTGCCAGCATAGAGCCCAATGCAGGGCTTGCACCCACAAACTGTGAGATCATGACCTGAGCCGAGATCAAGAGTTGGATGCTCAACCAACTGAGCGACCCAGGTGCCCCGGGGTTTCATTGCTTTTATCAGGTTCTTAAACGATCTCACTTTCCAAAAAGATTATGAGTTATTCCACTAGATCATAAGCAGATAAGTGCACATTTTGTTTTTAAATCTTGGACCCAAGAGAAGTCTAGTTTTATTTCCAATATAAATTTTTTAATATTGGAAGAATTGTATCTCTTCAATGTATTGTATATTAAATGCTGTGAAGACTTTTGAACTCAAAACAAATCTTTTAAAATCAATTTTGGGGGGTGCCTGGGTGGCTCAGTCAGTTTAGCACTTCAGGTCATGATCTCACAGTTCTTCGATTTGAGCCCCCATTGGGCTCTGCCCCGACAGCGTGGAGCCTGCTTGGGATTCTCTCTCTTTCCTTCTCTTTCTGCCCCTCTCCAATTCATGCTTTCTTTTTCTTGTCTCAAAAATAAATAAATAAACTTAAAAAACAAATAAAATAAAATAAAATTTTGAAGCATAACCAAGACTCATCTCCTCTGAAATTTTATCCCATGTCACATTATATGATGGGTGAATACAATCTTTATATTTCTATATGGTATAGTTTATGTTATTTAGAGGAATTGCAAAGAAGACATTATGTGAAATAGTGTACTACAGTTAATGATTAATGGATGGAAGATAGCCCAATTCCTGTTTAGAGTCTTATGAACTTTTTAGCAGCTGACAAACTTTATTTTCACAGTGTTCATTTGACTTACAATGAGGCCTCTCAGGAGTTCTTCATTGGGATGGGAGGCAAATCCACAGGCATAGAGAAACCTCTCCTGGAGGATAATGCTACTGTCACTTTTGAAATCCAGAAAGTCCAAAATGGCATCTAATGAGTCTGAGGTCTGAGCGGAGGTGACAGCATCCACCAGTTGAGGTCTACAAAAAAGGGGGAGTCATTGATATCAATTTTTAGCGTGCTTAAGGAATTATTTAAATCTCTACCATTCACAGATTCTCCATTGATCTAAGTTTCATAAAGAAGTGAAATTTTTATATAAACAAAAAAATGAATAATTCCCTCAAAAAGACCCCCTAATTTTGTTTTAAACCTCCCATTTAATTCCTCGCTCTCTAGCTCAATGTATACTCAGAATATATAAACTAACTTCACATAATAGCCTAAGTCAAACATAATTTGGAAATTTGTATGTCAAAAAATTATACACTAGGTTCAAATTCTTTTCTCTACGAGTAATACATCAGAGTTATCGTCTCAAATATTGATTCTCTTTCTCTAATGATCTCGACAAATATATACATTTCTTAAATGCCTAATTTAACTCAGGTGCTATTAGGAAATTCTTTTAACTTTAATTTATATCCAAGGGAGAAGATTTTGCCCATTGTTTCTAAAAATAAAAAGTACCATGGTATATCCCAATGTTCAACCATAATGATTATGTGTGGGCAGAATGGAACCCCTATAGGCAAGTTCTCATTAGATATACCAGTCATCAAGAATCTTTGGTTAGTTGAGTCTGGGATGGTAAAATTCCTGAAACTAGTTGTCATGCTAATGAATATATCATGTATGTAAGTATATTCCACATTGTATACACACACCGTACATGTGTTTAGTGCTTTATACTATTAAAAAAAAAATGATATACTTGCACTGTATCATTTTGTTCCTAACAAAAAACCTAGTGAATGAAGCAGACACTGAGAGATAATACTTATTAGGTGCCTATTATGTAAGTATTGCACTATAAATTTTAAATATGCAATTTTTGCTTTCACTTCTTCGTCTGTAAGATGGGGTTAAAAATAGTGGTTACTTTCAAATTTTGGGGAGAACTGGACTGCATAATCTATGCAGAGCACTTAGAATAGTGTTTGACATGTGGTAAATACTCAATAAAAATACACTGCTATTAACAATTACTTCACTTAATAGAGTAAACATCTCTGTCAGTTTAATACTAATATCCCCCTTACATATGAAGAAACAGACTTCAAGGCCCTACAGGTGTTAAGCATATAGCTGGAGTTGGAACTCAAGGTTTTTCTGACCTGAGGTGTCTCAGGTATCCATGATCTTTTATTTTGTAATTAAAAAAAAATTTTTTTTAACGTTTATTTATTTTTGAGACAGAGAGAGACAGAGCATGAATGGGGGAGGTCAGAGAGAGGGAGACACAGAATCTGAAACAGGCTCCAGGCTCCCAGCAGTCAGCACAGAGCCCGACGCGGGGCTCGAACTCACGGACCGCGAGATTGTGACCTGAGCCGAAGTCAGCCGCTCAACCGACTGATCCACCCAGGCGCCCCTATTTTGTAATTTTTTTTTAAATGCTCATTTATTTTTGAGGGGGGCGGTTGGGGCAGAAAGAAAAGGAGACAGAGGATCCAAAGCAGTCTCTGCACTGACAGGAATGAGCCCAACGCAGGCCTCAAATTCACAAACCATGAGATCATGACCTAAGCCAAAGTCGGATGCTCAACTGACTGAGCCACCCAGGTACCCCCATGATCTTTTAAATACATTGGTGTTTCCCAAAGTGTTGTCCATGTGGTTCTAGTCCTACAACATGCTGTAAGCAAAGGGATCTTCAAGGCTGTTTAAGTTTAGAAAATGTTTAAGGAAACTTACACCTAATATTATATGATTAAATATGCTGAAAATTTCTACAGCCAAGAAAACTATTTGATTTGGTTTCACCCCACGCTCTTCTAACTCAGTTGCTCACAGAATCCTTTCCTCTTGCCATACTTGCTAGTATTCTGCAAATTACAGGATACACACAATGGACTCTTTGGGAAATGTTATATTCTACCACCCTGACTTGCACTATCCTACCATAAACAGAAAAAATTATTCTCTGTATTTTACAGATGTTGAAAGTGAAACTCGGAGAAGCTAAATGTAAACAATTTGCTCAAAGGTTATATGCTGTTGGAAGCCAAAATTAGAAACGAGGTTTTCTGATTTTAGTTCATCCTAGCTTCCTTTCCATTACACTATGCTACATGTGGTCTACATATGATATGGCACAATATTATGTAAATACAAGTATCTCCTGCTTTTCCAAAGTTTGTGTTAGGCTACTTTGCTTTTACAAAAGACCTACATTAGTACTTGTTTTTGCTAACCAAAAGAAATCCTGAAGAGGAATTTTGCTTTTACCAAAAAAAGGTTAAAAGCTAAATAGCATTCAACGTGTTTTGCAGCAAGCCTGTTATAGAGGCAGTGTGGACCCTGAGCAGTGAGGGTAGCCCCACCAAGCCCCTTCCCTGGGAAGCACACTCAGCATCTTACAATCAAGTCACGATAGCCTAGAACTGTATCTGTGAGCATCTGTGCTTTCTCTCAATGTATTGTGTACATCCATTAGCAAGATAATGGCCTAAGGTATCAGAAAAACCTAAAAGAAGTTATTTTGGGGGTCTGGAAATGGTCAAAAGATTTGCCACGTAAATTAATGGTAATTCGTTGCTTTGCACAATTGCGGGTTACAAAAGGTTTCATAGAAGTCTCCACTTTTGGATAGCAGGAGAAACCTGTAATCTGATTTAGAAAATACATCATGAAATCATCCAAATTGTTGCCACCTGAAGGTTTCTAGGACTCACATAAGGTTAAAGTGTCATACAATCTCCATTCTAAATTAATAGCTAATTTTTAAACTTTTCTGGTCAGTATCTTTGCCTTTCCTATAAAGAAAAATCACCCTACAAATATTTTTTAAAGTTCTATGATTAAAACATGAGTCTGAGAATTTATTATTTCGTGTATTTTTCAATTTCTGGTTTAAATATTTATTTTTGAAGAGAGCAACCAACTCTGTTTAGTCATATGGAGTTCCTATCATTTTTTTTAAATGTCCTCAAGGCAAGTAAATAACAAATACAATCAAGAATAAACAGACTTCTTTGTTACTTTTAAGTTATTTATTTATTTATTTTTGAGAGAGAGAGCATGCATGCATAGGTGCACACAAGTCAGGAAGGAGCAGAGAGAGGAGAAAGAATCCCAAAACAGGCTCCACAATGCCAGTGCAGAGCCTGATGCCAGCTCAAACCCACAAACCGCAAGATCATGACCTGAGCTAAAGTCGGACGCTTAACCAACTGAGCCACCCAGGTGCCTCAAGAATAAACAGAATTCTTAAAAAAAAAAAAAAAAAAAAAAAAAAAAAAAAAAAAAAAAAAAAAGCTAAATTATCTTCTTAGAGAATTGAGTTGAGTCCTTTGTACTCAGTGACTACTGTTGCCGCTATTGCTGCTGCTGTTGCTGTGTGTGTGTGTGTGTAAGTTGGCCAATTTCCACTTTTGATTATGTTAATGGATAGTTTTGACAGTCAAATTAATTAAGCTATTTTCTGTATCATGAGGGTAATTAGTATCATATAGTTGAATTTGTATTTACAAATTCTATATTACAGACAAAAAACATTTACATCGGGGCGCCTGGGTGGCTCAGTCAGTTAAGCGGCTGACTTCGGCTCAGGTCATGATCTTGCGGTCCGTGAGTTCGAGTCCCGCGTCGGGCTCTGGGCTGACAGCTCAGAGCCTGGAGCCTGTTTCAGATTCTGTGTCTCCCTCTCTCTGACCCTCCCCTGTTCATGCTCTGTCTCTCCCTGTCTCAAAAATAAATAAAACGTTAAAAAAAATTTAAAAAATAATAAAACATTTACATCTACAAAATTAATTTGAGAATTAAGTCAACTCTTCACTATGTGTGTGCAATGAATCATACTTTCACCAAACATTCAAGTAGCATACAGATGTCTTTTTCTATATTTTTTGACTATTTACCTCCATTCTCAATTTTCTATATAAAACATGGCTTTGATGGGGATGATCATTGGATCTCTAATAAAATTTTTCATTTTTCAATCGAAAAAGTCATATTTTTTTTGTTTTTATAATCAACTCTGCAATCTCTTCAAATGTAAATTAATAGGTCCAAAAACAGGAGGCAGCACATATCAAGATGAAGCCCTCCCCTCCCTTATGTATGTACCAATTTAGACCTGATTTAAACTCATAAACACTCAAAATATGTTCATTCTGAGTCACTGTTAAAACCTTGTTACTACATTTCTGGTCAAGTAACTGTTAAATTACCATATTGAAGCATAACTGTTTGATGAAAATGGAAAACAACGCAAGAATTGATTTGGAGGTTGGGCAGTTGGTTAAAAAAGAGTCTTTCTTTGTGGCGCCTGGGGAGCTCAGTCGAGCGCAGACTTCAGCTCAGGTCATGATCTTGCAGTTGGTGAGTTCAAGCCCCTCTGTGCTGTCATGTAGAGCCACCGCTTTGGATCCTCTGCCCCCCCCCACCTCTACCCCTCCCTTATTCAGGCTTTCAATCTCAAAAATAAATAAAAGCATTAAAATAAATATAAAAATAAATAAATAAATAAATAAATAAAAGGAATCTTTCTTGCTTAATTAAAGCTAATAACCAAGAAATGCTTTTCTACAGACAATGCCACACAGTATTCGGGAACTTACAATACTTCCTTGTTTTCAGCCTTTAAGATCTGGAGGATCTCTTCTCTAGTCGCAGTCCTGAGGTGCTGAATGAAGGCCAGGAAGCTTCTGACAGCCTCAGCTTTAGAGAGGTTGTCAGGCTGCAGGTGTTTTCTGGTAGACTGCCAGTGCTCCGAGAGCTGCAAGAAAACATGGCCACAGGCTCGCACCCCATTCATAATTCTGAACATCCACATTGACAAGGGATGTTCTCCCCAGAAACAAATTTTTCCTTGTATCTGACAAGCAAAAGAAGCTTTTTGTATCACCTCAATATGCCAGATTGCTACCTGCCAGTATCACATTCCTGGGATTCACGGAGACAAATATTGAGGCCTGTCGACCCTGTGTATGATTCTTTCTCAGGAGCACCATTTTTGTCTATTACTCTTTAGCTCGAAAGAAATCAGGCTTCTGGGCCTAGAAGGTCATTCCATGGTTACCCTAAGGAAATTCTGTGTGAGGCCGGGCTTTGACTACCATACTAGAACTATGCAGAATTTTCGTTAACAGCAGGATATGTTGGAGGGGGAATAAATCAAAACTGCTGAATAATTGTGTCAGGTTTATTATTTACAGGGAACTCACTGAAAATCAGTATTTGTAATAACGTGAGCTCCCCATTCCAACTTTCTTTTATTGTTTTTATGAAATGCAATGTTTAACTACACTGAGGTCTGAACTGCTCATTACTTAAAATGTTTAGTAGAGTATTATTTAGATAAAAGTAATTCTCCTACTATTGTTTTTCTACTATGGTTTTAAAAATAGTAAATAATTCTAACTAGTGATATATTCTGGCTTTGAAATAAGCTAAATAACTGATTTTTCATAGTTTGCCACTTTTCCCCTACTTGTAAATAATGTGTTTAATCCCATTAGTCACCTCCAGCTCTCTAATTCTGAGGTAATCAGCATGCTACCGATTTTTTAAATTATTCAGTCCTTTTAATAAGAAATAGACACATATTTTCTCTTTTTCAAACTCTTTTTGGTTATCTAATCTTAAGAGGATATTCCCCTATCCGACCACTCAATTTGGATATTCCAAAGCAAAATTCTAGCTATTCTTAGCTAAATATTTACTGGGTCATTTCTGAGGGCAGAAAGAACACTAGTGTGAATTCAGATTTTTTTTTCTTTGAAGGGTTGCAATGGTGACAGTATATGGAAATTGGAAAAGCAATTGCTCAAAGACATCAACGCTTCCTATGATAATGAAGAAGTAATTATCAAAAATCTTAAACAGCTTATTCTTTTTAATAACCATGGGGGAGACAAATTAATAAGTCACAGTATTAAAAAAGATGATTGGTTTCATTAGTCACTTTCCTATATAATTTCCACCTCCATATGACACATTAGAAAATCACAGTAGAATATTAAATGATATATGGAAGAAAAACAATTAAAGGGAAAACAAAATTTGAGAATTATTTTTTCTGTTTTTTCTTTAGTTCAATTTTGATAAATTTGAAATTAGCAAGGAATAGTGTCTTGAACTTTAAGCAAATTATGGTATTCGTTCTTGATAATTCTACTTCTCTGAATACCAATAAAACCCAAGGGAACAGAATCTTCTGGTAGCTACCAATGGAGCATGTTGCTCTGTTGTTCACGCTCAGGGTTTGCTCTCCTGACAAGAGGTTTAGTATTAGGAAATGCTAGATCCTAAGGTCACATCTGTAGCCATCATCACAACTGACTCGTGTAATAAATGAAATTTCTCTTTGCTGATTTTAAAATGTTATAAGATGACCTATCCTTTGCCTGGGAGATGTGAGATCTTGTTTTGCCTATAATTGTAGAGGAGTTTGGGGCATGGTAGAAAAATGTTTCCTAATTTAGAAGAGAGCTTGGCATCCTTTTTTAGTCCTCAAAGCAATACTCAGAACACTGAGCTCAGCAAAATATTTCACCTAAAGACTTATTGCTATTAAGTGGCGAAAACTTTCAGGATTCAGATCCTGTCCATGCTCTTGACACTATATGCTTTCCCCTAACTTCATTAGGGCCTTTATCCCCCCAGGTATTCTAGGTGCTACTATTCAGAAGCTGCCCTTACTTAAGTCATAACATTTTTAACTTGAGATGAGTGGATAATAATTATTTGTTAAATATCATTGGATTACACATCATCTCAGGTGCATATTGTTAAGATAGTGCCATTATAATTCAGTGGTGGCTGGTAGCTCTTTATAAACTTTCTTCAAAGAATTAACTGAAGCTTCCATTGGAAACAAAAAGAAAACGGAATTTTAAGCCTTGAGTATTCCCCTATCCGACCACTCAATGCAGTTGTTCACACTTACAGAAGGGCATCTTTTACACTTGCTCTGGAAGTCCTGTCCCACAATGGGAAGGGCCTTGTACTCTGAATCAACTGCTTTAATTATGGCTGCAACCTGCTTTCCAGACATCAGTCTTGGGCCTGCTTCAGTGGTCTTCAGCTCCAATTTCTGCCTGTACAACAAGAAAGAGAAATACCACATAAGCAGTTTTCCTTTGAGTGAACAAGCTACTAATTACCATTCTCTTGGCAAACAATTTATTCACACTATGGAAGTTCATATCTTTCAAACTGCAATATCTCAGTAACAGACCTCAAGCTAATTATGAAGTCTTTTTGAAGCAAAAATTTTATTCAAAGATTTGAAAATTTAAGTCTGGATTTAAGAGAATACAGGGAAAAAAACTTGCCTGGATGCTGAACAAGATATGTGATGTCACCTCTTTTGAATTTAGCCCTACTTTCTGCAAATAATAGCATCAGTACAACCACACACCACTTATTTTTTTTTTTTTTTTTTCAACGTTTATTTATTTTTGGGACAGAGAGAGACAGAGCATGAACGGGGGAGGGGCAGAGAGAGAGGGAGTCACAGAATCGGAAACAGGCTCCAGGCTCTGAGCCATCAACCCAGAGCCCGACGCGGGGCTCGAACTCACGGACCGCGAGATCGTGACCTGGCTGAAGTCGGACGCTTAACCGACTGCGCCACCCAGGCGCCCCCACACACCACTTATTAACTAAGACAGTTAAGAAACCTTTTTTACTAAAAATGGTTTCACAGATATTTTTGCCTGATATATACTCTTTCAGAACCGTGTCTCTCTCCTGTCAAGTGGTAGAGTCTGCATCCCTATCCTTGAGCCTGGGCAGGACTCTGTGACTTCCCCAACTAAGAAAGGGACAGTAGAAGTGACACTGTGTGACTTCTAAGGATAAATCTTAAAAGGAAATTCAGCCTTCATCTGGAATGCTAGCAGCACCTGTACCTTTGGAGACTTGAGCCGCCATGTACAAAGTCTGGCTACCCAAACCTACCATTTTGAGAGGCCACATATTGATAAAAGAGAAATGCCTGGGGAGCCTCAGTAGTTTGTCTTCCCAGCCCAGGTACCAAATAGGCAAGGGAGCAACCTTTGAACCAGCTCTGGTCAGTGCCTGTCTGCAACTGCAGAATAGATGCCAAACAAGGCATGCTTAGTTGAACCAACGCAAGACTCAGAATTATGAGAGAATGATAAAATGATTGTTGCTTCTTACACCACTGACTTTGGAGTGGTTTGCTATAAAGCAATGGAAATCTGATAGACCTGGTACGTACTTTAAAATATTTATTTTGTACGAGAATAGATGAAAGTAATATGGTACAAAGTAAAATGCAAAATTCTATCCAGATGAGACTTCAAAAATACTTCAAGCATTTATGGTTTGAGGCGCTTCTCCCAAGATTTTGCATCCACTGATCTCTGATATTGGAGCTATTTCAGAGAAAACATTTGACAAGCAATGGTATAAGATATAATACATTTAATGCTAGAAAAATCTTTTTCTAAATTAAAATCTTAAAGGAACACATACTCTTAGATTTGAAAATTTTAGTTCTTAAGCCTGTGAGAACTTCTGATCAGAGAAATCTTCTTAAATTGAAATAACAGGCTTGAATTTGTAAGTACTATAAATCTGTCATATCACAGTTACATATCACATATACAAAAATTCTGTCATATCACTTTACTATGGAATCTTTTATGTGTTTTTTAACAACAGTAACAAAAAAAAAATCTCAAGGAGAGAACATGCAAACGTCACCACTTTTTAACCTTATCATTGTAAACTTCTGACAGAGAAATGAGAAAATAAACCAGAACTTATCAAGTAGTTTGCCTTTTTTAAATGTAAATTCTATTCAATAAACAATTGATACAATTTTTAAATGAAATTCTATTAAATAAACAGTAAGTATTTAATATATCCCATTATTATAGATGATGTGAAAAAATAAAGATGAACAAGATGTAATCACAGTTTTCAAGAAGCTAACAGTCAAAATGAGGAAGCACTAAATATACATAAAACATATATATATTTAACATGTCTAACATATATATGTAAAAACCAAATATGATAATATATAAAAGAATAGGAAAGAAAATTTATATTCCAGCATTATCTTACTTTGATATTATTTTGCCTGCGATGGTTTGTAGAGAATTCATCCGAAAAGCATGTGTCTCTTCTGCAAGCACAGCTATAACAAAACTGTCTTCTATCTTATAGGTAGTGACAGACGTGGCTTTGGAAGTGACACCCAAGACCTAAATAAGATAGATAGATGATAGATAGATAGATAGATAGATAGATATTTGTAGTTGTAAAAATAAGCTTTTTATCTTTGAATCAAGTCAAGTAGCAAACTGTCTTTTGATGTTCAAAAGAGCTTCCCCTTAATATCTTCCCTTCACCGCCCAAACTTACAACATATGAAAACAAACCTTTTCATTTGACATTGTATGAAACAATACCCTAAACTAAAAATCACAAATATTCCAAAATTATATTGTTACCTTATTCTTCTACTATTTTAAATTAATCTATAAAAATGTAATTATTTGAATGCCTTAAAGAGAGTGATATCAATCATACCTGATTTGAGGTTGTAAATCCAGACCTCTCTATTTTGCATGAATCCAAGGCCTTAATTTTGATCACTTTGTCTTGATGAGCCTGGTATGTCACCTTACAATCCCCAGAAATATCCACCTAAAAAGAAAAGTAAAAATACAATGTTTGGGATTTTCCCATGAACCATTTGAATTCCAGTGGGAAGTAGCCTGAAAACTGGGGTTCCTGAGATGCCATGGGGGACTACCTTTTGTCCAAGCTGACAAGATGGTAAGACAGGAAGAACTCAATGCTTCCCATAACATGTGGATTCTTTTCCATCCTCTTTTGCTGAGTCTTACTAGCACCTTCTTATTGCCCCAGGAATAATAAAGGATTTCCTATATTTCTCTAAAGTTTAATGAGAATTGGACAAATGACCTGGTCATAATCAAAACCTCTGGAAAAGGGGTAATTGTGTGGGAAGGGGATTTGACTTTTGATGCCGTATCTAGATGTGAATGTGTGTACATGTGTTCTTTGATTAGATGAATATAACCAGAAATCCTTAAAAACCTGTGGGATTAATTCAGCTCATAAGTCACATTAACAATTTGAGTGTGGGCAAATGTATGCCAGTACAGACCGTTTAGCTTCTCTGAGCCTTCCCTCCAAGTCTCTGCCAGCATCACACCCAACTTTTATTCTAGCAAACTAACGGATATTCCCTCAGCCCCGCCCTGTGATTAGATTTTCTTGCCCATTCGTGGGTTGGCTGAATTCAGAACAGGAAACTTAGACTCAGTTCTGCTTTTGACTCAAAGTATGACACTGGGAGGACCACTTAACTTCTCTAGTTTTAACCTCAGTTTCTTCATCTGTAAAATGAAGGGGGTTGTTGGTATAGACCACTGGTTCTCCAAACGGATAATGTATCCAAATTATCTGAGAAAACTGTTATAATACAGATGCTCAGGTCCTCTTTAATATATTGAATCAGAATCTTCACAGTGAATCCAGGGAATCTATATCTTAAATAAGCTCCCCATGAGATAGTGATGCACAGTGATGCCACTGACATGCTCCCCAAGGTTTTCTGCATCTCTGTCATTCAATCATTCTATATGTCCCCTTAGTATAATGGATTCTAATTTCCTTTACCCTGTATTTGGGTACAAATTGGGGTAAACAGCAATCTGTTTCACATGTAAATGAGACTTAACCACCCTACTCACCTTTTCTGAGCATTACCATAGTAGTAACTTTTTTACTGAATTTCTACAAATAGAAATCCATATAAGCAATTTTGTTAACTATTGATAAATAATATTCTGGATTCTTAATAATATTAGTAAGTACCTCATTGGTGGTTCCAGAGCTTAACTGCATCTGAAATAGGCTAGCCAGGCCTCTTTTGAGATTTTCTATGGCCACCGGCTCATTTGCGTATGAGTAGAACTCTTTGACCTAGGGAGAAAGAAAGACAAACATAAATGAAGCAAAAATGCATCATTTATTAGATTTGGTTAAACAAGTGGCATGAAAGTTCAGATTTTCACCCTTATCAATCTGGGAAATAGAGATCTGTTTACTCCAAAGCTGGGATTTCTTTTTTGTGTGTGAAAAGAGGCTATTTAAATGTCTAAGAAGCTAGACCATGAGAACATGAAATTTGGGGAGACTGATAATTAAGGCTGTGAACATGATGGGAATAGTATAGGGAAGGAAACAGTGCACGGATTTAGACTGGGATTTCTATGAAAACATGAAGGATTGCCCAAGGAAGAGAAATCAGGAATATTCTCTTTGAACACATCAACATGTTCTCTACCTAGAACTCTGCCTGAAACAAAAATTAACCAATGTTTAAAATGACAAAGAGACTGGTGCTTAAAAGAGAATGGCAATTACACTTGACAGCCATGAGTTAGCATAGCCTCTAAGGGCTGTGACAAGGGCCTAGACATGACCATAATGCCCATGGACAAAATTCCACAGGGGTGACTTTCTCTGGCTCTCCAGAGCATCCATGTTGGCATTGGGTATAAGGACATAAAGAAGGTTGGAGGATTTGAGGTTGAGATTGCTAGCATGACATGGCCTGATGCAGGCGCTGCTTTGAGTCCCTTTAGAAGGCAGGAAGAGAGGTTGAAATGAGGGGATGACTGTGATTTGGCTGAAATAGCAAACATCTTATCTTAGCTTTGTTTTATCCTTGATATTTATAGGCACAAGGGTGATAACAATGTCTCATACCATTTTGATAATTTAGGTCATGTTTAAGAAACAAGAATATAAATACAAAGGGAATTTCCTGGAAGGCCTGTGTCACTTTTCACCAAGTATTAACTCCAAACACATCACACAATTTAGAAATAGAGGCTGGAGGGGCGCTTGGGTGGCGCAGTCGGTTAAGCGTCCGACTTTAGCCAGGTCACGATCTTGCGGTCCGTGAGTTCGAGCCCCGCGTCGGGCTCTGGGCTGATGGCTCAGAGCCTGGAGCCTGTTTCCGATTCTGTGTCTCCCTCTCTCTCTGCCCCTCCCCCGTTCATGCTCTGTCTCTCTCTGTCCCAAAAATAAATAAACGTTGGGAAAAAAAAAATTAAAAAAAAAAAAAAAGAAAAGAAATGGAGGCTGGGGGCACCTGGGTGGCTCAGTTGGTTAAGCGTCCAACTCTTAATTTCAGCTCAGGTCATGATCTCACAGTTGAGCTCGAGCCCCACGTCGGGTTCTGTGCTAACTGTGGAGGCTGCTTAAGATTCTCTCTCTCCCTCTCTCTCTGCCCTTCCCCTGCTGACGCTTTTGCATGCATGCACACATGTGTGCATACTCTCTCTAAAAATTTTTTAAAAAGATAGAAATAGAGGATGGATATAGCTTCCCTGTCAAAATTCCCAAGGTCTATGCTAATTATAGCCGAGCATTCCTACTGGAAATATCCTGAATGTCTTACTATTCTCTTTAAAATCAACCATGATTTCTCAAGTAAAACCGAATGCTCAGTAATTTGGCAATGAATTCAATTAATGCCAATCTGAACACAGTTCGATCTATACGGAAACTCTTACACCTTAGAAGGGACTATTTTGTCTGGATTAGCCAAACAAGTGTCTCAAATCTCTATTTTTATTTTCTGCATATACTCTGCCTAGTGACAAATTTACTAGGTATTTTATCCAGCAATCAATTTTAGTCATTACACTAAACGAACCTATAAATGTTGGAAATGTATTTGTCCAGGTTAAAAAGGAACTGGAATAGTGACCTCAGCGTCTGAAAATCCATGGTATCATATTCTCAAATCACTGGCAATTTCTCAGATCCAAGGCTGAGTTTCTGATGTTCTATTTTGTAAACTGGGTCTTCTTTCCTTTTAGGAATTACAGCATAACCTCCTTTTCAAATATTTGGGAGTATATCTCTAGATATCATGACTTTTAAAAGTTCATAAGTGGGTCTCTTGAACCCAGATACAGTCAGAAGGACTCATTTAGTGGCAATACACATATGCCTATGGTCTGTGAGTTTTTGGCAAGGCTTTAGTACTTTAGAAAGCAAAAAGGAGTCATTAAGTGGTAAAAATACTTGTATGATTATCATTAGTATCCTCACTTTCCTTCCATGCTATAAAATGTACCTGAACTATTTATAAAGTTTCACCTAAAATTTCAGGAAACCTAGTTCTCCAATTTAATCTTTGAACTACACAAAAGATTAAGTACTCATCTATCAATGGCCCATGTGTACGGATCAAGTTTTGATCTCGACCACCAGGTCTCTAAGAAAATGGTGTTCACAACTTTTTTTCCCTAATAAACAAACCAAATAAATAACAAACAAAATAATAAACAAACAAAATAAACCAGAAAACAAAGAGATTTTTTTTTCAGTTTTCTATTAATTTCTATCATTTCCCTAAAATTAGAAAAGTGGACACATCTGTTTTTCCTCACTTGTATGACAGCTATCTTTGAGGCCTAAATTCTGTTAAGTGCAGACCATTGTGAGCCAAAGTGAAAACAGCTCTGGTATCCATATTAGCTAAATGTCAACTATTAGAATTGAGCAGGCTCTCCATAATTGACAAAACAGTAAGTCAGAACTTTGCAGTTCAATCCGTGTGGCTGTCACAGCAATAATCTTAAATTCATTATTTCACAACAGGAACCAAGTAAGTTTTATTATATTCATGCCATAAAGCTGATTTACTTCATCCAGTTCTGAAATGAGCTCTGAACATCTGCAACCACAGGACTCTTATCTAAACTCACATAGCTTCCGGAGAGCAACAGTGACACCACCTAGTTACAAACTAAGTCTTTAACTCAAGGAAACCAAACATAGGAGAAGATAGGTGAGTTGCAGAAAAGGAGAAAAGGATTCTATTCTAGAATAGAATAGAAAGTCTCCTGCTAAATTTTGAGGGCTAATTTCACCGTGGAATCAGTCGAGATTCATTGTATTTTTTCCTTAGGGAAAAAAAATGCTTCTATCCATCCCCTTAATGTATGTATTCTTGAAGAATAAGAGAAAGCAAAATTGCATTAACTGGCCAGACAGCAAAAATAAACAAAAAGAATCCTAGCAAACAGACTATCATTTTGTTTAGTCTATTTAGCTGACTTATGTCTTTAAATATATCTTTGATATATATCTAACAGAGAGTATAGCTAGGGAATGACACAATGGAAAACAGACAAGTGAAGATATACTTGAAGAATTGAAGGTTTTCAAGGTGTCATATTTCTTTCGGAGGTTCAGTGTGTGTGAAGGAGCCATACTGCCAGATTCAGAGAACAAATCAATGCCCAGAAACAACACAAAATAAAGGGCCAACTCGGCAGCCATGAGGTTCATTTAATCAATACTGACAGAAAAAACCAGAAATGGAAATCTGGTAATTATCCAGTTAATTGTTTTAGCATTTCAGGCCAAAAAAGGATCCATGCTGTAACTTGAGGCATCTTTTGCTTGTCAGTGTTAATCAACATAACCAGAAAACTGTCATATGTCCAACATCACTTATGATCTGTAGACAAAACCAGAGCCATGCCCAAACACTTATATAGGGAAGATGAGTGGGCATGGAAAAAGGATGATGTGCAATAAATATGCACCTGAGTGTTTTAATGGGCTCTCCTTTACCATGTAAATATGGGAGCTTAAAACAGGGGGCTCTGGAAGGACAAAAAATACATGCTGTTGAGCATCCCTGAAATCACAGAAATTTCAGGGAGTAAAACTTAATTTGAGCCTGGAGAGGAAAATATTTTTCAATAAAACTGCCAATCAGGAGCTCAGCCCTTGCTTCCCTAATTCCTCTCATGGTAGGCTGAGGTGATCATTTAAATAATGATCTCTCTGACAGTGATGTGGCTGAAAACTCCACATGGCTTCTTAGTCTCCAGGGTCATTTTTTTTCCCAACAGGTACTTTATCATATCATTGATAGATACCACAGTGCACTTTAACCTGAGGCTATCGTAAACCATCACAATCACAGCTCCTGTAGAATTGGCATGTTGGAGTCATTGAAATAATGATGTGGCAGCTCCATCCCAGCCTTTGAACAGTGAGGGCACTGAGTTCTTTTGTGTGTGTAACAAAAGACTTTGTACTCAACTGCTACCCAAGGGGCTATAAAATGGCAGGTTGTCATTAAGATTATAAATGCAACTTATATTTTATGGGCTCAAGTGTCTTTCCACATTAGAAGGTCAGAGAGGAAGAAAATAGTATTTCATGTTGTTGTGCCATATGAAAATCAAATGAGTTAATAGATATACTGAAGGATAAAGTAGGAATATTGCAAGTCAACCAAAGAGGTGGTACTTCCCCAAATACTTCACAATTAGAAAACAGTATAATGTGGAGGTTTCCAGCCTAGCCTCTGAGATTAGACCTGTTTGAATCCCACCTCCACCATTTGCCAGTTGTGTGACCCTAGGCAAATTTCTTTACTGCTCTTAACTTTGGTTTCCTCATCTATTACAAGAGGACGATAAAGCAGCACCTGCTTCCCAGAGCTGTCATGAGGATAAAAGAGATCACTAATGTAATGCCTTCGGCCTCTGGTGCACATGAAGTGCTCAATATGATTTAGCTAATATTCAGCAAACAATAGCCCAAGACTTTCTCAAAGTTCAACTCATTTTAGCCCCATATAACTTTATGTGTTCATTCCTTTAATTTACATTCATTGAGACCCCACTATGAGCAGGACACTGAAAATACAGAGTGAAAGACACAATTGCTGCCTATGAGCTTACTCTGAATGCTGACTGCAGACAAAGAGAGGATTTAAACATCTATGATAAACACTTGAATAGAAATAAGCCTAAAGGAGTATGGGGTTTGGGAGAATGTTGGGAAAGTCTCTTAGAATACCAGGTCAGTCAGTACAAGGCATGGTTCTGGGTGTTTTGCAGAGGAAGGGAGTGGAAAGGCATGAAGGGGAGTATGAGGGGCTAGAATACAAAGAGGAATGGGAATTTTCTCTACCAAAACCCAAAGTCTAGTAATGGACACAAATGACCAAAAGGACAGTGATAAGGGCCATGAGTGAGTTACAAAGTGCTAAGAGGGTTCTAAAGAGAGGTGATTATTTCCAGTTGACTGGAAAGATACGAACTTTATAAAAGAAAGGGCCTGTGAGCAATGCCTAGGGCATGGTAAGTATTTTGACAAGTGGAGGAGAAGAGAAGCATCCTTGAGATGGGGATTCACATTTGGTTGTAGGAGAGGTGACAACATAAGAATTCCTTTTACTGCTTTATATAAAAATGCAGATCATGATTAGCAATATATCACATGTCTGAAATTTATATTATTTTAAAGTATTTGTTTTCACCTTTAAAAATTTTGAATCTAGAGACATTTTGCAGATGTGTAGAATTTTAACTATAATGGTCCCTCTGTTTTTCTACTTTGGTAACTAAAACTGAGTGTACATCTTTACAGATACATTTTTATGTACATCAATATAATATCTCTACTTTTCATAAACCCACATATGTCATGCCTAGTATTTCACTGATCACAGTTTCTTCTCAGTTACAAACATATTAAGACCATTGTAATAGATCACAATCAAACCATAAGTAATGCACACTTACAGAATTTTCTGAGCAAATTTACAAATGGATGTTATAGTGTTCATTCTTTAATATATAAAATACTTTTCAAAGTCATTGTTTTTAAATAACCTCTAAGTACTTTTTTAAAACACCAACTCTACCTTAGGAATGACATGCCCTTTCAAAAGCTTCAATTTTGTGCATTAGCCAGATACTGATAGTCTCATGAGTTAATATCATTTATCAAATGAAGCTAGATCATTCCATTCTCACAATTTGTCTGCTTTCCTGAATGATGTACACAATCATCTGTGATGACCTAATGTGTTACAATATCTTTCTAATCCTTCCTAATAAGGAATATACCTTTTAATAGTGCCTCTCAATAAACAAATACTTGATTCTATTCTAAAAATTTTCATAAAAATAAGAAACAAATGGCTAGAAAATATAAGTGAATTCAACGCCTTGATTGACTTCTGAAGCATTTAGTTTGCAACCTCTACTTATCAGTTCTTGAAAAAATTCCATTTACTATAAAAGTAGTGATATCATGATCATTTCAATGTAATAACTACAGAAGGAAGGAAAAATTTGAAGTAGGAGAAAAAAGATGTGGGACCCCCAAAATCACTTTTACCTTTCCATGGATTAGATGAAGGAGCACAGGTCTTTGTAAAGCTTCCAAGTTTTCCTTTCTTATGATTTTGGGTGGATTTTTTCCTTTGAAAATGCTCTTCTCTCCTCTCTGCTGATTCACATTTTCAACATTTACGTCTTTCATCTGGAAACATGGAAAGAAACATGTTAGAAAAACTTGCTATCTCTATTTCCATCATAGTCTTTTAGAAAATAAAATGCTAAAGCAATAAACAGGGTTGGCCATAACTTATTCTGTTGCTTTTCAATTCATGATTCATAGGACTTAGCCATTAACTTTAAAATAATGGAGAAGTCACATGAAAATTAGGTTTTTGAATTAGGTAAAAATACTGATACTTTAATAAATCTGTGAATTCAGGTTTGTAATAATCATGACTGAAAGGTAGCTCTTTTTTGTCACTGTCACTTTCCTTATTCATTTTGACTATTGCTGTCTGCCTGGTCTCCTCACTTTCTTTACCATTTTTTGGAAAGGAATCCTGTCCCATTGTATTTCACTTGTATATACAAAATCAAAGATGAACAGTCTGATTACTGAACAAGGAGGTACATAATGTTTTCTGCAGAATAGTTTACTGTTCTATTAAGAAATGGTTTAGAGAGGTGGATGATGAAGTTTTGAGCCAACCTGGAAGTCACAACAGCTATTAGAGACATCCAAAGAAGCAAAGATCACTTGATACATGTATTGCAATGACACCTCATTATAAAGTTTATCAACAACTACTTATCAGTTATAATGGAACAAATCTTGGTCCCGTGTACCTGCTTCACACCAACACGTAGAAGAATAACAGACTTTACTAGAGAAATCTATTGCCTTTAGGCCTTTGAAAGCAAATATGGAATCACCATATATTAAAACTGAAAGAGGTCTCAGAGACCATATGATTTGACCTCCTTTCTCAACACATAAATCTAAACTGTCATAATTGACCAAATACGGCCATGCAGGAGAGCACCTGGCTCTTTCCTCAGGAAGAACACAGAATGGGTTCACTTCCTCATTGGTACTTCCGTTATATGGAGGCACTCAGGAAAATTGAGAGGTTCCAATATTATCTCCTCCTTCAGTGAAAGTAGTCTTAATTGTTTTTCACATGACATGGATTCTAGACTCCTCACTCCTAGAACATTTCAACTGGTTATAGTTTAATGTGCCTATTAGTGAGAAATATAGACCTGGACATCATACCATAGTTACTCACTAGCATATGCCTTCTTTTGCTTGCTTCAACAACTTAGAAAGACCAGATTACTTTTTATTGGCAAAAACTCCAAAACTGTAGATCTATTTATTTTAGTGATAGATAACAAAGTAAAGGGATATATAACCAAGAGCACAAAACAATTGCTCTCAAATGATAACATTTCTCAAAGACTTTGCTGACATCTAATCTTTGCATGCCTGGTAGAAAATACCTACTGTGATTTGGATCAGTTGGTCATCATCGCCATCAGGATTCCTCCACAGTAAGACGACATCCACATTAGATGAAATTCGGTAGCCTACACTGTCTTGGAGTTTTCCTTTGCCCCGATCAAGAAGAACTTCAGTGGAATATGTGAGTTTGTACAGACGGTCATTATTTAATGAGAGACCGGTTGTGTGACCTGCATAAAGATTGTGACACAAGTCAAATCTCAGTTGTAAGGTACTTGTCATGCCATGGAGTGTGCTATCTTGCCATCAATGCATTCCTTGTCCAGCATAGTGCTGCCTAGTGGGAACTTAGTAATATTTGCTAAATGAAAGATGGTTCTATTCTCCATTTGCTGAAATCACTGACTTGAACAACAACAAAAAGAACAACTAACAAACAAACTTCCATTTCAGAACAGACATTAATTTGTATCCTTTATCAATAATCAGATGATCTAAATATCGCTCTGGTTGAACTATAGAACAGTTTTTTTAAGGAAATGTCATTGCATTGCTTTTAATTATATGAATGTGATTTCTCTTCTCTCTCCAGCTTTATTGAGGTAAGATGAATATGATTCCAGGTAGAGGTTTAGCCAGGAATTGCTTTACAAAATTAATAAAAACTATTTGTAACTAATATATCATTTCAGTGCAACAGATCAATGCCAAGGTAATTTTAGGGGTTAGAAGGCAGTTCCTTAAATTGGATATTTTGAATATTTAAAGACTATCCCCCCCAATGCAATTAACTCTACTAATTACAGTAAAAATATTATAGTTTATTTAATTATAGTAAACTTTTAGTACAAAGGTACATTTCAAGGTTATACATACGTAATTTTAAATTAGCTATTCCTGAAGAAAATAATGTTTTACTACACAAGATTTTAGTACCAGTTTTAATTTAGCATCGGCAGCTTAATGTCAAATAGTATAGTGAGCCAAAATAATTGATATATGAGGCAGTTTACACATTGTCTAATTCAGCTTACCTTAACCCAAAGAAATGTGACACAGGAGGATCAAATCTTTACCAGAGATGATTTGAAGTTTATGGTCATGCAAACCCTCTGTGTATTTTCTATCTATGGCTCATAGGACATAGTCAAAAAAGATTTCAGTATACATTTTTCCTCAGTGCTAATGGGGTTGCATTGCCTAGTGAACTATAATAAGCAACCATAAGTTTTTCTTCCCTCAGGAAATATGCGTATGGAGGGAGGGTGAGGAAAGGAAGTTCAAATGAGTAGGCCAGAAGAGAGGCAGCTGAGAAAGAAAACAAAGTTACTTTGCAAAGCCAAAAATTAAGAAAACTTCTGAAGTCTACTGTCTCCATCATCTACTGTAGTGTCTCCTGTTGAGAGGAAAAAAAATGGTCAAAACACATGGTCTCAGGGCATCTGGGTGGCTCAGTCAGATAAATGTCCGACTTCGGCTCAGGTCATGATCTCTCAGTCAGTGAGTTCAAGCCCCGTGTCAGGCTCTGTGCTGACAGCTCAGAGCCTGGAGCCTGCTTTGGATTCTGTGTCTCCCTCTCTCTCTGCCCCTCCCCCACTCCCTCCCTCTCTCTCTTTCAGATAAATGAACCTTAAAAAAATTTTTAATTAAAAAAACACATTGTCTCTAATAAACTGTTCAATGTGCTTTATGTACATTAACTTCTTTAATTCTCACAAAACCCAGTGGGGTAAGTACCATTATTAGTCTCCTTTTATAGATAAGGAAACCGAAGGGCATAGAGATTATACATTTTCCCCAAGATGACCCAGACAGTTAGTGATAGAGTCGGGATTTGAACCCAGGCTGTCTGGCTCTAGAGACCATGCTCTTGCCTGTACTACACACAACTAAACCTTTAGGTTGAACTCTTCTCCATTCCTAGGGAGGGAGCTAGGAATTCACTCATACATCCAACAAGGATGGACTGAGCACCTGGGTGGTAGGCACTTTTCTAAGCTCTGGGGCTGTACTAATTAATAAGCAGACAAAATGTCTGCCTTTGTGGAGCTTACATTTAAATGAGGAGATGAGCAATAAAAAAGTATATAAGCATATTAGAAATGTTAGAAGTGCTAATGAAGAAAAATGAAACAGGAAAGGGAATGGGAATGCTGAGGGAAAGAGCTTTGTGAGAAGGTAATAGTCTGGACAAAGGCTTTAGGCCACATGCATATCTGTGGGAAGGGCATCCCTTCTATCTCCATGCTTACACCTGCCCCAGCCCTCCACACACATAGACAGAATAGCAAGTTTAAAGGCCCTAAGGAGAGAGCAGCGCAGGTGTAATGGAGGAACAGCAGGGAGGCCAAAGAGGCCAGAATTCAGTGAAAGACACTACAGAAGATGAGGTCAAAAAGGAAAGTTTTGGGTGGTGAAGTTATATATTTTGACAAACCTTCAAAGCAAGGGGATACAGAGACAAGGAACAGGGATCTAGAAAAGCTAGAAGGAAGTGTGGGAAGGGAGTATCCAAGAGTATACATACAAACATACACTGTGTCCAAGCAGCAAATCAGGCAGAACCTCAGGTATAAGATACAGAAGACAAAAAAAAAAGTCAGGAAAGGGGCACCCGGGTGGCTCAGTTGGCTGAGTGTCTGGCTCTTGATTTCAGCTCAGGTCATGATCCTGGGGTTGTGAGATCAAGGCCCATGTTGTGGAGAGAAATTCTCCCTCTCTCTCCCTTTGTCCCTCTCCCCTGCTCACATGTTCTCTCTCTCTCTCTCTCTCTCTCTCTCTCTCTGTCTCTCTCTCTCTGTCTCTCTCTCATGATAATAATAAAAAAAAGTCAGGAAAAACCCTGGAGGAGATAAAGTCTATGACTACCTCTTGCCTCCCCTACCTCAACCTCTTCCACATTTTAACTGGGGACACTGCTACAGGTTCAAACATTGATTTTCTGATCAGGAAAGACATTTTGGCCAGAGAGCCTTCTTTTTATCATGCCTATCGAATTCCACAGAGGGCATAAAGGAAATAACATGTCTTATCTAATCCTCACAGCAATTCTGAAAGGTAAGCATTATAGACAGCTGAGAAAAGCTGACTCTGCTCTCAACCCAACATAGCAGATAGAATGCAGAATTTGATGTTTAAATTTACTAAGACCCAAGTTTTGTGGGCTACATAAAGATATCTTCTGGTTAAAATAACTATGAAAAGTTTGTAGGAAGGTAGCCTCTCTTAAATTTTAAAGATTTCCAAAGTATTATGTTGATCATTTTTTCCTTGCTCTTACTTTACCAGTCAAAAGAATGTGATAGCAGACAATATATAATAGATCAGAACTTGACTATGATGTGGAAATGATAAAGCATAGGAAAGAATAGGCCTTGTTCTAGATCTTTTTCCTACCTCTTGAAACAAGAGATGAAACCTCAAATGATTCAAATAAGTGAATCATGCTGTAATATTGTCCCTGTTATCCTTTCCTCTTTGATTAGTGTTTCTCTGTTCATGTTATTCAGAGATCTGGCAACACTGGCGATGGGAGCATGTTCTGTTTATACTGCTGACTTACTTCTTTCTCAGGATGTTACTCTATAGAGTATACGGGATGGCATTTTTTGAAACCAAATTTAGACAAAACCTCTTCAACATGTCCCTTCAAATGCATTTAAAAATTTTAAGTGACTTAAAAGCACCAAAACTCTTGGTTTTCAACCTGTAAAGAAATATCTTAAAATATGTATTTTGAAACAGGTAAATTCAAGGTGAGACTTAAAGGCGCATGCAACAGTGGTAAGGGTAGGCAATGGAATTGAGGATTCCAACAGAAAACTCTAAGACAAAATGTAAAAGAGTAGGATGAAGGACAAGGGAAAAAGATTGGAAGATGTGATTGATGTGAATGGACTGAAAAGTCCTGACTCAAGTCCCTGGGTCAGGCCAGGGACTTGAGAGCAAGACTGGAAGTAAAGGAATCGGTCGTGTTCAGAGATAACAAGATTAATAAACAGAACGCTCATGCCTAGGTTAGCAAAAGTAAAAGCACACCCGAAGAATGCACTGAAAATAGATACACCATTACAAAATATGATTGAGAAAAAGTAGGGGAAACTTGAGTCTTTAGGACATTCATACTCAGCCTATCTCTTCTAAATAGACCCTCATCTGTACGAATCTCACCCACCTTCTCTCAGTCCAACCTCTGCTCAATATCTGCCCAGATCTGGGCATTTGCCAAACAGTTGCATTTATAATTAAATATAACATGGGTGTTGAGGTGATACATGAGATCCCCAAATTTATCATGGCCTGATTTTAAAATAGACTTTCACAAGGAGTTTGTTTCTTAAATGTCAATCATTACAGAAGGCAAGGAATCTATAATAAAATCATGGTACTGTAATACAAAAAGTTATCACATTCAGGTAGAGAGAGAGCTGTCAAGTCCTATACTTTTTATTTATGATATTTGGTATAGGTAGCTTGTACTGTGAAGCTAATGATGCTTAAGCTTTGGGGCCCTCACTTGCCCAAGCTCCTTCCAAGATCTTGTGCAATGTGCACACATGCCATATCTTTTCTTTCAGTAACATTTGCAAAAGTAAGGTATTTTTGCAATTTTTTCTCAAGATGCCCCCTAAATTGCATAAGCTTCAGGTTCTAAAACTCTGGATTCGCCACTGAGTTTGTACACAACACATGGTAGCTATCTGTCATATTTTAAACCATATTTCCTGTATGTCATTGTCGTGTATGTTGTGTGTGTGTGTTTCAGTCATTATAACTGCATGTATTCGAAAACACCAAGTTATCCATTTTTTTTCCTTTATAGAGTAGAAAAAAATAGAAGTATATAATAACTACCATAGTTCAATTATTTTTCTCAAAATAATAAGGGTATTAGGCTTGATATTATGGTGTATAAATCCCTCATATTTCAAATACTCTACAATTCATTTGGCAGATAGTAGCAAGTAAGGACTGTATTTTTAAATACTAAACACTTTAGAAACTGGTGTTTTAAGAAACTAAAGAAATCTTTAGTTCAAGAAACTAAAGTGTTATTTGCTTAAGTAAAATAATTTAAATTTAGCCCTGCGTTTTTCTGCTTCAATAACAAATACTGTCTTCTCTCCTCATGTGGAAATTTTCCACACGAGAAATCTTGAGACAAATTTCACTTATGAAAATATAATTATCCCAAAAGGGCTTTAGAAGTTTAATGTGAATTGTTTTGTATCACTTAGTATACATAGTTATTAAAACTGGACCCTATCATGCATGCTAAGTGATGTGTTAGATCAACTGGTTTTGACAGTGTATCCTCGTAAGAGACTCTAAAAGTGTTTATTTTACAGGTGCAACATTTAGAAATCCAAGGAGTTTGTTTACATTCTGGTTGATTTAAAAGAAGATTCCATAATAATACATTTCATTCAGTTTTTAGAAATCATCCCATAAACCATCATAAACCATCTGATAAACCATCATAAAATATGTTTGTTCTGAAAGGTATACAATTCATATGTATTTTTAAAAATCAACTTTATCTTAAAGTAGAAACTACAACTAGCAACACTATTAATCCAAAGACAATAAGTCTTATTTCTTAAATCAATACCATGTAGTTTTATTTTCTTTAATTCACCACTTATGATAATCCTCACTTTTGAATGGCAATGCAATTAAATACATACTTTACTATTTCATTCATAATTCTTTGGCAAATCAAATGCCTGTTTCCTTGAGCCTAATGCTTCTTGATGTCACATTGCTAAGCAACTAGAAGAAAATTTAAAAACTGATTTTTTAAAATCCTCTTTTACAATTCAAATGAAGGAGCTGCATTCAGTGAGTGACCAACAGCAGCAGGTAACAATAGCTGGCATTTCTTTTCTCCCTTTTAAAAATAGACCATGAATGAGACATTGAAGCAAGGAGCACATTAGTCTAAGGGACTGAAACTAAAAGGGACCTCTGTTTCCTTAATGTATGTAGGAATTTGAATTTGATTTTCATTCCAATCCAGTCATGCCTTCACAAGTATTCCAAAGTTTTGTAGTTTTGAAGACGATTTAGTTAGAAACTCTTTCACTGTTCACACACACACACACACACACACACACACTTTTTCCTCTCAGTGATTAAAATTATAGTTAAGCAAACGGTGACACAAACTTACCTTTAACAGAGGCTGAATATGAGGAAATGAAGCAGAGAAAAAGCACAGCAAGAAGAATCATATTGACTAGCTACCCTCTAATGCATCCAGTTCCCAGCCAGGAGTCACTGAGAAGTGGACTCTTCTGGTGGCAATGAGGGAGTGACCCTCCTCAGAACCTGCAACAAGCGTGTTTATCTTTGGGGAAAGGTCAGATTCCAAACTCCAAAATGAGGACCTAAGTTCACCAAAGAACTCACTATTAATGATTAAACTTAGGTGGGCTGCAGTTTTCAGTTTCTCACTCTTTTTACTTTTTTTTTACTCAAGAAGGAAAATCAAGAAAATGTTCACTTTTGAGAGCTAAACCAGTCTGCCTTCCTATAAATTCAGAAGTGCTTAAGGACATTTGAGAACAACTGGTAGTGATGCTTTTTGGCTCAATACACAATAATCATCATGCCTATATTAAGTGCTTATCTGTACATTTGGCCACATTGTGTGGGAGGGGGACAAGGATTCTCAAACTAAGCTAAACTCAATTGAATTTTATTATGTCTTTTATGGTCATCTTGGAATTTTTTTATACTATTTGTATGCTGTTATTTAAAAATCACTCTGAATTTTATAATTTATTTAAACATTTTTAGGTTGTACCACCACCAATCACTTCAAAAATCATGTTACAGTACATAGAACTTTCAGTTTTGAAAACTAGATGGTTCTTTTTATATGTGAAACTAATGGGGTTGTAGCAAATCAGCATTGTCTATCATTAACATGTGAGCCTATCAAATGAGGATATTACAGTAGACATCTAGCTATTTCTGTGACAAGAAACACTTGTCTAAGTCCTCAGACTGGCTAGCTGGAGTCCCCTATGCTTTCTGAATCTCATTTCTAGGAAGAAATTCAGAGGGGGAATTCCAGCCCTTAGCACTTTTGCTACAGAAAATTCATTAGGAAAGTTTTCTAGAATTAAAGTGAATATTCTAGTATGGCTATGACCATACTAACTGAACTAACTCTTGTCCTTGAAAACTCCTGTGAGAAACCTGCTAGGAATAAAATCTACTAAAATGAGGTGGTTTTGGGAGGCATTATGGGGATGTTTTGGCAGGGAATCAAATACTTGTGAAGGGCTATTTGAATGAAAATATTATAAGTAAGTAAATATTGTAAGTATATGAAAATACTTACAGCCATGTTTAAGTATAAAACAGGTTCTTAAAGTTTCTATCCTCTTTCTCAAAACCCTTTTCTAGAATTCTAACCTTAAGCTTACATCTTTTAGACAACTCAGATAAGAGACAACTAACTTAATAGAGTCACAAAATGAAATATAAACTTTAAACATCTCTGAAGCTAAGCATATTACCTCTTGAAATCTATTTTTGTATAAAGAACTGAGAGATGAAAATTGTTTGTCTTTATCATCTATTGCGATTAGAATTTTATTTGCTACCATAAGTTTCATATATAAATAATGGCTAAATGTTTAAAATAAACATTTCAAAAATAAAATATTTGGCTGTGACTATCGCCTTAAAATTATAAATATTAAGTTTTCCTGGGGTAAACAGAAAAGGCCATTCTTAGAAAAATGTTTGTTGAAAAAATAAGTTTTTATGAATAACAGGAATTCTAAACACAAGGTAATGTGGAAATGCTTTGTTGCTTTACATTTAAATAGATTTCTATGTGCTCCACAATTTCTGCATTACATACATAGTGATATGCAGCCTTTAGACTCACCTAAACTTGCTATATTTATTTATTTATATAAAAGACTGGTTTAAATCATATGTGATTCTATGATAACTGTCTTTTGTATTTCCATTTGAGGCTCACAGTTACATAGACCTTTAATGTTTGTGGTTAGACTATGTGATGCATGATACGTGTCTCTTTGGGTAAAGTACCATTTGTTGTCAAACGTTTACCAGAGTCCAACCAATAAAAGACACATCACTATTGCCTAATAAAATAAATGCTGTTTCATTCAAGCATTTGCTTTGGACTAGAACGCTTCTATGAATCACACTATTAAATAGTCATTTCAGCATAGAATGTTCAAAGAAGCCTGTTTCTGCCGGTAATAAATAATATCATCGTTCTATATTTTGCTTAGAACTTTCACTTTGTACAAAGACATCTGAAAGACTTAAGGTTGTTTCACCAAAAATAAAGTAAGAATGCCAAACTCTTTCCATATTCGGTGAATTCTGTATACCGAAGAAGAGGCACACTCCTCTATAGCTCGGTTGATCAAGTAAAGCAAACATAGTATAATACATGTGGAAGGTATCTCCCCAAACTCATCTCTTATTTTACATGCATGTGAAGCAGGACCAGAGCATAGCACAGTATAAAAATAACAAGAGCTATCATCTATGAAACAATTACTATGTATAATAAACTATGCTGAGCACTTTAGATTTTTTATTGTACATCCTAACAATCAATTTACATATTAGAAAAATGAGGCTTGGATTAATTTGGTAAAAATGACTTAAGAAATATGGAAAAACAAACCCTAAAACCTAATCATTGTTCTCCTTTAAAAATATTAAAGATAGGATGCAGAAAACTTGATTTCTTAAGAATGACAGAGAATTATTAATTGGGACTGTCACTAACTTTGGTAAATCCACCACAATTTTGTACAGAGGCTAACAGGGCACTTGATTGTTGTGTTTAAATGTTCCAGCCTGAACATACAGGGGAAAAAACTGATCTGTGCTAACGAGACCAAAAATCAAACAATAGATGTTAAAACAATTCTCTTGCAATGAAATTCTATTGGTAGTACTTGACACTGGAATATCTGCTATACACCTATTTTGCAGTGATAAATAAGAAACTATGACATAAAGATGAATTACTAATTCCAAAGTGCAGTTGTGTTTCTGTTGAGTATCAGAGGTTGTTAGGAGTTAACTCATTTTCATAGATTGGAAGATAAATGAACTTCACACGCTAGAGGTTGGAAGGAAATGTATTACCCTACCAGATATAGATACAGTAAGTCAGGCTATATGAAAGCTGTTAGAGGGGGGGAAAGTCTTTATAACATTATAACACTTTACTCTGTTCTTAGAAAAAAACCATGGCATTAATGGGAAAAAACCGTAAAAGGACACTTCAAATACCCCAAAGTGGTCATAATAAAGTCTAACAGCATTTTCGATTCAGTGACGGAGTTAGAATTTTCAAGATCCTGCATAAAATAATTTTGTTAGATTGAGAATACTCTTATGATGTGATGATCTCTTTTATACCAATGCAAAATTATAGGAGAGTATATAAACTATTTTAAAAGGTATACTTTAAGAATTCTTTGAAAAAATAAAAACCGAAGTGCCTAACACTAAATGCCTTTCTTTAACAAGAATAAACTTGAGACTTAGGTTTGAAACATTTGAAATCTCCAAAAAGGATAGCAATTTTTCCAAAATGAAGTTATTAAACAAACTTTACCTTCATCCCCACCTCCAGACACACACATATTTGACAACAAAAACAAAATCTTTAAGTGTCAATAACAGTCACCCAGAGGGGAATCTAACTTTACATTATCTTTAGCCACAAAACCCCGGAATTTCTAGCATTTAAAGGAGAGAATTGATGACTCTCTTTCAGTAGACTACTATAAAGACAACAAAATTTATTATTTTTTTAACGTTTTTATTTATTTTTGAAAGAGAGAGACAGAGCACAAGTGAGGGAGGAAGAGAGAGAAGGAGACACAGAACCCGAAGCAGGCTCCAGGCTCTGAGCTGTCAGCCCAAAACCCGACACGGGGCTCGAACTTACAAACTGTGAGATCATGACCTGAGCCAAAGTCGGACGCTTAACCGACTGAGCCAGCCAGGCACCCCAAAAGACAACAAAATTTAAATTTGGATCATGATGACTGATTTTAATTACCAAGACAGTCCAGAGATTTCCCATATAGCCTATACCAAGGCATTCCTATTATTATCTTACATTATTGTGGTAGATTTGTTAATTAAAAAAACAATATTGATACATTATTATTAACTAAAATACATACAGGCATACCTCATTCTATTGCACTTCACCTTACTGTGCTTTGAAGATCAAACTGGTGCCATTTTTCCAATAGCATTTGCTCACTCTGTGACTCTGTGTCCCATTTTGGTAATTCTTGCAATATTTCAAACTTTTTCATTATTATATTTGTTATGGAGATCTGTGACCAGTGATCTTTGATGTTACTCTTGTAGTTGTTTTAGGGCACCACAAACCACATCCATATAAGATGGAGAATTTAATAAACATGTGTGTGTGTTCTGAATGCTCCACTGACTGGCCATTCCTCCATCTTTTCCATCTCCTTTGGCCTCCTTATTCCTTGAGTCACAATATTGAAATTAGGTCAGATGATAGCCCTACAACAGCCTCTAAATGTTCAAGTGAAAGGAAGGATCACAAGTCTCTCATGTTAAATAAAAAGCTGCAAATGATTAAGCGTAGTGAGAAACGCATGTTGAAAGTCAAGATAGGCCAAAAGCGAGGACTCTGGTGCCAAACAATTAGCCAACTTGTGAATGCAAAGGCAAAGTTCTTGAAGGAAATTAATATTAAAATTATTTCACTGAACACACGAATGGTAAGAAAGTGAAACAGTCTTCTTGCAGATATGAAGAAAGGTTGAGTGTTCTAGATAGAAGATCAAATCAGCCACAACATTCCCTCATGCTAAAGCTTAATCCAGGGCAAGGCCCTCTTTTTAATTCTCTGAAGGGTGAGAAAGGTGAGGAAACTGCAGAATTTGAAGCTAAAACAGAAAAATATGAAGAAAAGTTTGAAGCTAGCCGAGGTTGGTTCATGAGGTTTAAAGAAAGGAGTCACCTCCATAACATTAGTGCAAGGTAAAGCAGCAAGTGCTCATGTAGAAGCTACAGAAAGTTCTCCAGAAGATGTAGCTAAGATAATTCATGAAGGTGGCCACACTAAATAATAGATCCTCAATGTGGAAAAAGCAGAATATGCCATATTAATCATCATCTCAAATGTTCAAAGGACAGGCTGACTGTCTTCTTAAGGGCTAACGCAGCTTGTGACTTTAGGTTGAAGCCAGTGCTCATTTGCCATTCAAAAGATCCTGGGGCCCTTAAGAATCATGCTAAAAAAATAAAATAAAAATAAAAAATAAAGAATCATGCTAAATCTCCTCTGCCTGTGCTCTATCAATGAAACAACAAAGTCTGGATGATAGCACATCTGTTTAAAACATGGTATCCTAAATACTTTAAGCCCACTATTGTGACTTACTGGTCAGAAGACTTCCTTTCAAAATATTATGGCTCACTGACAATGCACCTGGTCACCCAAGAGCTCTGATGGAGCTGTACAATGAGATTCATGTTGTTTTAATCACCACTAACACAATATCTATTCCACAGCCTGTGGATCAAGGAGTAATTTCAACTTTCAAGTCTTATTATTTAAGAAATGCATTTCATAAGGGACACTTGGGTGGCTCAGTCGGTTGAGTGTCCAGCTTTGGCTCAGCTCATGATCTCGTGATTCATGGGTTCAAACCCCACGTCAGGCTCTGTGTTGACAGCTCAGAGCCTGGAGCCTGCTTCAGGTTCTATGTCTCCCTCTCTTTCTCCCCCTCCCCCCCCCCTCTCGAAAATAAACATTCAAAAAAAAAAAGAAATACATTTCATAAGGCTATAGCTGCCATAGCTCTGATGGATCTGAACAAAGCCAATTAAAAACCTTTTGGAAAATATTCGCCAATCTAGATGCCATTAAGAACATCTGTGATTCATGGGAAGAGATCAAAATATCAACATCAAAAGGAGTTTGGAAGAAGTTGACTCCAATCCTCAGGGAGTACTTTGAAGTGTTTAAGACTTCAGTGAAGGAAGTAAATACAGATATGGTAGAAACAGCAAGAGAACTAGAAGTGGAGCCTGAAGATGTAACTGGATTTGTGACTGGATTGTTGCAATGTCATGATAAAACCATAACAGGTGAAAAGTTGCATTTTATGGGTGAGCAAAGAAAGTGGTTTCCTGAAATGGAATCTACTCCTGGTAAAGATTGTTGAAATGACAATAAAAAATTTAGAATATTACATAAACTTAGTTAACAAAGCAGCAGGGTTTGAGAGGATTGACTCCAATTTTGAAAGAAGTGCTATTGTGGGTAAAATGCTATCAAACAGCATTTGCTGCGCATGAGCTGTAAGGCAATATCTCATTCCAGTTTGGATTTACCTTTCCCTGATGATTAGTGATGAAAAAGGTCTTCTCATGTGTCTGTTGGCCATCTGTATGTTTTCATGGGAAAAAAAATGTCTACTCAAGTCTTCTGCTCATGTTTAAATCAGGTTGTTTTTTTTGATATTAATTTGTGTGTGTTCTTTATATATTTTGGGTATTAACCTCTTATTGGATGTTTGACTTGCAAATATCTCCTCCCACTCAGTAAGTTGCCATTTCATTTTGTTGATGGTTTCCTTCACTGTTACAAAGTTTTTAGTTCAATGTAATCCCCCCCCCCCCCTTTTTTTAAAGCTTTTGTTGTCCTTGGACCAGGAGATGGGTCCAAAAAAAGTATTGGTAAGATTTATGTTTACAAGCTTCTTGCCTGTGTTTTCTTTTAGGAGTTCTATGGTTTCAGGGCTTATAATCAAGCTTTTAATCTATTTTTAATTTATCTTGTATACAGTGTAAGATAGTGGTCCAGTTTTCCCAACACCATTGATGGAAGAGACTATCTCTTCCCCAGTGAATATTTTTGCCCCCTTTGTTATAAATTAATTGACCATGTATGTGTGGGTTTATCTCTAGGCTGTATATTAAATTCCATTGATCTATACATCTGTTTCCATGTCAATACCATACTGCTTTGAATATTGTAGCTTTGTACTGTAGTATCAGGTAGTGTGATACTTCTGCCTTTGTTCTCCTTTTCAAGATTGCTTTGGCTATTCAGGATCATTTGTGGTTCCATACAAATTTTAGAATTATTTGTTCTAGTTCTGTGAAAAATGCCATTGATATTTCAGTGGGGACTGCATTGAATCTGTGGACTGTTTTGGGTAGTATGAACATTTTAACAATATTAATTCTTCCATACCATGAGCATGGCATATCACTCCATTTATCCATGTCATCTTCAATTTCTTTCATCAATGTCTTATAGGGTTCAGAGTATAGGTCTTTCACCTCCTTGGTTAAATTTATGCCTAGGTATCTTTTTTTTGGGGATGCAATTATAATGAGACTTTCTTAATTCCTCTGATAGTTATTAATGTACAAAATGCAACAGGTTTCTGCATATTAATTTTGTATCCTGTAACTTTACTGAATTTATTAGTTTTAAAAGATTTTTGCTCAAAAAAACTTTTAGCAGTTTTTTAATATATGAAATTTATTGTCAAATTGGTTTCCATACAACACCCAGTGCTCATCCCAAAAGGTGCCCTCTTCAATGCCCATCACCTACCCTTCCCTCCCTCCCACCCCCCCATCAACCCTCAGTTTGTTCTCAGTTTTTAAGAGTCTCTTATGCTTTGGCTCTCTCCCACTCTAACCTCATTTTTTTTTCCTTCCCCTCCCCCCATGGGTTTCTGTTAAGTTTCTCAGGATCCACATAAGATTTAAAACATATGGTATCTGTCTTTCTCTGTATGGCTTATTTCACTAAGCATCACACTCTCCAGTTCCATCCACGTTGCTACAAAGGGCCATATTTCATTCTTTCTCATTGCCACGTAGTACTCCATTGTGTATATAAACCACAATTTCTTTATCCATTCATCAGTTGATGGACATTTAGGCTTTTTCCACAATTTGGCTATTGTTGAGAGTGCTAGCATTTTCTATATATAGTAACATGACATCTGCAGGTTGTGACAGTTTTACTTCTTCCTTATCAATTTGGATGCCTTTTCTTTCTTTTTCTTGTCTGATTGCTGTGGCTAGGACTTCCAGTATTATGTTGAATAAAAGTGGTGAGAGTGGGCTTCCTTATCTTGTTCTTGATCTTAGAGGGAAAAGTTTTAGTTTTTCACACTAAGTATGATGTTAGCTGTGAGTCTGTCATATGTGGCCTTTATTATATTGAGGTATGTTCCTTCTATATCCACTTTGTTAAACATTTTTATCATAAATTGATATTGAATTTTGTTAATTGCTGCATTTATTGGGATGATAGGATTTTATCTTTTGTTTTATTAATCTAGTATATTCCATTGTTTGTAGATGTTGAATTATCCTTGCATCTCTAGAATAAATTCCACTTGATCATGAATTATGATCCTTTTAATGTATTATTGAATTTGGTTTACTAATACTTTGTTGAGAATTTTTGCATCTGTTTTGATCAGAAATGTTGGCCTGTATTACTATTATTACTATTATTATTATTGCTATTATTATTATTATTCTTTTTGACAGTGTCTTCGATTTTGGTATCAAGGTAATGCTGGCATCATAAAATAAGTTTGAAAGTATCCCTCCCTCTTCAATTTTTTTGGAATAACTTGAGAAGGATTGATACTAACTCTTTTTTAAATGTTTGGTAGAATTCAACTGTGAAGCTGCCTGGTCCTTGTTTTTTAAAGATTTTTTAAATTACTGATTCAATTTCATTACTTGTAATTGGTCTATTCAGATTTTTCTATTTCTTCATGATTCAGTTTTACAAGGTTCTATATTTCTGTGAATCTATCAATTTCTTATAGGTTCTCCAATATGTTGGCATACTTGTTCTAGTAGTCTCTAAGAAAAGTTTTTTTCTTTTCTTATTGCACTAACTAGGACTTCCAGTAAGATGGTTGAATATATATGTGTACTTTTAATATTCTGTATTCCTTTCTGAGTTCTGTCACTCTTCACATCTCTTCTCCAATCACTTTATTTCTCAGGGTTTTTTGTTTTGTTTTATGTTGTTTTACCTTTTATCTCTAAAATTTTTTTTCCTGTTTTGAAATATTGGGTTATATTTTTCATATGCTTTTTTCTACTTCATATTCTATTATAATAATTTAAAAAGGATTCAATAATGATCCTTTTGTCATATGTTTTTAAGCTAAGTGAATTATTCTTCACCTTTAAGAAAGAGAGGCAGGTATCATAGCTTTTCTAGCCTCATAGTTCTAAAGCTTCCTTTTCTCATGTTTTCATAAAATGACTTATATATCATTGTCATTTCTGAGCTCTGTCTCTTCCCTCTACTTTTATTTTGACCTGCATTTTTCTTTTCCTCTATTGTCCCTGTCCTGTTCAATTTGGATTTTACTCCCAGAAATTTCTTACTGTTGGGCTTTGTCCAAGAATGGACCTCAGCTTTATTAAGTTTGATGAGTTCATAAGCTCTATACCCCTCTAGCATTCTCAGACTTTCCTGCTCCTCCCTTTGTTACTCACCCTGAAATTACAGTCAACCAGTTTTACTTCTGATCTCATACTAGTCTCCCTTGCTTTTCAGTAAATAGCTGTTGGTAGTTTGGGGGTCCTCCCACTCTCATGGCCTTCAGATGCTCTGTGGTCTTCCCACTGTTTCCTCCTACACAGATGCTAAGTTGATGGTTTGTTCCCACCTGCTCACATTTTGAGCTTTATAAGGATTCTTTTTCACTTAGTTATGTTATTGCCATGACCTGAATTTGTTGTTGTTTTGCTATCCAAGACAGTCTATCTGTTTTTATGAGTAAATTCAGACTACAATGCCTCCATAGTCATCTTCCTAGAGTTTCACTATTCATGTATTACTTGGGGAGAGGGGATAAGTTTTTTTTGTTTGTTTGTTTGTTTTGTTGTTGTTGTTTTTAAATTTTTTCTATATTTTCAAAATCAATCAAAATACAAGTTGAAATTATTATAATAGGTTGATTCTGATTTTTAGATAGCTTTCAAGTAATTTTAAAATTAATTTGTTTTGCTTTCTTAGCCTGAAATTAACATACTCCAGAGTGTTACTCTATTCCCATACCTTCCCACTTCCAGCTTGCTGAAGAATACTCTCAGACTTAATGAAATACCAGAACTAGGCTTAAAATAATGGAATTTGTGATGACTGCCCAATGTTTTCAGGCCAAACATTTGGAGGAGCTCATAGCTGTATTTATTACCATTTTGTTATTGTTGTTACAAAATTCTATCTGTAGCCCCTTTCTCACTCTATGGTATACAATCCAATTTAACAAACTGCCAATTATCTGATTGTGGTCCACATGTTCTGTTTAGCCTGCTCACTATTTAAAAAATGAACAAACAAAAGAGTTGCCAACACTTAAAAACCAGATTTCACATAAAAATCCAGTTTCCTGGCTGCTCTTTAAAAATTGAGATCTGGTGTAATTAAGCCCATATTCCTACTTAGAACTTGTGCCCTGACTAAACAGAGAATATTGTCTCCAGTTTGTGATACTTTTCTCCCAGATAGTTTCTCTTATTTACTACCACCCAGTTCTCATAGACATTATAGATTTGCAACGCATGAACTAGTGTCTCTTTGATTTCAAACTCTTATTTTGGCTTAAGCCACCAGATATGTGCTGATGATTTCTAAATCTGTTTCTACTTAGACATCCTGTATACTCCCCAGAACCCACATATTCAATATCAAACTATTTTTTTCAAAATGTAATTTCCTTCCACTATTCTTTAAATGACCCAGTTAACATAATTATATTCCTACAGTTGTCCAAATTAAAAAACCCTTAGGGTTATTCTTTCATCCTTTTTCCTCATCCTACCCACAGCTTCTCAATCATATGCCAAATTATGACATATCTTTGCTTTTATAGCTCCCAATATTTTAAATACCTTTCCCTTCTTTATATCTGGGAAAACCACTTACTTTCCAAGACGAAGCAAAATTATCCAATTTCTAAAACTGCATCCCCTGTGTCCAGGAGCATTTAGTTGCTCTTTTCCATGTATAGCCATCTCAAGTACATTATATGTTGTATGGTATTTATTTACTCTCCCAGTAGTCTATGGAGTCCTTACCAGGGCAGCGATTATGATTTAGTTATCTCTGTATCAACAGTACTAAGACAAAAACATGGAACTCAATAAATGTGTCAAAAAACAAATACATGAATCTTACAAATCAATGAAAATGAGATTATTTCATGTCATGAATTTACCTTCCTGTACTTTCTATATTATGTTTCAATCTTTGGTTAAAGATTGAACCTCCCCCCTTTTTCTTGCTGGTACTTTTTTGGGGGCTTGCTTTGGATTAACAGAATCATTTAAAACTGTGCACCATATGATTGTAACGTTAAATGGCTGTATCAAAAGAAAACTTATTGACTCCACCATGACAATATAAGGGATTTTAAGGTAACTTAAAAGTTATGCTTTAAATAGCTAAGGATGCCAGGTATTAACACTGAAAAAAATATATAATTACTCATAAACAGAATCCTGAGGGGCACTGAACAGCTGTTGAAAAATTTGGCACATCACTATGCCAGCCTGAGTTTAATGACCTACATGTGAAGGGCTACATATCCGATTACTAATCCTTCCTCAGCTACTCTTTGCCCTGATACAGAGGCAGCTGAAAAAAGATGCCCTACTAACATCAGAAATGGATCCAGACTTTGTTGTCAATGTTCAGTTAAAAGATCTTTTCGATTTAAGATGAGGAACAAACAAGGAATGACCCACAGCAGTGTTGCAGCTGACATAGTTTTTCAAGTAAAATTTGAAGGTTGAAAGCAAGAATGACTTCAGTTTTGTGACTAGAAAACTCAAATTCTGAATTTAATTTTCTGGTCATTAAAACCTTTAAACATGTTCAAATATGCTTTCAAATATCAAGAATTATTCACTTCACAATTCTTTCCATACCAATTTGGCAGTCTTCTATTCATCAATTCAAACTTCATTCTTATCTTCAAATTCTGCAATTATCACCTATGAGAAGTAGGCCAAAAGCAAAACTAAATAGAAAATGAGTCTATTAGATTATGTTTCAGTTCTCCCTCTGTTGACTGGGTCTATATATAGCAAAGAAGATCATATAAGGTCACGTATTATAAACAATGAAATGCCACATGATATTTTGCAAAATAGCGTAGGAAAAATAGCTCAAGGAATGAATGGAGACTAAGATTTATGGCTACAATGATGAAAATAAGTTTAAACATTCTAGATTAAACGCACCTTACTGGGAATTTGACTCACTCTTTAAATGTGATTTTCCATTTGAGTTGTGTGAAATTATGTGATGCAACCTTCTTCCGTACAAATTATGGCTGAGGCGAGCTACACTTTCCTTTCATCTCCAGCAGAGAATTAAGAGCCCTCCATCAGTGTTTTCGCATTTAAAATTTGTAACACTAGGTATGCCTTAACACCCCTCCTCCATCCCCACAGGAATACATAAATGGATACATGCCCGCCAAGTACACATTTGCCTTGAGGTGGAAAAACAGACACCACTATAAGCATGTCCCTCTCCAAAAACCCTAACGCTAGACCCCGCCCAACGTAAAACTCCCTCCCCCTGTCTTCCACTGCGCGTCCAAAGTTGGCGCAGTTCGATGACGCTAAAACGTAAGCGCGCAGCCTCCTACGCGTAGCGACCGTCCCTGCCTCTGGGAGTTGAAGTTTCCCGGGGAAGACTCGCGAGCAGTATCAAGATCATTAAGAGAAGGCTTTGTGTTGGTGTTCCCGGTTCCCTGACAACTCCTGAGCTCGGTAAGTCTCCTGGTACTGCAGCTGGCCCTTGCCTCCCCTCTGGTCTCCTTTGGGCGCAAAAGGGGCTCTGGTAAGTGCCATCCTCGACTAGCATCAGGGCTTCCGGCGGAGAGGGGAGTGGGGCCGTGGAAGCCGCGCCTGGACCCAGTTCCCGAAGGAAGTGATGTCAGCTAGAGCGCGTCCCCGGCGCCAAGCAGCTCCCTGATTCGCTGGCTGCGGTTTAATCCCTCCTCGAGTGCGGCCGCAGGCGGGTGGTCTAGAGAGGGAGAGTGGGGTGAGGTTCTGCCCACCCCCAGTGGGGCCGCCTACGGCCGAGGTTTGTTTGGGGGTCGGGATCCGGTCCTTAGTACGGGAGGAGTGTGAGCTCCCAAAGAATGAAGGGAGAGGGAAATCTGGACTCTGAAGGGCTGGAAAACGAGTTGTGCTTCTGCCACTTGGTGGCTAGAGACCGTGAGCCGTCGCTTTACCTGTTTAAATCGGCCTTACCTCATTTCTCCAGCGAGGGGCTGACGTGGCTGAGCGCTCTGAAATGTGGAGAGCCCAGGACAGAGTTGCTGCAAGTGCTCTTAAGCCCATGGTGGTGGGCCGAGGATGGTTTTTAAGAAAACTGTGTTAACTTGATTTCAGTGAAATATTTTCAGTGTTAAAATGCGGGAATTTTTCTGGAGATATAAAGAGGATAGCATCAGATGACTTTCTCACTTTTTGTTTGGGTTGTTTTGTAATTTCTTCCCCACTCCCTATCCCAGCCAAATCCTCCCAAGGGGCCTGAGAGCTGAACCAAGCGCTTTCGATACTGCCCATCAGGCTGGCGCATTTTAAAAAGGGTATTCTTTCTTTCCCTGTCACTGTCAGGTCATTTAATTTCATTTTGCAGTTCTTCCAACATTCGTTTGTATCTTTCAGGAAGGGAGGCAGTGTCATAAATTATGAAGACTTTATTTAGCCCAATCCATGAAAGTTGGTGGGGTTTTTTATGTTTTATTTTTATTTTTTATTTTGGCAATTCACTGATGTGTGATATCTGTGTTCCCTGCTGGAAGCGGTGCTAAGAAGTGGAAATACAAGGAAGATTGAGACGTTTTTCTTTTTCTTTTTCTTTCTTTCTTTCTTTCTTTCTTTTTTTTGCTTCTTTGTTTCACACCAAATGGGCTTAGTCATCTTTATCCAGTTCTTAGTTTTATCAGATCACCTGGTAACCTATTTCTGTGACTAAATGAACCAACCTTTTACAACTTCTGTGTTAAACTAACGTTCACACAAATATTTCTATAATGGTTACAATATATTGTTCTTACATATTTGTTGAACGTGGTTGAATAAACGAAAATATGCTGTGAGTGTCACTTCTCTGGAGGGAAGAACACAAAACTGGTGTGAGGCTTCTAAACGAGCAAAAAAACTTTAAAAAGCGGATATACGTAGTAAAATGCCATATTTTATCAGCTAACCTGAACAAGCTAGTACATAGTGAAATGCTTATTGTATGGGAAGTGGGAGTTGGTACACATCTTTGTGTGTAAAGTGTGATGTAAGCAGTAATATATTGGACCTTAAGCTAGCATCATTACTTTTTTATTTTGTGCCTCTCTATATGTAGCTTATCAAAGCTTAAGAAAATTCACTTGCTGCAGTGCATTTTCTTAATTGCGAATAGCTTTAAAAATAATGATGATAAAGTCGACCAGTTCATGACCTTTCTTTGCATATGATAGCCTGTTTAAAAACATTAGTATGCAATGATAGGCCAAGTTAAAATTAACTTAGACTTCTTAGATAGGAAGGGCAAAAGCTCCCCCTGGTGTACGTGCGAGCTGTAAAACATTGTTATCTATATATTGCTTTTTAAAATTTTTCACATTATAGAGCCAATCAACACTTGCAGCTTTTTAACAGAATAAAGAACTAGCACAAAACATAATGCCACTATGAACAGAAATGTTCTCCTTTGGAATATTTTTTTTAAATGTTAATGTTTACTTATTTTTGAGAGCGCCCACGCGCGTGAGAGAGAGAAAGACATGGAGTGTGAGTGGGGGAGGGGCAGAGAGGGAGAAGGACACAGAATCTGAAGCAGGCTCCAGGCTCTGAGCTGTCAGCACAGAGCCTGATGCGGGGCTCGAACTCATGAACTGCGAGATCATGACCTGAGCTGAAGTTAGATGCTTAACCAACCGAGCCACCCATGTGCCCCGTCCTTTGTAATATTAATCATTGTTTCATGAAGAAAGCAATTTGTCTCCTGTGGATTTTAATTGTGCTTTTAAGTTTACAGGTTTAGCTTACTGGGCAGGTCTAGCTTATACGTTTTCTCTACCATGTATCGTTTTGCATATATGCATTGCTGGCTTTTATTTAATGCACTATGTATGGAAAGGAAGTAAAAATGATTCTGGGAATCACAATATATATTCTAAAATTTTCTTCTGATTTTTTGGGGCTTACTGAGTTTCCCCTGTCTCCTGTTTCTTAAGCTGAATGCTTATTTTACAGCTTTTTAAAAACACTCTTTAATGAACGCACTCAAGGTTATACATTTATTTTCAGTTAACTTTTTGCTTGTATTTCTCTCATCCTATTATTCAAGTCTTTTAACTGTTCTGACATATTTTGTCATTCTAGTTCTCTGAATTCTGAGATTGTCATGATGTCTTCTAATTCATCCATTACCTCTTGGATTCCAGGTAATCTGGAGTTTATCTCATCTGTTGAAATTTTTATATCTTCATTTCCTAGTTTCCAAATAGGTTCTTTTTCATGGATTTTGGTTTTTATTTTTTTATGCCTGCTTTTGTGTTCCATTTTCCTGTATTGTTTTTATGATTCTTATTCATCTGACCTCTGAAAGATTCCAACCAGACTTATTTTAAAGTCATTTTCACATTGTGCTATTATTTTCAATTTGTGAAGAGTGAATTTGTCTCCTGATTGTTGATTTTATTGTTTTTTTTCCTCATCATTTCTCTCTTTTTTTAACTTTGCATAGTTCTCTTGAATGGAATTATCACTTCTCCCCCAAGCATCTCTCTATCTACTGGTGATTCTGTGGTTGCTTCTACCCATGACCCTGTTCAGTGCTTCATTCCACAGCACAGCTTACATAGGTGGGTTAGAATTCTGATCCTGTAATGTTCTGGTTTTTTTTTTTTATTTATTTATTGATTTTGAGAGAGAGAGATTAAGTGTGTACTGGGAAGGGGCAGAGAGAGAAGGAGAGAGAGAATCCCAAGCAGGCTCCACACTATCAGTGTGGAGCCTGATGCGGGCTCGAACTCATGAGCCGTGAGATCATAACCTGAACCAAAGTCAGATGCTTAACCAACTGAGCCACCCAGGCACCCCTTAATCCTGTAGGGTTCTGAGTTTATATGTCATTGCATGGTTTGGCCCTTGTTGTAGCCAAGAAGCCGTGTCTACTTCCGTCAGATTTCCCCCAAGTATTCAGTGTGGTATAAGCCATTATTAGTCTAAATTTCACCTGTTTTCAGACTTTTTCATGGAAAGAGGAACCCCACCCCTGACACTAGTTTAAGGGTTCATCTTCAACTAGCTCCTGTCTTTCTCCCATCTTCTTTAAAGCTAGGAAAACTCCCAGTTGCCTTTACACAGCAGACCCAGCAGGAACAATATCTGTTCTAGTTCTTGTTTTTGGTTTTGAGAGAGGCTATACCTTTTTTGTCTCCCCTTTCTATATTTTATCTAATATTGTCATGTATTTCAAGATTGAGAGACGGGGTATCTTAAGACATGAACTTCTGGCAATTATCTCTAGGAAGTCTGTCCCATTTTTATATTCAGTGGCATAGGAATAGAACTAGAGCTATTTTTTGTCTCTTTCAGTGACACAGTGTTCTCAGAGCCCTCCCACAGCAGGGTTGGAACAACACAGCTTTTTTACATTCCTTGGAAACCCTCATTTTCTAAATAAGATTTTGGATTTCTGGGAGAGTAGAGTTGGATGTGGGTTTGAATCTTAGCTCCATTATTTCATTTGTCTATTCGTTGTCTATTCATTCAGCAAGTATTTTGAGAACATGCTTTGTCCTAGATTTGTTCTAGGTGCCTTATTTCTTGGGAATTATTTAGTAGTTTTGTAATTTGGGGCATTCTTTCTTTGTAATTTGTAATTCTTTCTTTGCAAAGTAGGCATGATACTGTCTAGTTCACTGGTTTGTTTTAAGGATTAAATTAGATAATACATTCTTTACTTAGCACAGTATTTAATAAATGTTCATCATAACCACTTTCATTAATTTTTAAAATCCTTTGTGATATAGTCACTCATTTATTTATTCCACAAATTTATAATAAGCATCTACTAAGTGCCAGGCACTGTGTTAGTAATGTAATTAATGTGGCAATGTAATGTTAGGTAAAAGCAGACATCATCCATGCTCATAGGCAGTTTCCAGTGTAAAATCAAATTTGGGTTGTCATTTCTAGGAGATACTTCCCCCAAACTAAGGATACTGTTTGGTTCGTGGTATAAGGAAAACTTGTGAACTCTCACTTGGATTACCAGATGATTCTTTACCTTTAGTAATTTGTGACCTAGCAAAATGTTAGGGCTTTTGCTGTAGCCCCTAAAGCACACATCTTAAAATTCATCTTTCAGTCAAAAGTTGGTAAACTTTGTGTTTGCTTAATTATCCCCAGGTATCCTGTTACAACATTGTACTTTTAAAGAAAGAAAGAACCATATAATAAAGCTACTGTTCATATTATGTTCTGCAAAGGTTTAGTACTTTCCTTTTTCTGAATTGTCAGGATTTTTCTCTTAGATACTAGCTTTTCTGCATAGACTTGTTAGCTGTTTCTTTAAGAAGGAATAATCATAGAATTTTCTTTAAGGCCAAGAGAACATTTGCAAGCCTCATGCTTAGTCTTTGGTAGGGACAAGTAAATAAATTTTTAAGCTGTGGTGTTCGTAATCTATTAAAGAAAAGAAATCTCAGTACTTTTAGCCCTTTCCTAATCTGAAGGTAAGTTCATTTCTAGACATAGATATAAGGATGTGGGTTGTTAATCCAATTAAAAATGTTTGAGATGGTTCTAAGTATTCCATGACTGATTATAGGATCATCTTACATGTTGTTTTTTAGCCATAACTAATATGGATATCTATAATTACATATTTACAATGAAATATACTGAGAGGCAACCAAATTTGTTTTCTGCACTGTCCAAAGTATATAAATCTATAGCATATCTTTTGTCAAAAATCATGTGAGTGTACGCCCAGATAATGAAAGTAACATGTCCCTTGCACTGTAGCATTAATGACAACTAAAAAAAGTGCTTCCAATCTCTTTTTTAAAAACATTTTTTCTTTTATAAAACAATATATTTTCATTATATAAAATACAGAAAATGCAAAAAACCATTGGTAAGAATTAAACATGTTTGTGTGTGTGTATTCTCTTTAAAACAAAGTTGGACATAATGTACATATTGTTTCTATTTTTTTACTTAGCCATTTCCTTTTATCACTAAATAATTTTGGGAAACATGCTTAGTATTCCCAGCCCATGTTATAGATGAACTGTAATTTATTTACAGCCACCTTTTGCTAACATTGAAGTAATTTCTAGTATTTCATTGTTAAAAATTACATTGCAGTACACATACCCTTTTGCATTAATTTTGTGTATATTTCTGATCTATTTACAGAGATTTATTCTAAGGAAATAAATTACCAGGTCAAAGGGTATCATGGCATTTTAAAGTCAGATCTGTGTACCTTCTGGAAAAATTGTGCTGTGACCACAAATAGTAAATGCAAACACCCCATTTCATCAAATGATCTTTGCCAGTAAATGACATTCAATTGTCTAAATTTATATTTTTATTCATTATTGATATGACTTAATTTTAATCACATGTATTGGTCTTTTTTTTTTTTTTTTACTTTGTGTGTGTGTGTGTAAATCACCTATTCATGTCAAAAGTTGCTTTTCAGTTTTTTCAGAGGCATCACATAATGTCCTCTGAAACATTGCCAGCATTTATTGAGTCTTCTAATGTTGAAAGAAAGCAAAGCTTAAGTGAAGAACAAGAGAAGAGCCAGAAGCCAAGATTAGGTGAAGGATTTGAACCAATATCTAAACGACAAATGAAGAAGCTAATTAAACAGAAACAATGGGAAGAGCAACGAGAACTCCGCAAGTATGTTTCAAAATGCGTATATGCAACCCCATTCAGGAATGTTGGACTTTGCACAGTCCTGTGACACATCAAAAGTAATTGTGTTAACACTGGGGCTGTGCATGTTGTTAGCCAGCACTGTCCACTGGCTGTTAAAACTGTATGTGTTTCAGTCTTGATGGATTTACACTATAATTTTTCTCACCCAGAACCTATTGTGAGTAGCAGCACAGTTTCTGAAATAACTGACTTAGATGAGGGATATAGTTAGCATCCATGTCCTAGATATAGAACAAAAATAGCCACCTCAGAAAGATCAAATTTGGGCCTAACATTGATTTTGCTAGAAAAGCCATTGTAGGTTTTGGTAAGAGCAGTTCAACTGAAGCTGTTATTGTAGAATGCCAAAATTTATTGAGAGAGAATAAACTATAGTTGATATAGATTATAGAAAAAGCTTTGTAAGGTTTTTTTTTTTTAACAATGTTACTTTGCTTTTTTCTCTATATTCTATTAATGTTCCTTGAAAATTATGTAGGAGAGGGGCTCCTGGGTGGCGCAGTCGGTTAAGCATCCGACTTCAGCCAGGTCACGATCTCGCGGTCTGTGAGTTCGAGCCCCGCGTCGGGCTCTGGGGCTGATGGCTCAGAGCCTGGAGCCTGTTTCCGATTCTGTGTCTCCCTCTCTCTCTGCCCCTCCCCCGTTCATGCTCTGTCTCTCTCTGTCCCAAAAAAAAATAAATAAACGTTGAAAAAAAAAAAATTTAAAAAAAAAAAAATTATGTAGGAGAATGATAAAAGTAAAAATTCATTATAGGCCTAAAATTCAGTATTTTATAAAGTCTTACATAAAAGTCACAATAATAAGTGAATTATTAGTAGTAAGAGTTTGTGTAGAAAATATATTGTCTTCGCAAATTCATTTTCTATCTAAAGCTTTTAGATGGACTATGTAAAATTGCTGATATTTGATCCACAGAAATGGCTGTTTCATGTGGTTCAACCTGCTAATTTAAAAAAATAGTTGTTTCTTTGTCAGTTAGAAGAGTCTTGTAAATGTCTGAATATACGAATAACAACAAAAAGTTTCAATTCCTAATTTTAGACAAAAACGGAAGGAAAAACGCAAGAGAAAACAATTAGAGCGACAATGTCAACTGGAATCGAACTCAGATGGAAACGACAGAAAACGTATTCGAAGAGATGTTGTTCACAGCACACTCCGCCTTATCATTGACTGCAGTTTTGACAGCTTGATGGTATTAAAGGTATCATGAATCATTGTCAGAAAAATCTTGTAGGTAAAGTAGGCTGAATAATTATTGATTTAATAGGCTATATCACTTGGCTATAAATTTATATATTAAAATGCATATTTTTTCTTTTTAATTTTTTTCTTTTTTTTTAACTTTATTTTGAGAGAGAGAGAGAGTGAGCAGAGGAGGGAAGAGAGAGAGAGAGAGAGAATCCCAAGCAGGCTTTGCACTATCAGCTTAGAGCCTGACATGGGGCCCGGTCCCTCAACTGCAAGATCATGACCTGAGCTGAAATCAAGAACCGGATGCTTAACTGACTGAGCTACCCAGGCACCCGTTAAGATGCATCTTAAATAAAGTATTTCAAGATCGTGCCTCCCTAAGTTAAACTAAGCTAATAAAATTATTCTCATTTATATGTATAGAACAGAGACACCATCATTAGATTACAAGACTCACTAACTGCATATAAATCATAGATCCAGGAGTGTTTTTGTTACTTGTTGCAATCAGAAGAAGAAAGTAAGAAATGTGATTGGTAAATAGAATTATTTCTTATATGGTAGTTTGAGAAAACTGGTTGTCTGAACAATGCTAGTGAATGCTTTACTTACTTTCCAAACCATTAGTAAGTTATGCAAATAGCAGTAGTATTGCTCTACCAGTTTTTTTTTCCTTTTGTTGTCTCTTAAGAAGAGTAAATGTCATCATGAATTAGCATTTTAAGTGGATACAGAATTGAAATTATTGGTCACTTATAGGGTATTTACATCATAGTAATTATTTTGTTAGTATGTACAGAAGTTGAATAGAAAAGATCAGAAAGGACCTGTATTTCAAGAGAAAAAAAACATACCTATCGAGTCATCTCTTCGGCTTATTCTATTCCACTAAGATTGTGGCGTGGCCATAGATGATTTTCAAAATGCTGCTTTAAAAATGGCACTTTCTTATAGGACATTAAGAAACTTCATAAGCAGATTCAACGGTGTTATGCAGAAAATCGACGAGCACTGCATCCTGTGCAGGTATGTTTGAAGAATTTAAAACAGATTCCAGTTTCCTTTTTTTTTTTTCAATATATGGTGTTTATTGTCAAATTGGTTTCCATACAACACCCAGTGCTCATCCCAAAAAGTGCCCTCCTCAATACCCATCACCCACCCTCCCCTCCAGCCCACCCCCCCATCAACCCTCAGTTTGTTCTCAGTTTTTACGAGTCTCTTATGCTTTGGCTCTCTCCCACTCTAACCTCCTTGGGTTTCTGTTACGTTTCTCAGGATCCACATAAGAGTGAAACCATTTGGTATCTGTCTTTCTCTGTATGGCTTATTAAACTTAGCATAACACTCTCCAGTTCCATCCGTGTTGCTACAAAGGGCCATATTTCATTCTTTCTCATTGCCACGTAGTACTCCATTGTGTATATAAACCACAATTTCTTTATCCATTCATCAGTTGATGGACATTTAGGCTCTTTCCATAATTTGGCTATTGTTGAGAGTGCTGCTATGAACATTGGGGTACAAGTGCCCCTATGCATCAGTACTCCTGTATCCCTTGGGTAAATTCCTAGCAGTGCTATTGCAGAGTCATAGGGTAGGTCTATTTTTAATTTTTTGAGGAACATCCACACTGTTTTCCAGAGTGGCTACACCAATTTGCATTCCCACCAACAGTGCAAGAGTGTTCCACATCCTCTCCAGCATCTATAGTCTCCTGATTTGTTCATTTTGGCCACTCTGACTGGCGTGAGGTGATATCTGAGTGTGGTTTTGATTTGTATTTCCCTGATGAGGAGCGACGTTGAGCATCTTTCATGTGCCTGTTGGCCATCCGGATGTCTTCTATCGAGAAGTGTCTATTCATGTTTTCTGCCCATTTCTTCACTGGGTTATTTGTTTCTTGGGTGTGGAGTTTGGTGAGCTCTTTACAGATTTTGGATACTAGCCCTTTGTCCGATATGTCATTTGCAAATATCTTTTCCCATTCCGTTGGTTGCCTTTTAGTTTTGTTGGTTGTTTCCTTTGCTGTGCAGAAGCTTTTTATCTTCATAAGGTCCCAGTAGTTCATTTTTGCTTTTAATTGTCTTGCCTTTGGGGATGTGTCAAGTAAGAAATTGCTACGGCTGAGGTCAGAGAGGTCTTTTCCTGCTTTCTCCTCTAGGGTTTTGATGGTTTCCTGTCTCACATTCAGGTCCTTTATCCATTTTGAGTTTATTTTTGTGAATGGTGTGAGGAAGTGGTCTAGTTTCAATCTTCTGAATGTTGCTGTCCAGTTCTCCCAGCACCATTTGTTAAAGAGACTGTCTTTTTTCCATTGGATGTTCTTTCCTGCTTTGTCAAAGATTAGTTGGCCATATGTTTGTGGGTCTAATTCTGGGGTTTCTATTCTATTCCATTTGTGTATGTGTCTGTTTTTGTGCCAATACCATGCTGTCTTGATGATGACAGCTTTGTAGTAGAGGCTAAAGTCTGGGATTGTGATGCCTCCTGCTTTGGTCTTCTTCAAAATTACTTTGGCTATTCGGGGCCTTTTGTGGTTCCATATGAATTTTAGGATTGCTTGTTCTAGTTTCGAGAAGAATGCTGGTGCAATTTTGATTGGGATTGCATTGAATGTGTAGATAGCTTTGGGTAGTATTGACATTTTGACAATATTTATTCTTCTAATCCATGAGCATGGAATGTTTTTCCATTTCTTTAAATCTTCTTCAATTTCCTTCATAAGCTTTCTATAGTTGTTAGCATACAGATCTTTTACATCTTTGGTTAGATTTATTCCTAGGTATTTTATGCTTCTTGTTGCAATTGTGAATGGGATCAGTTTCTTTGTCTTTCTGTTGCTTCATTATTAGTGTATAAGAATGCAACTGATTTCTGTACATTGATTTGTATCCTGCAACTTTGCTGAATTCATGTATCAGTTCTAGCAGACTTTTGGTGGAGTCTATCGGATTTTCCATGTATAATATCATGTCATCTGCAAAAAGCGAAAGCTTAACTTCATCTTTGCCAATTTTGATGTCTTTGATTTCCTTTTGTTGTTTGATTGTTGATGCTAGAACTTCCAACACTATGTTAAACAACAGCGGTGAGAGTGGACATCCCTGTCATGTTCCTGATCTCAGGGAGAAAGCTCTCAGTTTTTCCCCATTGAGGATGATGTTAGCTGTGGGCTTTTCATAAATGGCTTTTATGATGTTTAAGTATGTTCCTTCTATCCCGACTTTCTTGAGGGTTTCTATTAAGAAAGGTTGCTGAATTTTGTCAAATGCCTTTTCTGCATCGATTGACAGGATCATATGGTACTTCTCTTTTATTAATGTGATGTATCACGTTGATTGATTTGCGAATGTTGAACCAGCCCTGCATCCCAGGAATGAATCCCACTTGATCATGGTGAATAATTCTTTTTATATGCTGTTGGATTTGATTTGCTAGTATCTTATTGAGAATTTTTGCATCCATATTCATCAGGGATCTTTGCCTGTAGTTCTCTTTTTTTACTGGGTCTCTGTCTGGTTTAGGAATCAAAGTAATACCGGCTTCATAGAATGAGTCTAGAAGTTTTCCTTCCCTTTCTATTTTTTGGAATAGCTTGAGAAGGATAGGTATTATCTCTGCTTTAAACGTCTGGTAGAACTCCCCTGGGAAGCCATCTGGTCCTGGACTCTTATTTGTTGGGAGATTTTTGATGACTGATTCAATTTCTTCGCTGGTTATGGGTCTGTTCAAGCTTTCTATTTCCTCCTGATTGAGTTTTGGAAGCGTGTGGGTATTTAGGAATTTGTCCATTTCTTCCAGGTTGTCCAGTTTGTTGGCATATAATTTTTCATAGTATTCCCTGATAATTGCTTGTATCTCTGAGAGGTTGGTTGTAATAATTCCATTTTCATTCATGATTTTATCTATTTGGGTCATCTCCCTTTTCTTTTTGAGAAGCCTGGCTAGACGTTTATCAATTTTGTTTATTTTTTCAAAAATCAACTCTTGGTTTCATTGATCTGCTCTACAGTTTTTTAGATTCTATGTTGTTTATTTCTGCTCTGATCTTTATTATTTCTCTTCTGCTGGGTTTAGGCTGCCTTTGCTGTTCTGCTTCTATTTCCTTTAGGTGTGCTGTTAGATTTTGTATTTGGGATTTTTCGTGTTTCTTGAGATAGGCCTGGATTGCAATGTAGTTTCCTCTCAGGACTGCCTTTGCTGCATCCCAAAGCATTTGGATTGTTGTATTTTCATTTTCGTTTGTTTCCATATATTTTTTAATTTCTTCTCTAATTGCCTGGTTGACCCACTCATTCTTTTAACCTCCATGCTTTTGGAGATTTTCCAGACTTTTTCCTGTGGTTGATTTCAAGCTTCATAGCATTGTGGTCTGAAAGTATGCATGGTATGATTTCAGTTCTTGTATACTTATGAAGGGCTGTTTTGTGACCCAGTATGTGATCTATCTTGGAGAATGTTCCATGTGCACTCGAGAAGAAAGTATATTCTGTTGCTTTGGGATGCAGAGTTCTAAATATATCTGTCAAGTCCATCTGATCCAATGTCTCATTCAGGGCCCTTGTTTCTTTATTGACCGTGTGTCTAGATGATCTATCCATTTCTGTAAGTGGGGTGTTAAAGTCCCCTGCAATTACCACATTCTTATCAATAAGGTTGCTTATGTGTGTGAGTAATTGTTTTATATATTTGGGGGCTTCTGTATTCGGTGCATAGACATTTATAATTGTTAGCTCTTCCTGATGGATAGACCCCGTGATTATTATATAATGCCCTTCTTCATCTCTTGTTACAGCCTTTAAAGTCTAGTTTGTCTGATATAAGTATGGCTACTCCAGCTTTCTTTTGACTTCCAGTGGCATGATAAATAGTTCTCCATCCTCCCACTCTCAATCTGAAGGTGTCCTCAGGTCTAAAATGAGTCTCTTGTAGGCAGCAAATAGATGGGTCTTATTTTTTGATCCATTCTGATACCGTGTGTCTTTTGGTTGGAGCATTTAGTCCATTTACATTCAGTGTTATTATAGAAAGATATGGGTTTAGAGTCATTGTGATGTCCGTAGGTTTCATGCTTCTAGCGATGTCTCTGGTACTTTGTCTCACAGGATCCCCCTTAGGATCTCTTGTAGGGCTGGTTTAGTGGTGACGAATTCCTCCAGTTTTTGTTTGTTTGGGAAGACCTTTATCTCTCCTTCTATTCTGAATCACAGACTTGCTGGATAAAGGATTCTCGGCTGCATATTTTTTTCTGTTTCTCACATTGAAGATCATCTGCTATTCCTTTATGGCCTGCCAAGTTTCAGTAGAGAGATCGGTCACGAGTCTTATAGGCCTCCCTTTATATGTTAGAGCACATTTATCTCTAGCTGCTTTCAGAATTTTCTCTTTATCCTTGTATTTTGCCAATTTCACTACGATATGTCGTGCAGAAGATCGATTCAAGTTACGTCTGAAGGGAGTTCTCTGTGTCTCTTGGATTTCAATGCCTTTTTCCTTCCCCAGATCCAGGAAGTTCTCAGCTATGATTTCTTCAAGTACACCTTCAGCACCTTTCCCTCTCTCTTCCTCCTCTGGAATACCAATTATGCGTAGATTATTTCTCTTTAGTGCATCACTTAGTTCTCTAATTTTCCCCTCACTCTCCTGGATTTTTTTATCTCTTTCTCAGCTTCTTCTTTTTCCATAATTTTATCTTCTAGTTCGCCTATTCTCTCCTCTGCCTATTCAGTCCGAGCCGTGGTTGTCTCCATTTTATTTTGCAGCTCATTTATAGCATTTTTTAGCTCCTCCTGGCTGTTCCTTAGTCCCTCGATCTCTGTAGCAATAGATTCTCTGCTGTCCTTTATACTGTTTTCAAGCCCAGCGATTAATTTTATGACTATTATTCTAAATTTACTTTCTGTTATATTGTTTAAATCATTTTTGATCAGTTCCTTAGCTGTTGTTATTTCTTGGACATTTTTCTGAGGGGAATTCTTCCGTTTCGTCATTTTGGATAGTCCCTGGATTGTTGCTGGACTGAGGGGCACTTCCCCTGTGCTGTCTTGAATACTGGAGTTGGTGGGCGGGGCCGCATTCAGACCTGATGTCTGCCCCCAGCCCACCGCTGGGGCCACAGTCAGACTGGTGTGTGCCTTCTCTTCCCCTCTCCTAGGGGCGGGATTCTCTGTGGGGTGGTGTGGCCCGTCTGGGCTACTTGCACACTGCCAGGCTTGTGGTGCTGGGATCTGGGTATTAGCTGGGGTGGATCGGCCAGGTGCACAGGGGCGGGAGGGGCAGGCTCAGCTTGCTTTTCCTTTGGAGATCTGCTTCGGGAGGGGCCCTGCAGCACCGGAGGGAGTCAGACCCGCTGAAGTGATGGATCCGCAGAATCACAGCGTTGGGTGTTTGCGCAGTGCAAGCAAGTTCCCTGGCAGGAACTGGTTCCCTTTGGGATTTTGGCTGGGGGATGGGTGAGGGAGATGGCGCTGGCAAGCACCTTTGCTTCCCGCCAAGCTGCGCTCTGTCTTCTGGGGCTCAACAACTCTCCCTACCGTTGTCCTCCAGCCCTCCCATTCTCCGAGCAGAGCAGTTAGCTTATAACCTTCAGATGTCTAGTCCCGCTTGCTGTCGGAACACACTCCGGCCCCTCCGCTTTTGCGAGCCAGACTCGGGGGCTCTGCTTGGCCGGCGGGCCACCCCTCTGCCCCAGCTCCCTCCCGCCAGTCCATGTAGCACACATCGCCTCTCCCCACTTCCTACTCTCTTCTGTGGGCCTCTCATCTGCGGTTGGCTCCGGAGACTCCATTCTGCTAGTCTTCTGGTGGTTTTCTGGGTTATTTAGGCAGGTGTAGGTGGAATCTAAGTGATCAGCAGGACGCACGGTGAGCCCAGCGTCCTCCTACGCCACCATCTTCCCAGGATCCCTCCAGTTTCCTTTTATAACTTACTTGGGAAAAGGCATAGATAATCCCAATTGCCTTTTCAAAAAATCTTACAGATACTTTTCATTAGAGAACAAAATGCCTATTTGAAAAATGTTTTAATTTTCTACAAAACTAAAATAGTTTAAACATTTTTCCACATGTCAGTCTTAGTCACACGATGCACAGTGATGGTGTTTTCTACACATTGACCTCATTCCGATGTAGTTGAACATCTTCATTAAAGGATATATATTTTTTTTCATACCTGTTTCTCCACTCTTAATTCCTTTCCTCTCAGGAGTGAGGGAACTATCCGGGTTGAATAGTACCATGGTACCTTTTGGGGAAGTTGCTTCTACCTAAAGGATTTTGAGTCAATGATTGTTTTGAAAGGTACTTCCTTAGGCTAATTGGCTGCTGTTAAGAGTAGATAGGATCTTTTTCTTACCCTATCTACTCTTGATTTGAATTCCAGGTGACCTAAATATTAACACTGGCTCACTGATGTTAAGAACCAGAAACTCTTAATCTATTTTTGGTTAGATATTTTCTTTCTATCAAGTGATAGTGTTTTTATATTTTTACATTTTATATTTTTCACACCCTTGATTAGACTTGAAATAGGTGTCAGGGTTTAGAATCAAAGGGAAATTATGAAGACTTTGGACTCATGAAAAAAACAGTGGTGGCAAAAGAAAGTGAATGAAAACTTGACATGGAAACAGGGAGTTTGCAGAAAAGTGATCATTAAGGGAAAGTCCAAAGATAGCGGTTGGAAAATGGGATAAAAATGTAGGTGGAATACTTAAAGTAGTGGGTTATGAGAAACATAAAACATGTCACTTGTAGCAGACATTTATTCTTATATGTTTAAAGCATGTCATGAGCTTATTTTTTTCTAGAATGAATATATTTTATGTTTCATCAATGATCAGATGGGTATAGAAGAGAAATAAAATATTGGACTTCAGTAGTCATTTGCTCTTTCTTTCTGTGTCTACCAATCTATCAGTTTTACTTGACAAGCCATGGAGGCCAGTTGAAAAAGAACATGGATGAAAATGACAAAGGATGGGTCAACTGGAAGGTGATTAAAATAGATTAACACAATTCTAAGTATTTTTATGCTTAAAGGTCTACATTTTTACCTAAATTCTACATAATATCAGCAAATATAGGAGTCAACAAGTCTCCAAAAGCTTTATATCACTGTTGCTAAGTCTAATGTTACTAATGAGAGAAGCTAAAGAAACTGAAATGCCTTTTCGTATCTGTTCTCATTAAATCTCACTTATTTTACCGCCAACTTTAAAACAAATTTTTAAAGCAGAAAGAATTTTAAAGGTCTTTGTACAATCTCTACCTAGCACACTGGCTATACATTATTTATGATGAAGTAACTTTAAAATTTGGGAATGTACTTGTATTCTGTTTCTTCTAACTCTGTGCCATCCCATATGGTGTCCACCATCCACATGTGGATATTGAGCTCTTGAAATGTGACTGGTCTGAATTGAGATGTACTGTAAATGTGAAATATACATTGGATTTAAAAGGCAGTACAAAAAAGAGAATTAAAATACCTGCTCAAAATTTAAAAAGTATATATATATGTATATATATATTTATATCTCGAAGCGATAACATTGGATATATTATGTTAGGTGCAATGTATTAAAATTAATTTCACCTATTTTCGTTTTTTTTAATGTGGCTACTAGAAGATTTAAAATTACATATGTGGCTCAAATTTGTTTTTTCTATTGGACTAAACCATTCTCATTTGCAAAGATGACTAATAGATTGGCTTTAGTACCAATCCCTGAGGAACCTTACCCTATTCAGAGAAGTACTAGGTTATTCCTATTTTTTTTTTCTTTCTCAAAACCAGTTTTTACTGTGAAAAACTTTCCCTCTCACACTCACTGATCCCATAATGACTATTTATTTTGATAATAGCCTATAGTGTAAAACATTTTCAGAAGCTTTCCTAAGTTTTAAAGTACAATATATTTACCAAGTTTTATTATATTCATGCCTATTTTCCTAAGAAATAAGATAATTGAAATAGGCATACTTTTACTTATTTTGTGGCTTGTTAAGTTTATTATATACACCATCGGTTTTCTAGAGACTTGGGAGATCACTGGTCTCTACTGAGGTCTCTCTAGGGGCCCTTATTAAGCATAGCGATCAAATTTATAATACCATTTTCCAGAAAAGTGGCTATTTATTACCTAGCAGGATATAAATTTTAGGTGAGACGTCTCCTTCATTTTTTCTTTAAAATAATTTCTTTAAAAATTTCAAAATGCCATCTGCATCTGAATTTGGTGATGCATCATCCCTTATTCCATGAATGTAGTTCGCAAAATTTTGACTGCCAACTGTAGTTCAGTCTTGTACTTCTGACCTGATAATTTTGGTGAAGAAGATTTCTACTATGTATCTTTGTAGAAACAGATGCATGGAATTTATTAAATCTATTAGCCATTTCCTTTTGATGATTCATGCAGATGGAGAGGAAGTAATTGGAAAAGGCATTTTTCGGTTGGAGAACAGGTTGAGCAGATATGTGACCAAAAAAAAATGCATTTTTTTTTTGGAACAGAAATAAATTGAGAAAGCTAGGTTAGTGCCATATTCAGGAAAGCATCACTAGGTAAAGGGATTTAAGTTTTATCCTATAGGTAAAGATAAAACATTGAAAGTAGAGTTTTTAGGAAGTGAGTCAGAGGGATCTGAAGCTAGAGACAGGGAACAGTAGGAGCCACCTTAAATAATTGAGATGTAAGGTGGTAAGGAATGGAAGTGGTAGGTTTCCAATAATACATTGTAAAATATTGTTTTATACTTCATATGCTTTTGGGTGACTTTGTCTAAGGAAAAGAAAATAATCTCTTTCAGCCCATTTTCACAAAATCCTATTAATTAATATCTTTATCCTTACGTCTTAAAGGATATCCACATCAAACCAGAGCATTATAGTGAATTTATAAAGAAAGAAGACCTAATTTATCTTACATCAGACTCACCTAATGTACTGAAGGAATTAGATGAATCAAAGGCCTATGTGATTGGAGGGTTAGTAGATCACAACCATCACAAGGTACTGTTAAGTTTTTATTTTTGTGTTTGCTTATACTTAAAATTGATACACCAATTCTTGATAGTAACAATAGTACTGATGATAACTGATCATTATTGACTGCCTACTGTATATTTCAGTCGTCTTTCACAAAGAAATCATTTCACATATATGACTAGTTTGTTTAATCCTCCCTACAACGCAGTGAGGTCAGTGCTATTCTCTACATTTTACAGATAAGGAACTGGAGGCACAGAGAAACTAAGTCTAAAATCAATAGTAGGTGATAAAGCAGATATTTGAAACCAGACAGATTGTTCCAGAGCCCACATGCTTAAACAATGTGTTGTATTGATAGTAGATGCTGCTACTGATCAATTTCTAGGCCACTGGTAAAATTTATAACAATTTACACCAAAATGTATACCAGAATGGTAATACGAGTTTTTTAATATATAATTTTAATGGGCTGTGTTTTCTTTTCTCTTATATTTGTACTTTTGTCTCTTCCACCACCTCCTTACCCTCATTTGGATGAAAAATTAGAAATATACTTTCTAAAAGAAAACATCATGTTGTACTTTGCCAGCTACTTTGCTGCATGCTAAATTCAGCCCATCTCCAGAAAAGACATGTTCACCAAGTGTCAGGTGAAATACTGTCAGCAGGATAATATGAAATAATTCATGGTTCTTCTCTAGTATCACTCTGAGGTAGAACTGTCTGCAACGTTGGAATAGTTTGTATCATCTTGTCCAGTATGGTAGCTATGTGGCTGTTGAGCAGAGAGCCTGTGCGTAGAATGATTGAGAAACTAATCAATTTAAACTTAAGTAGTCACAGTTGTGGCCACAGCAGGGCAGTGCAGCTCTATAGCATTACAGGGAGTTTTTATCAGAATGATCTTTAGCTTTTTAAATTTTTTTCTTAGTGGAAAAATTCTATTTTGTTATTTGTGTACAACCATATTTTTTTCTTTGATGTTGTATGTTTCTCTGAACTACAATGATTTTGTTTTAAAAAACACCTACCTCAGGTGCTTTTATTTGTCCCAAAATATGCAAACTACTAGTTAAGAAATTTAGCTCTTCTTTCTCCTGTACTTTTGGCTACTTGAGTTCTGTTTAGAACCAAGCTTTTAAGGATTTTAATTTTGAGGAGAAAATTATATTCAACATTTTTTTAATTGATAGGAAAAATAAAATTTATAGGCAATTAAAATTTTTTTTTCCATTCAGGTTTTCATTTACTTTGTCTTTACCATTTGTACCTCTTCCTTTTTTTAAGTTTACTTATTTGTTTTGAGAGAGATACATAGTGGCAGAGGGGCAGAGAGAGGAGAGAGAATCCCACAAACCTGGGGCTCAAACTCACAAACCTGTAGGTCATGATGTAAGCTGAAATCAAGAGTCGGATGCTTAATCGACTGAGCCACCCAGGTGCCCCACCGTTTGTGCCCCTTTATGTTATGTAATTGAAACAAAGTTTTATGTTTATATCTTTTACATTCATAAAGTGATGGTGCTTCTCTAGGAATTCAATTTGAGTATTTTAAACTGAGAGAAAGGCAGTGTGGAATAGTGAAAAGCTATCTGAGTCAGAAAGCATGAGCCAGGTCTTCCTATGGTTCTGCCACTGAGGAGCTTTGTGATGGGCAGGGAATATAATATCTTTGGTTTTCTCATTTGTAAAGTGGTTAAAGCAAATGCCCTAAACATTCCTATTATACTTATTGTCAAAAGAACATTTCCAAATTAGAAGCTAAACACACACACACACACACACACACACACACACACACTTCATCAAATAATGTTCACTGAAGTCTTTTCTAAAAAGTACTTATTTTGTTGTAGACTTTAAGTTATAATAATCTAATGTTCTAGTCCAAGTTATAGTATCTTTGTTTTAGGGACTCACATATAAACAAGCATCAGATCATGGAATTGATCATGCACAGCTCCCCCTTGGAAATTTTGTGAAGATGAATAGTAGAAAAGTTTTGGCAATTAATCATGGTAAGCTATAAAGGAATTATGAAAATATACCTGAGTAAACAATGTGAAGAATAACATTACCTCTGGATGAGTAGAAAATATATACCTTGCTAGAGACAAAATTGTAAAATGTAATCATTTATAATTTGTTTGAATATAGAAATAATACATGCATATTATAGAACTGAATTAATATGCATTCATATGGAAATGTAGAAAACTAGAAAGAAAAATAAGCTAGAATTTCACTACCCAGAGATACTTAGTATTAACTTTTTGGTGTATTTCCTTCCAGTTCTTTTCCTATGCGTATATCATATTTATTACATAATTGGATTTTTACTCTGTTGCATAAAATGCTATAAATTTGGGGTGTTCCCCCCACACACATTTATATTTTTCTATGTCATTGAATCATTGTTCATGTCTATGTAATATTCTGTCGTCTGAATATACAATAATGTAACTATTCTATTGTTGATTTTTTTTTTCTTTTTTCCTTTTGTAAATAACATTGTAGTAGTCTCGGACCTGAGTCGTTGCCTGGAGTTTTGCTTTTTAAGCTTTGTTTAGTAGAGATTTTTGTTAGTACACAGCTACTTACCGGGCTCTTTTTATGTGCTAAACACTTTGTCTATAGCAGGCTCTAGGGAATTATAGAAATGATTCACGCCTTATTGATTCAAGGAATGAACTTCTTCTAAGACCTTTGATAGATAGTAGAAATTACTTTTCCATAAAGTAATGCAAATTAAGACCTTCAGCAATATATTAAAGTAAGAGTACCTTGAAGACAGTATTTATATTCTTTACCTTTAACGTGAAATTTTTAAAAAAGTCAAGAAAAAAAGAAAGCAAGTAAGGTGCTCCCCAGAGTGACTGTAGGAAAGACAGAAGAAATTTAGATTAATGCTGACCTTTTCTCGTTGTTGTTTTAGTTTTTATGTTAGTACATAAAGGATAAAGAAGTGAAAGGGATTAAGAAGAATAGGAAGGAAATGAAAATGGCTCCTGCCTATTGATTATAATTGACGAAAGATAATGGTAAATCTTTGAGTGTTCATGAACTGAATTAATGAAAAGCTAAAGAAGAGCTAACAGGCCTGAGAGACTTGGGGCAAGGAAGTGATACCAACAAAGTAGTTATTAGGACATTTTAATATTCTTAACACAAAAGCAATGTATTTAAAATACAGTATGCAACATTGTGATGCACCTAAGAAACGTATGGAGTTTGTGTTTGTTGCAGTGTTTGAGATTATTCTGGAATATCTGGAAACCAGAGACTGGCAAGAAGCATTTTTTACTATCTTACCCCAACGGAAAGGAGCTGTTCCCACAGACAAAGCCTGTGCAAGTTCTTCGCATGACAAGAATTCTGCCAGTGTTGAAGGTGGATTAGACAGTGATTCTAGTGATGAGGAAAATAGCAGAAATGAACTAGATTCACAATACGAAGAAGAAAAGCAAGATAAAGAAAATAGCAGTGAATCTACAGTAAACTCTATACCACACTAATGTCATCTGTTGTTTTTTGTTTTGTTTTGTTTTGTTTTTTTAGTTTAAGGAGAACTTAGGAAAAAATGAGGTGCTTCATAGAATACTCTAATTGGAAGAAAATTTTATTTCCTCTTATTTCTGTTGTTAATTTTTAAAACGTTCTTTACAGCTAAATGATAAAAAGCCCAAGCATTTTTTGTTTTTGCATAAAATTTAAATGTTTAATTTTTAAAATAGTTTTCTAAGCCTCAAATAACAGTTTCTTGAGAATTTTACTTTTTTGGTAAACCTTCATTCTCTTTTATTTACTGGATTATATTCTTTAGAATGTGCCTTCAAACCTTTCAGTTTTTTTTTATGTTTATATCAAGTGTCTCTGATTTATTGTTTACTTATTTGTGGAGATAGATATTTATAAATCTCCTGTAAATCTACCAAAATGTTCTAAATGGGAGGTTATCTCCTATTTGCAGCTTTTTTATTCAGTTACTTCAAAGTTACTTCAAAAATAACTCAGTTACTTCAAAGGAATACAGTGATTTTAGGAAGAACTATTAGATTGATAAACTCAACAGTTTATTTCTTTTGCACTATGGAGTTCCTCCTCTATGATGCCTTTTTGTGGCTCTAAAGCAATCACTAAAGAATTAAGAATCTCTTTAATATGTTTTCTTAATTTCAATAATGGTGGTAAATTATTTCAATTGAAAATTTTAATTTTTCAGGCTAGATTATTTTAAAAGGCTGTTGAGTCTCAATTTTGTTTTATATTTAAAAGGAAACAGCTCTTAGTTATCCTTCCCTTCTATATGTACTTTTATTAAATAAAATATTTGTTGTTCTTAAAGTGAAACAAGTTAACTTTATATGTGCATCTGTCTACTAGCATATAATATGCAATCTAATGTAACTGTATGTTTCTACATATAAGCATGTATGAAAAAAAATATATAATTGTATGTATATGTATCTGTCCACAATCATGTATGATTCTTAGTTATTAATGATAACAGGACTGAGTTGCCAAATATCCATATTAATTGCATGAATGGTTGTGTTGAACAACACTAAGAATTTGGATTTTAGAAAGTACAAAAATCTGTAACTAAAAATTTGTATGAGGATATTGGCAAGGGAAGATGGGACTATAAGGAGATGTTTTGTTTTCTACCAGCAAATGTAGAGCAGTTATTTTCAAAGTAGTGATTTTTCTTTGTCACAGCTAAAGTAAGATTTTGGAAGCCTTCACTGAGTTTGGATAAATTAAGTTTCTGTTCTTTTCACCCATTGGCATCTTAAATTATATACACATTTGGTAGAAAGTTCATTGGATTTAGTATCGATGTTCACTGTCTCTTACTTTTGGTTGCTTTAGTTTAGTAATCTGTTGTAGTCATCCATTTAAAATAAGATCTGTGAGCAAGGTATGTAAATAAAGAAAACCCCCTACTAGTCTAGAAGAGCAAAGCTATGTCTTAAGTTGTATTTTTCAAAGGCTCATATTCCTGAGTAAATATGATTTAGTAGCATGAAATCCATTTGACTCTTGAAAAGCGTGGGGGTTAGGGGCACCAAGCCCCTCACACAGTTGAAAATCCATTTATAACTTTGCCCCAAAACTTAATAACCTACCGTTGACTAGAAGTCTCACTGATAACAAAGAGTGTATTAACACATATTCTATATATGTATTTTATACTATATTCTTACAATATAGTGAGCTAGAGAAAAGAAAATGTTAAAGTCATAAGAGAAAATACATTTACAGTACTGTCCTATATCAAAAAAAATTCACATATAAATGGACCCATGCAGTTCAAACCCATGTTGTTCAAGGGTCAACTGTATTATGCCTTTTACTTAAATTATTTGATATGGAATGGGGCACAGGTTAATTCTGAAAGGGGAAAAATCCTTGCAGGCACTATATAACAATCTTCAGTAATTATGAAAGGCCTGTATTAGTTTCCTAGGGCTGCCATAACAAATTATCACAAACCGAGCACCTCAAGACACAGACACTCTTCTCTTACAATTATGGAGGCGAAAACCATAGAATCGAGATGGGTCCCTATAGCTTCCCTCTAGAGGCTATAGGGAAGAATTGTTCCTAGCCTCTTCTTGGCTTTTGGTGGTTCCCAGCAATCTTTACTGTTCTTACAGCTGCATCACTCCAGTATCTGCTTTGTCATCACATGGCTTCTAGCCTCAGTCTTCTTTACCTGTGTCTGTATCCCTCTTATAAGGATACAAATCATTGGATTAGTGTTTGTTGTAATCCAATATGACCTCATATTAACTTGATTACATTTGCAAAGAACCTATTTCCAAATAAGGTCACACCCACAGGTACAAGATACTAGGACTTGAACATATGTTCAATGTTCACACGTTCAACATATGTTCATATGTAGGCACAATTCTATCCTTACAAGTCCCTATCAGGCTGTTGATGACAAGAAGGAGATAAAACCTTCTATTTAAAAAGGGTAAGATTACAATTAGAAATAAGTAATTGCTGAGATATTTAAAAATCTTTTTTAAAATAATAGTAATCTCTTTTCTTATTTTAATGTATTATTTTCTCTCAACGTTGTTTTGGTTTATGAAGGTGCCTTATTTAAAACTTTGGTAATATTGAAGTCACCTGTATTGGAAAATAATAAGGGTGGGGAATTCAGTTAGTACTTAAATAAACACATCAAAAGAAGATATGTCTCCTAAAATAATAAAATTTTCTCTCGCTTCTTTAAAAACCCTGCCATATTAGTAAATCAAGCTCATTCTTGAAGGAGTGTTCTTCAGATTGATTCTCCAGAAATCAGTGTGTTGCCATCTTGGAGCATTTGAAAATACTTAAGATTGGAAAAGAAAAAAGGAAGCAATTCTGAAGAAATGTTAAGGTGAATGAACAATGATGAGACTCATCAATTACTACCAATTACAAAGGAAAGTGAAAGATCATTTCACGTTATAGATAGGGACACAGATGATACAGTTTAAAAGGCAAGAATTGTCCATGGAGCACTGAGAACATGTACAGACAATAGTTGTAAAAAGAAAATTTAGAAGACAAAAGGGAAAGCAGAGATTAAATGACAGCAGTAGCCTATGGTGCTCATTAAACTTTGATCTCAGTTGACCTAGAGATGTTTATCTGTTCTTTTTTTTTAAAGTTTTTTCTTCATGCTTTAATTTATTTTTGAGACAGAAACAGAGCATGAGCGGGGGAGGGGCAGAGAGAGAGGGAGACACAGAATCTGAAGCAGGCTCCGGGCTCTGAACTGACAGCACAGAGCCCGACGCGGGGCTCGAACTCATGGACCATGAGATCATGACCTGAGCCGAAGTTGGACGCCCAACCGACTGTGCCACCCAGGCACCCCTATCTGTTTTTCTGCCTCCTAGCCAGACACATAGAGTAGGCATTTCATAAACATGAAGGGGAGAACCGGCGTCAGAATGAAGAGATAATGCAATTAGTAGGAAGAGTAGGCTTAAATTTTGGCGCTGCCACCTGTTGTGACTTTGGGCAACTTGAGCCTTCATAGTCCTTGTGTCCTCATTCGTGAAACAGGAGTTTTATTCCTTTTATCCTGTTTCTTAGGGTTGAGCAATCAATTGGTTTGAAACCAAGCAGCAGTTAATTTCATAATCTTTCTCATATTGACATTTCTTCATTACTTGCCTTGTTTCCCTTGGTTTTCATTCTTTTTTGTCATTGCCTGCCCCCCCCCCCCCATAATATATATTTGCTTCGGACTCTGATAAGGAACCCAGACTTAGATAAGATTTTTTTAAATGTGAGCTTTCTAAATAATCAGAATGTATACATATTAGACAAAATATGGATATCACAGATCATTTAGTGAGATGTTTTAAAAAGCAGTGAAAACACTGCAAACATAAAACAGTAACTACACAAAACCAAATCTATCAGCAAGTATAAATGTCTAAAATCACCCAAATTGAATTTTATTTATTTTTTTTTAATTTTTTTTTTCAATGTTTATTTATTTTTGGGACAGAGAGAGACAGAGCATGAACGGGGGAGGGGCAGAGAGAGAGGGAGACACAGAATCGGAAACAGGCTCCAGGCTCTGAGCCATCATCAGCCCAGAGCCCGACGCGGGGCTCGAACTCCTGGACCGCGAGATCGTGACCTGGCTGAAGTCGGACGCTTAACCGACTGCGCCACCCAGGCGCCCCCCAAATTGAATTTTAAAAAACCCCAAACCTAAATATATGTTGTATTTAAATAATGTTGCTCAGCAGTGTTGAAAATAATAGAGAAAGGCATATTGGGCTAATAATTTTTTTAAAAAGTCACAATTTTAACATTGAATTAAGTTCAACACATTACAATTAAGGAACAGAAAGTCATGTTGTAATGTTCAAGAATGCAACCCTTAGTGAAGATTTAATGGTTATGAATATGCACTAAGTAGCATAGTATTAAAATTCATTGAGAAAAGACTTGGAGAATTACGTGAAATAGTGAGAAATACATTAGTATAAGGAGACTTTAATTCACGTTTTCCAACCCACAGTAGCTCAAGTGGACAAAAGATAAATATATGGGAGATGTAAATGCTATAATTAATAAACTTATAATTGATACATATCAAGTGCTACAGGCTGAAAGTAGTTTTCCAGTGCCCATGGAATGTTCATAGAAGTATTTATATATGAGGGCACAAAAGAAAGTAAGTTCCAAATGTAAGAAATAAGGAACTTCTCTCATAATATATTATAGTAGGAAATAAACTTGTGAGATAGAAGGAATGTCTTACCACCCAGTACCTTTGTCTTCAATGTTAGATGGTTCTTATTGTAAAAATTAGTGTTGGAGATAAAGTTAGTCATGACTTCATTATAAAATTTTAAACTGTGTTAACACATCACTTCAAAATATATGAATCAAAATGGAAAAATTACAAAGACCAACAGAACTACAAAATATACTCTAAAATAGTTGGAAAATTTTATTACACATCTTTATAATTGATAAATGAAACACTAAGAAAAATAAGGGTATATAAAATTTGAACAGCACAAATAACGTTTGTCCTAATGAATATATCTGCACATTTGTGTTCAACAACTTTAAAATTCTCTTTCTTTTAAAGTCTTATGGGATATTTATGGAATTGACCATGTGCTAACCCTCAAAACTACCCCCAAGAAAATAAAAGGATTAAGTCATCTTTAAAAAAAAAATAAAACAACTGGTCATTTTTACAGATCACATTATCTGACCACAATGCAATTAAATCATTTAAAAATATAACAAGTTTGAAAAACACTGTATGTTTGAGAATTAAAAATAAATAAATAAACAACTTGGTTACAGGAGAAAGTGAAAATTAGAAGATATTTAATTAGAAAATATTTAAAAGTAAATGAAACTATGGATTAAAACTTGTGGAATGTAACTAAAGCAACATTTAGAGGAAAAGTTACAGCCTAAAATATTTAAGTCAGATAAGGGAAGCATTATTGAGCTATGCATTTAACAAGTTAAAAGGAGGACTGCAGCATAAATTCAAAGTTGAAAGAAATAAAGATAGCAGCAATAAACACAGTAAAGAGGCTCCAGGCAAAAATCAACCCTGCAAAGGTTAACCTCTGGCAAAATTGAACCAAAAAAAACAAATGTTAAGAGGGAGAGCAAGAACACACATATAAAGAAATTAATGTGGATATTGGAAACATGGATATTACAAAATACTAAATGTCAATGCATTTGAAAGTTCGTATGAAATAACTAAGTTCTAAATTAAAATTACCAAAATAACCCTAAAAAAATTAAAGTTCCAAAGAATTTTTTTGTTTTCAGTTTTTCACTTCAATTCTAGGTAATTAACATATAGTGTAAGATTGGTTTCCGGTATAGAATTCAGTGATTCATCACTTACATACAACACCCGGTGCTCATTACAAGTGCCCTCCTTAATATCCATCATCCATTTAGCTTATCCCCTGCCCATCTCCTTCCATCAACCCTGTCTGTTCTCTATAGTTCAGTCTCTTATTGTTTGCTTCCCTCTCTCTCTCTTTTTCCCTTCCCCTATGTACATCTGTTTTAAAACCCCAAAGAATTTTTAACTCAAACTGGCATAGTATTTCATTTTTTAAAGATTTTATTTTTAATTTTTTTTCTTCTAAGTATAATTTATTGTCAAGTTAGCTAACATGTAGTGTATACAGTGTGCTCTTGGTTTCAGAAGTAGATTCCCATGATTCATTGCTTACATACGACACCCAGTGCTCATCCCAACAAGTGCCCTCCTCAATGCTCATCACCCATTTTTGCCCCCTCAACCCGTCATCAACCCTATTTGGTCTCTGTATTTAAGAGTGTCTTATGGTTTGCCTCCCTCTCTGTTTGAAACTATTGTTTTCCCCTTCCCTTCCTCCATGGTCTTCTTTTGTTTCTCAAATTCCCCATATGAGTGAAAACATATGTCATCTTTCTCTGACTTATTTCACTTAGCGTAATACCCTCCAGTTCCATCTACACTGTTGCAAATGGCAAGATTTCATTCTTTCTCATCACCAAGTAGTATTCCACTGTATATATAAATCACATCTTCTTTATCCATTTATCAGTTCATGGACATTTGTGCTCTTTCTATAATTTGGCTATTGTTGATAGTGCTGCTGTAAACATTGGGGTACATATGCCCCTATGAATCAGCACTCCTGGTGTAGTATTTTAAAATCTAGGCCTAAATGTTTTATGGGCATATCTGTGAGACATACCAAAAGTAAAGTAGTCATCTTTTTTTTTTTTTTTAAGTTTATTTATTTTGAAAAAGAGAGAGAGCATGACCAGGAGAGGGGCATAGAGAGAGCGAGAAAGAGAATCCTAAGCAGGCTCTGTGCTAACAGCACAGAGAGCAACATGGGGCTTATTCCCACAAACCGTGAGATCATGACCTGATCCGAAATCAAGAGTCAGACGCTTAACCAGCTGAGCCACCCAGGATTCCCAGTAAATTGGACATCTTACGGACTCTTTGTAGATAATTAAAAATGAGGGAATGCTCATTTTATGAAGCTCGTTAACTGTGCTGTTCAAGGCATATATTTTCCATATATATATATATATATATATATATTTTAGTTATGATAAAACATTACATTTACCATCTTAACTCTTTTTAAGTGTACAGTTTAGTAGTGTTCAGTATATTCATTGTTTTGCAACAGCTCTGTAGAACTTTATCATGAAGCACTGAAATTCTATATCCATTAAAAACCAATTACACCTTCATCCTCCCACCAGCCCTTGGTAAATACCTTTCTACTTTTGTGATTTTGACTACTTTAGATACTTCATATGGTGGAATTATACGGTATTTGTCCTTTTATGACTGGCTAACTTTCCTTAGCATAATGTCCTCAAGGCTTATCTATGTTGTAGCATGTGACAGGATCTCCCTTTTTTAAGACTGCGTAATATTCCACTGTATGTATGTTCCATATTTTCTTTATCCAGTCATCTGTCAATTGCCGTTTGGATTACCGCTACCTCTTGGGTATTTTGAATAATGCTATGAACACAGGTATGCAAATATCTCTTTGAGATTCTGCTTTCCATTCTTTTGGATATATAGACAGAAGTGGGATTGCTGGGTCATATGGTAATTCTGTTTTAAAGTTTTTGAGTAGTTTCTGGCATTTTCCATAATGGCTGTACTATTTTACATTCCCATCAACAATGTCTAAGGTCCAACTTCTCCACATCCTTGCCAACATTTATTTTCTCTTTTAATAGTAGCCATCCTGATGGATGTGAGGTGGTATCTCATTATGGATTTGAAAGCATTTCCTTAATGACTAATGATGTTGAACATGTTTTCATGTGCTTCTTGGCAATTTGCATATCTTCATTAGAGAAATGTCTATTCAAGTCCTTTGCCCATTTTTAAATTGGGTTGTCTTCTGTTATTGATTTATAGAAGTTCCTTATATATTTTAGATATTAACCACTTATCAAATATATGATTTGCAAATATTTTCCCTAATTCCATAGGTTGCCTTTTCACTATATTGTTTCTTTTGACACAAAGTTTTAAAGTTTAGTGAAGTCCTATTTATCTTTTTTTTATTTTGTTGCTTGTGTTTTTGGTATCATATCCAAGAAATCATTGCCCAATCCAATGTTCTTAAGTTTTCCCCCTGTATTTTCTTCTAAGAGTTTAATAGTTTTAGGTCTTACATTTATGTCTTTAATCAAATTTGAGTTAATTTTGTATATGGTATAAAGTAACTTTATTCTTTTGTATGTGGAATCCAGTTTTCCTAACACCCTTTGTTGAAGACAGTACTTTCCCAATTGTGTAGTCTTGACATATGTGTTGAGAATCACTTGGTCATAAACGCAAGGGTTTATTTCTGAGCTCTCTATTCTGTTCCATTGGCCTATATTTCTGTCTTTATTTCAGAACCTATCTTAATTGCTGTTGCTTTGTAGCATGTTTTGAAATCTGGGAATATGAGGCTTCCAACTTTTTTCTTTTTCAAGATTTTTTTGGTTATTTTAGGTCCCTTGAGATTCCATATGAATTTTAGAATTTTTTTCCTCTATTTCTGCAAGAATTGTCTTTGGTATTTTGATAGCAATTGCATTGAATCTGTAGGTATTTTTGGATAGTGTGGACATTTTAGCAATATTGTTTTTCAATCCAATTTCAATTGGATTGAAATTGGATAGTAAATAGGTTTTTTAAATTTTCTTTTTGAATCGGTCATTATTGGTGTACAGGAATGCAATTGATTTTTGTATCATCAACTTTGCTGAATTTGTTTATTAGCTCTAATAGGTGTGTGTGTGTGTGTGTGTGTGTGTGTGTGTGCATATAATCTTTAGTTTTCTACAAATAATAGCATGACATGTGCAAACAGAGATCGTTTTAATTTTCTTCTTTTCCAATTCTTTTTTTTTTTTTTTGCCTTTTATTTCTTTTTCTTATCTGATTGCTCTGACTAGAAGTGCCAATACTATATTGAATAGAAGTATGGTGAGAGTGGGCATCCCTGGCTTATTTCTGATCATATAGCAAAATATTTCAGTGTTTCCCCTATTGAATACAATGTTAGCTGTGGGCTTTTAATATATGGCTCTTTTTATGTCGAGGTAGTTTCCTTCTGTCCCTGGTTTGTTCATTATTTTAATCATGAAGGGTGTTGAGTTTTGTCATCTTAAAAACTTATGCTAATACATGAGAATGAATGAATATACCTATATTAATAACATCCAACTCAAGACATTAGAATAGTAATTAACCTAAAGAAACTAAAATAAAGAATGAAAGGAGATATTAATGAAATAGATATAGGAACATTGTGGAACAAAGCACTAAATTCATCTGATTTTTTTTGAAAATGACAATAAAATGTAAAAAGTCATTAGCTAACTGAATAAAAAATACAAATACATAAAAGTGAGATTTCAGGGGTGCCTGGGTGGCTCAGTCGGTTAAGCGTCCGACTTCAGCTCAGGTCATGATCTCACGGTCCGTGAGTTCGAGCCCCACGTCAGGCTCTGTGCTGACTGCTCAGAGCCTGGAGCCTGTTTCAGATTCTGTGTCTCCCTCTCTCTCTGCCCCTCCCCTGTTCATGCTCTGTCTCTCTCTGTCTCAAAAATAAATAAACGTTAAAAACATTTTTTTTTCTTAAAATGAGATCTCAGAATAAACAGAGCAAGGAATTTAGAATTAGGACAAATCTGCCTCAATTCTATGAAGATAAATTTGGAAATGTGGATGAAATGCTTAATTTTCTAAGAAAATTAAAATTTCCAAAACTGGTCCTCCAAAGTACAGAAAATATAAACAGACCAGTTACCATAGAAGGAATAAAATTATTAAAGGGCTACCATTGCCCAACACCTGATAGGTCCAATAGAAGAATTTCACTACGTTTTCAAGGAAAAGGAATGTGCAGTGCTATTGCAGCCTCTCTATAACAAGAAAAAGAGAAAAAGCTTTGATATTAATTTTATGAAGTGAGTGTGGTTTTGATACATATCAGTAGTGCCTAGTGGTTAAGCATACAAGTTCCAGCCACACTCTCAGTCAGTCACTAAACCTTTGTGTCAGAGATTTAACTGTCCACCAAAATTCAACTTTCCTTTCCATAGAATATAGTTGTAACTAGACTAGGATTCCTGCTTAAGAATTTTATCAGCCCTCTTTCAGCTAGACTGTTTTCCAACCATGGGATGTGACTAGAAGTGATGTTTGCCATTTCAAGGCCAACACTTTAAGCAGTTACCCTCCTTGTGCAAGGCAGAATAATGTCCTGTCACAATCCTAATCCCTGGAACCTGCAAAGTTACACGGTAAGGGGAAATTAAATTGCTAATCCTTTGACCTTAAATAAGATTATCTTGGATAAGTTGGATAACTGGCAGGCCCAGTGTAATCACAGGGTCCTTAACAGTAGAAGAAGGAGGCAGAAAATCAGTGTCAGAGAGATGTATTGTGAGAAAGACTCAAATGGCCATTGCTGGTGCTAAAGATAGAAGGGATTCAGGAGTCAAGGAATGTAGGTAACCTCTAGAAGTTGGAAAAAGCAAAGAAAGAGATTCTCCCCAGGGCGCCTAGGTGGCTCAGTTGGTTGAGCATCTGACTTCAGCTCAGATCAGGCTCTCATGGCTGGTGGGTTTGAGCCCCGCATTGGGCTCTGTGCTGACGGCTCAGAACCTGGAGCCTGCTTCAGATTCTGTCTTCCCTCTCTGCTCCTCCCCTGCTCGCATTCTGTCTCTCTCTCTGTCAAAAATAAACAAACACTAAAAAAGTTGAAAAAAAGAAACAGACTCTTCCTTAAAGCCTCCAAAAGGAATATAGCCCTGCCAACACCTTGATTTCAGCCCAGTGAGATTCATTTCTGACGTGTGCCCCCAGATTTGTAAGAGATTAAATTTGTATTGATTTAAGCCACGATGTTTGTGGTAATTTATTTAGTTAGCTAGTTAGTTTAATATGAAATTTATTGTCAAATTGGTTTCCATACAACACCCAGTGCTCATCCCAACAGGTGCCCTCCTCAATGCCCATCACCCACCCTCCCCTGCCTCCCACCCCCCATCAACCCTCAGTTTGTTCTCAGTTTTTAAGAGTCTCTTATGGTTTGGCTCCCTCCCTCTCTTTTTTTTTCTCCCCCTCACCCATGGTCTTCTGTTAAGTTTCTCATGATCCACATAAGAGTGAAAACCTACAGAGAAAGACAGATACCATATGTGGTAATTTATTAAAGCAGCCGTAGGAAATTAAAATTCTCCTCCACTCTCCTTTTCCTCTTTTGCTAGTAGGATGCATTTGGCAGTGAAACCCTGGGTGATGGTTGAGCCAAGATGGAAGGATCGTGGGCCCCTGAGTCACCAAGTAAAGCAGTCACCTAACAACACACACTTTGGACTCTTATGTGAGAAATAATCCTCTTCTGTATTTTAAAGATGACAATTATTACAACTGTTTACCCTATCCCAATGAGTACAACTCTGCACCTCAGTTTTCTTGTAAAAAGAGAGAGAGAGAGAGAGAGAGAACAGCAATAGTAGCTATCTCAAATAGTTATTGTGAAAAGTAAATGTTACTGTATCTACAGTGTTTAGAATAATTCCTGACACACAATAAATGTGATATAAATGTTGTCATTAAGATTGCACAACACATGCACACATACACAAAATTTATAGTATCTCTTGAATATCGATGCAGCATTCTAAAAGATTGGCTAAGTGGTAGATAAATCCAGCAATACACTGAAAGAATAATAGCTATGGCCCAGGAGTGGTTTATTTCAAAAATGTAAAAAAGTGAAATATTAGTAAATTTGTTAACGTCATTCACAATTAGCAATGAGTAGAAACTAGTTCCTTTCTGGCTCATAAATTAGTGAAAATTTTTATGTCTTTTTTGGGAGAAGGTCATTATTTTTTCATAATCACTGTGGAATTCATTCAGTGCTCCAACAACAATGAAACACTATAGATTGTGAAAACTAGCTCAGATGTTAAAATTCTGCTTTTGTTTTTGTTTTTCCTCTATCAAGAGTTCAGAGGATGTGTCAAATTGTAGCTGCCTAATTCTGTTATGGATGTTTTTTTCTAGCATCAGGGCCCTGAGCATATGTATTAATGCAATTAGTGTAAGACTAGAAATATGGTATATAAATTAACATACTTCTTTTACATATCATGCTAAAATTAACCACAAATAGAAATACTGTCTCCATTAATATTTATTTAGTAGCATTATACACAGGTGCTTTGAACATGTGCCACCAAATAGAGGAGTTATTGATTCTTTGATACCAAAATATTTTTAAAAAATAATTTGATGTTGTAATGGAGTGAAGATCATGTTTGTGAAAGAAATAGCGCAGTCCAGAATTTCTACCTTTGGAATGTTAAAGGATAAAATGCTCTCTGGGGAGAGAGAGTGCATCCTTGGTGTATACTTCTTGCTGACATTGGTTTTGTTGATATGCTTTCCTGAGTTTTAGGCCTGGGAGGAGACTTTGGTCTGCTGAAATATTCTGCAATGGGCATTTTCATCTTATTTCTTCTTATAAAAAATGGAGGCCTGTGTTCAGCCTCTGAAATAGAAAAAGTCTAAATAAGGCCAAAATTGAGACATAAATATAGCTTCTGCCGTGTTTTAGTAGCAAATGACATAACAACAACAACAAAAAAAAACTATATGAAGTTTAGGCCAATCAAATATACCCAATATTCATAAAAGAAACCAGTCTCATCTTTCTTACTACCTGCTCTTTTTTAATGAGTAATATTTTCTATAACATGCAGGATATGTTCTATCCTCTTAAAATCAAACATTGTTTTGGTAGGAATTAATTAGAATTAGTGATCTGTAGAGGTGATAGGTAAGAATGGGAAGAGTGGGAGGAAGGAAAAGGATTTATGGTTTTGAAAGACAAAAAAGAAAATAGATAAGCAGATTAAAACAAGTCAATTGTATTCGTAAGAGCTTCCCAAGACCTATATGGTCAAACCCAAGCCAGAATAAGGATTTGGGGAAATGCTGACTATCACCCCTGGAGACAAGTATGATTGGGGCTTCTATACAAAAGCTTTCCAAATATCTAGATAGGGTAAAATATATTTGGGGCCAACACATAAGACGTAAAGCTGAGTAATAGAAACCATCACTGTCATGATTTTGTGGTCTTAGGGTGAGGAGTTTGGTAGGAATCAGATATAATAGACCATCCTTGGCATGTCAGTATAAGGGAGTATTTTCTAACTTCTAAGTTTTATTTCTTATTGCCTGTTAACACATGGGCCCTCTTTGGTGTTAACCCTAACAAAAGCCGCTGGGGTTTAGAGTGACCTCAAAGAACTCTGATTACCATATCATTCTTGGTATAAGGGAAACTTGTAGATATAACAGGACAGACTTTTGTTTGAGACTTATAGACATCCTCCTCCTGGTCTTTGCTCTATAGTCATTGTTGCTACACTTGTTTTAAGTTAGGAGCTGCCAAACCCACAGGGATGTTTCAGTTGGGCTATTCTGAACCGAAGTAGGACATTCTACAACTCTTGATTCTTGTTGGTCCAAACTGTAGGGTGTGGCTGGGACAGAGAACTACTCCTCTCTATTGTTTTTCAGCTGTCTTATAAAGCATCTGCTTGTGGCTGATTGCTATTTTACTGTTTTCTACGGTTGACTTGGTTTCTAGTTAAAATCACTTAGCTTCACAGTTAACCTATGAAGAAGCAAAACCCTGAGATCACTGTCCTTTTGTTAGGTCAGTGCAGGGCCTCTCCTGGATTGGCCAGACCAAACCTATGTATCCTGCTGTCTTGTTTCTTAGAGTGTCTGTCCCTGATGAGGCACTTTGCCTTTCAAAACAAAGTTAAGTTTATGTCAAATTTATCTCAATGAGAAATTCAGCACACACTGTCCCTTAAGAGTAATTGGAAATCATTATGGTATTACACTGCTTTTAAAACCATAGGTCCCTGTCCTTGTCTGTGTCCCTAAATAGTTAGGTAGATACTTATTGGTTTCTCTATACCAACTGAGTATCACAAACTGTACTTAACCTTTTGGTACTTCCTTATTTCCTTCAGATCCTTGACTTGACACTCTAAATCAAATGGAGAAATAGAAAATGAAATTCACAGATACAAACAAGTATTTTCTATAGACTGCACTATGATCAGTAAGCTAAGTATATATGTATCTTAAATATTTTATCCCAATTCTTTGTTTTTCAATGTAGACAGTATTAAAGGTACTTTCCAATGAGAAATTCTTCTGACTTTGAGTCATATCTAAACAGTACATCATATATTATTCACTAAGGTAGAAAGACTGATCCTATTTCCCAGTTTCCAACTTTATGGAAACTTTAAAGTGGAGACAACTTGCAATACAGAACTTTCCTCTGTCTCAAACGTTTTTAAAGTGACTTGGGTTTTGAATATTTATTTTTTCTCAGTTTAAGTTTTACCCAACTTTTAACTTTAAAGTAACAAGACTTTCTCTCCCGACTTAAATAACATCTTACCACATTCTTTCACCATGGTATTACACATAAATATGTATTTTCTTCTGTCATTGAAATTATAAGGTTTAAGAAAAATTTCTACTAAAATAATTTACAGTTGCTGCAGTAGTTATTTTTCCCTCTAGCAGCCTCCAGGAGTGTGCCAGAGAAATTAATTGAAGCAATTTATTTTAATCTAGCATTGTTCTACACACACACACACAAAGTGATACTTGTGTGATATGCATTCAACAAAATATACAATAATAATACAATTTCTGTTTTCTTTATTGCTTCCATTTTTAGGGCAAATAAAAAAAACTACATTTTCTTAGATGTCTGGGTGGCTAAAATAGGATTTAGAATAATTCTCATATTACATTTATGAAAATGAAAGAAAATAAATACACATGGTGGCCCCCTGCTGAATAAAGAGGAGACTTAAAACATCAGAATGTTTAGTGTTTTGAAAGGTAACAAAAAGAAAGCTGAAAATCTTTCTGTACCATATCTACTTAGCCATTATATCTAATTACCTGGTTGGTTGCTGTCTTTCCCTCGATTTGGTCAGTACTTTAGATTTTGCAGGTGAATTTGGGGGCGATTTAACTTTGGGTGGCTTCCTACTCTCTGTTGCTAGTTCTGCTGAGATGTTTCTTCGTTGAGTCAACAAATTTATCTCAGCCATTTCAGCATGAATCAAAGCTGAGATCCACTCTTTTTCTGATTTAAAGAACAGGGGTGGGCATAAAGGTTATAATTATCATGTTGACTAGAAACGCAGGATTGGTTCTTTTATCCAGCACTCTAGTGTGAAAGGCTGGTATGGTAATCCGTTTTCCAAGTAGGCATTTATTCATGAGTCAAGGTTTCTGCAGAAAAATTGGTTCACATCAACCTGATTTCTATTGACCTGTGATACTATAGAGTGCCCCAAGCTGTTAGCTCACTGAGGCACTTGTCCCTGAATGGCAGTGGAATTCTTTTTAAATATTGAGTACAAAACCCAGCCTTTCAGGCTGCTGCCAAATAAAAGAAAGCATATCTACACAAAATAATAAGTACAATATAATCTCATTAATTACAGACTAATAGTTAAGTAGTAAATAGTTATAAGATGTCTATAAAGATATTTACCAAAGTAGTCACTGAAATGATGTCTGTGATGATTTTATTCATTATTATTCTTCCTTTCTCATATTTTTTTTCTGGTTCATTTGGGTTTTTCCCCTCAACAATAAGTACTTAATTACTTGTGTATATTTTTAAGTTACATTCTTAAAAAGAAAAAATAATCATCAAAGACTCCTTGCCCCCAAATACTTCTTAATTGTTTGCCAAGTAGTCTTGAGTTCCTGGGTAAAGTACTATTGCCAAAATTCTCCCCATTTAAGAATATTAGTCTATCTCTAACACATCCATATTTCCTAACTTTTATTGGTGCAGATTCTCAAAAAGTAGCCCCCAGACCAGCATTATCAGCAGCTAGGAACTTGTTAGAAATGCAAATTCTCAGGCCCTGCCCACCTCAGAAGTTTTGCCTCAATCTGATGACGAGCTAGGTTTGAGGGAAGCCACTCTATGCTATTTATGGCTGGCCCACATGGGACTGGTATATGTTTTCATGGAACAGGCCACACAGGCCCAAAAGGAGGCTGAGAGATGACTGAGTTGATGGTTTGGGTGGGGAACTGGCAGAGCTGTTAGAATCTAGAACTTGGAAGGCTGTGCAATAGCCACCCATACCAGAGAAAGGAAACAGGCTCTGTGTTCACGGTTCACGGTAGGCCAGAAAATATACTCAGGGAGACACCTCGGTGTATGGACTTAGGAGAAGAAGCACAAGCCAGCCCTGGACACACGTGTTTCACACCACCCAAAGCAGTTTAGTGTGGGGCATACCAAATTTGGGGTCACTGAGTGACCAGTTGCATACAGTCAGTTATAGAGGACTACAGAGACTCTGATACCGAAGTACTAGGGAAATAATATTGCAACATTATCTTTGCAAATCCAAGGTAGAAAACTTCATATATTGGCGCATTCACACTTTCTGACAATAAACTAAGCCCAGTGTTTGCAAATGCTTATTTTAATCTCACCTTTTGTGCTGGCATGAACCAGCCACTGTAGAACTTCCGCCAGGGAATCAGTACGTAAAACGTTACAGAGCTTTGCCAGAATCTGACAGAGAATATTAGAATTACAGAGTGAGCAAATAAATGGTGTGTTACAAGATTTCCTTTACTGTCTCCACAATCTTATCGCCCAAATGTCACTCTGTACCCACTGCTCAATTAAATCAATTGGGATTTTAGCCTGGGAACCAGATTTCAAAGAGAAAACAAACAAAAAATCAATACAAGTAATAGTTTGGGTTAGGTAATACCCAAACTATTTGTTTTGTCTGCTCAGTATCCACATCTTCCGGAGGGGTAATTCACTTTCCTTCTTTTTGGGGAATGGATCCTTTCCCACTGCACCATGGGGTTCTAATTGGGATTTTCCAGTCACACAACTGTATCCCTGCTGTACCGTGGTGGGTGAATCTAGCTGGAGTCATTTTTCCTCAGTTCCCTAAACACAGTGGCTGGTCCAATGGGCTAGGAATATAATTCACTTTTGGCAGTCAGTATCCTTCCTTGACGTGTGTGTGTGTGTGTGTGTGTGTGTGTGTGTGTGTGTGTGTTTTAAATTCAGAGCTAGGGTCTGATATGTGGAAGATAGAAGAGATAAATATATGAAATAATTCTAATAAAAATGGACTATAATAAGCATTAAAGTACAAAACTTTAAGCACAACTAATGATGTTTCCAGTTTGATTCTAAATTGTGTCTGTTCTTAGAATTTAGACATATCTGAAATTCAGTCCTATGTATCCAGCTGCCTACCAAATGTATCCACCTAGATATACTATAGATACTTTGAACCCAAATTATCTAAAACTAAACCCATCTTCTTCTTTCTAAAACCTGCTCCACACTTGGTTCCTCCTGGTTCCCTTACCTCGATGGACAGCTCTGGCATACACTGAATATATGTCCAAGCCAGACCCTGAGATTCATCCTGGATGACTCCCTTGCACATAAAGTATGCTGCCAGACAACAAGTTCAGTAAATTCTTTCTTCTAAATATTTCTCAAATCTCTCCATTTCTTTTTATCTCCACACCCTTGGCCCAGTCTAAACTATCATCGATTCTCGCTTGAGCTTCTGCAACATCCTTTTCCCTAGCGTGCCTGAAATCTTTCCTTTTTTAAAAATTTATTATTGAAGTATAGTTGACATACAACATGGTGTACAACATAGTGATTTGACAGTTCTATACGTTACTCGATGCTCACCAAATTAATGTAGGCACCATGCAACATTATTATAATATTGTTGGCTACAATCCCTATGCTGTACTTTTTATCTCCATGACTTATTTATTTTATAACTGGAAGTTTGTATTTCTTAATCGTCTTCACCTATTTTGCCCATCCTCTTACCCACTTACCCCCTGGCAACTACTAGTTCTCTGTATTTCAGAGTCTGTTTGGGGGCACCTGGGTGGCTCAGTCAGTTGAGCGTCCGACTTCAGCTCAGGTCATGATCTCACGGTTCCTGAGTTTGAGCCCCGAGTCGGGCTCTGTGCTGACAGCTCAGAGCCTGGAGACTGACTCAGATTCTGTGTTTCCCCCTCCCTCTGCCCCTCCCCCACTCACACTCCATCTGTCTCTCTCTCTTGAAAGTAAATAAACATTAAATCATTTTTAACCAAAAAAGAGTCTGTTTTGTTCATTTGTTTTGTTATTCATATTCCATATGTAAGTGAAATCATATGGTATTTTCTTTCTTTGTCTGATTTATTCACTTAGCATAATACCCTCTGGGTCCATCCATGTTGTCACAAATGGCACAATCTCACACTTTTTTATGATGAAACAACAGTCCATTGTATATATGTATATGTATGTACATATAAGATATGGTGTGTATGTATGTATATATGTATCTTCTTCATCCATTTATCTATCAATGGACACTGGAGTGGCTTCCATATCTTTGCTATGGTGAATAATGCTGCAATGAACATAGGGGGGCGTACATCTTTTTGAATTACTCTTTTCATTTTCTTTGGGTAGTGGAATTACTGGATCATATGGTATTTCCAATTTTTAATTTTTTGAGGAAACTCCATACTGTTCTTCACAGTAGCTGCACCAATTTGCATTCCCACTAACAGTGTACAGGCATTCTCTTTTCTCCACATCCTCACCAACACTTGTTATTATTGCCTTTTTGATACCAGCCATTCTGACAGGTGTGGTTTTGATTTGCGTTTCACTGATGATGAGTGATACTGAGCACATTTCCATGTGTCTATTGGCCATCTTTGGAGAAATGTCAATTCAGATCCTCTGACATTTTTTTAAATGTTTATTTATTTTTGAGAAAGAGAGAGAGAGAGAGAGAGAGAGTAGGGGAGGGGCAGAGAGAGAGGGAGACAGAATCTGAAGCAGGCTCCAGGCTCTGAGCTGTCAGCACAGAGCCCGATGGGGGAGCTCGAACTCATGAATGTGAGATCATGACCTGAGCTGAAGTCGGATGCTTAAGCAACTGAGCCACCCAGGCACCTCCCTCTGCACATTGTTTTAATAATATATTTTTACCAAATATGTGCCTGACACATTTACATAATACTTTTTCTCCAACATTTTTAAGCCATGTGCTCTTTGGTTTTTTGTTCATTTGTTTTTAATGTTTATTTATTTCTGAGAGAGAGGGAAAGAGAAAGTGGGGGAAGGACAGACACACACACACACACACACAAACAGAGAGAGAGAGAGAGAATATCACAAGCAGGCTTCACATGGAGCCTGACATGGGGCTCGATCTCACAACTGTGAGATCTTGACCTGAGCCAAAATCAAGAGTTGGACGATTAACAGGTGCCCCTCCTCTGTCAGTTTTGTAATTGCATTGTTTGGCTTTTTGATGTTGAGTTGTATATAACCCTTTATTGGATATATCATTTGCAAATATATTTTCCCATTCATTAGGTTGCCTTTTTGTTTTGTGGATGGTTTCCATTGCTGTGCAAAAGCTTTTTATTTTGGTGTAGCCCCAGTAGTTTATTTTTGCTTTTGTCGTTTGTTTTTGTCCTCCTTCCATGAGGAGACATATCCATAAATATATTGCTAAAGCCAATGTCCAAGAGATTACGGCCTATGCTTCCTTTTAGGAGTTTTATTATTTCAGGTCTCACATTTTGGTTTTTAATCCATTTTGAGTATATGTTTGTCTGTGGTGTAAGAAAGTGGCCCCGTTTCTCTGTTTTTCATGTTGTTATCCAGTTTTCCCAATACAATTTGTTGACTGTCTTATCCCCATTGTATATTCTTGCCTCCTTGGTCATGGCTTAACGGGCCATATAAGCATGGGTTTATTTCTGGGCTCTCTATCCTGTACCATTGATCTATGTATCTAATTCTGTGCCAGAACCATACTGTTTTGATTACCATAGCTATGTGATATGTCTTGAAATCTGGGATTGTGTTATACCTCCAGATTAGTTATTTCCCAACATTGCTTTGACTATGCAGGGTCTTTTGTGGTTCCATAAAATTCTAGTATTATTTGTTCTAGTTCTGTGAAGAATGTTTTTGGTATTTTGATAAGGATTGCAATGAATCTGTAGATTGCTTTAGGTACTATCGACATTTTTAGCAATATTAATTCTTCCAATCCATGAGCATAGAATATCTTTCTATTGTTTTTGTCAATTTCTTTCATCAGTGTCTTATAGTTTCAGAGTATAGCTCTTTCACCTCCTTGGTTAAATTTATCCCTAGGTATTTTATTATTTTTGGTGCAATTATAAATGGGATTGATTTCTTAATTTCTTTTTCTGATACCTTGTATTAGAAGGTGATTTTTATATGTTAATTTTGTATGCTGTGACTCTACTGAATTCATTGATTAGTTCTAATAGTTTTTTGGTGGAGTGTTTAAGGGTATATAGTATCATGCCATCTGCAACTAGTGGAACTTTTACTTTTTCCTTACCAATCTGGATGTGTTTTATTTCACTTCTTGCTGATTGCTGCCACTAGGACTTCCAGCACTATGTTGAGTAAAAGTGGTGAGAGTGGCCATCCTTGTCTTGTTCTTGATCTTAGAGGAAAAGTTTCAGTTTTTCACCATTGAGTATTTTGTTAGCTGTGGGTTTTTCATATGTGGCCTTTATTACATTGGGGTATGTTCCCCAATGTAGTTTTGTTGAGAGTTTTTAATCACAGATTGATGCTGTATTTTGTCAAAACCTTTTTCTGAATCTATTGAGATGATCATATGGTTTTTATCCTTACTCTTGTTAATGTAATATATTGCATTGATTTGCAAATATTGAACAACCTTTGCATCTATAGACTAAATCCCACTTGATCATAGTGAATGGTCCTTTTGATGTGTTGTTGAATTTGGTTTGCTAATATTTTGTTGAGGAATTTTACATATGTGTTCATCAAAGATATTGCCTGTAATTTTGTTTTTGTTTTTGTTTTGTTTTGTTTTGTTTTGTTTTGTTTTTGTAGTGCCTTTGTCTGATTTTGGCATCAGGGTAATGCTGGCCTCATAAAATGAATTTGGAAATTTTCCTCCCTATTTTATTTTTTGGAATAGTTTAAGAAGAAAAGGTATTAACTCTTCTTTAAATGTTTGGTAGAATTAATCTGTGAAGCCATCTGGTCTTGGACTTTCATTTGTGGGGAGATTTTTTTATTACGGATTCAATTTTGTTAGTAGTAATCAGTCTGTTCAAATTTTCTATTTTGCTTCCTGGTTCAGTTTCGAAAGATTGTATGTTTCTAGGAATTTATCCATTTCTTCTACATTATCAAATTTGTTGGCATATAAATTTTCACAGTATTCTCATATAATTTTTTGTATTTCTGTGGTGTCAGTTGTTATTTCTTCTCTTTCATTTCTGATTTCACTTATTTGAATCCTTTCTCGTTTTTTCTTGATGAGTCTGGCTAAAGGTTTATCAACTAAAATATTTCTTGAAGTATTATTAATTCAACAGATATTTGTGTTTGTTATTGATCTAGATGCTGGAGATACAGAATTGAAATTAAAGGGCAGAAAAATCCACTGCCCTATATTGAACTTTGTTATATTATTAAGATTTTTGTCCTCAATAATGCAATATACTAGAGGAGAGTATAAATTTGCTCCTAATTTCACAATAAATCAATGGCCATGGCAAAAAAAGAAAAAAAGCCCTATGGTATTCCCTAGGCCACTCTGCCTCTAATGGGTTTTTCATCAACATGGTGATCGCACATTGCTCCCAGCTTCTTCTAATTTATAGATCTCTCAGTGATCAACTTTGAGAGAATATAATTCTCCTTTCAGTGAGAGGAAGTAGAATATGTACTTTATGGAATCCTCCTGATTTCTTTTCATTGAGTTTTTTTTTGATGGTACCTAATATATTGGTGGGTGAATTTGGTCTGCTAAATCCTGATTTTAGGATTTGAGGTTATAGATCTAGAGTAGCCCCTACTGAGGGCTAGAGTACCCTACTCTCTTTTCAGGTGTGACTTTCTGGGGTTTCAGTTGAGTTCCTGGTGTGTTCAGTAAGGTCTCTCCACTCTGCCAGACCAGAACACCAGCGTCTCTAAGCAATGTCCTACTTCCCACTAGCTCTCTTCTTCCAGGTCTCAGAATATCATCCTGTGCATATGTAACTTATACTGAACTAAAGACTTGTGGAACCCTATACAGATTTCTGGAGCTCATTCTCTCCACAGATTCCTCCTTTTTAGTATCTTATTTGTAAATTCCAGCCACTTCAGAATGCCCAAGCTCTAAACTCTTTTTTCTCTACCTAGTGAAGCTGTTACTTCTGTTATTGTTCTGTTTAGGCTTCCCCCTCTCTGTGCCATGATTAGGAGTAAGCCCAGGCTGAAATCTAGGTTGAAAGTGGAGATCTTCTCAATGGTTTCCCTTCTTTCTATCAACCATCATAAATCTACACTGTCTGTTGCCTAATGCTTGAAAATAGTTTGTTCATGTATTTTTCCCGGTTATATAGTTGTTTACAGCAGGAAGCTAAGTCTTGGAATTAACCTAACATTTTGGAAGCACAGTACCTCCCTTGCAATTTTGCCTCCCCCTTCCAAATTAATTCTGCATATTGTATCTAGAGTGACTTTTCTAAAGTCCAATCTGACCTTTTAATTCTTATACTTACAAAGTAATTTCAGTATAACTCAGTGTTTAAAATTTTACTCTACCTTCCCATAGTACTTCAGATGAATCTGAACATTTCAATATGGCTTATAATATCTTTTATTTCTGGTCTCTGCATAAGTCTCCAACCTCATCTCTTGCAGCTTTCTCCCTGCACTCTGCATCAGCCATATTGTTTTTAATTCCTTGAATAAACAGCGCTCTCACCTCTTAGCCTTTAGATATGAAGGTCTCTCGTCTGAGAATGATCTCTTCCATACTTCTATTCATCTTCTAATTATGTCTTAAACATTCTTTACGTTTCTTTCCCCTTGAAGACTCTCTCAGCTCCAAAATCTCCTCCTATATGTTCTTAACAACACCTGCACAATCTCTCTCATAACCTATGTGAGTGAAGGAATGAGCTATATCCCCAAACTCTAGTATTTTGTCATTGATATTAGATATTTGTAAAGTAAATGAATGTGTTTGGCAGTCTTTTTGTGCCAATAGTAAAGAGACTTATTTCTATAAATTCGAGATTTTGAGGAGGAAATCTAAAAACGAGATATGAACAGACACAGAGTTCTGTTTTTCTTTTCCCATAAAGTAATAATTGTAAAACTGTACAGTCTTTCATACACACGCTTGCACAAACATTTCTTGACTTTACGGCCATTCAGAGTTACCAGCTTGGATAGTAGGAAATTGGAAGATATTTCATTTTTTTTTTTTTTTTGAAAGCATGGAAGGTTGGAATACCACCAAGATGAGATTTATTTTTAGGACTCATTTATACAAGCCAAAAAACTTTGGTAAGACCTATTTTCTCACTTTACTCCCTCTCTTTTCATTTATTTAACAAATAGCCACCAACTGTTAGATAAAATGCCATGCTGTGTGTGCCAGTTAATAGTTTTCAAGCAAAGTGATGAGTGCTGAGGAATCAGTTGTAACAAGATAGACAGGATGCCTTCTTTCAAAGAGTACGTTTTAGTAGATTTTGTATTAATGTCCAGTTAAGTCAAAATCTGTGAGGTAGAAGATGCATTTGAGAGGAAGGCTTTTTAAATAGATGCCCAAAAGCCCAGTTCTATAAGATCATGTTGCTGGTCTATTATTTGATGTGCATAAAGAAGGAAGACAGTCTTACTAAAACTGTACTCAGTTTATCATTTGGTTGAGTTGAGGACCTATATAGTTAGCTGATTTTCTATAGTTCCACTTTGATCTTGGTAGAACTTTTCTTTTTAATGTTTATATTCAACAGTCAATAAATACTTAGTAATTACTAGGTGCCCAGCACTTATCTAGGCACAGAAGATAAAGCAGTAACCAAGACAGATGAGTATGAGATCCATAAGACTTAAATTTTGGTGTGAGTGGAGCAAGGAAGCAGAGACAGTACTGAAACAGATAAATAGAAACATATCACATAGGGCATGCGTTATGCAAAAAATAACAAAGAGTAATAGTATAGAGAGTGACTAGGTAGCGACTTTGGATGGTCAGGGAAAGTATTTTTAAGTGATATTTAAACTGAGACTTTAATGAGTAGAAGGTGACCACTGAGGATCAAAGAGAAGGAAAGTCCCTAAGGGTGGAAATGAGCGAATTTTAGAGGATCTATGGTGCCAGATGGTAGTGGGTAGACAGACAGTGATTCTGAAGACTCTATGTAAATAGAAAGTCTTTAGCCAGAATCATCAGGAAATCATGTATAACCGCAACGCATGTCTTCAGATACTCTATCCTCTTCTCCCTTCCTTTTATTTTCCTTCCCAATTTTAATCATCAGCATAATTATACCCAATGCCACTGTTATGTTTTATTTTTAAAATAGTTCCTTATCAGGATTATTCAATAATAACCCTAATAACATGCTCTGCTATTTGTAATTGCTACTACAGACTTATTTATAACTGCTATCAAAGTCATCATTATGGTATTTTCACCTTTAATTTATTGTAGTGAGTCTTTTGGCGAGGCAATGTGGAGGTAACCAAGAGGATCTAAAGAAGGAAAACAGATACCAGCTGATTGGTTTATTCTTGATTATATGTCATTCTCAGAGATAATTGTGGCTGGAAAGAACCTTCCAGTAGTCTGATATGGCATATTACTATAAATATAACTAAGTTTATAACCCCAGGCAGAGTAGGTTTGAGGAAACAGTTTTCCACAGATAAGAGAGAGATGGATGTTGATTGGAGGAATCTCTGCCTTAAAATATGTACAGGAAATATATAGCTAATGGCAAGAAGTAGTGCCTTTCAAGCATTGGGAAGAATGCTAAAGAATGATAAAGAGAAACGTGGGAAGAACAGGGCTGAGCTTGTTCAGCAAATGCCAAGTTCTTCATTATGCCTAAACCAAAGGTTAGGTTTCCATAACAGTGACGGGATTCCAGGGAGAAAACTGGAAATAAAAATAGAAGTAGGCCCTGGATTTCAGGCTAAGTGGTTTTAAATCAACTCAGTTGTCAAGGGGGAGCCACTAAAGAGTTTTAAGGATGTTAGTAATGTGACTTTTTGTATGTTCATGCTGTTCCTAAGTTATGGATTTAAAAAATCTGCCTCTTACTTTGATTTCCTGATCCAGATAGTTTGGTATGCAAATGGTGTTCTCTTTGACGTCGGTCTTGGTACTCATCACCTCTGAAGAACAAGAGCCAGCAGTAGAGCATGCCTTTGGAGATGACAGTGGCTCTTTTACCTTAATTTCTTCCTAAATCAAAGGCATAATATAATCAATATGCATTTGTATCCACTCACATTTTCTATGAAAGTTGAATATAAAATGAATGAGAAATATTATAGCTAAATAAGAGGCAGACATAAAAGTAAAGAGGGGTCGGGGCGCCTGGGTGGCGCAGTCGGTTAAGCGTCGGACTTCAGCCAGGTCACGATCTCCTGGTCTGTGAGTTCGAGCCCCGCGTCAGGCTCTGGGCTGATGGCTCAGAGCCTGGAGCCTGTTTCCGATTCTGTGTCTCCCTCTCTCTCTGCCCCTCCCCCGTTCATGCTCTGTCTCTCTTTGTCCCAAAAATAAATAAACGTTGAAAAAAAAATCTAATTATCAAATATTTTCATTTAGATACAGACCACATAGTGAGATATTATTTACTTTTGGTGAAGACATTTTAAACCCTTGGTTTCAACCCTTGGTTAAACAACAAGATAATAATTTTTAAATGTTTGATGTGTAACCTTTATTTATCTAGCTGCTCCAGATAACAACAAACTGATACCACATGAGATTTTCTGTTAAGTTAGGAAGATTTCTCTTTCATGACAGGAAGAAGACACTCAAAAGATTTCATGCAGTGTCTGTGAAGACACTACATGTTGTGAACTGCTGTCTCCTTGCTCTGCTGAACAGCAACTGAGAGCTAGAGAATTAGAGGTCAACTAAATTACTTCCCTTGATTAACTGGAAGAGGAAATAGAAAGGCTATTTTCTTGTTCTGGGAAGTAAATGTACTCTGAAATTTAGAATTTTTTAAAAAGGTTAGAAGAGCTTTAAGTTCAAGAAGAGTTATAGAAGACTTAGATCTGTGTGCTTATTCTAAGAAAGGCTTTTAACCTTCAGAAGTGAGTGATATTTCAGACACAAAGACGCAACTGGCTGAATATGTCAACAACTGGGGACTGTGATGATTGGAATTGATAGAACAATATTGAACTATTGACATTTAGTGAAAGTAAAGCTATACCGTATGTAGATGCATTCTTCTGTTAAAGTTTATTATATAAAAAGACTTCTTGTTTTAGGGAATAACAATACATATTTTTTTGGTTCAACTCTCCCACTGGACACAACTAAAAAGGCAGATTAAAATAAAAAAAATTAAAGCTGTCAAGGAGTGAATAAAGTAGGAATTAATAGGCCAACATAAAGGGCAAGTGAGAAGCCTGAGTTGTGGGGAGTACAGTAGCCATTTGTGGCCTGAGGTCATTGTCAGATCCTGAAGAGTGAAAACTTTTCTTGTGACAGCTTAAAAGGTCCTGAAAGCCTGAAAGACAAGACTCAAAGCTCAGGACCCAAATAAGGGCCAACACAGGACTACACCCTGAAGGTAAAGGTGACCTAGAAGTGCAATGGTCCTTGAAGAAATACAACCTGAGATCAAGCTTTGAACTTCATTTAAGTTGGTCTAGGGTGGTAAGGCGTCTGGGTTCCTACAGAAGCAAGCACCAAGTTTTCTTTGGAAAAAAGTCCTTTTGTCATAAGCTTCAGATTCCTACAAATAACTTTCATACATAATATCCAGCAGCTAAGTCATGAGGCAAAAAGAAATTATAATGCAAATTAGAAAAAATTTTAAATTAATGCTGATAGCAAAAATTACAAAAGCAGTGAAAGCAGTCCTCAGAGAGGAATTTATAGCTAAAATATATATATCAGAAAGACCAAAGGTGTCAGATAAAGAACAATAAAATAAAGTACATGTATGGAAAGAAGGAAAAGGTAACATAAATTAACAAAATGGAAAAGACAGATACAACATAGAGGATCTACAAAACCCCCCAAATTAATTCTTTGATATACTAATAAAATTGATAAACTTCTGTTGGAAAACGAAGACGTAGATTAACAAAACTGAAAGGTAAAAGGGTACATCTTACAGATGTTGCATATATTTAAAATATAAGGTTATTATGTATACCATTATCAATAAATCTGAATGTTTCAATGCAATGAATAATTTCATAACCAAAATCACTTCAAGAAGAAATAGAAAACCTGAATAGTTCTATAATGAAATAGATTTCAAATCAAAGAATGTTATGAGGATTGAAATTAGTAATGTTATAATGATAAAAGGGTCATTTGATCAAAAGGACATAACAAACCCAGATAGTTATACTTCTAATAAGAGAGCTTCAATATACAGGATTAAAAACTGATATAAGTACTGTGTGCTAACCAATTGTGCCACTGGGACTCCAAAAAAACTGATATGCATTAAAAGAGAAATATAGAAATCCACAACTATAGTCAGGGATTTCAACACCTCTTTCTTAATAAGTGATAGAGAAAAGCAGACAGCTAAATCAGTAAGGCTGTAGAAGACCTGAATGAGAGTATCAACCAACATAACTGATACGTATATTACAGTCTACCCAACAACAGCAGAGTGAGCATTCTTTTCATGGGTACGTGGAAAATTGAGCAAGATTGACCATATTCTTGACCATATAACAAGTTTCAATAAATTTAAAAAGTTTCAAAGTATACAAAGTATACTCTCTCACCACAATGGAATTAAATTAGAAATCAATCACATAAAGATATCTGTGACATCTCCAAATATTTGGAAATTAAATAACATAATTTTAAGTAACCAATAGGGAAGACATTAAAAAGGAAATTAGAAAGTATTTTAAACAGATTGAAAATGAAAACTCAACATCGTAAAATTTGGGGTATACAGCCAAAGCACTGTTTATTAAAAAAAATATATTAATACATGCTCATATTAGAAAGGAAAAATGTCTGAAATCAATGACCTAAGCTTTCATCTTATATAAAGACACAAATGAAAAATCAATAAAATAAACAAAAAAATCAAAATAAGTATCATCAACAAAATGAAAAGCTTATTCTCTTTAAAAATTTTTTAAAAATGTTTTATTTTATTTTTGAGAGAGAGAAAGAGCATGAGTGAGGGAGGGGAGAAAGAGGGAGACACAGAATCTGAAACAGGCTCCAGGCTCTGAGCTGTCAGCACAGAGCCCGATGCGAGGCTCGAACTCACAAACTGTGAGATCATAACCCGAGCTGAAGTCAGACGCCTAACTGACTGAGCCACCTAGGTGTCCCAAAAGTTTCTTCTTTTTTTTCATAATTTTTTTTTTGTAAAAAGCTTCTTTAAGAAAATAACTTTCTTTTTGTAAAAAAGATTCTTTAAGAAAATCAATAAAACTAACAAACCTAGCTAGACACATCAAGAAAAAAAGAAAACACAAATTCCCAGTGTCAGGAATGAGACACAAAACATCTCTACTGATCATAGAATCATTAAAAGGATATGTTATGAATGACCTCATATCAGTAAATTCAACAACTTAGATGAAACGGACGAATTCTATGAACAATATAAACCACCAAAACTCACTAAAGAAACAGATAACCTGAATGGTCTAAATCTGTGAAAATAAGAAACTGAATTTGTAGTTAAAAATCTTGACTCAAAGAAAACTCCAGGCCCAGATGGCTTCACTGATGAATTCTACAAAACTTCTAAGGAAGAAATAACACCAATTCTACATAAAATCTCCCAGAATTTTAAAGAGAAGTTCCCAACTTATTCTAGGAAGCCAGTATACGCTCTATCAAAACCAGAAAAGACATTACAAGTAAACTACAAAATTGTATTCCTTATGAACATAGCCACAAGAATGTTAAACAATGTTTTATGAAATTAAATATATAAAAAGGTAACACATCATGACCAACTGAGTTTTTTTTCCCCCCAGAAATGCCAGGGTAGTTTAACATTTGGAAGTTAACCAAAACAATTCACCATATTAACAGATTAAAAAAGAAAAATATGATCATCTCAAATAGATGCAGAGAAAGCATCTGACAAAATCCAATTCCTATTTCTTTTTTTTTTTTTTTAATTTTTTTTTTTTCAACGTTTATTTATTTTTGGGACAGAGAGAGACAGAGCATGAATGGGGGAGGGGCAGAGAGAGAGGGAGACACAGAGTCGGAAACAGGCTCCAGGCTCTGAGCCATCAGCCCAGAGCCCGACGCGGGGCTCGAACTCACGGACCGCGAGATCGTGACCTGGCTGAAGTCGGACGCTTAACCGACTGCGCCACCCAGGCGCCCCCAATTCCTATTTCTGATAAAAGCTTCAGGACACTAGAAATGGAAAAGAACTTCCTCAGCCATATAAAGGGCATCTATAAATAAAGTAAACTGACATCATATTCAATGGTGAAATATAAGCTTTTCTCCTATGATTAGGTGCAAGACATGGTTATCTGCTTTCATCACTTCTACTCAACATTGGGCTAGAGGTTAGTCTTTGCAATAAGACACAACAGAGAGATAAACATCATGTGGATTTGAAACTATGATAGAAAAATTTTAAATTTGGGTTTCATCAAACTTCTAAATTTTGATTCTTCAAAAGTCACTGTTACAAAAAAAAGTAACCATCAGACTAGAAGAAACATTTACAAAATGTATATGTGACAAAAGAATTTTTACCTAAAATATATAAAGAACCTTTAAAACTTCATAATAAAAAGTCCAGCAATCCAATTTACAATGTGGGCAAAGATTTGAACACACATTTCTCATAAAAATGCCATATAGGGATGGTAAGTAAGAACATGAAAAGATATCAAGCTCACTAGTCATCAGGGAAATGCAAATTAAAACTACAATGAGATACCATTGGCTAATGAGATACCATTAGCCACTAGATTGGCTAAAATTATAAAATACTAACTATACTAAGTGTTGGCAGGATGTGGAGGAAAAGAAACATACACTGCTGGCAGGAATGTAAAATCGTAAAACCACTTTGGAAAAACACATTGGCAATTTCTTAAAAATTTTAACCTACACCTGCTATAAGACCCAATCATTCCACTTCTATGTATTTACCCAAGAGAAAAGAAAATATATATCCATACAAAGACGAGTACACAAATATTCATACCAGCTTCAGCAAAAATTGGAAACAAACTAAATGTCCATCAACGGGTGAACACGTATACAAATTGTGGGATACCCATACAATTGAATATTTCTCAGCAATAAAAAGGAATGAATTACTGATGAACATAACAATATGGATGAATCTTAAAATATTGATGCTGAGTTAAAGAAACCATTTTTTTGTTTTTATTTAAATTCCAGTTAGTTAACATACGGTGTAACATTAGTTTCAGGTGTACAATATAGTGATTCAACACTTCCATAATCACCTGGCACTCATCACAACATATGCACTCCTTAATCCCCATCTCCTTTTTAACCAACCCCCACCCATCAGTTTGTTCTTTAGAGTTAAGGGTCTGAAGAAGAAACCATATTTAAAAAAATAACTCATTATATGATTTCATTACATAAAAGCCTAAAACATTGCATGCTAATTTTGAGCAACAGCAGATAAATATTTGCATGTGGGAGGGCCAGGGCTGGGGTTTTGAGAAAACTTGTGGGAGTGGTTAGTATGTTCATTCTCTTGATTTCAGTGGTGGCTTCCCAGATGTGGATATATATTTGTCAAAATTCATCAAATTGTATACTCTAAATATGTGTATTTTATATTGTGTTAATTACACCTAAATAAAGCTTAAAGATACTATGAAATGTGCCTTTTCAGAAAGTTATGTGAAGAGAAGGAGAGGAAATGACAGAAGTCAAATTAAATAGGTAACTGTAAGTAGTTGTTTCTTTACCTTTTTAATTGCTAAGGGATTCTCACTGGAAGTTTTGAAGCACTCCCTGATTTTTCTGCAGGGCTCTGAAATGATGACACAGAAATATATATTTAGATCAAACAGAAAAAAATTCTACCACATAACATATACATCAGTTGCTGAAATAAGTGAGAGTATATCTGGATTTTAATTAAAGTCAACTCAGGGATCTGTTGAAAAACTTGCAGGTAGAGTTATACCAGAATAACATAATAAAAGCATATTAAGGGGCGCCTGGGTGGCTCAGTCGGTTGAGTGTCCGACTTCGGCTCAGATCATGATCTCACGGTTTATGAGTTCAGGCCCCACATCAGGCTCTGTGATGACAGCTCAGAACCTGAAGCCTGCTTTGGATTCTGTGTCTCCCTCTCTCTCTGCCCCTTCCCCATATGTGCTCTGTCTCTCTCTGCCTCTCAAAAATAAAAAAAAAACTAATAAAAAAATTTTTTAAAGCATATTGATATTTACAAAACTAATTCAATGCCCAGGAAGATGATATAAAGAAAGACTAGAAGAATTTTCTTGATCTGGGTAAACTAATTTTTAAAAGTGCACATTTCATATAAAACATGTTTTTCTCTGTTTCCTGTCCATATAGCTGTCACTTTTCCTAATTAAAGAGATTATAGGTGCGCTGTTTGCCCTGTGGCCACAAGCAGAGGATGTGTATTGAGCTATAATTACGTTTTTAATTATATTTCTTATTTCAACAGTCGCTCAACCTTACACATTTCATAGCATCATCCAACTAAATCACTTTAAACCATTTAAATATTTGCTTAATTTCATTTTGCATTAATTTAAATAAAGCTATATTCTCTGTAAATAATGCTATCGTTTTTACTGAAGCCATAGTCAACAGAAACAATTTCTTAAAAGATGCAAAGATTTTGTGCATATTCCCAACAGTAACTGAATTCGTTAGTTCTAGCTAAAGAGAGAAAACCATTGTAAAGTTACCTCTCCAGAAGAGAACAGGAAGTAGGAAGAACAAAGTTATGGGTGGTGGTCTATTAAGGTAGTGTTCACTTCAGGGAAACAGAAACCACTCTATTTTAAGCAAATAAGACAGGGAATGCGGTATTTGCAACATCACTGGAAGGGCTGGAGCAGTGAACTCTGGCGTTGACCCTCACAAATCACTTCAAGAACGTCTTGCACCTGGCCCGCCAGGGGGCACAGCCTTTATGGGGGGGGGGGGGGAGGGGAGTCAGGATGCCACTGACACTTGAGTTGCTGTCACATCACTGAGGCTAAAGATAAGGCACTGGAACATGCTGCAATCTGAAAGCCACCGTATCTGCTGACTTGGCATCTGACACCCATAAATCCAGAATCTGAACACTGGGATATTGTAGCAGGAAAACCCCATGTCTCCAGTCATGCTTGAGAGCAGACAGCAACCAAAACGATGACCTTAGCCCCACATCTGAAATATACATCTGATCAGGTGGCAACACTTAACTCCCATTAGGGGGCTCTTGCAAACCTAACTGTTAAGTTTCCGGGTTTTATGGTATAGGAAGGAACACCCAACAGTAGGTGGATTGTGTGGGCTTTATTCTCTACTGCTAGTGGAAAGGAAGGAAGAGGAACTCTTTGAAAGGATGAAATGAGTTAGCAAGCGTGAAGACCTTAGAATGGAATCACATAGGAAGTACTCTACTAATGATGCCTCTTATTGTCGCTTTTTGAAAGACAATATTATTTTACCACACTATACCAAAACAATCTCAGGTGCCCTGAAACTTTTAATAATGGCAGGTAACTGTACAGGATAAGCGAAGGAGAACTGGAAGCAATTTCCAATACCCAGAGTTCCTTCTATTTTAGCTAGCCCTTTAGATTTTGCCATGCTGTGCTTTTTAAAATATGATAGTGCAGGATGTACAACACCGTGATTTGATATATGTATATATTGCAAAATGATCACCACAGTTAAGTGTAGTTAACTATCACCTTGCAAAATTATCAATATTTTTCTTGTGCTGAAAAATTTTAAATCTACTTTCATAACTTCCAAATATACAAGACAGCATTGTGAACTATAGTCATCATGGTGTTCTGTTGATTAATCCTTTTTCATTTCAATTCAATAAACATTATTTAATTAATTAATTAAAGTTTTTTTTTTACTGAAGATCAAACACTGTACTGGGACCTGGGGAGATACCAAGGATACCAGAAACACAGAAGGGAATAACCCTGGGCCCTGACCTTCAGGAGCTGGCCATCCAGCAGGGAGAAATGTAAACATGTAATTCCATCCCTACTGCATTTCCCTGACTCACTTTTTGTCTGCAGTAGGTTCCCTATCATGTTGGGTAAACATTCATTTTCAGTATCTCTTAAGCTGCTTTTGTTGGAATTAGAGACTAGAACCACACCAAATATGTCTTGGGCTACTGAAATGAGATTAAAAGAATAAAAAAATTTTATAATGAATAACCTGTTTCACAGTGAGAAATCACTGCAGCTATGTTAGCTGCTATATTTTAAAATTTCTGCAGTTATATTAGCAATCATACAGACTATCCCCCCTACCACCTCTGGTTGTTTGCAGGAGACCTCAGGAAAGATTTCATTAGTCGCAAGGGACTCACCAGAATGAGGCCGAGGGGGCATTTTGATATGGTTTGGGGCCGGTGTGACTTCTCTGACAGGACTCTCCAGGGTCGCAGTGCTGGGTGGGTGACCGCATTTGGCAAATGGTGTCTCATCCTTCTCTAAGTGGTTGAACTGGCCAACACCCCACAATGTTCCCAGTGAGTTCTCATCATCATTCACAGTACAGATGGGAATGTTATTCAAACCTAGTTGAGTAAGGATAAAAAGACCAAAAAAAAAAAAAACCAGATTAGGTTTTTGGCAGGTTTTGTCTGAATGATCAGCAATTTCCCAATTCGATATTGTTAAGTGTATATAAGATGTCAGACTCCAAATCGTATGAATGAATGCTAGGTGGATATTCTTTGAAAGTCAGTGTAGCAGGGATACAGGAGTACTGATGCATAGGAGCACTTGTACCCCAATGTTTATAGCAGCACTCTCAACAATAGCCAAATTATGGAAAGAGCCTAAATGTCCATCAACTGATGAATGGATCAAGAAATATGGCCTTTTGTAGCAACGTGGATGGAACTGGAGAGTGTGATGCTAAGTGAAATAAGCCATACAGAGAAAGACAAATACCATATGGTTTCACTCTTATGTGGATCCTGAGAAACTTAACAGAAACCCATGGGGGAGGGGAAGGAAAAAAAAAAAAAAGAGGTTAGAATGGGAGAGAGCCAAAGCATAAGAGACTGTTAAAAACTGAGAACAAACTGAGGGTTGATGGGGGGTGGGAGGGAGGGGAGGGTGGGTAATGGGTATTGAGGAGGGCGCCTTTTGGGATGAGCACTGGGTGTTGTATGGAAACGAATTTGACAATAAATTTCATATATTAAAAAAAAAATGAAAGTCAGTGTAGCAAATTATGTTAGCAATACATGCTGCCTTGAAATGTTCTGCCATCTCGTTAGCCTTGAGAACCAGGCTCACATCTTTGATCTTAGCCGGAGAGTCAAGTGGAATAGATCTGCCTCTATCTCAGACAGACGCCTCATTTCCCAAGTTTTGATAATGACCAAGCGGGATTATGTTAGCCCTTTTCATGAACAGTACATTTAGACGTTTGAAAGCATCCAAAATGTCTCAATATAATAAGGCCTCCTAAAAGACATACACTGGCTCTTTTTTCGTACTGGCAAAAGATATAGACAGCTGTATAAGCTAGGAACAGGAGGCAGGAGGAGGTAGATTATGAGCGAGGTAAGGAAGGAAAAAGCAGTGCAAAGCAAACTTCTTCCTCATGTCCAAGGCTTCTAGGCTCTTTCACTCTCCTGTAACAGCTATTTGCTTCTGGGTCATATATCGAATTATAGACATATCTTCTTTTCCGTGTAAACACTATGTCATGACGTGTCGGACAGTTTAGGAAATGAGGGTGTACAGGATATTGCTCGATGTTAATCCGTGAATTATGAGAGATAGTAATAGGCAGCTGTCTTGTTTCCAAGAAGTTGCACAAGAAGCTTCTGTATAGTGTTTTTTGTTTTTTGGTTTTTTGGTTTTGGTTTGTTTTTTTTTTTTTTGGTTTTTGTGCCCATTTTCTTCTAAATTTCCTTCTAGTACTATCAGTCCCCCCTTCTTACCTATCTGCTCAAATGACATCATAAAGGTCTTTGCTGAAACCCCTGTCTGAAATGCACCCCTTCACACTCTGTTCCGTTAGGCCTTTTTATTTTTCTCATAGCATTTGTCCCTTGTCATATCTGTTTGCACATTGCTGGGCTGAGCTGTCCTAGAGTGTAAGCTTCATGAAAGCATGGATTTTGTGTGTTTGGTTTGCTACTCTATTCCCAGTGTCTAGAATAGTGCCTGGCACAAAGTAGGTGCTCTATGATTATTTATCAAATGAACGAATAACACAGCCAAATATAAAGCTTTTATTTAGTCTGACACTTAGAACTTTACTGATAGTAACTGGTTCCATGTAGAAATGAGAATAACATTTTTAAAGATAGCATCACATCTTACCATTTTATCTTAAACACCTGAGATAGTGATTGGCCCAGGTGTATGGTGAAAAACTGCCCACCAAATGAAATAAATAAAAGATTAACATGAAGACAAATCAAGGGGAAAATCCTTATTTTCTCTGCTATCTCCTTTAATTAAAAAATGGTGATACATAATATGAAAGAATTCAGATTCTATCTATCCAAGAGTTGGGAAAGAACTACCCAGAAATCTAAAACGTGGAAGGGCACTAAAGTGGTTTCAGAGTCAAATGGGACAATATTAAATGATTTAAAGCTAGTCAGGGAAATGTAAAACTCAACCCAGCAGTGAAGAAGATTAGGACAACATTGGTGGGAGTTACATTAACTGCTTTGAATATACAGGAGAATTAGGTTATGGAGTTTGGGGCCTAGGAATGACCAGCTCCCCCTATAGGGCATCAAATTGCTGTTACCTTTGTAATTATGAGGGACTCACCTTGTGGGAGAGTGTCACCAGAAGATTCAAATATCACATTCCTATCTAATTTTCTAATATGCAGCCCCAGTTTAATGAGAACATACTCTCATTTTACCTTTTTGTCCAAGGCAATTGTTTCCTTAGTTGATGAGTGTGCTCTAATATTGGGTTAAGTTAAATTTTAAATGTTAAAACAAACAGGTTTAGAATTGTTATTTTAAAATTTGATTTAAAAATAACAAGTAACTGCAATAATCTTTATTGTGTACAAAACTTTCCATCAAAGATGCCAAAAATATTTACTATCAGCATAGCTGGTGTTGTAAAAGTATTAGTATTCCATTTCACACCCTCCTCTCCAGGCCAAGGATGACCCAGCCTCCACAGACCAGCAGGGGAGTGGGGGTGTGGTCTGTTTTTCCTCCACATTGCTCTTCCACTCTCCCTTCCCCACTCACTGCTTCCAGCTCCTCTGGAGTTGGGGTGGAAGATGAAGGAATGGTTAAAGGGACACAAAGTCTTACTTGCCGAATGGTTTTAATTTAGTGTTGAGGCATCTATGAAAGTGGATCTGTGAGACAGAGAAGAAATGCTGGCTCTTTCTCTCATGAGGCATTTTTGTGGGTTCTTTGGAGACCCTTGGTTGAGGAAATCTCTGATACTGTTCAGTCATGGATAATGTACCTACCAGAAAATTATTAACATCTCTTCCTTCCCACCTTCACACTAGGCAAAATGTCACCAGCCTCTTTTGGCTGGAGTTGTCCTATTATAGTGGTTAGTCCTCTTGGGCTGGGTACCTGTAAGACAGTTCTTGACCAGATTCCTCCTGAGTGTCCACTCTAGCCCACAGGAAACAAGGCCCTTTGCCTAGTCTTCTGTGGGAGAGCAACTTAATCCCAGTCTTTGTGCCACTGACATAGCTAGCTTCAGGCAGCTCCAGTTGGCTCTTGCCTTTAGATTTTAGAAGAGAATCAGACACCATTCTCTGTCTTCCATAGCATAGAAGATACAGAACAAGTTCACCCCAAGAATAGTCTCCCCATATTCCACTGCAGAAACAGTACAGGGCAGACCAGGAACAGCACAGGCAAGGATCTTGCTAGCCAGTGAGATCTCAATCTCCTCTCTAGACCCTCCGTTCTCCATAAATGGTCCCCTGGAAAGCCCTGAAGGTACCGGTGAAGGCAGCTACTACTACTGTTCATCATGGAGGGGAGGGGGAGTACACAGCACCCCAAAGACTCTTGTCAAAGAAATCCTTTTCCTCTCTTTCCTTTTCATGAACTTTTACTCTTCTCTAAAAGCAAAAGAGCCTGGAGATAGGCTACCATGGTAGAGCCAGTTTTTAAATCACCTCTTAGCAAGTCATGCACAAAGGATCTTGAAATTTGGCTTTAGCCAAAGTTCTGGAAACAAGAAAAGTCTCATTTAATCCCATGACTAAATATAATGCTTTTTTTCTATGCAGTAGTGACACTCAAATTTCTTTGGCTGTTGTGTCCTTTGTTCAAGCACATTTTACTCCATGTTTGTCTCCTGCCCAGATTTCTAAGACTCCAGAACACAGCTCAAAAACCTCTGCCAAGCAAATGTAAGATTTTAATATCCTCAGGTCTATAAATTCAAGCTTTCTCTATTCTATGTGATAGAAGAGGTTGTAGAGATCACTAGTTTGTAAATTAAATGAAAAATTTTCCGTCTCTTACATTCATTTACCTTTCTATGGATGACCCCATTTACTGTTCCCTCTTTCTTTAAAATCACTTCTTTCCATTTTCAGAGACAACATTTTTCAACCCAGCATCTCTGCCCTTTCTTTTCAGTCTCTTTCTCTGGATTTTCTGTGTCTATACATCCCTGTGTTTTTCAGGGTTTTTTGGCATTTCTTTGCTTTCTTGAGCAATAACATTATAGTTTTAACCTACATGTTCCTGCTTTTCAAATCTACTTTATAGACTCATCCAGTCCTTAGGCTCCAAGTCCTTATATCCGTTTCTCTACTTGGTCATTTGCTCCTGAATGTTCCATTGGCACATTGAGTACAACATGTTTGATATGAAGCTTTTAATCTTACCTCCTATATATGTTCTTCCTCCCATATGCTCAAGACTAATAGTTGGTCCACTATCCACCCAATCAACCAAGCTAAAAAAACTGGTAGTAATTCTAGACTTGTTATTCCATTCCCAAATCCAATAAAGGTCCAACTCCTGCTAATTGTTGCTCCTTAATGTTTATCATATGTATCTCTCAATCAAATCTCCGTGAAATGCATTCTTCATACTCTTCCAGTAATTTTCCTATCTCTGTATTACACCTCAACTTCCACCATACTTCTATTATTGCACATAACACTGTATTATAATTATTTCCTTCTATTTATATCTCCTCCAAACTACACTGTGAGCAGAAACTGGCTTGTGTTGTGTTGTTAGCAGAGTGCCTATATGTATCACAAATAGAGACTCTAACTTGACATTTCTTAGACTGAACAAACTTTAAAAAAAATTTTTTTTAATGTTTACTTATTTCTGAGACAGAGAGAGATAGAGCATGAGTGGGGGAGGGACAGAGAGAAAAGGAGACACAGAATCTGAAGCAGGCTCCAGGCTCTAAGCTGTCAGCACAGAGCCCAACGTGGGGCTCAAACTCACAAACCGTGAGATCATGACCTGAGCCAAAGTCGGTCGCTCAACCGACTGAGCCACCCAGGCGTCCCTGAACAAACTTACTGATGATTTAATTTTTAAAAGATTTATCACTGATAATAACATTAGATCTCAACAGACTAGAACATTTGAATATTGGTAAAATGGACTATAAGAATTATCTTTGGCGTAAAACTAGTGAAACTAGTTGTAGTGTCCTTTTACTCAGTATGGGCTCAAAGCACTGGCTGTTAATGGCCAAAACAAAGCAGTTTGCTGCTCTTCTCTTTCTCATCCAACTCCAGTTACTAGGCTTTCTAGAATTTGCATGGATATCCTTGAAAGATTTCCAATAAAATTTTCTATTCAATTGAACATATATTTATATGTGAACATATATTACTATCAGCAAGGCTTTGTGGTAGGCATTGTAGGGTGTTTGAAGGCATAAAACTCCATCCCTTGCCTGCCAACAGTTTTATGCTGTAATTATAGGTATAAGGTGTTCAAGGCAGAATGTGAAATAACATATACAAGAATTATATATTATATATCAAGTATCTGAAAGTCAGAAAAAATATTACACTCAATTTTGTAGTATTTGCCTTCATAGAAAAAAAAAGTTCCAATTAAATGCAATGGTTTTCTCATGTGGATTTTGAAAAACTCTGTCATCAGATTTTGCCACAACAATAGATTTCAAGGTCATCTATGACTTCTATTGTAATATCTGTTTGCTTTCTCTTGGCTTTCATTTTCCTGATCTTCTCTAGGAATTTGTCTTTGACGATCATCCCCAGCCATTCTCATTGAATCTTGGTTTATCTCATAACTTTCTGATGTTTTTTTTTTTTTCTCTGTTCTGCTCACCCGAGCTTTCCTCTTGCTCTGCCCCAAAGTTCAGCCTTCACTTCTCTGCTTACTCTGCCCTGGCCCATTCTCTATCCCTTTCACTTAGATGACTAAGTCCATCTTTTAACTTATCTCCCAACCCCTCGTTAGGCCCCTGCTCCTCTTCCACTTTCTATAATACAGCTAGAATGATTTTTTAAAGAATGAAATCACTTGCTCAAGGACACACAACTAGATAGCTGAGGTAGAACATGAACTCTGTTTAAAAATCTATGAGAGGCTCTAAATTTTACCTGGGTATAATTTAAGCTCCCTTCTTTCCTTACACAAAAATTTACCTAGCACCTCCCATGTGGCAGCCACTCTTTGGGAAATTGAAATAAGTGGTGAGTAAAACAGATATGTCTTCTGTTTTCAAGGAGCTCACAAATTAGCAGAAGGTATTTGATCATAATCAAATAAAAATATTTAGTCACAAACTGCAATGACTGTGGAGGTGCATCTACCCAAAACCATGCTTTCAGGATGCGCACACTCATCTGTCCACCTGACAGATGTGTCAGCTACTGATGGCTCATGCTGAGTCCCTCCTGGGAATTGCTTCCAGCTGAAGATAGTTCTCATGCACGATGGGAACTTGACCAATGAGTGTTTGGTGGGGGTTACAAAGGCCTTACCCCCTTTCCTCAAGTTGAGATACCTCTACAAAGCCATCCATGGCTCCTTATGGGGCTGACTGAGGCCTCTACTGTATCTGTATCACAGCTCAAGTTCTGCTAAATCCCGCTTCCCTTGACTCCTATACATGTTGTTCCTGAGAGCAGCCCCAGTAAATCTCCTTCAAACAGTTCTCCATACTACAGTCTATTTCCAGAGAACCTGACTTAAGACAATTGCTGTGATAGAATACTATGAGAATATAACATAAGGAAATTTAATTTAGATTGAGGATATGGAGCCCAGATTGTCTCTTTTAAGTTACATTTCAAGAAACTTGAAAAATGAGAAACAGCAAGTAATAATGGAATTTTTGGCAAGAGGAAATAGTATGAGTGAAAATCCAGAGGTTGGAAAAGTCTTATTACGTGTTCAAGGAGCTTACGCAAGTCCAGTGTGGTTTATGTACAGTGAAGACGGGTGGGTAGGTATTGATAGGAAATGAGTCAAAAGAGGCAGAGGCCACATACATCACAGGAAACATTTTAGCCTATGTCAAGATCTAGTCATTATCTTAAGTGCATGTGAAGTCTCTGAAGGATTTTGAATAGAATATTTAAGCAGTTAAATTTACATTTTAATATGATCTTTCTTGTTGTTCTATGGAGAGTGGATTGGATGAGGGCAGGGGTGGAAGTAGAGCAGTTAGAAGGCTACAAATTGCAAAAGTAGTAGTCAGACCAAGGGATAAGAATGGCCTAGAATGGAGCTGCAACCATGGCCATGGGGAGAAGTAGCTTAATTTGCAAAATATTTAGAAAAAAAAAGTGATGAGATCAAGGGAAGTATTGCAAGAGGAGAGGAAGCAAGTTCAAGAAGGGACCAAATTTATAGTCCCTTTCCCAACCAAGGGTTAATGCCTGGCACAGAGGATGCCTGTAAGCCTCTGCTCTAACTCCAATGCTGGCATCTGGTCTTAATGTTCAAAACCTGGGCCTCCCTATTGGTTACATATTTTGAACAGTATCCCTGTGCTTACCCACCAGAATCATCAAGTAGCCCAAATGTTGAGAAAGGGAAACATTCTAGGACCTTGAGTCACCTTACCTTTGATGTGGCACACCCTTCTGGGATGAGGGGTGTGCCGGACTAGAAAACAACCTCCATTTCTAGCCATAATATGGCTGCATTTGCTCTCAAACTGAGGAGCAGACATTGGGGACTTGAGGCTCATGTTCTCGGGATGTTGGTTTGCCCCTCTCCACTGTTGCCACAAAATGTCTTGGGGTTCTACCTGGTAACCTCACTTCCAGAGGTGCTCTGACCCTGAAATCATAAAATGACAATCATTCTGATGAGGGGCTCTTGACATTTCTTACACATCAAATATTTCTTCATTGCTTGCACTGCTGAGTTGTTTCCCTTGTCAAAGCAATGTGAGGCTATTATACTTTCAGATTAAATTTTTGTACACATTGAAATGAATTCGGGTATGGGTGGAAGCAAAGAATTTTTCCCTGGAAAATTCAAAACATTTGTGAGAAGCTTAAAATACATTCTATATTTAATTACATTTAAGGTCACTTTGTTCGCTTACCAACATAAAAATAACAGGTTATCAATTTTGATATAGTAAATGAAAATGATAGCTTTAAAATACAATACACACAAATGTGCTTTACATGAATACACCTTTCATATTATGATATAATACACATATGAAGACCTTTAATATTATACTTTAAGAAAACCAGTTTGTTTGTTTGTTTTTTAAGTAGGCTTCACCCTCAGCACAGAGCTCAATGCTGAGCTTGAACTCACAACCCTGAGATCAAGAGTCCAATGCTTAACCAACTGAGCCACCCAGGGACCCCTAGAAAACCACCTTCTTAAATTTGTATCATCTTCTGAGAGGATGGTAAAACCTAAAAATAAGGGGGGGGAATCTGATAAAAGAATGATATTGTACCTACAAATGATAAACTGGAGAACATTTGACATGTTGTTGTTTGTAATTTTCAGTATTATTTAATGATTTTCTTTCAATCACTCAGGAATTATTTATTAGATAGCTAAAGTGTCATAGGCCTAAGGGATCAAAGATAATGTTATGGCTCTTAGGGAATTTACAATTACATGGGGGGAAAGTTCTGGATTACTAACATAGGAAAGAGTTAAACAAACTTTCTTAAAGATAACATATTACTAGAGCACCTGAGTGTCTCAGTCAGTTAAGCATCCAACTCTTGATTTCATCTCAGGTCATGATCTCATGGTTTGTGGGATTGAGCCCTACATTGGGCTCTGCACTGACAGCCCGGAGCCTGCTTGGGATTCTCTCTCTTCCTCTCTCTCTGCCCCTCCCCACTCATGTTCTCTCTCTCTCTCTCTCAAAATAAATAAACTTTAAAAAAATGGCATGCTATCTTGAAATATAAAGAAGGGTTTTTTTCTGGTGTTTGTTGTATATTTCCTATCTTACGTGGCTATCTTATTCATGATAGCAGGACCAGGAAATACACATTTTATTTCTAACCACGGCAGGGAGTTTTTCTGGTCAGAATAATTTTCAGCATCAAAATATGTCCATATTCTAGAAATTGTTCTCAAGATTTTGTTGTGGCAGACATTTTTAGTTCATTGACTACGTTTTAGACCAAAGAATCTGTGTTCAAGTTTTCCATAGTATACATTCAGAGTGTATGGTATATGTCATCAGTCCTGTTACCACAAATACCTAACGTTCATAAATTCTAAAATTATTCTAGGCTAAATAAAATATGTTAAAATATTTGAACTCATAAAGTACTATTATCTATCAATAAAAAATATTTTCTTATTGTTCCTTATAAATAATGAGTTAATTCCAGCCTCTTTGTGTAACCCAAACTATAGCCTTACTCATTCTTTCCGTGTGGGACCTTTTGCACAATTAAGTCAGTAAATTCATTTTTTTATCTGTATTGGAGGAAAAGGGTACAGTAGACAATTTGGAGAGTGGAACTATCAACTTGACTTTCAAGTTAAAGTGAACTGAAACTTTAAAATGAGATGTATTGTCCCAGCTTTTCCATTAACAAGCTAAGTCACCATGGATCAATTATTTTATTTCCTAGATTTTTATTTTTTCATCTGAAACCTGATGAGATTGACTGAGACATCAGCTAGAATGTTCAGCTATTCTACTGGGTGTGTCTTACCCTCATTAATCATTTCTTAGGCTAATTTGAAGGGTAATGACATACTTCAAATTCTGGTATTAAAGGTCAATAAACAATGAAGAAAACTCTTTCTCCTCTTATAAAAAAAACAGTGCCTTCAAGAAGTCTGAAATTCAGGGGCGCCTGGGTGGTGCAGTCGGTTAAGCGTCTGACTTCAGCCAGGTCACGATCTCGCGGTCCGGGAGTTCGAGCCCCGCGTCAGGCTCTGGGCTGATGGCTCAGAGCCTGGAGCCTGTTTCCGATTCTGTGTCTCCCTCTCTCTCTGCCCCTCCCCCGTTCATGCTCTGTCTCTCTCTGTCCCCAAAAAAATAAATAAACGTTGAAAAAAAAATTAAAAAAAAAAAAGAAGTCTGAAATTCATCTTGCTTTTATACTTTAAAAGATGCTATAGGGCTTTCTTTTGTATTACAGAAAATTTAATTACCTGATGTTGTGGCTTTTATTGTTTCTTTTGGAGGTTTTGAAATAATGTTAAAGGGATTCAGGCAATATGTAAATATTTTATCCACATATATCATTAAAAATTTTACAAAATCCAATGTACATTATGTACTGTTGAAAGTCTGACTTACACTTAAGTTTTCAGAAATTAGATAAATGAAAAAGTCTGGACAAAGTTGTACTTTGAATTGTTCTAGCAAGTGATCTAATAATGAAAAAATAAAGCTATCTCAAACCTGAAGAAAAGTGAAACTATATTATTCCCTGCAAAAGTTCTTAAAACAATGTCTCCCACAGACTGGGAGAAAATATTCTGAAACACATATATGATAAAGGACTTGTATCCAGAGTAACAAAGAACACTTAAAAATCAACATTAAGGAAACAAATAGCCAAAGTAATAACTAGGTGAAAAAGGTGAATAAACACCTCATCAAAGAAGATGATCAGATGGCAAATAAGCACGCATATAAAAAGATACTCAACAGCACTTATCGTTAGGGAATTGCAAATTAAAATAATGACATAGCACTACTCACTTATTAGAATGGCTAAAGTCCAAAATACTGACAATGCTGACAGGAATGAGGAGCAATGGGAACTCTCACTCATTGCCAGTGGGAACACAAAATGGTACAGCCACTTTGGAAGATAGGTTGGAAGTTTCTTTCAAAACTACACATACTCTTACCATAGACCCAGCAATTGTACTCCTAGGTGTTTACCCAAAGGATTTGAACTCATGTCCACAGGGAAACCTACACATGAATGTTTATTCATAATTGCCAAAAAATGGAAGCAACCAGGGTGTCCTTCAACAGGTGAATGGATAAATTGTAGTACCTCCATACAGTGGAATACTATTCAGTAATAAAAAGAAATGAGCTATCAAGTCATGAAAAGACATGGAAGAATGTATGTTGTTAGAATGTATGTTGTTAGAAGCCAGTTTGAAAAGCCTACACACTGAGTGATTCCCACTACATAACATTCTGGAAGAAGCAAAACTATGGAGACAGTAAAAAGATCAGTGGTTGCCAGAAGTTCTAGAGGGACAGTGGGGGAATAATGAATAGATGGAGATCAGGGGATTTTTAGCGCAGTGAAACCAGCCTGTAGTATACTGTTCTATACTGTAGTTGTGGATATATGACATCATGCATATGTTGAAAGCTACAGAACTGTACAACACAGAGTGAATGGTAATGTAAACTATGGACTTTAGTTAATAATAATGTATGGTTTTTGTTCATAAATTGTGACAAATATAACACACTAGTGAAGATGTGAATAATAGGGGAGATTGGGCAGGGGCGATATATGGAACTCCCTGTACTTTCTGCTTAATTTTTCTGCAAGCTTAAAAACTACTGTAAAAAATAAAGTCTATTGGGGCACCTGGGTGGCGCAGTCGGTTAAGCGTCCGACTTCAGCCAGGTCACAATCTCGCGGTCCGTGAGTTCGAGCCCCGCGTCAGGCTCTGGGCTGATGGCTCGGAGCCTGGAGCCTGTTTCCGATTCTGTGTCTCCCTCTCTCTCTGCCCCTCCCCCGTTCATGCTCTGTCTCTCTCTGTCCCAAAAATAAATAAACATTGAAAAAAAAATTAAAAAAAAAAGTCTATTAATGTAAAAAACCAAAAAAAGAAACTAACTCAAGCCTGAAGAAAAGCAAAACTATTTTAGTTGCTATTAATGATGGCACACATCTTTCTCTTCCACTTGTTGCCTATATTGATTTTAACACTCCTTAACTGACTGATAATACATTTTTGCATTGATTTTAGTGGATGTCTTTCCAAAGTTCATGAATTGGCTTAAAATAATATTTTTCTATTTAAATATTTCTCTTTAATATAAGCATTGATTTGGGGCTATAATTTTTTTAAGACATAAACTCTAAACAAATGAATCATTCATTCTTCTACAAAAGGTTAGATTTTTTCCCCCCAAAGGCAAGAGAAACATGAAAAGAACATGTTATTAAAATAAGGAATTAATAGAGGACCAGAAAATAATTTACTTGTTGATAAACAAACATAATCTTTGTTAGAGAATCAGAAATTTCATTTATTTTATAATGAAGTGACTAAACATTTTCCTGAACCAATATTAGAGCATCCCATCAATGCAAAATTGTTCAGTACATATCATGGATGGACTCTGTAGATGAAATCAGTTATAATAACTTCTGTAATGTGCCATGAATTATTCACAGTTTTGTGATAAATAATAGGTATTTTTAACTCCAAAACAAACAAAAAACACCACAAAGAAAACAACACACACACACACACACACACACACACACACTGTTTCCACTATTTTGGCTTAGTAGGTATTTGCTGTATAATATGGGGCAGCAGTTCTCAGCCGTCTTTCCCCACCTGATGCACATGACAGGTGATGTTCGGAGGAAAGACATCGCCATCCCATGTTCAGATTTTAAAGAATGAATTCCACAGTTGTGGTAGAGCAAAGTACTAAAAAAAAAAAAATCAATCACCCCAACTACGGTGTGTCAGTAACTGTTGCTCACAGGAACTGTATAAACAGGTTTTAACTCCAATCTTTCCAAACAGGTAGGCACATGTCATTGCAACTAAACGCCAACAGGTAGTGTTAGAAAACTTACCCTTCTTTGTATTAATTCCTTTTAAAAGCTAAACAATTTCTAAACATGAGCGTTTTAGTTATTACCAGTAAGTATATTGGGTCTCGCCTCACTATCTGTGTTGCAAAACCTCGGTGGAGCCCTCCTGACTATGTCCAAAAAGATGTGCTGAGTGAAAGTAGCCAAGTTCCATTTATAATTCTATTCTACTTGTGATGCCAGCATTCTGCTTTTGCCTTGAAGAGGAAGAGAAAAACCTGTACAGTGGTAACTGATGGAAAATCTAATTAAAATTACCTTTTGTCATTCAGGGAATCGTGCAAGCACTTCTGGGAGCAGTATTTCCTTTTCTATAGCCTCTTGAATCTACCTATATATTAGCAAGTCACTGAATTTTATTTAGACTACATGACACAAAATCTTCAAAATCTAGAGTTTCAGAAGTATGATTAATCATGTAGTTCTAAATCTGGTCATCGTTACTTTTAAAATATGTAAATCTAGGGGCACCTGGGTAGCTCAGTCAGTTAAACATTCACTTTGGCTTAGGTTATGATCTCGCGGTCTGTGGGTTGGAACCCCGCGTCCAGCCGTGTGCTGACAGCTCAGAGCCTGGAGCCTGCTTCGGATTCTGTGTCTCCATCTCTTTCTACCTCTCCTCCCCTTGTGTTCTGTCTCTCTCACTCTCAAAAATGAATAAATGCTAAAAAAAAATTTAACAAACATAAAATATGCCAATCTGTATTAAATATTAATAATCTTAGTCCAAAGTAACATTTATGGAAGATGTATGTTTAAAACAAGAGGATACGACATCTGATCAACGAACAGCTGTAAGTTACAAAGAATTCCTAGAGATGTAAAGATTGTTATTTAGGTGATGAATGCTGAACCATTTTGCAGGTCACCTCGCCTAAAAGGCATGCCACTAAGATCTTCACTGCATTCATTGCTCTGCCTACAGGAGACTTTCTCCTAAGGCTAAGGCTTCCTTACCCTTCTCTAAAGTAGTTCCCACCATCTTCCCTGCCTGGATCACTGTCTATCCCTAACTCTCCTTAGGCGATCTCCATAAGTGCATGTTATTCCCTGGCTTTTTTTTTTCATTTCTGTGTTTATTTTCCGCTTCTCTCCATAGGATATCATAATCAAGCAGGCAATGGTCTAGTCTAAGTTCTGTATTCCCAATACCTGTCACATAGTATATGTTCAGTATTTGTTAAATGAAGTTGAATGTTATCCACAGAACAAATGTCTTTATCCCACAAACTTAGCTTATTTTATTTGTATGATCTCCTCAAAGATAGGTGGTTTACTTTATTTTTTTTTAGGTGGTTTACTTTAAAAGATAATACCTCATTACCACAAAACAGATTTCTTTGGCCTTCACATAGTCTTGAAAAGAGGATGAACCTGAGATCCATTAGCTAAATCATACCTAAACTTTTTGAAAATTATTTTAATGATGAATTTAAAATGATACCTGAGGACAGTTTTTAAAGAAGGTGATCTTGTTCACAGGAACTCAAGGCTATTGATACACTCCAAGCCTCATAATGGGTCTATGCTGAGTTGTCACTGATTTCCTTAAATCTTTGCACTTGAGCTGGGAATTTTTAATTGGCAGAGACAGCCTAATGTCTAATGCATCCAGTAGAATATCACTGTCTCCCTCCAGTTTCTCCTACTGTTGCTACAAAGAGCCCAGGAGGCTCCCTGGTTGTTAGGATACACTACAAAGCTTAGCAACGTGGTAACATTCCTTAGGGAAATCAGAGTTCCAGAACCTCTTCACCCCATGTTCTCAGAGCTCCACAGCTTGACAAAACCACATGGTAGCAGTGACTTTTCTCAGTTTCAGACATATAATAGTGTTGAATCGAATGAAAGAGAAAGAGAAAAAAGAAAGAGCAATCAATATCATTTATTGATACTTTCTCCATAATTCTGCTTGAAGAATACATACTATGCAGAGGTAATCAAACTTCTCACCCAAAACTAGGGGGAGAAAATGTGGGTGATTTTAAAGATATCCCAGTCATTCTGCTTGGTAGTCAGCATGTCCATGGCAACGACTTGCTCAATAGTATTGAAAAAAAAATTGAAATGTTAATTAAAAGTCATAAAGAAACATTAAATAATACAGTTAAAGTCATAGGGTTCCCTGTGAAAAGGGAAGATGGAATCATACATAGTAATTCCATACATGCACATACACATATACACATACATACATGTGTCCTTCAGCTCTCCGGATTATATACACTAGTGCTTCCTAATATTTTTCTTTTCAGACCACGTATGGTTTTTAATTTCTAAATCAGTCTCTGAAATCAATGTAGATAGTTTCTAAAGGGCAAATACTAGTTTAAAGCAATGCAAGGATACAGTCTAATTCGGTCTGGATTTTTTTTGTTGTTTGGGCCCAAGAATTAAAGGCTAAATATCTCCTCTTGCCTATAACCCATTCAGGACTTGTACACTATCTTTCTGTATTTTATGGAAGATTCAAACAATTTTCTAATGTAATTTTGACGTTTTGAAATGTTCATGCTACATTTTGTGTCAGGAATTTGCTTTCCACAGCTAGTCATGGAGACTTATTTCTCCTTCACATGAGAGAGACCAAGAGTCCAAGTTTGGTGTGGAAGCTCCATGGTGTCATTTGGAGCCTAGACTTGTTCCACATTTTGGTCCATCTTCCTTGATATGTGGCTTCCCTCCTTGAAGCTAACTCTTATCCAAGATGGTTCCTGAAGTTCCAGTCATCCGAATGGCTACTATATTACAGACATCAAATGCACAGTGCCGGCAGAAAAGAAAAGGAAAGAGGGGTGAGTGCAGACAAGGACATGATGGCTACGTGCTCCCTCCATAAAAGCCTTTTCATGAGTCCCAGACAATAATCTAGGTGCCTTGATCACTTCTAGCTGCAAGGTGGGGATAGAAAGTGTAGCTTCTTCACAGGGCGTATTGCCACTGATTTCTCAAAGAGGGGCTCAGTTACCAAAAGAAGAGTGAGATAAGGTATATTGGGTTATAAACAGTATCTACCACAGATCCTGACATTATACCTGACCCCTGTGGAAGAGGTTTTGACACTCTACGCAGTTGCACCTTTCATTAGAGAGGGCGAAGCGTCCATCAGAGGGAGACATACCCCTGGCTATGTAACCATGGTTCTGTTGTATTTTCTTTATAGGAAGACCTATGAGACCTTCCTTGTCTCATTATTGGGAAAAATGATACGACTGGTTTGTTTGGGCATGGTTGGCAGTAATTCTGTCAGAACCGTGGGACAGAGGTTGCTCTGCTGCCCTTGCTCAGGGCACACATGTATCTTTGTTGCCTTGGAAACAAACTGCTAGTCACGACACTCAAAGACAGAAAATGGATGGAGAGATTTCTTGGAATATGTGCATATTTGAATGGTGATTAGTGATTTAAAAACACCTTCTGTAGTAGTCATAAACAGGAAATCTCCCAGGTTGTTCACTGTCCACAGATATTTTGAGTATTGTTATGGACTGAATGATGTCCCCCTAAATTCATATGTTGAAGCCCTAACCCCCAATGTGACCATATTTGGTGATAGGACCTTTAAGGAGGTAATGAAGGCTAAAGGAGGTCCTAAGGGTGAGTCCAAATCTAATAGGACAGGTGTTCTTTTAAGAAGAGGAAGAGACCCCAGAACACACACACACAACACACACACACACACACACACACTCTCTCTCTCTCTCTCTCTCCCTCTCCCTCTCCCTCTCCCTCTCCCTCTCTCTCTCTCCATACACACATGGAAGAAAGGCCATGTGAAGTCACAGCAAGGAGGGGTCTGTCTACTAGCCAGGAAGAGAGGAAGAGAGGGAGAGAGGTGGAAGAGAGACTTTACCTGAAGCCAACCTTGCCAGAACCTTGACCTTGGAATTCCAGCCTCCAGAATTATGAAAAGATGAACTTCTGTTGTGTAAGCCACCCTATCTGTGGTATTCTGTTATGGCAGCCCTAGCACATTAATACACACGTGAATATGCAGAACACTCCGTCAGGTGCATTTTCTCCATATACAAGCAGTGTGGCCACATCTTGGAGCTGTGAATGGATTAGACCTATTGATTTTTATCCTCATTTTGCATTTTCTATAAAAATCCCACTGGTGTCTGCTTAACATATAAGAAAGTAATGTAAATTATTTATGAAAGGCAAAAATGTAATTGAAAACAACACAAGAATAAAACTTATTTCATCTGATGTCTTGCCCACCCTGTACTTTGTTCTGTCAATTTTGGAAGCATATGATTCAGCCCTAAATTTGCAACAAGTATCTGCATTCATAGAAAAGAGTACTTTGTGATCGCCAGAGCATAACAAAAGTACTGATGTAAGTATAATACAAAGAATTCTAAATTAGCCTCTACATTTCCTCACCACTACTGTTCATACCCTGTATAACCCCCTTCCCTTGATTGTGGGCACATCTGTGAATACAACGGATGTCACTCTTGTGATTAGGTGACATTCTATGGCAAAGATGAAGAGGTTCTGCAGATATAATTCAAATCCCTAATCAGAATTGCTATGAGTTCATCAAAAGGAGATTGTTTGGGGGTGGATCTGACCTAAGTTTTTTAACGTTTATTTATTTTTGACAGAGAGAGAGACAGAGCGTGAGCAGGGCAGGGGCAGAGAGAGAGAGGGAGATACAGAATCTGAAGCAGGTTCCAGGCTCTGAGCTGTCAGCACAGAGTCAATGTGGGACTCAAACCCAGGAACCATGAGATCATGACCTGAGATGAAGTTGGACTCTTTACTGACTGAGCCACCTACACACCCCTGACCTAATTTTTAAAGGAGATTTAGGCCTTCCCTAAGATCAGACAAGCTTTCCTGCTAGCCTTAAAGAAGCAAGCTATCATGAGTTCTACAGCTGCAAGGAAATGAATCTGTCAACAAACCTGAGAGCTTGGGAGACGACCCCAAGCCACAGATGAGACCCCAAACTCAGCTGGTACCTGAACTGCAGTCTTATAAGACCCTGTTTTGAGGACCCAGCTAAAGCTAAGCCATGCCTACAGTCCTGGCACATGGAAACTGTGAGATAACAACTTTGCATTGTTTTAAGTTGCTAAGTTTGTAGCAATGTATTAGGCAGCAAAAGAAAAATTAATACAGTAAAATGAAACTTAGGAAGCATATTCATAGTCCATACTCAATTATAAAAACAGTATCTGTTTCATGTATCAGATTGTGATCTCTTCAAGTGAGGCAGGTTGTGGAGACGGTTCACAGGATTCCATCCTAAAATGTATCCATGACTTCTCAGGGTTGTGTTACAGTTCTGGGCTGTGTGTGTGTCCTTGGGCAGCAAGCCAAGCAGGTTGAAATGCAGCTGGTGTGCCCTAAACAGGAGTACTGATTGTTACCAGCTATGTCCCTCCCAGTTGGTTGGTATCCATGCCATAGTAGTTGTTTGATATTTTGAATATCATCTCTCATTATCAGACAATTCCTGTCTTCTTAATTTTGAGAGATTATCTACAATTGCCCAAGCAAACCAGTTCCTTGGGAGAAGTGATTATTCCCTCCACTTGAAATTTAAAATGTCTCAGATGACAGCTCATCAGGAGAGCACGGATGGTCCAGTGAGAAGGACAGGAAGTAGAGATAGGACACAAGTTAGGCTGGCACAGCACTTCACAGGGTTTTTACAGCTTTGTAATCATTCCAAGACCCATGACAAAACCTGTTACAATTCCAGGACCTTTGAGTTTCAACACACTACTGGTAACATCAGTGATGCAAGCCAGAGGCTGGGTTTTCTTAAGACCTGTCTGATAGAGGGGTGCCTGGGTGGCTCAGTCAGTTAAGTGTCTGACTTTGGCTCAGGTCATGATCTTGTGGTGGGTGAATTCAAGCCTTGCATTGGGCTCTGCGCTGACTGTGTGTAGCCTGCTTGGGATTCTCTTTCTCTCCTTCTCTTTCTCTGACTCTCCCCCACTTGCTCGCTCTCTCTCTCTCTCTCTGTCTCTCTCAAAATAAATAGATAAACTTTAAAAAGAAAGTGAAATGGAAGACCTGTCTGAAAGAAAGGAGCCTTAGCAGGAGCACATAGGATCAAACTCTTGAGAGTCAGAGATGACTGTCTAAAGAGGGATTATGCAGAAGCCTTTTCTTTTCACTGTTTTTGCCAAGATCTGCGTGTGAATCTGTGTGTGTGTGTGTGTGTGTGTGTGTGTGTGTGTGTGCACGTAGGGGGTGTGCAGGAAGAAAAGACAGGTGTCCACCATTATCATGTGACTCTTTTGACCTTCATGTATTTTGTGTGTGCCATACGCCCCACAAGGACATTTTGAAAATAGGTCACTTTTATTGCCCTTATACTAAAAGAACATCACTGGGCAGAATCTGAGTGATAAGACAGTTTACAGAGAGAGAAGATGGAGAGAACTCAGGCTTCTGCTTCCTTCTCAGCATCTGTCTCAGTGTCTCTGCCTCACTCTTAGCTTTATTCTCATGGTAACTGAGGCCTCTGTGTTGCTGCATTTTACTTTCTTACCTTTCAGCTAAAATGGTTTTGTTTTAATAAATGTCTCACCCCACAATGCTGCATATCATTCATTCTTTTCCAGAATCTCCTTTGAAAATCTATGCACCAGACATTGTGCAAGGTGCTGGGTACACAGTCATGAACAAAAAAACCTGGATGGTCTGTTTCTTCATAAAGTTCACAGTCTAGTGAAGAAGACAGGCACTGATGACGGAAATGCATAAACATATATGTACAATTTTTGTTGTTGTTGTTGCTAATGTTAGGTAGGGAGCCTTGGGTTAAAGCAGAGAGATGTCATGGGACACAGGCTCTTTCCTTTTTCCCTCTTCCTGCTCCAGCAGTCCTTGCCTGTATCTTTTGTTCTTGTGGTCCTAGGGGGCTGTTGCCCTTCCAAGCCTGGCATCTGCATTCCATAAAGAAGGAAGCAACCTGGAGTCAGCAATGATGGGGAGAAAGCAGCCATATCCCAGCCATCCTCAGCAGCTTCTGCCTATGCTCCTGGGCCACGACACTGTCACACTGCTGTCTCTGTCCCAGGGAAGGTCGATAATTGTTGCGTTTTAGCCAGACACATCACTGCCTTGAACAACTACTGGGGTTTGGTTAAAAAGGCAGGCGGTCGAGAGCATCATGTGCCGCAGCCCTGAAGGACAAGAGTGGGGTCCCGTAAGGAAGACAGGACAGCTAGGACGAGCCCCTCTGAGAAGGTGATATTTAAGTTGAGACCCTCAGCAAGGCACAAAGTTAGGAGGGAGGGCACTCCAGTAGAGAACAATCAACACTTTAACTTGAAATGCAAAATTTACTGTTGTCTCCTATGTTTTTCATTATACTGGAAATTGATTATCTATTACAAACTTAGTTCCAGATGCCATTCCAGCGAGTTTAATCTTTAGAAAAGGGATCTAGGATATTATTCTGTCATTGCGTCTCCTTGTAAAGAAAATTTTTCAAAGCTCCAGGCAGCAATACCTGCCCGATCCTAACTTGAGCATAATTCAAACAAGGAGACAGTCCCAGGTTTGGTTGCCAAAATCTACTTTCACTTGATTCAGATCAGCACGTTTGTAAGTATATGCTTTAGATGAAAAGAACTTAATCCCTCTTTTAACTTCTATACATTTATATCTCAAACAGATTCAAACACATAATAAACCTATACATCATCTCTCAGGTTGTCCATCAAATATTAACTGTCCTAAATGCATGTCCCCAGAAGAATTAAGGTTTGTCCATCAAGGTCAACTCTGGAGAAGATGGTGGAGGAGGAGTACCCTAAGCTCTCCTTGGCACATAGATACACCCAGATAACACCCACATCAGTGTAAATAACCCAGAAAACAACCCAAAGAGTGGGGAGACTTTCCACAGCTAACTGTAGAGAAGAGGCCACATTGAAGAGGGTGGGAAGGGCAGAGACATGGTCAGGAGCCAAACTGACCAGCAAGAATATTGTGGGAGGGAGGGACACCATGAGCACAAAGGAGAGAGGAGCAAACCCCACCCCAGCACCCCAGGCATGGGGGACCCACATTGGGAAGACAAATCTTCATAGAATTTGGCTTTGAAAACCACAGGGTTTGACTTCCTGAACTTTTACAATCAGTGGAGCTTAACACCTGGAATTTTAGTATTTAAAGTTCAGGAGACTCAGCCAGAGGGCAATAGGAAACTGAGTCCCTACCCTTAAATAGACAGCACAACAAACATCCCTGCCAAGAGACACCATAGAAAGAGCAGTTTGAAAAATGTCTGGGGTTTAAGGGAGGGAGATTTGTTTACTAATCTCAGAAAGTATGCTGGAGGGATAGGGATCTTTGGGAGACTTCTGCAAGAACAAAAGAGCTGGTGAGAGCAGCCCAGATACACAGACACCTGCAGGAACCAGCACAGCGCAAACATTCTCTACCTAATTTGCTAACACTGTGCCCCACGCAATCCCCACTCCCACGTTCGCCTGCAGACCCACCCCTCCAACTTGGCCTGGATAAGAGTTCTCCAAAGTGGTTACAGGTCCCTTCCCACATCGGACCAGCACAAACCTGTGCCTATCACCATGTGCGTCGCCTCTGAGTTCTCCTGTGGACCTATCACCCCAACACACCCTTGGCAGGGGTCCGTCCAGTGTGGGACCACAAATGAGGCAGTGTGCAAAGCAGCCCCAACAGGGGCCAATACCACTCCGAAGTGATTCCTGCGCTGGGGAGAGGAGAAGATAACCACATGTAATAGTCTGACTGCAGCCCCAGCAGTGAGCTGGGGGCAGACACCTGGTCTTACCCCAGGCCTCACCCACCAACAAAAGCTTCTCATGGGAAAATACAGGGAAAGTGCCCTACAGCCTGCTGTTACTGCATTTCTAGCAAACACCTGGTCTGACCCAACTCAAGCACAAGGTGGTCCCAGATTGGCCCATCAACAACACAGGGATCAAACACTGCCCACAACAAAGAAAGCAAGTGCAGATGACTGGACCGAAGGCAAATGTGATTCAGCCACAACAGTAGTGTGCACACAACACACATAGGAGACGTCCTGAAATGCCAGGTTCTGGTGAACAGAGGACACTGCACTGTAGGGCACTACAGGACCTCTTCATAAGGCCACTACTTAGCAGAGATGTAGCTGACTTTCCTAAAATATAGAAAACAGAGTTTGACAAAACGAGGAGATAGAAGATTGTCCCAAATGAAAGAAAAGGACAAAAATCACAGCAAAAAAAAACTAAATGAAATGGAGATAAGTGATATGCCTGTTAGAGATTTAAAGTAATAGTCATAAAGGTACTCACTGGACTTGAGAAAAGAGTGGAGGACCTCAGTGAGATCCTCAACAAAAAGACTGAAAACATAAAAAAAACAAAACAATCAGGGATAAGAACTCAATAATCGAAATTAAAAACACACTAGAGGGAATGAATAGTAGACTAGAGGAAGCAGAATGGATTGGTGACCTGGAGGACAGAGTAATGGAAAGCAGTCAAGCTAAACAGGAGAAAGAGAAAAACATAATAAAAAATGAAAATTGACTAAGGGCACTCAACAACACCATAAAGCACAATAACATCTGCATTATAGGGACCCCTATAAGAGAAAGGAAAGGGGGCAGAAAATTTACATGAAGAAATAATAGCTGAAAACTTCCCGAATCTGGGGAAGGTAAACAAAATCAACTCAAGGAAGTCCACACCAAGGCACATAGTACTTAAAATGGCAAAAAATAAGTAGTGATAAAGAGAGAATTTTAAAAGTAGCAAGATAAAAGAAACAACTACATATAAGGAAAACCCCCATAAAGCTACCAGGTGGCTTTTTAGCAAAAACTTTGCAGAAGAGAGTAGCATGATATATTCAAAACGCTGTAGCATGATTTATTCAAAGTGCTGAGAAATAAAAACCTGTGACCAAGAAAACTCTATACAGCAAGACTATTATTCAGAATAGAGAGGGAGATAAAGTTTCCCAGTCAAACAAAAGTTAAAGGAATTCATCACCACTAACCCAGCCCTACAAGAAACGTCAAAGGGGACTCTGAGTGGAAAGGAAAGGCCATAAGTAGGAGTAAAAAAGGAAGGAACCATAAAAGCACTAAAATCAAGTATATCTATGAAAATCAGTCAAATGACCCATAAACTAAAAGGATGTAAATATGACACTATATACCTAAAACATGGGGGGAGAGGGGAGAGGAGTAAAAAATCAGGTGCTTTTAGAATCAGTTCAAATTTAAACAACCGTCAACTTAATATACAAACCTAATGATAACCACAAATCAAAAACCAGTAATAGATATGCAAAAAATAAAGAGAAAGGTATCCAAGCATATCACTAAAGAAAGCCAGCAGGGGCGCTTGGGTGGCTCAATTGGTTAAGCATCCACTTCAGCTCAGGTCATGATCTCACAGTTTGTGAGCCCATGTTGGGCTCTGTGCTGACAGCTCAGAGCCTGAAGCCTGCTTCAGGCTCTGTGTTTCCCTCTCTCTCTCTGCTTCTCCCCCACTTGCTCTCTCTCTCTCTCTCTCTCTCTGTCAAAAACAAATTAAAAAAATAAATAAATAAATTGAAAAAAGAAAGAAGAATAAAATAGAAGAAAGGAACAGAGAAGAACTACAAAAAATAACCATAAAACAATGAACCAAATGGTAAAAAGTACATACCTATCAATAATTACTTGGAATTTAAATGGAAAAAATACTCCAATCAAAAGACACAGGGTGACAGAATGGATAAAAAAGCAAGACCCATCAATAAGCTGCCTGCAAGAGACTAATTTCAGACCTAAAGACATATGCACATTGAAAGTGGAGGAATGGAAAAGCATTCATCATGCAAATGGCAGTGAAAAGAAAGATGGGATAGCAATACCTGTATCAGACAAAATAGACTTTAAAACAAAGACTGTAACAAGAGACAACACTATATAATCACAAAGGGAACAATCCAATAAGAAGATATACCAATTATAAATATTCATGCACCCAACATAGAAGCACCCAAATACACAAAGCAACTATTAAAAAAAGATAAAGGAAGTAATAAGTAGTAATACAATAACAGTAGGGGACTTTAACACCCACTTATACAATGGACAGATCATCCAAACAGAAAATCAACAAGGAAACAGTAGCTTTGAATGACATATTGGAACAGATGGATCTAACAGATATATTCAGAACATTCCATCCTACAACAGCAGAATACACACTTTTTTCAAGTGCACATGGAAGATTCTCCAGATTACGTTACATATTAGGCCACAACACAAGTCTCAACAAATTCAGAAAGATTGAAGTCATACTGTGCATCTTTTCTGACCACAACAATATAAAACTAGAAATCAACCACAAGAAAAAAAAAATCTGAAAGAGTACAAATATATGGCAGTTAAATAGCATGCTACTAAACAATCATTAAATCAGCCAAGAAACTAAAGGGAACATCAAAAAATACACAGAAAGAAATGAAAATGAAAACACAACAGTCCCAAATCTTTGGGATCGGCAAAAGCTATTCTGAGAGGAAGTTTATACAACACAGGCCTACTTCAAGAAGCAAGAAAAATCTCAAATAAACAACCTGACCTTACACCTAAAGGAGCTGGAAAAGTAAGGGGAAAAAATCCAAAACCAGCAGAAGGAGGGAAATAATAAAGATTAGAGCAGAATTAAATGAAATAAAACCTAAAAAAAACAATAGAACAGATCAATGAAACCAGGAGCTGGTTCCTTCATAAGATCAACAAAATTGATAAAACTTTAGAAAGACTCATAAAAAAAAAAAAAAAAAAGGAGAGAGAGAGACAGAGATGGGGTGCCTGGGTGGCCCAGTCAGCTGAGGGTCTGACTTCAACTTAGGTCACGACCTCATGTTTCAAGAGTTCAAGGCTTGCTTCAGGCTCACGGCTGTCAGTGTGCAGCCCACTTTAGATCCTCTGTCCCCCTCTCTGCATCTCCCTTGCTTGTGCTCTCTCTTTCAAAAATAAATAAATGTTACAAAAAAGACAGGACTCAAATAAACAAAATCAGAAATGAAAGATGAGAAATAACAATTAACACCATAAAAATACAAAGGATTATAAAAGAATATCATAAAACATTATATGCCAACAAATTGGATAACCTAACAGAAATGGATAAATTCCTAGAAATATAAAAACTATCAAAATGGAATCAGGAAGAAATAGAAAATTTGAATAGAGGTTTTGCAAGATGGCGGCTTAGGAGGACGCTGGGCTCACCGCATGTCCTGCTGATCACTTAGATTCCATCTACACCTGCCTAAATAACCCAGAAAACCGCCGGAGGATTAGCAGAACGGAGTCACCGGAGCCAAACGCAGACGAGAGGCCCACAGAAGAGGGTAGGAAGGGCGGCGAGGCGGTGCGCGCTCCACGGACTGGCGGGAGGGAGCCGGGGCGGAGGGGTGGCTCGCCGGCCAAACAGAGCCCCCAAGTCTGGCTTGCAAAAGCGGAGGGGCCTGATGGACTGTGTTCCCACAACAAGCGCGACTTAGCGTCTGGGAGGTCATAAGTTAACAGCTCTGCTCGGAAAGCGGGAAGGCTGGAGGACAAAGGGAGGGAGAGCTGCTGAGCCACCTGACAACAGAGCTCAGTTTGGTGGGGAACAAAGGCGCTCGCCAGCGCCATCTCCCCCGCCCATCCCCCAGCCAAAATCCCAAAGAGAACCAGTTCCTGCCGGGGAACTTACTCGCTCCGCGCAAACACCCAACTCTGTGCTTCTGCGGAGCCAAACCTCCGGCAGCGGCAGCGGATCTGACTCCCTCCCGCTGCCACAGGGCCCCTCCTGAAGTGGATCACCTAAGGAGAAGCGATCTAAGCCTGCCCCTCCTGCCCCCGTGCACCTTGCCTACCCACCCCAGCTAATATGCCAGATCCCCAGCATCACAAGCCTGGCAGGGTGCGAGTAGCCCAGACGAGCCACACCACCCCACAGTGAATCCCGCCCCTAGGAGAGGGGAAGAGAAGGCACACACCAGTCTGACTGTGGCCCCAGCGGTGGGCTGGGGGCAGACATCAGGTCCGATTGCGGCCCCGCCCACCAACTCCAGTTATACACCACAGCACAGGGGAAGTGCCCTGCAGGTCCTCACCACGCCAGGGACTATCCAAAATGACCAAGCGGAAGAATTCCCCTCAGAAGAATCTCCAGGAAATAACAGCTAATGAGCTGATCAAACAGGATTTAAATAATATAACAGAAAGTGAATTTAGAATAATAGTCATAAAATTAATCGCTGGGTTTGAAAACAGTATACAGGACAGCAGAGAATCTCTTGCTACAGAGATCAAGGGACTAAGGAACAGTCACGAGGAGCTGAAAAACGCTTTAAACGAAATGCATAACAAAATGGAAACCACCACAGCTCGGCTTGAAGAGGCAGAGGAGAGAATAGGTGAACTAGAAGATAAAGTTATGGAAAAAGAGGAAGCTGAGAAAAAGAGAGATAAAAAAATCCAGGAGTATGAGGGGAAGATTAGAGAACTAAGTGATACACTAAAAAGAAATAATATACGCATAATTGCTATCCCAGAGGAGGAAGAGAGAGGGAAAGGTGCTGAAGGGGTACTTGAAGAAATCATAGCTGAGAACTTCCCTGAACTGGGGAAGGAAAAAGGCATTGAAATCCAAGAGGCACAGAGAACTCCCTTCAGACGTAACTTGAATCGATCTTCTGCACGACATATCATAGTGAAACTGGCAAAATACAAGGATAAAGAGAAAATTCTGAAAGCAGCAAGGGGTAAACGTGCCCTCACATATAAAGGGAGACCTATAAGACTCGTGACTGATCTCTCTTTTGAAACTTGGCAGGCCAGAAAGAATTGGCACGAGATTTTCAGGGTGCTAGACAGAAAAAATATGCAGCCGAGAATCCTTTATCCAGCAAGTCTGTCATTTAGAATAGAAGGAGAGATAAAGGTCTTCCCAAACAAACAAAAACTGAAGGAATTTGTCACCACTAAACCAGCCCTACAAGAGATCCTAAGGGGGACCCTGTGAGACAAAGTCCCAGAGACATCACTACAAGCATAAAACACACAGACATCACAATGACTCTAAACCCGTATCTTTCTATAATAACACTGAATGTAAATGGATTAAATGCGCCAACCAAAAGACATAGGGTATCAGAATGGATAAAAAAAACAAGACCCATCTATTTGCTGTCTACAAGAGACTCATTTTAGACCAGAGGACACCTTTAGATTGAGAGTGAGGGGATGGAGAACTATTTATCATGCGACTGGAAGCCAAAAGAAAGCTGGAGTAGCCATACTTATATCAGACAAACTAGACTTTAAATTAAAGGCTGTAACAAGAGATGAAGAAGGACATTATATAATAGTTACAGGGTCTATCCATCAGGAAGAGCTAACAATTATAAATGTCTATGCGCCGAATACCGGAGCCCCCAAATATATAAAACAATTACTCATAAACATAAGCAACCTTATTGATAAGAATGTGGTAATTGCAGGGGACTTTAACACCCCACTTACAGAAATGGATAGATCATCTAGACACACGGTCAATAAAGAAACAAGGGCCCTGAATGAGACATTGGATCAGATGGAGTTGACAGATATATTTAGAACTCTGCATCCCAAAGCAACAGAATATACTTTCTTCTCGAGTGCACATGGAACATTCTCCAAGATAGATCATATACTGGGTCACAAAACAGCCCTTCATAAGTTTACAAGAATTGAAATTATACCATGCATACTTTCAGACCACAATGCTATGAAGCTTGAAATCAACCACAGAAAAAAGTCTGGAAAACCTCCAAAAGCATGGAGGTTAAAGAACACCCTACTAACGAATGAGTGGGTCAACCAGGCAATTAGAGAAGAAATTAAAAAATATATGGAAACAAACGAAAATGAAAATACAACAATCCAAACGCTTTGGGACGCAGCAAAGGCAGTCCTGAGATGAAAATACATTGCAATCCAGGCCTAGCTCAAGAAACAAGAAAAATCCCAAATACAAAATCTAACAGCACACCTAAAGGAACTAGAAGCAGAACAGCAAAGGCAGCCTAAACCCAGCAGAAGAAGAGAAATAATAAAGATCAGAGCAGAAATAAACAATATAGAATCTAAAAACTCTGTAGAGCAGATCAACGAAACCAAGAGTTGGTTTTTTGAAAAAATAAACAAAATTGATAAACCTCTAGCCAGGTTTCTCAAAAAGAAAAGAGAGATGACCCAAATAGATAAAATCATGAATGAAAATGGAATTATTACAACCAATCCCTCAGAGATACAAACAATTATCAGGGAATACTATGAAAAATTATATGCCAACAAATTGGACAACCTGAAAGAAATGGACAAATTCCTGAACACCCACACTCTTCCAAAACTCAATCAGGAGGAAATAGAAAGCTTGAACAGACCCATAACCAGCGGAGAAATTAAATCGGTTATCAAAAATCTCCCAACAAATAAGAGTCCAGGACCAGATGGCTTCCCAGGGGAGTTCTACCAGATGTTGAAAGCAGAGATAATACCTATCCTTCTCAAGCTATTCCAAGAAATAGAAAGGGAAGGAAAACTTCCAGACTCATTCTATGAAGCCAGTATTACTTTGATTCCTAAACCAGACAGAGACCCAGTAAAAAAAGAGAACTACAGGCCAATATCCCTGATGAATATGGATGCAAAAATTCTCAATAAGATACTAGCAAATCGAATTCAACGGCATATAAAAAGAATTATTCACCATGATCAAGTGGGATTCATTCCTGGGATGCAGGGCTGGTTCAACATTCGCAAATCAATCAACGTGATACATCACATTAACAAAAAAAAAGAGAAGAACCATATGATCCTGTCAATCGATGCAGAAAAGGCCTTTGACAAAATCCAGCACCCTTTCTTAATAAAAACCCTTGAGAAAGTCGGGATAGAAGGAACATACTTAAACATCATAAAAGCCATTTATGAAAAGCCCACAGCTAACATCATCCTCAACGGGGAAAACTGAGAGCTTTTTCCCTGAGATCAGGAACACGACAGGGATGCCCACTCTCACCGCTGCTGTTTTACATAGTACTGGAAGTTCTAGCATCAGCAATCAGACAACAAAAGGAAATCAAAGGCATCAAAATTGGCAAAGATGAAGTCAAGCTTTCGCTTTTTGCAGATGACATGATATTATACATGGAAAATCCGATAGACTCCACCAAAAGTCTGCTAGAACTGATACAGGAATTCAGCAAAGTTGCAGGATACAAAATCAATGTACAGAAATCAGTTGCATTCTTATACACTAACAATGAAGCAACAGAAAGACAAATAAAGAAACTGATCCCATTCACAATTGCACCAAGAAGCATAAAATACCTAGGAATAAATCTAACCAAAGATGTAAAGGATCTGTATGCTGAAAACTATAGAAAGCTTCTGAAGGAAATTGAAGAAGATTTAAAGAAATGGAAAGACATTCCCTGCTCATGGATTGGAAAAATAAATATTGTCAAAATGTCAATACTACCCAAAGCTATCTACACATTCAATGCAATCCCAATCAAAATTGCACCAGCATTCTTCTCGAAACTAGAACAAGCAATCCTAAAATTCATATGGAACCGCAAAAGGCCCCGAATAGCCAAAGGAATTTTGAAGAAGACCAAAGCAGGAGGCATCACAATCCCAGACTTTAGCCTCTACTACAAAGCTGTCATCATCAAGACAGCATGGTATTGGCACCAAAACAGACACATAGAACAATGGAATAGAATAGAAACCCCAGAACTAGACCCACAAACGTATGGCCAACTCATCTTTGACAAAGCAGGAAAGAACATCCAATGGAAAAAAGACAGTCTCTTTAACAAATGGTGCTGGGAGAACTGGACAGCAACATGCAGAAGGTTGAAACTAGACCACTTTCTCACACCATTCACAAAAATAAACTCAAAATGGATAAAGGACCTAAATGTGAGACAGGAAACCATCAAAACCCTAGAGGAGAAAGCAGGAAAAGACCTCTCTGACCTCAGCCGTAGCAATCTCTTACTCGACACATCCCCAAAGGCAAGGGAATTAAAAGCAAAAGTGAATTACTGGGACCTTATGAAGATAAAAAGCTTCTGCACAGCAAAGGAAACAACCAACAAAACTAAAAGGCAACCAACGGAATGGGAAAAGATATTCGCAAATGACATATCGGACAAAGGGCTAGTATCCAAAATCTATAAAGAGCTCACCAAACTCCACACCCGAAAAACAAATAACCCAGTGAAGAAATGGGCAGAAAACATGAATAGACACTTCTCTAAAGAAGACATCCGGATGGCCAACAGGCACATGAAAAGATGTTCAGCATCGCTCCTTATCAGGGAAATACAAATCAAAACCACACTCAGGTATCACCTCACGCCAGTCAGAGTGGCCAAAATGAACAAATCAGGAGACTATAGATGCTGGAGAGGATGTGGAGAAACGGGAACCCTCTTGCACTGTTGGTGGGAATGCAAATTGGTGCAGGCGCTCTGGAAAGCAGTGTGGAGGTTCCTCAGAAAATTAAAAATAGACCTACCCTATGACCCAGCAATAGCACTGCTAGGAATTTATCCAAGGGATACAGGAGTACTGACGCATAGGGCCACTTGTACCCCAATGTTCATAGCAGCACTCTCAACAATAGCCAAATTATGGAAAGAGCCTAAATGTCCATCAACTGATGAATGGATAAAGAAATTGTGGTTTATATACACAATGGAATATTACTTGGCAATGAGAAAAAATGAAATATGGCCTTTTGTAGCAACGTAGATGGAACTGGAGAGTGTGATGCTAAGTGAAATAAGCCATACAGAGAAAGACAGATACCATATGGTTTCACTCTTATGTGGATCCTGAGAAACTTAACAGGAACCCATGGGGGAGGGGAAGGAAAAAAAAAAAAGAGGTTAGAATGGGAGAGAGCCAAAGCATAAGAGACTGTTAAAAACTGAGAACATCGGGACGCCTGGGTGGCGCAGTCGGTTAAGCGTCCGACTTCAGCCAGGTCATGATCTCGCGGTCCGGGAGTTCGAGCCCCGCGTCGGGCTCTGGGCTGATGGCTCAGAGACTGGAGCCTGTTTCCGATTCTGTGTCTTCCTCTCTCTCTGCTCCTCGCCCGTTCATGCTCTGTCTCTCTCTGTCCCAAAAATAAATAAACGTTGAAAAAAAATTAAAAAAAAAAAAAAAAACTGAGAACAAACTGAGGGTTGATGGGGGGGTGGGAGGGAGGAGAGGGTGGGTGATGGGTATTGAGGAGGGCACCTTTTGGGATGAGAACTGGGTGTTGTATGGAAACCAATTTGTCAATAAATTTCATAAAAAATAAAATAAAATAAAATAAAAACAGTTTTCTTTTCCATTGAATAAAACAATTTTTAAATTTAAAAAAAAAGAAAGAAAATTTGAATAGACTGACTAGTAGCAATGAAATTGAATCAGAAATCAAAAATTCCCTAACAAACAAAAAGTCTAGGACCAGAGGGCCCAAGTGAATTCTAGCAATCATTTAAAGAAGAATTAATACCTACTTTTTTCAAACTCTTCCAAAAAGTACAAGAGGAAGGAAAAACAAAACTGGAGGTATCAAAATCCCAGATTTGAAGTTACATTACAGAGCGGTAGTAACCAAAACAGTATGGTACTGACACAAAAACGGAAACATAGATCAATAGAACAGAATAGAGAGCCCAGAAATAAACCATGATTATATGGTAAATTAATCTTTGACAAAGCTGGAAAGAACAGGCAGTGGGGAAAAAGTCTCTTCAATAAATGGTGTTGCGAAAACTGGGCCACTTTCTTACAGCACACACAAAAATAAACTCAAAATGGATTAAAGACCTAAATGTGAAACTTGAAACCATGAAAATTCTAGAAGAGAACACAGGCAGTAATTTCTCTGACATTGGTCCTGGCAACATTTTTCCAGATATGTCTCCTGAGGCAAGGGAGACAAAAGCAAAACTAAACTATTGGGACTACATCAAAATAAAAAGCTTCTGCACAGCAAAAAAAACACCACTGACAAAACTAAAAGACAGCCAACTGAATGGGAGAACATATTTGCAAATGACATATCTGATAAAAGATTAGTATCCAAAATATATAAAGAACTTACCAAATTCAACACCAAGGAAACAAATAATCCAATTAAAAATTGGCAGAAGATATGAACAGACATCTTCCCAAAGAAGACATACAGATGGGCCATAGACACATGGAAAAATGCTCAACATCACTCATCATCAAGGAAATGCAAATCAAAACCACAATGAGATATCACCTCACACCTGTCACAATGGCTAAAATCAAAAACAAAAGAAACAAGTGTTGGCAAGGATGCAAAGAAAAAGGAACCCTTGTACTCTGTTGGTGGGAATGCAAACTGCTGCAACCACTGCGGAAAACAGTATGGAAGTGCCCAAAAACTTAAAAATAGAATTCCCGTATAATCCAGTAATTCCACCACTGGGTATTTGCCTAAAGAATACAAAAACACTAACTCTAAAAGATATATTCTCCCCTATGTTTATTGCAGCATTATTTACAATAGCCAAATTATGAAAGTAGCTCAGTGTTCATCAACAGATGAATGGATAAAGAAGTAGCATCTATACCATTTATATATGTATATATTGCAACAACATGCTATCATCCTAAGTGAAACAAGTCAGTCAGAGAAAGTCAAGCACCATATGATTTCACTCACATGTGGAACTTAAGAAAACAAATGAAGAAAGAAAGAAACAAAAAAGATAAACAGATTCTTAACTATAGAGAACAAGCTGGTGGTTACCAGAAGGGAGATGGGTGTGAGAATGGGTGAAATAGGAGAAGGGGATTAAAGAGTGTATTTATCATGATGAGCACTGTGTAATGTAATTGTTGAATCACTATGTTGTACAACTGAAACTAATATAACACTATATATTAGCTGTACTGGAATTAAAATTTAAAAAAAGGTTCTCCATCAAATATTAATTGTCCTAAGTGCAATATGGTATCTTACACTGGATACTTGAGTAGAATAAAAGGCCTAGAATGCATCTTCTATGGGGATTATCCCACTCTTGCTTTTTTTCCTTTATGCTTAACTGTCTACTGGATACGTCCACTTAGAAGTCTTACAGACACTTGAGAAAATGGTTTGTACTCAGCCAAATAATAATAACATAGTAGTATTATGTATCAAATGCTTGTTTTCAAATCAGAGTCAGTGGTGTGTTGAGTACTTTACATGGATTATCTCAATTTTTACAACTCTTTGAAGTAGATATTATTCTTATTAGATATTATTATTCTCATTTTATATGGGACAAAACTTAGGTTTGGAGAGGTTAAATAATGTTCTCAAGGACATGTGGTCATGGTCTAACTCAAGTCGGCCTGCCTAACACAACTGATGATTACCTCTAGAGCTATTTAAAGCCCTGTGCACTATGATTAACTTGGAAATGTAATGCAAACACTTAGAAATGCGTTCTACCATTCTAATTCTGTTCTGGGGGTTTTTAACATCTAATATCTTTAAGGAAGCCCTTTGCACCAGGCTTAAACACTTGAAATATGCCTAGTCCTCAATGAGATGTGCTCTAAATATAAAATATATATGGAATATTGAAGACTTATTAGAAAAAGATATGTATAACTTTTAGTATTCATTACACTTTTAAATGATAACATTTTGAAAAGATAAGTTTCAGTAAAATGTTGTTAATATCCATTTCACCCATTTCTTTATACTCTTTTTAATGTGGCTACCAGGAAACTTAAAATTGCATGTGTGGCTCTCATTACAGTTCTATTGGACAGCACTCTTTCACCTTGCCCCAGATGCAAAAACATTCTGCTTCTCACATGGATTCTCTTTGACAGGTATTGACCCTTAATATTTCAAAACTGAACACAAGAGTCCTCTTCACCGATACCAGACTTCAAGCTGATCTTTGGAGTATAAATAAATTATTTGATAACTGTTACAACAGATCCTTAGAATACTGTAGGCTTGATAAAGGCTTTCTAAATTTCCTAGGAAAAGAAGCTGAGCTAAGGATCAAGGAGGCATGTCTCCAAGCATTCAATTCAATACCAGCTAAATAATTAGGATTCTGCATTGCATAAAGGAGAGCTGGAAAATAACAACATACCTTTAGACTGGCTGATGTCTAGTGATTTGGAGACAGCATGGACATTGCAGGAAAAGTCCATTTTTAGTTTTCTTTATCTTTGAAAGACAATTACAAATCAGTGCTCTTGTTTTATTGGATGAATGAGGGAGCCATTCATTCATGTTCACAGCTTCTTATGTTTTTTTTTTTCATAACTAGGGGAGATGTGAAGAATACTTGCAGGATTTCCCATGGGTCAGGCTTCTTCTCTGCGCCACAAACGTAGATGACCCTGAACAAGCGGATGCAGAAGAGGCTCAGATGAAGCACTGAGGTTGGCAAAGGAGAAACGGTAGATGACTATGTTGTTGTGAGCTCTCATGCTTGCAACTCTATATCTTTACCATAGTTTTCATCTGAGAGTAAGGAAATAGTGAGTTAACTTTTAAAGGTTTCATAATTTTAATAATTCTTATTAATTTTTATTTTGGAATAATTTTATTTTACTTATTTGTTTTTTTTTATTTTTTAAATGCTTATTGTATTTTTGAGACAGAAAGAGACAGGGCATGAGCGGGGGAGGGGCAGAGAGGGAGACACACACACAGAATCTGAAGCAGGCTCCAGGCTCCGAGCTGTCAGCACAGAGCCCGACGTGAGGCTCTAACTGGTCAACCATGAGATCACGACCTGAGCCGAAGTCGGACACTCAACCTACTGAGCTACCCAGGCGCCCCTGGAATAATTTTAGATACATAGAAAAATTGCAAAGATAGCACATAATGTTCCTGTATAGCCTTCGTCCAGTTTCCCCTAATCTTCCACGACTGTGGTACATTTGTTAGAACCAAGAAACCAACATTAGTACATTACTATTAACTGAACTTCAGATTTCACTTGGATTTCAACAGTTTTCCCACTAATATACTCTTGTTCTGTTTCAATATTCAACACAAGATGTCATATTGCATTTGGCACAAGCTGAGATATGACTTGCCCAAGGTAGGGATTATGGATTTTTATGACAGCTCTGTTGAAGTATAATTGATATACAAAAAGCCTGCACATATATAATGTATATAATCTGAGGAGTCTGGACATAACACAGATACCCATTAAACCAGCATCACAATTAAAGTACCAGACGTATCCATCACCCCCAAAAGTTTCCTCATTCCATTTTTGTGGTTGTTGTTTTCATGGTATGAACATTTAATATGAGAAATACACTTTTAACAGATTTTTAAGTGCACAATATAGTAGTATTATTAACCATAGGCACCATGTTGTACAGAAGTTCTCTGGAACTTACTTGTCTTTCGTAACTGAAGTTTTATACCCACTGAGTAACAACTCCTCACTCATTCCTCCCTGCAGCTCCTGGCAACCACCCTTCTACTCTGCTTCTGTGAGTTTTATTTTTTAAGAGACCTCACAGAGTGGAACAGCAATATTTGTCCTTCTGTGACGGACTTATTTTACTTAGCATGATGTCCTCTAGTCTCATCCACAATGTCGCATATAGCAGGATATCTCTTATTAAGGTTGAATAGGGGCATCTGGGTGACTCAGTCGGTTAAGTGTCCAACTTCAGCTCAGGTCATGAGCTCACAGTTCGTCAGTTCAAGCCCCTCATAGGGCTCTATGCTGACAGCTCAGAACCTAGAGCCTGCTTTGGATTCTGTGTCTCCATCTCTCTGCCTCAATCTCTCTCTCTCTCTCTCAAAAGTAATTAAACATTTAAAAAAATTAAGGATGAATAATATTCCCTTGTATGAAAATATACAATCCCTACCTTGGACAAATGGGAAGATTCCAGAGAAGATGGGTCCTCTCATTTCACACTGTCTTGGGAGCACACTACAGAAAATTATCTCATTAGATTAGCTAGTTAAGATCTTGGAAGCTAGTTAAGATCTTGGGTGGTTCAGTGGGTTAAGCATCCAACTCTTGATTTTGGCTCAGGTCATGATCTCACAGTTCATGGGATGGAGCCCCATATTGAGCTCCATGCTGACAGTGCAGAGCCTACTTGGGATTCTCTTGCTCCCTCTCTCTCTGCCCCTCTCCCACACTCTCTCTCGAAATAAATAAATAAAACTTTAAAAAAAGGCCTTGGAAGGGATAAAAAGTCAATGTGACATAGAACAGGTATGTTTTGAACAGTTATGTGACAAAGGGGAAAGAGACTGGACAGAATGACATATAACCTGCTGACCAGGAGAGAGTGAAGGAGTTGCCTCAGGAGGGCAGTAGGCCCCAGAGTGAGTGGGTGGGTGGGCCAGGCTGGGGCAGGCTGGAGTGTGCATCTCTCTTCCACACTAGATGGGAGCCTCTGAGCACTGGGGCCTGTGTCCTCCTCATCTTCCTACTCCTCCCTGTGATTTGCACACAGCAGCTCAGCACATACTGCATGGTGGTTGGTTGAAAAGGGAACGTCCTAGAGAAAAATCTGATAATAGCATAAAGGTGGGTGAAGTCTGAGAAAGGCAGGACAGAGGAAAAGGGAGGAAAGGCCTTAACAGGAGAATGAAAGAGACAGCAAAAGGACAGGGAGGGACAGAAACAGAGGCAGAGAGGAGACAGAGAGGGGGGAGAGCCAATTAGTAACGGACAAGGAGAAACAAAGCAAGGAAAAGTGCAGATGTTTTTGCCGGGGGAGCGTGCCGCTCTTGGTTCAGACTGAGGAAGTCTGCTTTCCCAGAGCAAGTGGAGGAGAGAGAACAAAATGCATGGTGAATAGCCGCCATTTATGATCCTCAATTTGTGCCAAACTTTTCATCTCCATCATGGCATCTAATCTTTAAGATACTTTATGAAATAAGTATTACTATGTACATTGTAGAGAATAGGAAACTGACACCCAGAGAGATGAAATTATTTGCCCTGATAGCAACATGTTAAAGTGAGGCTTATCAGATTCCAAACCCAGTGTTGTTACTCCTGACTAGTGGACACTGAGCCACTGCCAGACCATGGGGTCTTGACTCTGTTCAGGCAGTAAGAATCGATAAAGCTGTGTACCTGTAGCTCTGAAAGTGCCTCCTGAGGGCGGTGCAGGGTTTTGTGTGACTCATAGCTGTCTCTGTATACTGAGAATTCCACATAGTAAAGAGCAGGGCCATTGGGCCTTGCACAGGAGCTCTGACCGCCAGCTATATGCGACTTTGGTCTTAGGCACTTTGCCACTCGATGTTGATGTTTTGTGTCTAAGTTAGTATATTAAATAATGTGTATTTATTAGACCACAACCTTCTTCCCCCAAGGTCTACTCCATAAGTTTTGAGACTGCATTGATCTTGTTAAAGCCGTGGGCAGAGGTTTCTCCCAATCCCAAATGTCTCCTGCTCTAGCTACTTTGGTGGAGACGGGGGACGGGGAAGGGCAGGGCAGGGTACAGTAGAAAATAGGGACACGGAACCTGAGCAAAAACTTTGCTGAGCAAACATCTGAGTTAAAGTCAGAACTAAGTATATCACATGCACGCATTATTTAATATACCAGCTTACGTACAAGACATCTATGACCCAGGGGCGCCTGGGTGGCTCAGTTGGTTGAGTGCCCGACTTCGGCTCAGGTCATGATCTCACAGTTCGTGAGTTCGAGTCCCGCGTCGGGCTCTGTGCTGACAGCTCAGAGCCTGGAGCCTGCTTCGAATTTTGTGTCTCCCTCTCTCTCTGCCCCTTCCCTGCTCATGCTCTGTCTCTCTCTGTCTCTCAAAAATGAATAAACACTAAAAAAAAAATTTAGGAAAAAAAAAAAGACATCTGTGACCCAGACAAATTCAGAGAGCTGGACAAGGTCACACAGACCTTGTCAGAGTTGGCATTGTAACTCAGACTTATTGAACTAACACTCATATTCACAGCTTCTGGTTCATGCAGGAAGTAAATGTTGCTCAGGTCCCTGCAGAATGATTCACGGTATCAGCCAAAATAAGTGATGGATGTGAAAATGTTCCACAGACAGTAAAGCAGTATGCAAGATTAGGTGTTACTATGACGTGCTGAATTTGATTCAAGGCTGCAGATGATACAATTCAACTAGCTACAGGCCAGAATAAGCTGTGAGAAAGAAGCATATTTAGTAATTAATAGCATGGGTTTTGTAGTCAGGTAAATGTTAATTTGAATCCTAGCTCTGCCTTGTACTAGACGTTTGGCCTTATAAAATTATATAACTTCTCTTTGCATTAGACCTTCATTGGATAAAGGATAATAAAACCTACTAGATAAGGTTTCCATGAAGACTGAAAGAAACAATGTTCAAGAAATAGAAAAAAACGATCTTACAATTTGTATGGAAAAACAAAAAACCTTAGATAGCCAAAGCACTCCTGCAGAGCAATAACAAACACAGAGGTATCCCACTACTGACTTCAAACTATACTACAAAGCTTTAGTAATAAAAATAGTATGGCGCTAGCATAAAAATAGACACATAAACCAAGGGAACAGAAGAGAGTGCCCAGAATTAAACTCCCACATATACGATCATCTAATATTTGACAAAGAAGTCAAACACACCAAATGGGGAAAGGATGGTCTCTTGAACAGATGGTGCTGGGAAACTTGGATAAATACATGTATGACAATTAAACTGGACCCCTGTCTTACATGACTCACAAAAATTAACTCAAAATGGGTCAATGACTTAAACATAAGAACTGATACCATAAAACTCCTACAAGATAATATAGGGAAGAAACTCATCAACATTGGCCTTGGCAATGATTTTCTGGATATGACACCAAAAACAAAGGCCAAAAAAGCAAAAATAGACAAATGAGACTACATCAAACTAAAACGCTTCTGCACAGTAAAGGAAACCATCAAAAAATTAAAAGAAAAAATTAAAACTTACAGAATGGGAGGTTATATTGCAAGTCATATGCCTGATAATGGATTCAGATCCAAAATACACAAAGAAACTCAATAGCAAAAAAACCCAAACACTCCAATTAAAAATGAGCAGAGGATCTGAGTGGACATTTTTCCAAAGAAGACATACATACTTACATGAAACGCTGTTCAACATCACTAATCAGGGAAATGCAAATCAAAACCATGATAAGATATAACCTCAAATCTGTAGCATGGCTATTATAAAAAATACAAGGACAAGTATTGGCCAGGATGTTGTAGAAAAGGGAACTTTGTGCATTGTTGGTAGAAAGATAAATTGGTGTAGTCACTATGGAAAGCAGTATGGAGGCTTCTCCAAAAATTAAAAATAGAACTTCTGTATGATCCAGAGTCTACTTCTGGGTATTTATGCAAAGTAAACTAAAAAATTAACTCAAAAAAGATTATATATATATATAATTATATATATTTTTTGAGTCAAATAAGATTATATATATAATTGTATATATATAACCTTTTTTGAGTTAATTTTTTATTTAATTAATATTTGTATATATAATCAAAAGTTATTAAAGATTAAAAATTTTCTTCAATTCTATGTTTAGTCTTGGAACTCATAAAATGTCAATACTGATAAAAAAAAGATATATACACACACATGTTCGTTATTTACAATAAATATTTACCACTATTTACAATAGCCAAGACATCGAAGCAACCCAATGGTCTATTAATGAATAACTATATAAAGAAAGTAAGGTATATAGATAGAATGGAATATAATTCAGCCATAAAAAAGAAGGAAATTCTGCCATTTGCAACAACATGGCTGGAATTTGAGGGCATTATGCTAAATGAAATGTCAGAGAAAGACAAATACTGTATGATCTCACTTATATGTGGAATCTTAAAAAAAAAATAACTGAACTCATAGATAACCAAGAACAGATTGGTGGTAGCCAGAGGCAGGTGGAGGGGTAGGAATCATATTATAAATACTGTTGTGCAATTTGCTTTCTGCACTTACTATCACATGTGTTAGCATGTGTTTCACTTGTTTACCGCTGCTTAAGAAACTACCCTAAAACTTTAGTGGCTAAAAGCAACAACAAGTTATTTTTTTCTCATCATCCTGTAGGTCGACTAGGAGGTTCTGCCAGTTTCACCTGGGCTCACTCATGTGGCTACATCCAGCTCAAAGCTGGGCTGAACTAGAAGATCCCTCAGGGCCTCACCCTGATTTCTAGAGCCTAGGAGTTGGTTGATGAGTGGATGTTTTGGTTCTAGACCACATGGCCTCTTGCCGTCTGGTGAGCTACAAACAGCTCCTTTACATGGCAGTTTAAAAAATAATGGTTCAATAAATTACATTGCAAATAAGCACTTACTATGGTAGTTGCAAACTCTTTTTAATGCTATTTGCTTTTCTATATTGATATCTGTCTATCCAACTAGATTATAAATTTCTTCAGGAAGGAGACTTTTTAGATTATTTCTTTGAAGATCAAGAGGCACTTAGCATACAAAGTGTCTTCCACATAGATTTATTTATTTATTTATTCATTCATGCATGCATGCATGCATTTATTCATTTACGTATTTCCTTTGGTAGGCTTCATGCCCAGCACAGAGCCCAACGTGGGGCTTGAACTCATTACCCTGAAATCAAGACCTGAGCTGAGATCAATAGTCGGACACTTAACTGACAGAGCCACCCATGCACTCCTGCACACAGATGCTTTTAAATTAATAGCTTGTTGATTGATTCATAATGTCTTCAAGAGTTAACCTTAAAATGGCTATGTGAGCTGGGCTGGCAATATAAATGTGTGAACGAACCATGTAGAACACAAAATGAGACGGAGTGGTGTGGACCACAGTAAACTCAAGAATGCAAGACTGGTCTTTAGAGAAAAAATGTAGGCAAAAAAATCATATCTGTTAGCCCCATTCAGCCTAATATGTGACAGCTAGATAAGTGTGTTTCAAAGTTCACACGCCCTCCACATCAGAATCAAGTGGGAGGGGAGTGTGTTAACAATGCAGCTTCTTTTACACAATCACTAGAATAGCTAAAATGAAAAAAGTAGATAATACCTAGTGTTGGTGAGGATGTGGAATAACTGTATCTCTCATACTCTCTGGTGGGAATATAAATTGGTATAACCACTTTGGAGAATTTTCTAGTAGTATCTACTAAATGCGAAATTTTGATTATCTCCGTGACTCAGAAATTCTACTCCAAGGTATATCTCAAAAGAAAGGCACTCAAATCTACCAAAAGATTCAAACAGCAATGTCTATAGCAGTACCAGTTTTAATAGCCCAAACTGGAAACTACCCAAATACCTAACAAAAATAAATGAATACGTAAATTGTGGTATGGTCACACAATGGAATACCATACGGCAAGGCAAATGAATGGCCTACGATTATACACAATAATATGGATGAATCTCATGGACATAATGTTGACTGAGAGAAGTCAGAATCAAAAGAATATAAATTATACAGCCTTCCATTTGCGTGAAATACAAGAACTAAACAGACAAAGCTAATGGACAAAACTAATCTAACAAGTCAGAAGTGAGCATAACAGTTATTCCTGTGAGGGAAGAGCAAGAGAAAGAAGCACAAGAAGGCTTCTACGTACTGGAACATTCTGGTTGTTGAACTGAGTGCTGGTTACAAGTGTGGGTTCAGTTTGTGAAAATTCTCTGAGCTATACCCCAATGATACAGGCACTTTTCTATCTGCAGAGTATATTTCAATTAAAGCTTTTAAAAATGTAGTTTTCTAGGTCCCACTCCTCAGACTTACTGAGTCAAAATTCCTGGGAACAGAGCCTTGAAATCTCCATTTTAAGCAGGATTTCCCCAATCCCAGGAGATTTTTATTTTTTTATTTTTTTATTTTTTAATTTTTTTTAAATTTTTTATTTTTGGGACAGAGAGAGACAGAGCATGAACGGGGGAGGGGCAGAGAGAGAGGGAGACACAGAATCGGAAACAGGCTCCAGGCTCCGAGCCATCAGCCCGGAGGCTGACGCGGGGCTCGAACTCACGGATCGCGAGATCGTGACCTGGCTGAAGTCGGGCGCTTAACCGACTGCGCCACCCAGGCGCCCCTCCAGGAGATTTTTAATGCCCACTAATGTTTGAGAGCCAACTGTCTATTAATCTTTTAAACAAAACCAGAAATGTAATTAAACTTATTTTTCCAGCATAAGTAAATGTTTCTAAAACTAAAAACATCTTAGCACCCTTATTAGTAACTAGTCTTCCTGGAAATGTAAAAATGTAACCCAATACAAAATCCCATCTTTTTGCACATTTTTGTTAAAATTTTTTGTTTAAGTTTCAAGAGCAAAGATAGTAACCTTACACTTGTGTCTGATTGTATGGCCTACAAGATTAATCTGGACCCACTGAGAACTCATGTATTGGACACAGGAAAAAAAATAGGAACGAATTGACTTGCATCATTCAGGAAAGAGATGTGTATTGATAGGATACATTTTATTTCTAAACAAGAAGAAGGGGCTGCAGTTTGTACTGAAATTAAAATAACAATATATAATCAGTGTTATTTTCTTAGATAACTTCTTTTCTTATATTTCTAACCTATGGATACTCTATTCCTAAATTATCACAAAGTTAGTTTCCATTTTGTTACCATTTTATACCTGAATCAAGTATTTTTCTATTTCCTCTAGATTTGTGTCTTTCTAATACAGAATGTTCAAATTAGGGGGTCTAAGCCTAATAAGTCTTCAAGCAAAAATATTTGTATTTTCCATTTTCCCCATAAAATTACATAAGCAATGATTAGGTACTCTCTTCTAATCACTCACTTCTTTAGTGTCTTGAGATATTCCCTTTACATTGTTTTCCTTATCATCTAGGAAAAAGGGGAGGGGTGTAATTAAGTCTAGAATGCAGAAGTCTTCATTTCCAGGCATATCTTCCTGAACCATAGCTCCAAGGACTTTTTTTTAATGTTTATTCACTTTTGAGACACAGAGAGAGAGAGGAAGACACAGAATTCAAAGCAGGCTCCATGCTCTGAGCTATCAGCTCAGAGCCCAATGTGGGGCCCAAATCCACGAACCATGAGACCATGACCTGAGCTGAAGTTGGACGCTTAACTGACTGAGCCACCCAGGTACCCCTACAAGGACTTTTTTTTTAATGTTTCCTTATTTTGAGATTGAGAGAGAGAGAGAGAGAGAGAGAGAGAGAGAGAGAGACTCTCAAGCAGGCTCCAGGCTGTTAGCACAGAGCCCCATGTGGGCTTAAACTCACCAACCTTGAGATCATGACTTGAGCCGAAATCAAGAATCAGACCCTTAATTGACCAAGCCACCCAGGTGCCCCTCCAAGGATTTTTAAACTACATTAAAACTTGAGGACACCTGTTTTGAAAATTTCTATGATTGATTTGATATGCAAGAATGCCTTCACAAATCCTTGAGTGACAAGTGCTAAGGGAAGGGAAGACTCAAAGAATAAGAGTCAATATCCATTTTAGGCCTTAGGAGGTAGGGACTATTAATTTTGTGGTTATTGTAGCAGTCTTAGGCAAAAGAAGAAAAGTTCTGTAAAAATAGGGCATGACAAGTCTATCTTTCTACCTTGAGATTCTTCTGCTTTCTCTGATGCTGGTATCACTGACCAAGGGGAGGCCCATGTGCAATTAGGGAAAACAACCAGATGTAGGATACATATCCAGTTGTGGAAACTGAAGAGTTATGTGATACTCACATCCAGGCAGCAGGCCACCCATCCCTTAGTTGAGGTGACTCATTGGAATAAATGGTCAAAGCCAGAATTTTCCTCAGGAAGAAACTTTGGTCCTGCTCCAGCATACAAATAATGGTCAACTGTGTGTGTTGGGGGGCTGGGGATGTATATGTATGTATATATGACACATAGAAATACAAATATAAAATTTTACAAATGCTGTGAAGAAATGAAAAGGGTAAGGTGATCAAGAATAATAAATGTAGGGTCTATAACTTATAAATGTCTGAAAAATTATAATCTAGGAGGTGCTTGGTAGGATTGTGTAATGGAAAAAGTAAAAGCTCTCTGGATTCAGGACACTTGGATTCAACTCCCGGATTCAAATCCCAGCTTCGTCATTCACGATGTTATGAGCTATTTTCCTAACCTCCCTGAACCTGTTTCCCCATCTGTAAAGTAAGGATACTATTTATTACATTAGGCCATTGTCTCAGATTAGATATAAAACCAATCTATTAGATACAGGATGAATCTACAAAGAGTCTTAGAAAATGGTACAGCTTTGGGGCACCTGGGTGGCTCAGTCAGTTGAGCATCTGACTTCGGCTCAGGTCATGATCTCACGGTTTGTGAGTTCAAGCCCTGCATCAGGCTCTGTACTGACAGCCTGAAGCCTGAAGCCTGCTTCAGATTCTGTGTCTCCCTCTCTCTCTCCCCCTCTCCTGCTCTTACTCTGTCTCTCTCTCTCTCTCTCTCTCTCAAAAATGAATAAACATTAAAAATACTTTTCAAAACAAAACACAAACAAAAAAAGAAAATAGTACAGTTTGACTCTGTCCATATCATAATGCACTGGCTATTGAAATGTTGTTCAGGAAGCCTTATGTACTAATTGTCTCCATTTTTATATTACAGTGGTAAAATTGTATTTCTGCTTTCAAAATCTTGATGACAAGGAACATGAAGTCTTTCAAGAAAACTATCTGGGATTTGTTCATTGTCATGGCACTATTTGCCAATTACAATTAATTTTTTTTTTCTATTCCTCTGTGTAAACCAAATCTGAATTATTCTCAACAGGATTCACAATAATTCAACCTATCACTCTTATATCGTCAGCCCCGTCCTGATTATACAAACTTTCTACTCAACTGGAGCCCATGTTTAGCCATATCCATCAATGCCATATTTACCACATGCTAAAATTCTTCCCACCCATCAGCAGCCTCAGATCCTAGTATAGCTTCTCCACACTTGGCCACCCTAGATTCCTTTTCCCTGTGTGCCCCCTCTAACTGGCATTGGCCTCTGAAAAATAGCATATTTTAATTGAGGTTACTAAATAAAGAGATTTATTGCATTCTTTCATGCTATTGATATCTATAATTGTAATGACATTACACATTTCTTCACAGCATTCAGAAAATGACTTGATAAAAATGAAAATTTGCAGATGGATGAAAAATGGAAAAAAGAAATACATCTCACAGAATAAGCATGTTCTATATAGTTTCTAATCCAATCTATGTCTTAAGAATATAGTTCTTTAAAGTTATTAAAGAAGAAATCTAAAATCAGCAGATGCAAAAATTATGCTATGCAGCCAATAAGTTTTCAGGTATACCCCATTGCAAGATAAACAATTATAAAATAATTATTCATTAATTCAACAAACACTGGACATCTATCGTACCTACTCTGCAGAGTCATTCCTATTGTAAGATGGCACACCCTTGGATTAGAAGCAAGAAGTTTTCTACAGAAGAAGATTTCTAGGGTGCCTCAGTCGGTTAAGCATCCGACTCTTGATTTCAGCTCAGGTTATGATCTCACAGCTGGGGGACTGAAGCCCATATTGGGTTCCACACTGAGTGTGGATATTCTCAGTACTACTTAAAAAGTGATCACTAGGGGCGCCTGGGTGGCTTGGTCGGTTGAGCGTCCGACTTCGGCTCAGGTCATGATCTCACAGTCCGTGAGTTTGAGCCCTGCGTCGGGCTCTGTGCTGACAGCTCAGAGCCTGGAGCCTGTTTCAGATTCTGTGTCTCCCTCTCTCTCTGCCCCTCCCCTGTTCATGCTCTGTCTCTCTCTGTCTCAAAAATAAATAAACGTTAAAAAAAAAAGTGATCACTATCACACTTTCTAGGGATCAACTTCTATCCTAAGCACTTTATATTTATTCTTCACAGAGCACTAGGAGGATGGCATTGATTTTTACATTGTTTTACAGAGGAGAAAACTGAGGCAACAAAAGTTTATGTAATTTTGTCACACAGCTAGAAAGTATCTACATCAGAATTCATTCCCAGGTATCCTGGCTCAAAGGCTTTGCTCTTGTCTAAGAAGCTGTCACATCTTCACCAATTCCCCAGTGCACAGAAAGTAGGGGGTAACATTCAACAAAACATGACCCAAGGGTGGGGAAAAACAGGAGAGTTGAAATGAGGAAAACATGAAACTGAATTTGGCATTTCCTGGCTCCTTGATGACCAGTATAATCCTTACCCTACACCCTCCTGATATGTCCCAGCACCTTATCTACATGTATCCACCCACTCCTACACACACACACACACACACACACACACACACACACACACACACACGCATGCATGCCAGAGGTCACTGTGCTGACCATCTGTCCTGTATCCTCAGTCCAGGTCCTACCCACCTTCATTGGGGCCAGACAGAAGGTGGCTTTCCTATTGATACTTCAGATTCACACATTCTCAACATTAGAATTACCTGGAAGAAGAGTCTTTCTTTGCCTCTTTCAGCCTTTAGTGGCCTTAGCTTGTATTCCTTAGCTTGTACTTCTGAGGCGATTTGTTATTGGATTTAGGACAGCTTTGCTGACAGCTTTGCAAAATTATCATGAGATACTTAAGTTAATTATACATGTAAAGACCCTTTCCCAAATAAGAATACATACACAGGTTCCCAGGGACACAGTATAAGGACACATCTTTCAAGGGGCCACCACTTAACCCAGTACAAGGTGATCCTAGGGTCACAGATCTTTTCAACAAGATACAGTAGCAAGGGAATCAGTGGTTGTGCGTGTGTGTGTGTGTGTGTGTGTGTGTGTGTGTGTGTGTGTAAATTAGAAGCAATCTTAGTGTCCGTTTCAAGTGTTTCCAATAGAAACACAGCTTTGGTGAGCACGTTCCGCAGAGAGCTAGTGGCAGAAATGATCCCATGTGTAGAAGAACTAAAAGAAATGCTGTGTTTTCAGCTTGAGAATGCTGACAGTTTTGCAAAATTCAGACTTACATGAATGAGCTATTTGTCACATTTCTGTCTCCTTATTTGAATAAAAGGGAAAGACAGTATAAATGTTTATTGAGTTCCTCGGGAAATTTAGGATGGATAACCTCACTCCAGATCATCAATCAACAAAACAGAAAAGGGGAGACGACAAGTTTATTTTTTCCAGCTTGTGGTTTTAATTACTATCAACTCCTATCACGTGATCTCTCTAAAGGTGAGATCTGGCTCTGTAAGAACCCAAAATAGAGTGCTTCAGAATTCTTCTTCTGGCTCTGAGAAGAAAGATTGCATTCATTGGGAGAAGTGCTACACATCAGATGTATAAGTATTCATAAAAAAGGATGAAAGAGAATTCTCTATCATTTGCATATTCACATTAGCTATTTCACAAATGTGGAGAGGTTAAGGTGATAGTTTGTTTCTGTTTAAAAAAAAAAAGGAAAAATTATAGGATGTGAATAGAGGAAACGAAACAGGAGCACTGGTGTGCCAATGTTAAAAAATAGCTGATTATATAATATGTAAACTTATCAGAAAGATACATCAGGGTGTTTTTGTTTGGAGGGCCAGAGGAGAATTCTAGATTGTTTTCAAAGTGAGCTTGAGAATCCAACTTCACTTATTGTCCTCTCTTCAAGAGATTGTTTTATTCCATTAACAATGGTTAAATGCCATCTTCACCACTAGGTGGCGGCAACACGCTATACTGTACACGGACTTGTCTGTGCCCAGGTCCGCCAGGGTAGGGAGGAGACTTGGAGGCAGCAACCATTCAGTTCCCTAAACTAATAAACCCCTTAGACAGTTTAAAAAAAAAAAAAAAAAAAAAATTTAATGAAAGCTTATGTATTGATCTTTCAATAAGTTCGTCTTGATAAATCAGGACATCTGCAATATTGCTTCCACTAGTGGAATTCACATTCTACATCTCCGCATGGCGATTTACCAGCAAATGATCTTCCGTTTTCTCTTCATCAGAGTTAAGCTATAAATACTTACAATATTACATCCTAGGATAAACAGAGTGGACAATTAACATAACTGTTACAAAAATGCCTTACAAACTCAAAAAGTACTACAGAAATATGGGCTACCATTGACTATTATCATTCCAGGATGAAAAATCGCCGAGGAGCCAGGGCTCAGCCAAGACGTGCTCTGCAGCCAGAGGACACTGATGCCCCTCCAGCCCCCAGCTGTCCTGTTCCCCCTTCACATTGGGTTCACACAATGCCTGATGTCTCCATACCTCCACGTGGCCTGAAATGTTACAGTATTGAAGGCACACTTGATCATTCAGCTGCTCATTTATGATGGACTGGTCATCCTTTACTTATTCTGGCACATTAGTAACTAACATTAATTGAACTAGCTACTTCTCTCAATCCTGGCTCTGTATCAATCTACCAGGAAAGGCTTTTCAAAACACAAATTTCAGTCCCTATTTCAGAGCTCCAGAACTTTTGCAAAGCTCCTCAGGTACTTCTGGTATCAGTGTATCTTTGCAGTATAAGAAGTAGATAGCCAAGGAACGCCAGGGATTGCCAGCAATCTCCAGAAGCTACAAGAGAGGCAGGGGACAGATTCTGCTTGAGAGATTCCAGAAAGACCCAACCCTGCCAACATTTTGATTGTGAACTTCTGGTTTTGAGAAACGATCAAGTTTGTGTAATTTGTTAGGGTAACCCCCAGAAACGAATACATGAGGGACCTCTAGCCAAAAGTGCAATAAGGGTTACACATCTCTTCCCTCCAGGCAGAGGCAGCAAGGAATGGTGCCATATCTTTGGCTATATACTTAAAAGGAGTTAATGTTGCCTGAGATGCCCCAGCCTCTGAATCTGTCTGGTAGGTCACCCTTGAGTATTGGCATAGCCCAATCTCTGCATATCAATGTGGTTCTACTTTCTTGCCCTTTTGTGCCCTGGCACCCACTCCTAATGGCACAGAACTACCCTCAGTTGCCTAAGGGGCCACTGATATAACAGAACATGCACCTACCGTTGCTGTGTCTTCTGGGGCCTACTTTTGGAGGTCTTATGTTTGTCTGGATACATTCAGGACCCCCAAATATACATCCTCTGCACCACTCCTTGCTGCCTCTGCCTGGGGAGAAGAGATGTGCAACCTTTACTGCACTTTTGGCTAGAGGTCCCTCATGTATTCGTTTCTGGGGGTTACCCTAACAAATTACACAAACTTGATCGTTTCTCAAAACCAGAAGTTCACAATCAAAATGTTGGCAGGGTTGGGTCTTTCTGGAATCTCTCAAGCAGAATCTGTCCCCTGCCTCTCTTGTAGCTTCTGGAGATTGCTGGCAATCCCTGGTGTTCCTTGGCTTATAGAAGCACTGCTCCAATCTCTGTTTCTGTGGTCGCATGGCCTTCTTATAAAGACCCTAGTCATTAGATTTAGGGAATACCCTAATTCAATATAACCTTATATTAACTACTTACGTCATCCCTGAAAAGACTCTACTTTCAGATAAGGTCATGTTCTGAGGTTCTGGTGGACATGAATTCCGAGGGGACGAAAATCAACCCACTCCTCTCTTCCCAGCCAGATCTTATAGGAGTACAAGGCAGCATTTGGGCTTGCTTGAGATGTTACCCACACCACGAGTCTATATCTCTAGATAGCGGTTTGTTTATCAACAGAGAAAATAACTAGAAAGCCAGCCTTTCATACTGAATACATACTTAAGAGTGGCAGTTTGGGGAAAATAATGTGCAATATAAATTATTCAAAGCTTGCCACGTGTATCCTAATAAGGCTAGTTAGCATGCATCGGTCAGCTACACTGTGCCAGGCTTATCACTGATCTCCAGTAATAATAATAAAAGCCAATATTTGTTGATCACTATTTGTCAGGGAATATGTCAAGTGTTTCATATATAGTATCTCATTCAATTCTTTTAACAATTCTGTGACATAAGTGCGATTAGCTTTATCCTCATTTTACAGACAATGAAATTAAGCCTTGCTGAAATTAGGTAATTTATCAAAGGTGGAAACATTCTCAAATAGATGTCAGAGTCCAGTGACTGAACTTTTAAACACTGTTCAATGTGGTATCCCTATAAAAAAGACATTATCTTCTCCATTTGGCAGATAAGAACGTTATTAGTATAAGAAGTCATCTGCTTGAAGTCTCTTAGCCAGTAAATCTGAAATGCAAATCCTAGTGTATTTTGCCTTCAGGCTAAATTCTGTTTATAACACTTGAATGGCACCTGGGGCTCTTCAGGAGCCTAAGTAATGATGGCAATGGAGAATAGAGGGTAGGATTTGAGGATTCAGCTGATCTAAATAAATAAATGAAAAGAGGCAGTACGACTATGGATAATGACCTGGATATGTTTACCCAAGAGTTTGTTAAAATGATGCTAGCCTGGCTGTGCCTAGAAGTTTGTATACAAGAGACTATTCTTCCTTCTTGAGGCTGGTTCTATGTGTGGGTGAGCAAGACAATAAAAGTTTCACACTACTCTCTGCTCCTTGGATATAGGGCTGTGGGGGGCTATCATACAGGATGCTTCAAGCTGAGAATAATGGCTCAATGTAGAATTTGGGCATAGGACTCAGATCATGTGTCTGCTTCTAGCTCATTTCCTTTCCATTTTTTCCCCTCCTCTTCTTCTTCCTCCTCTTTATTCAGCTATGTTGTAAACACTTCCGCAACCCATCCATAGTTTTCATGTCACTCAAGTAGCATTTTCTCTTTGAGATTACCTTTGAGCCTTGTTTCAAATTGTGTTCAGTCCCTCATCTCTAAAATGGAATTACCCAAGAGTGCCTAGGTGGCTCAGTTGGGTAAGCACCCAATTTCGGCTCAAGTCATGATGTCGCAGTCTGTGAGTTCAAGCCCCGCATCAGGCTCTGTGCTGACAGCTCAGAGCCTGGATCCTGCTTCTGATTCTGTGTCTCCCTCTCTCTCTGCCCCTCCCCTGCTCGCTCTCTCTCTCTCTCTCTCTCTCAAAAATAAATAAACATTAAAAAATTTTAATGGACTTATTCATGATGAATACCCTCAACAAAATAGGTTTACAGGGAACATATCTCAACATAATAAAGACCATATATGAAAAACCCACAGCTGATATCATCCTTAATGGGGAAAACTGAGAGCTTTTCCTCTGTAGTCAGGAACAAGACAGGGATATCCACTCTCACCACTGTTATTTAACATAGGACTGGAAGTCCTAGGCACAGTAATCAGACAACAAAAAGAAATAAAAGGCATCCAAATCAGCAAGAAAGAAATCAAACTTTCACTATTTGCAGTTGACATGATACTATATATAGAAAATCTGAAAGATTCCATCAAAAAACTGCTAGAACTGATAAATGAATTCAGTGAAGTCACAGGATACATAATCAATGTACAGAGATCTGTTGCATTTTTATACACCAATAATGAAGCAGCAGAAAGAGAAATTAAGGAATTGGTCCCGTTTACAACTGCACCAAAAACCATGAGATACCTAGGTCCCCACCTAACTAAGGAGGGGAAAGACCTGTGCTCTGAAAACTATAAAACATTAATGAAAGAAATTGAAGATAATAGAAAAAAATGGAAAAGCATTCCAGGCTCATGGATCAGAAAAACAAACATTGTTAGAATGTCTATACTACCCAAAGCATTCTACACATTTAATGATATCCTTATCAAAATATCAATAGCACTTTTCACAGAGCCAGAATACACAGTCCTAAAATTTGTATGGAACCACAAAAGACCCTGAATAGACAAAGCAACCTTGAAAAAGAAAAGTGAAGTTGGAGGCATAACAATTCCGGACTTCAAGTTGTATTACAATGCTGTAGTGATCAAAACAGTATGGTACTGGTACAAAAACAGGCACATAGATCAATAGAACAGAATAGAAAATCCCACAGAATAAACCCACATTACATGGTCAATTGATTTTCAACGAAGCAGGAAAGAATATCAATGGGAAAAAGTCTCTTCGACAAATGGTGTTGGAAAAACTGGACAGCAACATGCAAAAGAATAAAACTGGACCACTTTCTTATACCATATGCAAAAATTAATTCAAAATGGATGAAAGACCTACCTGTGAGACTTGAAACCATAAAAATCCTAGAAGAGAACACAAGCAGTAACCTCCTTGACCTCAGCTGCAGCAACTTCCTCCTAGATATGTCTCCAGAGGCAAGAGAAACAAAAGCAAAAATAAACTATTGGGACTATAACAAAATAAAAAAATTCTGCACAGTGAAGGAAACCATCAACAAAGCTAAAAGGCAACAGACAAAATGGGAGAAGATGTTTGTAAATGACATATCTGATAAGGGGTAGTATCCAAAATACATAAAGAACTGATAAAACTCAACACTCAAAAAACAAATAACCCAATTTTAAAAATGGCCAGAAGACATGAATAAACATTTTTCCAAAGACATACAGATGGCCAACATGAAAAGATGCTCAATATCACTCATCAGGAAAATATAAAACAAATCACAATGAGATATCATGTTATACCTGTCAGAATGGCTGAAATAAACAACACAAGATACAACAGGGGCTGGCGAGGATGTGGAGAAAGGGGAACCCTATTATACCATTGGTGGGAGTGTAAACTGGTGCAGCCACTCCGGAAAACAATATGGAGGTTCCTCAAAAAGATAAAAATAGAACTATCCTACAACCCAGCAATTGTAGTACTAGGTATTTACCCAAAGAATACAAAAACACTAACTCAAAGGGAAACATGTACTCAATGTTTATAGCCCCATTATTTAAAAGAGCCAAATTATGGAAACAATCCATCCAACATATGATTAATGGAATTTAAGAAACGAAACAAATGAGCAAAGGAGAAAAAAAAGACAGGGAGGCAAACCAAGAAACAGACTCTTAACTGTAGAGAACAAACAGATGGTTACTAGAAGGGAGGTGGGTGGGAAGATGGGTAAAATAGGTGATGGGGATTAAGGAGTGCACTTATGATGAGCACTGGGTGTTGTATGGAAGTGTTAAATCACTATATTGTACACCTGAAACTAATAATACACTGTATGTTAACTAACTGGAATTTATTATTTTTAAAATATAATTTATTGTCAAATTGGCTTCCATACAACACCTAGGGCTCATCCCAACAGGTGCCCTCCTCAATGTCCATCACCCACTTTCCCCTCTCCCCCACCCCCCATCAACCCTCAGTTTGTTCTCTGTATTTAAGAGTCTTTTATGGTTTGCCTCCCTCCCTCTCTGTTTGTAACTATTTTTCCCCCTTCCCTTCCCCCATGGTCTTCTGTTAAGTTTCTCAAGATCCATATATGAGTGAAAACATATGATATCTGTCTTTCTGTGACTGACTTATTTCACTTAGCATGTTACCCTCCAGTTCCCTCCATGTTGCTGCAAATGGCAGGATTTCATTCTTTCTCATTGCCAAGTAGTAATCCATTGTATATATAAACCACATCTTCTTTATCCGTTCATCAGTTGATGGACATTTAGGCTCTTTCCATAATTTGGCTGGCTATTGTTGAAAGTACTGCTATAAACATTGGAAAACAGTGTGGAGGTTCCTCAAAAAATTAAAAATAGATCTACCCTATGACACAGCAATAGCACTGCTAGGAATTTACCCAAGGGATACAGGAGTGCTGATGCATAGAGGCACATGTACCCCAATGTTTAACTAACTGGAATTTAAATAAAACTTTAAAAAAATAATAAAATGGACTTACTATCATCTGCTTTATAGGGGTTTTATGAAAATTAAATCAGGTATTGATTTAATGAGCTAATAAACATTAGCTATATTAATTGAAGGAACACTCACTTATAAAGAGAAAGATACAGAGCATGATTTGACCAAAGTAATTTCTAGGAAATTTCAGACTATAATTTCAGATGGAAGAAGGTCATCTATTCTTCTTCTTTCACATTGGCAGAATTTTGGCCATTTTTCTGCTTTTGAAGCATATTCTGATATAAAATATTCTGCTACATTTTCCCTATAAAGCATTGAAATGTTTCAGAAAATTCCTTCACTTGAGTATCCAAATTATATTTCTTAGACTAAGTCTCAAATATGGAAGTGACATCAAAACATGAAAGCCAAAAAACCCTTTATTAGACTCTACACTGGTTTTTATTTATTTTTATTTTTTGCATTAATTTTTAATTAGGAAAATAAAGAGCTCTATTTTAGACACAATTAAACCTTTTTATTTTTAAATTAGAAGTTCTTTGTTTTGAAATAATAAACCAAGTCACAGACTGGTCAGTTTAGTCCTCTCCTATAAGATAATAGCTGAGACCTCAATTTAGCAGCTAACTTTTCCATGATTATGCAATCCTGGGTCTTGTCCTCAGAGAGAACTGCCATATGGCTCCATCTTGTCACATAACTTCATTCCTAGGGCCAGAAAAAAAAAAAGAGGGGGCTATGAATCTGCCTGCCCACAGGTCTTGCACAAGGCCTGGGGCTCTCTCCTCCGGGAGTGTGTTTGGCTAAGAAGCCTCAGGTTTGCTTATGAGACAGTCACCTAACTGCTTTATCTCAAAGTGCTATTCAGTTCTCCCTGTTGCTTTCATCACTTAGAAGTAATTTGCATTTTATACTCATACATTTCCTTTTTTTTTTTTCCAGGCACACTAGAAGTGACAGTGCTGATCTATGTTCTCTGAGAGAAACTGGCAAAGGTAAGCCAACTCTTGAAGATGCTGTACTTGATCCTGCTGATGAAACACAAAATGGTAAAGGATCCTCCTACTCCTTGTTTTCCTGAGACAGACCCTCAGGGGAACTCGCAATAGATGAAAAGAGAGAACAAATCAGTAGCTTGACTTAATGATATGCAATGCCTCGCAGAGTCACGGCTGCCTCCTTCCCAAGGCCATGCCTCCTGCCTTCCAGCCCTTTCCAGTTTCTATGATGATTTGTGGCCTGTCCTTCCCTGTAAGAAACAACCTGTAGGTTCACATCTGTAAAGAACTGTCAGGCTTTGTGGCCTTGGAGTTATGTTTAACTTGTTATCAGCCAGATATACAGCCAAACTGATTTTTCTGGGTGTTTTTTTAAAAAGGGGGAGATCGTGGCAGGGGAGTGGAGTGGGAGGAGAGGGACAAAACAACTTGGATTATTTTTTTACTCAATTCCTGACCTCTTCGAATGGAAATTCTCATCAGCAGCACACTCGGTGAGTTGAACCCAATGGAGAGTTTATGCTTAGCAAATGTGAAGCTCTTGCCTTGTTATAAAAAAATCTGCTTTAGATTCTTCTCTTCGGCAAGGTGTGCCTACAGAAGAAAATTTCACCAACACTGCCAAGCACTGTCTCACACAGCAGTTCTGCAAGCTGCCACAGTGTGCCTGAAGAAGGGATTGGAGAAATTTTTACCTACCAGGTTAGAGCTGCAGAAACCCCATCCTGGCCCTGGTGGCAGCACGGCCCCACCCTCACGTGGCAGGGCAGAGTGGGAGGATGAAAGGTTTCTGCTTTCTTGTGGCTGTCTGACCACCTCTGAGTTTGCAGTGCTGGAGAGAGGAAATTTTAGGAACAAAGGCCAGAATCAAATCCCATCCTGAAGGTTTGGCGTTTGCTAAAGCAGAGTGGAAGTAAGCAGTGTGCACTGCGATCCTGGGTGACCAGCAGCCGTGTGCTTACTAGAAGCTGTATGCTTCTCTATATTACGATTGTGCAAGTCCTCCTGCCATGAAGAATGATTTGGCAATACGCTGGGTCCATTTGCCTGTGTGCACAAAGGCCCTTTTCTTATTCTCTTAACCTTATCACTTATAGTAATTTTCTTTTACCGACTGTTTGACAGTTGAATAAGCATTTCCACATGCACTACCTCACTTAGACTTCACGACAAGCCCGGAAGTAGGTATAATTTCCTCTCATTTGGAAAGCTAGAGCATGTAGTGTCTTGCCAGAAGCACTTACCAGTCACCATTGGAGCTGATACTTGAACCCAGTTCTCCTGACCCTGGTGACTGTTTTCACTTCCATGCTGTCATTCTGAGACTGGGGTGATCAGAGACTTGTTTGGGGTCTGAAGGCAGAAGGATCAGGGCTGTGAGGGAGGGGGGCTGAAACCCAAGGCTAACATGCCCCCGCACACCACACACACTCAAGGACCCTGAGGTGACTCAGAGCGAGCATAGGGTAATCAATATGTCTCTATTTGCCTGGGACTGTATGTCTCTATTTGCAGCACTGAAAATCCTGCAGCCTGGGAACCTGCCCAAACCTGGGCAAACCAGGATGGTTGGTCTCCCCATGTGTGGATCATATTTTGCCTTTGGCTCCACTTGAATTTCTGGTAGCACTGCCAGGTTCAGAAGATTCTTAGCCTCATACTCTTAGGAAATTCTGGAGGTTTCTGAGACTCCACAATTGATCTCCACAAAAACAGTTTTTACCGAACCTGGACTCCTGGCTATTTTGTCTCAAGTGTCCCAATATTTTAAAAATCCAAGCCCTTGGTTACCAATGGGAATCAAGGTAATCAAAAATGATGATTTTTGGCTACTGATTATGAACCAGTCAATGTAGGAAGAGCTTTAAGAGCCTTACCACTAATCCTCAGCACATTATGCAATGCAGTTCTTATTATGCCCATTTTACAAACACGGCAGCTGAGGTCATACACGTTCAAGCAAGGCTCCAGGCCCTGAACTAGCTGTTTCTGACTCCAGCCCTTACTCCTTCCTGTGGCACACTTCTCAAAGTTCTTCCAGATCCCCTATAACTTATCCTGAGCAAATTAGAGTTGCCTGGGTATTTTGAGATTAGCACCTTTCTTTAGAGGCTCTTAGAAACTTTCTGCAGTGGAGCAAGGTTCACAGCAGTTAGGAGATTCAGTACCATGAGAGATTTGGCCCCAGAATTTCATACAATACTGTGAAGGGGTTTATAAGAGAGATTCAGCTGCTAACTTCTCCAAACCTAAATCTAGGACTGATGTGATATATTGTCCAACATGATTGTGAACTTTTTTAACTTGCCTTTTTATTTTTCTTTAATAGGTTACCTTCTGAGTTTCAGCTTTTGACATTTTATCACCAATCAATTCTCTTAGTAAAGGGATTAGGACGATAAAGATTTATACAGATATTAAACCTCACTCAACACGCTATTTTTTTTTTTAAACTTTGTTTTTTAGATGAATGTGCTGTAAGATTTTGCCAAGGCCTTAAGAGGAAATTGACTCAATGGAGCATTTTTCCGTCTATACTGGCACCTCCCATGTTAGTACTCTTTTGCCTTTGTTCATAAGTAAACAACTTTTCATTGCTGAGATAAAGTTTGTTTACTTTGGTTTGTAGTGTGAGAGTCAGAATAGCTGTTTGACTAGACCTGCTTGAGCTTTTCCGATAATACCTCCAAGATATGCTGGTTTCCTTCAGCATTTTGCTGCTGAAACAATGGCATTCACATTCAGGCCTGGTCAACTGGTAGCATGCTTTTATACGGTAGATTTAATTTGGCTGATGAGATCATCTATTGCAGAGTATATCAAGAGAGATATTCGTGGCAAAGCTTATATCAGTTTTTCAGAAGAAAGTATTATTCGTACTTGTTGTCCGAAAAATATCTCATGGTGTTAACAGCTTCATCTGAAGACTTAGAAAACCTGCCTCCATGATTCAGTCCCTAACAGTAAAATCTCCTTTTTGTGGAACAAATTTACTTGGAGGTGAGTGTGTCAGTGTCACTACTAAAGACTGTAAAAAGTAAAATCTATCTTGGGCACCCTAGTATCAATACAGTCAGAAGATCCATAAGATTATAGCATCATTACATCTTATATTAAGAAAGCGTGGCCTTGGACGCCTGGGTGGCTCAGTCGGTTAAGTGTCTGACTTTGGCTCAGGTCAGGATCTTGCGGTTTGTGAGTTCAAGTCCCACAGCATGGAACCTGCTTTGGATCCTCTGTCTCCTCCTTCTCTGCCCCTGATCCTTTCATTCTCTCTCTCTCCCCAAATAAATAAATAAACTTAAAAAAAAAAAAAAAAGAAAAGAAAAAAGAGTGGCCTGAAGTGGTTAAGTAGCTACTTCAGAAAAACTAAGCATTTGTCCAAGTAAATGAAAGCCCTTTGAAAAAAAAAATAAAATATATGAAAGCCTGTTGACATTTGAAAGCCTGGATTTGTTTCCCTTCTGCCCTGCACTGTGCGCCTTTGTGCACACACTGCTAGAACATTGCCAATGATGCAGAACTCAGTAGCCTCAAGGCAGCACTTGGTAGGTATAATGAATGATACAGTATATAACTTAAGATACAGCATAAGAGCCATATAATTTTAATATAAAGATAGCCATGCAATAGTGTGGTCTGCATAAGTGTTATATATATATATATATATATATATATATATATATATATATATCTCCCAAGTTGCTCTAGTGTTTCAGTGTAGCTCATGAAAGGAAGGGTTCTCTTTACACTGGGGATTATTCTTTTTCTTTATTAAATAAATATTGTCTTTTTAATTAAAAAAGTAAAAGGTGATTGTTCAGTTTGCTAGAGCTGTCGTAACCAAGTATCACAGACTGAGTGGCTTAAACAACAGAAATTGATTTTCCCACAGTTCTGAGAGCTAGAAGAAGTCTGAGATTAAGGTGTTGGCAAGGTTGGGTTCTGGTGGAGGCTCTCTCTTTGGTTTGCAAATGGAGTCTTTTCTCTGTTTTCATGTGGTCTTCTCTCAGGACATTTCTGGGTCCTAACTCCTCTGTTTAAATAGGGTGGATTAAGGACCACCCTAATGACCTAATGACCTCATTTTAACTTAATTACCTCTTAAAACACTATCTCCCAATACAGAGACATTCCAAGGGACTTGGGATTGGGACTTCAACATATGCATTTTAGGGGAACATAATTTAGCACATAACCATAATCATTCTATAAAATATGAAGTCAGAAAATTTGAAGGAGAAAAATAATCAACTATTGTCTTATGACCTAAAGACTACCTTTGATTTACTTCTTGTTTGTATTTTCCTCGTCCATAATTTGTACTCACACAATATATAAGTATTTTCATCCTATTTTTCTAACCTAATATAATATGCATTTTCCAAATTTATTATGATTTATAAGCATTTTAAATGACTCTCATTTCTACATTTACCACAATTTATTTCATCATTTCTCTCTACTGTTTACATATTTCTTTACACAGACTGTTTACATATTTTCCTTTATAAGTAGTGCTGTGATGACCCCTAATATATATTAAGATTTTTCTGAATTTAATTTCCTTAAGGAAGATTTTAAAAATAGAATTATAGGATGAAAGGACCAGAATCCTCCTAACTAGGGTACAAAGTTTTGGTTATGCAAGAGGAATGAGTTCTGGAAATGTAATATACAGCTTGATGATGGTAGTTAACAATACTATATTGTATATGTGAAATTTGCTAACAGAATACACCTTAAATTATATCTTATCAACACAAACACGCATACTAGTAACAATGTAGAGGTAAAGGATAAGTTATTTAGCTTGACTGGTCATCTTTTCACAATGCACACATATATCAAAACATCAAGTTATATTTCTTAAACATATATAAATTTCACATGGCAAAGATATCTTAGTAAAGTTGCTAGAAGAAATAAAATGTGACCATCTACAAAAAAATAAAACATTCTTAAGTATCCTGGTGTATATATATTGCAAGGTATTTTATAAAGGTAGTGATATAGATGACATTATTCATTTCACCACCCCTTTGACAATATTGTGTTTTCTCATCAAGTAAAAAGTCATTGCCTATACGACCCAAAGCAATCTACAGATTCAATGCAGTCCTTATGAAAATCTCAACAGCATTTTTCACAGGACTAGAACAAATAGTCCTAAAATTTTATAGACCCACAGAAGACCTCGGATAGCCAAAGCAATCTTGAGGAAGAACAAAGCTGGAAGTATCACAATATGAGATTTCAAGATATACTACAAATCTGTAGTGATCAAAATAGTATGGTACTGGCACAAAATACACACAAAGATCAATGGAACAGAATAAAGACTCTACAAATAAATCCATAAGGATATGGTCAATTAGTCTATGACAAAGGAGGCAAGAATATACAATGGGGAAAAGACAGTCTCTTCAACAAATGATGTATGGAAAACTGGACAGCTACATGCAAATGAATGAAATGGGACCAATTTCTAACACCATACACAAAATAAACTCAAAATTGATTAAATACCTAAATGCGAGACCTGAAGCCATAAAAATCCTAGAAGAGAGAATAGGCAGTAATTTCTCTGACATCAGCCATAACAACAGTTTTCTAGACAGTCTCCTGAGGCAAGGGAAACAAAAGCAAAAATAAACTAACTAAAAAGCTTCTGCTGCAGTCGGTTAAGCGTCCGACTTCAGCCAGGTCACGATCTCGCGGTCCGTGAGTTCGAGCCCCGCGTCAGGCTCTGGGCTGATGGCTCAGAGCCTGGAGCCTGTTTCCGATTCTGTGTCTCCCTCTCTCTCTGCCCCTCCCCCGTTCATGCTCTGTCTCTCTCTGTCTCAAAAATAAATAAAACATTGAAAAAAAAAAAAAAAAAAAAAAAAAAAAAAAAAAAAAAAAAGCTTCTGCACAGCAAGAAAACCATCAATAAAAACTAAAAGACAACCTACGGAATGGGAGAATATGTTTGCAAATGACAGATCCAATAAAGGGTTATCCAAAATATGTAAAGACTTTATAGAATACAATACCAAAAAAAAAGCAATCTGATTAAAAAATGGGCAATGGATCTGAATAGACATTTTTCCAAAGAAGACATACAAATGGTCAAGACAGATGAAAAATGATCAACATCACTGGTCATCAGGGAAATTCAAATCAAAACCACAATGAGATATCACCTTACATCAGTCAGAATGGCTAAAATCAAAATTTTTGATGATAAGAATAATAAGTGTTGACAAGAAAGTGGAGATAAAGGACCGTTCGTGCACTATTGGTGGGAATGCAAATTGGTGCAGCCACTGTGAAAGATAGTATGGAGGTTCCTCAAAATGTTAAAAATAGAAATACCATATGATCCAATAATTCCAACACTAATTCAAAAAGGTATATGCACCCCAATGTTTATTGCAGCATTATTTACAATAGCCAAGATATGGAAGCCACCTAAGTCAAATGGATAAGGAAGTGATGGCACACACACATACATACACACACACACACACACACACACACACACACACACACACGGAAAGAAAGAGAGAGAGAGAAAGAAATATGTAGCCATAAAAATGGATGAGAGGGGCACCTGGGTGGCGCAGTCGGTTAAGCGTCCGACTTCAGCCGGGTCACGATCTCGCGGTCCTTGAGTTCGAGCCCCGCGTCAGGCTCTGGGCTGATGGCTCAGAGCCTGGAGCCTGCTTCCGATTCTGTGTCTCCCTCTCTCTCTGCCTCTCCCCCGTTCATTCTCTGTCTCTCTCTGTCCCAAAAAGAAAAAAAATATATATATAAATAAACGTTGAAAAAAAAAATGGATGAGATTGTGCCAGTTGAGACAACACGGATGGACCCAGAGGGTATTATGCTAAGTAAAACAATTCAGACTGAAAAAGAAAAATATTGCATGATTGCACTCATAAGTGGAATCTTAAAAAAAATGAATAAACAAACAAAAAACAGAATCAGACCTATAAATACAGAGAACATAAGGGACGTGGGGGATTGAGCTAAATGGGTGAAGGGGAGTGGGAGATATGGAATGAATATCTCCAGTTATAGAATGAACAGGTCACAGGAATAAAAGGTACAGCATAAGAAATATACCCAGTGATACTATAGTAGAAACATAACAGGACAGATGGTATACACTTGAGGTGAGCACAGCATAACGTATAAACTTGTCAAATCAGTAAGTCCTACACCTTAAACTAATGTAACACTGTGTCAACTATACTCAAAAAAAGTCATTGTCCTCTTAATAGAGAATTATATCTCATTATTTTTATTTAGAAAAGAAGCCTTTTATAACCAAGGAGAACAAACTACATATTTATTAACCTATATTTTCCTCCTTACATCTTTCACATCTATCTCCAGATGTGAGTAGGATATGTGGGAGGACAGGAGTGGTAGGAGGGGAACTCTTGATGTTTTCCTTATAAATTTTATTAAGCATTGTATATATAAAAAATGTTAACATTTGTGCTAACTTGGATATGAATTATAAAAAGTAAATTATAGAAAAAATGCTAACTTTTGTCATTTTTGTTTTAATCATTTTTCTCCGACTACTTGCTTTAACTACTTATTTGGAAGATTTATTTATTGTTTCTCAACACAAAATTTTCATTCTTAGAAGTTTTCTTTAAGAATTTTTTTTATCAATCAAATCTTAAGGATAAAAGTTCCCCTAATTCTCCATATATTTGACATTTACATTTTTACTGATTGATAAAATAGTTTGATTTTTTTTTTTTTTAATTTTTTTTTCTCAACGTTTATTTATTTTTGGGACAGAGAGAGACAGAGCATGAACGGGGGAGGGGCAGAGAGAGAGGGAGACACAGAATCGGAAACAGGTTCCAGGCTCCGGAGCCATCAGCCCAGAGCCTGACGTGGGGCTCGAACTCACAGACCGCGAGATCGTGACCTGGCTGAAGTCGGACGCTTAACCGACTGCGCCACCCAGGCGCCCCTAAAATAGTTTGATTTTAAAAATAAATTTCAACTATTAATCCAGCAAGAATTTGTGTGGGATTGTGGTGTGAGATTTCTAACTTCCACATTGGGCCACATTACAGTATGACCCATAACATTTTTCTTAGAGAGGATGAATATTAATTTGAGTCACTGATGGCTTTCAACCACCCATCTATTTCCAGCACTTAACTCTTTGCCAAAGAACCATATAGCCATCTAAAAAAACTCTCTAGGAGTGTTGCATTAGTTGACAAGCAAGATGAGGAATAAATCATTTTGTATCTAAACAAATTAATTAAAATATTTTATAGGATTCCTAAACAGATTTGGGGGTGGGGGGAATCAGGAAGATTTCCCCTTTCTCTTTCTCTCTCTCTCAATCTCTCCCTCTCTCATTCTATTTCTCTCCCTCCCCTCCTCCTTTTTCTCTCTCCCTCACGCGCCCCCCAGATTTCAATAATCTCAGCAAAACTACTTAATTGAATAACTAACTACAGCAAAACCAGTTGGACAGATGGAGGCTCGTCACTGAGTATGTCCACACCTTACTTTCCACTTCTTATAAGATGAGAAGTCTTAACTAGCCTATCAGGACCCACAAAATGCAAAAAAAAAAAAAAAAAAAAAAAAAGGCTAGAAGAAAAAAAGAAAGAAAAAGATGCAAAGTCACAGACTGAGTCAATCAGTAACTCCCAATCTATATATTTCATGATGCTCACGATTCCCTTCATCTCTAACCATGCTAATTTTCTAATTTCTTCACCATTGCTACATGATTATACAGCAATTAAATACTGGCTTAAATTCTTGCAGACAAGTCAGCAGCATTTTCTATTTTATAAATTTGCCCTTGTGGATAAATGATACAAAAATGCCAGTTTTGTTAATTTGAAATTATAGTACAGGAACCTAGTTTAGTGAAATATTGTGTGACCACAAGCAAAAACTGCCAAGATCTAGATCTAGTCCAGCCCTACTTCTCATGTGTTGTGTGACCACAGAACAATCATTTAGCCTCCACAGGCTGCATTTCTCATATATCAAACACGGGCATACATGAGATGATCTCTAAGAGTTACAATTCCAATTTTCAATGAAAATCATCCTAGGCAAATTAGAATATTAGATGAAATCTTCTGTCCATGTCTATATTATTTGGGGAATCTGTATTTGTAAGACATAATTAGGATCCATTGTAACTCTCACCAATTTCTTAGACTGCTAAATGCAAAGTACCTATGTTATGGGAACAGAAGAAACCCTTTTCCATTGAGGAACTAGAAGTTGCCCTACCAATGGCTAAAGAAGTTCATATTAAGGAGCCTTGGAGTGTGTATGCCTAAAATGTTATCACACCCATACTGAGTATATCGTTGTTGTAAGGTTGGAATGTGAAATAAACAGATGGTTCTCAAATTACAGTTATTAATTTTCTTTACCAATTCTTGTTTAATGTTAAGGATCTTGTCACACTCAGGGCACCTGGGTGGCTCAGTTGGTTAAACATCCGACTCTTGATGTCAGCTCAGGTCATGTTACAGTTCTGAGATGAAATTCATGTTGGGCTCTGCACTGGGCATGAAGCCTGCTTAAGATTCTCTCTCCCTCTGCCCCTTTCCCACGTGCACATGCTCGCTCGCTCTCTCTCTCTCTCTCTCTCTCTCTCTCTTTCTCTCTCCCAAAAGCAACAACAAAAAGTTTTGAAAACATATTTCACATGCAGGTTGTTTCCACACACTGCCAAATCAACCAGAAGAAAAAATGAAAAATTCAGATTAGAAATTTTATTTCTAAATAAGTGGAAATGAAATGTCTAGATTTAATTTTGTTCCCGCTGAATTGCCTTCGGGTTCATTTCTAAATTTTAGGTTCAGAAATTTAGATCTAAAATCCATCTTTCTTCTTCTGCAAAATTTGTGTTAGTTGACTAGGGCTGTCATAGCAAAGTACCACAGCCTGGGTGGCTTAAATAGAAATCTGTTGTCTCACATTCTGGAGAGTAAAGCCCCAAATCAAGGTGTTAGCAGCACTGGTTCCTTGAGAGCTGTGAGGGAAGGACGTGTTCCAGGGCTCCCCCTGGCTGTCTTCTCCTTATGTACCTTCACATCATCTCGCAATGCCAGACTTTGCATCCAAATTTCCCCTGTGTAAGCACACCAGTCATACTGGATTAGGACTCACCCTAGTAATCTCATTATAACTTGATTATCTCTGCAAAGAGCCTGTCTCCGAATAGGATCACATTTTGAGGTACTGGGGCTTAAGACTTCAAATGCAAATTTGGAGGGGGGATGCAATTCAACCCACAGTAGCTGGTATAAAACATGAAAACATGAATGAGGTTTTAAGAATGATTATTTGGACTCAATTTATGTTACTCTTATTGAGTCAAAGAAGTAAACAGAATACAATTCATAAATAGTAAAGCCATTCCCACAAGCAATCCCCATACTGTAGTGGTCTCATCCAGCTCCAAAGTCTTAAAAAAAATTCACCTATGTGTTAGTTGGTTTCAGATTTATAATTCAAACTCTCTCCAAACTTTTTTATCCAGCTCCCTACCTGACATCTCCAGTTGGATGCCTCATACATATGTCAAACTGAATACACATAAAACTGAATTCTTAATTTTCTTCCTTCCTTCCCCTGAACCATATTTATGCCCACTTCAATTTTCCTCATCCTTGAAATTCCCCAGTGTCTTATATGTAATCCAGCAGCAAGTTCTGTTAACGTTACTTGTAGGCTATATATCAAATCTCTTCATTTTCTTCAACTCACCACCATCATCACGTCTTGACTGGACAGATGCAATGGCCTCCCTTCTGTTGTCCTCATTACTCTTCCTGACCATCTCCAATAACTTTCCATTTATGACCCAGAGTAATTTTATAAAACATAAATTGGACTAATTACCTTTTTCACCAAAAATCAGTAACTTCTATATTTGGAATAATCTCATCTCTCCCATGATGAACCAGCCACACTTGCCTCTTTTGAGATCCTCAAGCCTACTGAGCTATTCCTGCATGAAGGCCTTTAATGTGCTATTTGTATTGTCTGTGACTGGGTTTTTTAAAAAAATATTTATTTATGAGAGAGAGAGAAAGTGCAAGTGGAGAGGAGTAGATTGCAAGCAGGCTCCACACTGCCAGTGCAGAGCCCAATGTGGGGCTCAAACCCACAAACCATGAGGCCATAACCTGAGCTGAAATTAAGAGTCAGATGTTTAACTGATTGAGCCACTCAGGAGCATCCTGAAAGGATGATAAGAGCCAAGGTAGGGGAGCCACACAACACCCAAACTATGTGACTACACAGGGCAAAACTCACTTTCTATATCTTTATTAACAACCAACTCTTGAAATACCTATAAAACTAGTAACCATGAAACAATTTTGCCTAAAAAGCCAAAAGTTTATGAGCAGGTCTCCTGACCATAAGTATCACATTACTCCACTTTCATGCGACCAGAGTGCAAGGCAATCAAATACCCAAACAAATTTTTGTGTTATCTTTCTTGTATATATGGATTTTTTGGCAAAGGTGATTACATCTCTCATACTTTAGCAAGCCAAATATCACAAAGTGACCCTCTGAGGAGAGATAAGGAGATCCAGGGCAAAAAGGGACTATTCCAAATTTGGCAGCCTCTTCCTCAAAGTCCATGATGTAGCCGATCTCACTCTTTACACCTGAGCTCCCATATGTGAACTCCTTTAGAATAGAAGGCTTCAATTTTCCAAAACATGCCTCAATGCAGCAGCCAGCAGTACCAGACCCCTACTTAGATCTGAGAAGCAAATCCAGAGCTCCTGGGGTAGGCTAAGGAAACTTGAAAATAAGGGACAAGGTCAATATTGCTCATGATTGAGTAGTAGATTTAATTCACTTCAATACTTCTGGTAATTTATGAATAACTAGCCTTTAATTTACCATTGCTGTCATACAGTGCCTTCTGAAGTGCTACTCAGAATTATTCCATGACAATAAATAGCATTCTATGTTGTATGTTTACAGAGCCAATATGCAATGTTAGGCATACTATTAGGGCCTATTGATTTCTAGATTATTCTTTGGTGAACACTTGTCTCTGAAAAATGCCAACATCCATTGCCACAATCTACCAGCTATTCAAAAAATTATTAATAGAACGCCAGATGGGTTTTAGGGCAAATGACCCAAAATGTGGAGTTAGTCTCCTAGATGCCACCAAAAAAAGAAACTCCTTTGTCTCACATTTTAGTATTTTATTTGATTTTCATACTAACCTTAAAAAAAAAAAAGACTAGGTCAATTGGTTTAGTATAGTTAATTCAATTTAGCTGAGTTCAAGTGACTTTTCAAGGCTTATCTAAAGGAGTGATATTGTTCTGAAAATATCATAGGAATTTCCTCTTGAGTTTTGGTCCATGATATGCTGAAATGTCATGAACACTGACACAATAATTTTTGCTTTCTGCCTTGAAGAGCAAATGTATGAAAAAGTTAAATTAAGACTACAGTTATGTTGAGAGTTTTGCTTTTTTGAGAGAGAGCAAGCACACGTGTGCACACAAGCAGGGGAGGGGCAGAGGGAGAGGCAGAGAGAGAATCTTAAGCAGGCTCTACACCCAGCGTGTGGTTTGAACTCACGACCATAAGATCATGACCTTAGTCAAAATCAAGAGTCAGATGCTTAACCTACTGAGCCACCCAGATGCCCTTAGAATTTTATTTAAGCAAGCAGAAAACAAAAAGCATGTGGATCTAATTTAGCATCATAACTTGGAAACTGAACTACTGGAGCCACAATAATATATAGGGCATTTCTGAGTCTGTGAGATATTATGAAACATACAGAACAAACAGTCTCCTTCATTTTAAATTCACATTGATGCCCATGCATCCTGCTATAGAACAAACATGGTGGTAGGTGCTCCTCCATGAGCCAACATGCTTACCTAGGACCTCATGCTGCTTTTCACTCAGCACACTCAGGGGATATTGTAGGGAGTAAAGAAAGTACAGCCTCTATCATGAGAATGGTGTCTTTAACTCTGGGGCTTTGACAAGTAAGAGAAGCCTATTGTCTTATTGTATCTCCCTTAAAGGACTTCCAAGGATGGGTATAAAGTGATCTAAAATAAAACTGACCATTATGATACAAGAAGTAATTACCCACCCCTCACCTTGATTTAGGGCACATGTTTAATACTAGCATTTGCAACTCAAGTTCCTCAAAGGCCTGAATAAGAAGCACTAGCACTGTCTCTGTTGGAATGATTTTATGGGACAGGAAGTTCTGATTTAATGGATTATTCTCAATATACACAAGAACATGTGTCAAAGTAGAACGTACTCAAGTCACAAGAGCATCAGAAAAAAAATTCTGAACCCTAAGCCAAAATATACAAAGAAGGTGTGTTACATTTTATAGGGACAATTGAGATTCACACTGAAATGACTGATAAAGACAATGGGCAGTTCTCAGTCCTTGTCTTGTTTGAACTATCAGCAGGATTTGATATGGCTGGTGGCTCCTTTTTTCTCACTTTGGTTCACTCGGCTTCTAGATACTACTTTGTTGTTGTTGCTCTTCTTCTCTTTTTTTATTCTCCTTCTCACTGGTCACTCCTTCCAGGAAATCTATACTGGATCCTGTACCTCCCTCAGACATCTAACTTTGGGGTATCCTGGGGCTCAGTCCTCACACTTCCTCCTCTTACTTCCAAGGTGATCTCCTCTGGTCTCATGGCTTTAAACACACTGTTTATAACACTTAAGGTTTATTTTCAGCCTAGACCTCCACCTGAGCTACAGATCCATATATCCAATTACCTACCCGACACCCCCACTTGGATATTTGATAGGCATGCAAACTTAACTTGGCCACAACCATGCCTGATTCCACCAATGCTACCCTAGCCCCCAACCTACTCTTACCAGTCTTCCCACCTCAATAAATGATAGCTCCATCACTCCTGTTGGTCAGGCCTCAAACCTTGGGTTATGCTCTTTCTCTCAAACAATGAATATTTCAGCAAGTCCTTTTGGCTCTATCTTCAAAGTATACCCAGGATCTGACCATTTCTCACCAACACCATCACTTGTACAAACCACTATCATTTCCTTCCTGCATTATAATAGCTTCTTAAACAGTCTCCCTGCTGTTGCTCTTTGGCACCATAGAGAATATTCTCCTTAGCAGCCAGAGTGAAGCTGTCAAAAATGGAAGTCAGATCAGATCATGCCTCTCTCAAAACCCTCTGATGGCTTCCTTTTTCACTTAGAATATAATCTTCAAATACGCAATGGCCAAAAGGCCCCACAAGATCTGACCCTCTGGCCCTAGGTGCTACTATTCTTCTGTTATCACTCTGTTCTAACAACACTAGACTCCTCCTCCCTGTTCTCACAGGCCAACACTACTTTGTTGGCCTTTGTATTTACTATGCCCTCTCCCTGAAATATTCTTTCCCAAGATTTCTGGCTAGCTCATTTCCCTTCTGTTTTTGCTTAAATGTCACTTTATCAGGCAGGCCTTCCCGGAGCTTTAGAAAGTAGCATTCCTTCCCTACCTCCCCATCTTCACTCCCCGGCACCCTCTATTGACCTTAATGTATTTTTCTCTTTTGTGCTTGTTACTAATGACTTGTTTGCTAGTGTCTCTGTACTAAAATGAGAGGATTCGCATGCTTCCTGAGAGCAGGGACTTGGTATGTTTTGCCTCTGCTATATTCCCAGATCTGAAATGGTGCCTGATACTTAGCACATACTTAATCAATATTTACTGAACAACAGAATTTGACTTCTAATTTTCCTGAATAATCCATAATCTCCCTACATCACACAAATAGTCAAAGTGAGGAGGTCAACTAATATCTCTTATTGTTTGTTCCTTAATTCAAGTCTTATTTCCCCTAAGGAGGCTTCTCTAAAGAACCCCATCCATACCAACCAGTCCCTTATTCTTGTACCCTAGTTACTGTGGAAAGAAAACAAATTTTGGCCTCACATTGAGCACTGTCTATGTATGTCATGGGTGACCCTGACAAAAACTGTAATAGCAGAGTGCTGAGTGGGTTCCAGAAAGCATGGGAAGAAAGGAAGTGGAACCTAAAACAATGAACTAGAGACAATACTTTCTTTACAGAAGGTAAAAGGAACAGATATAGGGCAATAAAAAGAAGATGTGCGCATCAAGAAAGGGTTTTTTGCCTTTGTTTCTTAAGATAAGTGAAATACAGCTTATTTGTATGCTCTTGAGAATAGTCCAATATGGGGAGAAAGGTAATAATAATTCAGGAGAGAAAAAGGTAGATATAACAAGATATAAAGATCATTTAGTAAAATCTGAAGAGAAAATATGTACTTATTTATAGGTTGGAGAAGCAGAGATAGTGTTCCAAAACTAGTGACTGATTTTCTCCCAAAGAAATTTGACCTGGACCAGTTGATTACCTGTGTTTTACCTTTTAAAATAAAACTGATGAAGAATTTTAACTCCTCTACTCAGGGAAAAGGTCTCTGTGTGTATGATGATCTTGATTCCTCCTCGCAGACTGCTTTTAAAATTAATATTTATAAATGTATCTATTTCCTTCATATTTTACTTCTAATTATTTAATCTAGCAAGATTGATATCACTGATTACTTCTTCATAGACTTGGTATATCATTGTCCTCTTTATATTAACCATTTTTTTTTTGCTGTTGAAGTCATTGTTTATTACAGAAAAAATGAGCAAGCAACACTGGCATTTCAAGAATAATGGGTATTTCACTCACAACAAGAAAGAGGGTTCAACAGATCTGCTGTACTGATGTGGTGTGAAATAATTGCACTGATGACTTTCTTTAAGTTGTGATCATCAGATGTCACCTGGCAATTATTTTGAAGAGTTGGCTGGTATTGTGCATCTATGTATAAAACCAAAGCTGGGGTCTTTGTTTTTATTTTTATTTTTGCATCGATTTCATCTTGGCTATTTTTGTTTCACCATAAAGATGCTCATTTCTTCAAGTCATGCCACAAAATCTTCCTTCACAGTTTTCAAAGTGCTTTCTCGAATGTACTTTCTTCTGGCCATTTTATTATTGTTGCTGTGGTGGTGGTTGTTAACCATTTCCAGTTGAAGAAACTAAGACTGTAAATGGCAAGTAAATAACCCGGTAGACCTCATGGGGGCAGCACCAGGAGGCAAACTCGGTGCAAAGCCTGGGCTCTTTCCACCACTCCTGAGCTCCCTTGACAGCTAGTGAGCTCCTGGTGAACACGGGCGTTCTTGTCACCCCTCTTATTGCTTCTCAGGGTTGGGCAAGGGTACAGGCAGAATCTAGAATATGAAGAATTCACACACATGTCAACTACAACACATGTCAACTATCCATGCCTCTTGGATATCTGAAACAGCAATCAGAGAACCTGTCCACAAGATGAAATGGATTTCATTCCTTGTGTCTCTAAATATTTTTTGAACATCCACTATGTGCCAAGAATTTGGGTTTCATTAGCAAAAGGAACTGTACAGTAATCTGAGATCTACATTCTCACTAATTTTTCCCCTGCATGTTTTCAGTGTTTTCTCTAGTCTCTATATCTGGTCTAGATTACTAGATCATTGTATCATGAATATTCAAACTGTCTGTAGTTAAAAAAAACAAAACAAAACATTGGGATTGGGTTTAACTGTCACTATCACCCATACAACCCTTACTCAGTTAAGCAAAAGTAATGGCTTAATATGGCCAGTTTAAAGAATAATTACTAATTATTGTCCAAAGAAACAAATTCTGCTTTCAGGAATTTTACTTCAAACATCCCACCTTATGCAGTGACTTCCAAATGGATGTTTATAAACCCAAACTCTTCAATTTCCACCTACTTCCTGCTCTCCACCTTAATGTGCCACTTGAATCAACTTTGTCCCAAATAATTCTTTCATGAGTACCTTTTATCTCAGCCCAAAATGCTACTTTTTCACTAAACTGCTAAAATAAAAGTTGTCCCAAAATGCCAATGCCTTAGCATAGTTTTGAAAGTCTTTACTATTGGACCACAACTTATTTTATTTGCTAATGTAGCCAGTCGTTCAACAACTAAGAATTTTGCACCCACTTTACTGCAGCCTCTGTGCTAAGCTCTGGGGATACAATAAGGGAGGAGGTCTCATCGACTTTTACAAGCCTGCTAGGCTTCCAGAAGTCTAACTGGATTACCGTTCCTGTTCACACCTCTAGCCTTAAACATGCTTTCTCTTCAGCCAGCAAAATTCATTTTTTCTTGTCAGCCTGTGCAATTGTACTGAGGCTTCAAGAATCAGCTCAGATATCCTTATCAAAGACCCACAAGAAAGAAATTAATTGGTGAGGACCTCACGCCGAGGATTTCCAATAACAGAATTTACCTCAAGTTTCCTATAACAGGGAAGACAATTGCTTAAATGTCATTTGGAATGTACAGAAACAAATTACTAAAAACTATCATTTTACCTTTCGGCTTCCGAACTGCCCAGACATTTTGAGAGTCTAAGTGGCAGGTGGTCTGTGTTATGCGATGGTGACCTGGGGCCTCCCTTTTCACACTTTCTTCCACTGCGGTCATGGATTTGTTTCAAAATATAAGTACACATTGAAGATTTGGTGAAGGTATATAATCTTTATGAAATAAATATTTAGAGGCTTCCAAGCAGGAATTAGCAGGGGGCTTGGGTCAACAATATTAAAATTTTAAATTTACATTTTCTAAGGCTGTAATTATGCTTAGATATTTAGGTTGAAATAGTTTTTAAAAGACATTTAATCAGCTGCCACCACTTAGAGCAGATTGGGCATCTAACCATAACGGTTTATATATTTCCTAAAGTAATGGTCATTTTATGGATGGTCTTTAACACATGGTAACCATTCTTTTGTGGATTCAAATGGAAATTTTTTTAAACTTCAAGTTATAAATTAACTTTGAATGGCACAAGCTATTGATTAGATTAGGAAAGAGCTGGAGACATTTAAGAACAGGGTACAATTTTTAATGATTAACTTTAAGAATCATCATTATATAACTAGGTAAAGCTGAAAAGCACAATAAAATGCATGAGGCTATTTACCAGCACATATTAATGTTTCAGAAAATATGCCTTTTTGTAATATTACCTAAATATAAAAGTACAGCTAGAATCACATTGTAATGTATAGCCTAATGTTGGGCCCAGTAACAGTAGAATTATAAGTCCCCAAGTCCCTGTTTACTCAGTAATGACTCGACTTAACAAAAAATGTTTTCAATTTGGTACAACCGCACTGGTATATCTACCTGTCTATCTATCTTTATCTATCTCTATATGTATAATATACTAAAATTTCTTAACAAAAATTGAATATTTTACAAAATGTTTTGTGGTAATATATTTTGTTCGAAGAGGGCAGTTTTATTTTCTTATTAAGTTTTTATTGGCTGTGGATAAAGTATTAAAACTTGAGAACATTATTAAAGTATTAAAGTATTAACGTATTAAAGAAAGTATTAAAACATTAAAACTTGAAAAACATATGAGATGCTCTATAAGAAAAATAAGTACGGTGGGTATAGCAGAAATTGGGGATTTTAATACAAGAATGTAATATAGCTTGGACAGACCTGCCTTGGCAGATTGCAAAATCTCCAAATAATCTTGAGCCATTTTTACACAATGAATATCTGCCAATGAAAAGTGGCTTGAACCCAAGGAGTAAAAGTTCCCTTTCCTTTTACTAGTTTGCTAATCTAAATTTAATCTAGATTTAAAAAAAAATAGCTGAAATACCTAAAAAGTATATGGAGTTCCTTTGTGAAGTACCTTCATCATCAGATAAGTTTGGCTACAGCAATTTTCAAAGCACTTGTCATAGTCCCAGTTTATAAATTTATAATATATATGTAATACTTATATAAACACATGTATTTATTTGCATAATATATATATATATATATATACAATCTCCACCAAAGAATCATTTAGAGACATTTCTTTCATCCAATAGCAATGTCTATAGTTAAAACCCTATGATCTAATTAATGAAGTAAAACCTGCCCCAAGAAAAGCATTTTTAACCAGAAAGCTATGTAAAATGAATTGTCTCTTTTCTCAAACTTAAAAAAAAAAACATGAAGGATATCTAAAGTTATATTCAAGTATAGTTACTTGAGCAAAAGAAATAAATACGATAAGAAATAAACATAGTGTCAGACCAGTTTCTGAAATAAACTCCATTTTAAGCCTAGAGCTTCCTATCAATTATATTTTCACAACTGTTTCATATGTCAAATTTTACATATTTAATATTTATTATGAAACTTTATGAAATCATTTTTTACTTCTGAACTTGTCATGGCCAAAGGGTGAAGAGAAAAACCTTCTACTGTCTTACCAGGAAAACCTGCCTATGAAACACTAGCTCTAAGGTGAGATCAGGAAATTGATAGCTTTTGTATACTTTTCACTATTAGTCAATGAAGCCAGGAAGTGATGTCAAACTGAGTTATTGGATGTTAAATCAAAGGGTAAATGAGCAAGAGATACCTAAAGAATAGTAAAAGAAATATCCTTCTTATTAAAGCTTCTTATTTAAATAATCTAAAACTTTAACCACAAATAATGTGTGAAGGATATTCATTCATTTGGCAATTTTTCCCCCGCTTCAACCATGTACCAAGTACTAAGTAGTAAACACCTCGGTCCCAGCAGTGAATAAAACAGACATGGTTTCTGCACTTAGAGATCATATAGTGTAGTAAGAGAATATTTAATAAGAAAAGTAAGTAAACATATAAATATATCACATAAATTTGTGATAAATGCTAAATAGGAGAATGACCAAGGTACTGTGTTAGAGGGGAAAAAAATGGTAGAAAGAGAAGGAACTTCCAGTGTTCTATAATGCGTTGTAGAAGGCCTTGCTGACAAGATCACTTTAAGCTCACATATGAAGGATGAGCTGGAGTCAGCCTTGTGGAGAGAAAGGCAAAATCCTCCCGCTGAAGGAAACACGTGGCCAAAGGCCAGTAATTTGGAAAGCTGACAATTTCCTACTGGGAATTATTAAAAGGCCAGCAAAGCTAGTACTTGCCTCAAAATGTTAACAATATTATCTAGGTTCATAAAGTTGAAAAATGCTAATTTCTTTTTTTTTTTTTTTTTTAAATTTGTTTTTTTTTTTCAACGTTTATTTATTTTTGGGATAGAGTGAGACAGAGCATGAACGGGGGAGGGGCAGAGAGAGAGGGAGACACAGAATCAGAAACAGGCTCCAGGCTCTGAGCCATCAGCCCAGAGCCTGACGCGGGGCTCGAACTCACAGAGCGCGAGATCGTGACCTGGCTGAAGTCGGACGCTTAACCGACTGCGCCACCCAGGCGCCCCGAAAAATGCTAATTTCTTAAAAATACTTTTATATATTTATTTATCTCAATAGTTTCCTTATCCACTTGTCCAGAAAAGAACATGCCTTAGCTTTCACCAAGATTGATATGAAAATATTTTTACTTAGAGGAAGAAAAAGACTATATATAGCTTTCCCAGAAATACCCTTTCCTCCATGATCTCAACTCTATTCTGCAAGATTCCTTCCACCTGCATTTAGCATTTTCTTTCTTGTTTCTCATTCCTCTTTATGTCTAAAATTTTGTGTATCCCTTTGTAATAATTAGCTAACTGAGGCCTCATAAACTAGTTTATAGTGTAGTCTTCTTCATACATTTGTCCATCTTTCTGTTCTTCAGTTCATCACAGACCTGGATCCACTTCATGAAGGAAAGTGAAAATCCCTGTTACACCAGGAAACCAGCCTAAGGTTCCAGTGGTTCTTTCCACCTCCTTGCTGATTTTGCCAGTTACCTCAAAGCTATAGGGAAATGACTGATGCCTTTCCTGAGAGCTCAACCCATTATGCATGTAGTTTCAGAAGACACAGACTATGTTCCAAGTTCTTTCTTTAAACAGTATCTAGTAGAACACCCTGTGCCCAATGGACATTGCATTCTTGACTGAGTCAACAAATGAACTGAGAGGATTATATACTTCTGGCTCTACCAAGCATCCAACACACTAAATACATCATCATATTAGCCAAAGAGTTGAATGAAGTAGCAAAACATGTTCTTGGCCACTGCTCTTTCAGGCAGTCAGATTTCAAATTTAGATTTATTTTTCTCCACAGTGAATGAACAAGACTCACTTAAAAAACATTTTAATTAAAAATAATGTTTACTTGAACTTGCAATTATACATTTGGGAAGAGAAACCACAATGTTCTAACTTCACTAGCAATTTATAAATTTCAATGCAAGTTTTGGCAAGGAACCATATACTTACATAACTATCTGGCATGCCTCAAATGTAGTACTATTCATTCAGCAAAGCAATTGTGAAACAAACTTGGATACAAAAAAATCGTGAAGTGCAAACATCATACTGTGATTGTGGATTATAACTTAGGTCAAAAGCATGATGTGATAGCCTGATTCAGAGGCCTGGGTTCAAACTCTCAAAATCTGAGGTTCCATCTTGTTCTAACTTTCATAGGCTGTAACCAGAAATAGGGCTCTTGGTTTCTTTGTACTTGATAAAAGAATACTGAGAGGTGTCCCCCTAGGAATAAGAGGTGATAAAGCACTTCTACTTAATTTTTACAAAATAGGGGACCCATGCTTTAGTTCTGGCAAAAGAGAATCATAGAAATGGGCTCTCCCCAGGAAGCCATGAAGGTCTTGGAAAGCAAGAATTCTAAAGAAACTCTCGAGTGAGTCGGCTTGGTCAAGGAGTAATAACTCAGAAAGAGAAGGACTGGGTTCCAGGCTCTCAGCCTTAGCAGTATCAGAGGACCTATTTCATTCCTACCTGATTCTAGGATGCTTGGTATGACAAATCTAACCTAATTTGGACTGTTGTCACTTTGAAACTTAAACAAATTATTATAACATTGGTCATTTTTTTATTTTTATTTTTTAATTTTTTTCAGTTTAAACAATATAGATTTTTTTATTTTTTTTTATTACTTTGTTTTACTTTTTTAAATTTACATCCAAATTAGTTAGCACATAGTGCAACAATGATTTCAGGAGTAGATTCCTTAGTGCCCCTTACCCATTTAGCCCATCCCCCCTCCCACAATCCCTCCATGTAACCCTCAGTTTGTTCTCCATATTTATGAGTCTCTTCTGTTTTGTCCCCCTCCCTGTTTTTATATTATTTTTGTTTCCCTTCCCTTATGTTCACCTGTTTTGTCTCCTAAAGTCCTCATATGAGTGAAGTCATATGATTTTTGTCTTTCTCTGACTAATTTCACTTAGCATAATACCCTCCAGTTCCATCCATGTAGTTGCAAATGGCAAGATTTCATTCTTTTTGATTGCCAAGTAATACTCCATTGTATATATATACCACTTCTTCTTTATCCATTCATCCATCAATGGACATTTAGGCTCTTTCCATACTTTGGCTATTGTGGATAGTGCTGCTATAAACATGGGGGTGCATGTATCCCTTCGAAACAGCACACCTGTATCCTTTGGATAAATGCCTAGCAGTGCAATTGCTGGGTCACAGGGTAGTTCTATTTTTGTTTTTTTTGAGGAACCTCCATACTGTTTTCCAGGGTGGTTGCACCAGCTTGCATTCCCACCAACAAGGCAAAAGAGATCCTCTTTCTCCACATTCTTGCCGACATCTGTTGTTGCCTGAGTTGTTAATGTTAGCCATTCTGACAGGTGTGAGGTGGTATCTCATGGTGGTTTTGATTTGTATTTCCCTGGTAATGAGTGATGTTGAGCACTTTTTCATGTGTCGGTTGGCCATCTGGATATCTTCTTTGGACAAGTGTCTATTCATGTCTTTTGCCCATTTCTTCACTGAGTTATTTGTTTTTTGGGTGTTGAGTTTGATAAGTTCTTTATAGATTTTGGATACTAACCCTTTATCTGATATGTCATTTGCAAATATCTTCTCCCATTCTGTCTGTTGCATTTTAGTTTTGTTGATTGTTTCCTTTGATGTGCAGAAGCTTTTTATCTTGATGAGGTCCCAATAGTTCATTTTTGCTTTTGTTTCCCTTGCCTCCAGAGATGTGTTAAGAAGTTGCTGCCGGCAAGATCAAAGAGGTTTTTGCCTGCTTTCTCCTTGAGGATTTTGATGGCTTCCTGTCTTACATTTAGGCCTTTCATCCATTTTGAGTTTATTTTTGGGTTTGGTGTAAGAAAGTGGTCTAGGTTCATTCTTCTGCAATGTTGCTGCCCAGTTTTCCCAGCACCACTTGCTGAAGAGACTGTCTTTATTCCATTGGATATTCTTTCCTGCTTTGTCAAAGATTAGTTGGCCATACATTTGTGGGTCCATTTCCAGGTTCTCTATTCTGTTCCATTGATCCAAGTGTCTGTTCTTGTGCCAGTACCATACTGTCTTGATGATTACAGCTCTGTAGTGTAGCTTGAAGTCTGAGATTGTGATGCCTCCTGCTTTGGTTTTCTTTTTTAAGATCGCTTTGGCTACTTGGGGTCTTTTCTGGTTCCATACAAATTTTAGGATTACTTGTTCTAGCTCTGTGAAGAATGCTGGTGTTATTTTGATAGGGATTGCATTGAATATGTAGATTGCTTTGGGTAGTATTGACATTTTAACAATATTTGTTCTTCCTATCCAGGAGCATGGAATCTTTTTCCATTTGTGTGTGTGTGTGTGTGTGTGTGTGTGTGTGCGTGCGTGTGTGTGTGTGTGTTTTCTTCAATTTATTTCATAAACTTTCTATAGTTTTCAGTATACAGATTTTTTCACCTCTTTGGTTAGACTTATTCCTAGGTATTTTATGGGTTTTTTGTATAACTGTGAATGGGATCGATTCCTTCATTTCTCTTTCTGTCACTTCATTGTTGGTGTATAGGAATGCAACCGATTTCTGTGCGTTGATTTTATATCCTGCAACTTTTCTGAATTCATGAATCAATTCTAGCAGGTTTTGGTGGAATATTTTGGGTTTTCCATATAGAATATCATGTCATCTGCGAAGAGTGAAAGTTTGACCTCCTCCTGGCCGATTTGGATGCTTTTTATTTCTTTGTGTTGTCTGATTGCAGAGGCTAAGACTTCCAATACTATGTTGAATAACAGTGGTGAGAGTGTACATCCTTGTCTTGTTCCTGACCTGAGGGGGAAAGCTCTCAGTTTTTCCCCATTGAGGATGATATTAGCGTTAGGTCATTCATATAGGGCTTTTATGATCTCGAGGTATGCTCCTTCTATCCCTACTTTCTTGAGGGTTTTTATCAAGAAAGGATGCTGTATTTTGTCAAATGCTTTCTCTGCATCTATTGAGAGGATCATGTGGTTGTTGTCCTTTCTTTTATTAATGTGATGAATCACGTTAATTGTTTTGCAGATATTGAGCCAGCGCTGCATCCCAGGTATAAATCCCACTTGGTCGTGGTGAATAATTTTTTTAATGTATTGTTGGAGCCGGTTGGCTAATATCCTGTTGAGGATTTTTGCATCCATGTTCATCAGGGAAATTGGTCTATAGTTCTCCTTTTTAGTGGGGTCTCTGTCTGGTTTTGGAATCAAGGTAATACTGGCTTCATAGAAAGAGTTTGGAAGTTTTCCTTCCATTTCTATTTTTTGGGACACCTTCAAGAGAATAGGTGTTAACTCTTCCTTAAGTGTTTGGTAGAATTCCCCTGGAAAGCCCTGGACTCTTGTTTTTTGGGAGATTTTCGATTACTAATTCGATTTCCTTACTGGTTATGGGTCTGTTCAAATTTTCCATTTCTTCCTGTTTCAGTTTTGATAGTGTATATCAAATAGGAATTTGTCCATTTCTTCCAGATTGCCCATTTCATTGGCATATAATTTCTCATTATATTCTCTTATTGTTTTTATTTCTGCTGTGTTGTTTGTGATCTCTCCTCTTTCATTCTCGATTTTATTTATTTGGGTCCTTTCCTTTTTCTTTTTGATTGAACTGGCTAGTGGTTTATCAATTTTGTTAATTCTTTCAAAGAACCAGCTTCTGGTTTCATTGACTTATTCTACTGGTTGTTTTTTGTTTTGTTTTTTTTTTTTTGGTTTCTATAGCATTAATTTCTGTTCTAATCTTTATTATTTCCTGTGTTTTGCTGATTTGGGGTTTTATTTGCTGATCTTTTTTCAGATCTTTAAGGCATAAGGTTGTGTATCTGAGATCTTTCTTCCTTCTTTAGGAAGGCCTGGATTGCTATATACTTTCCTCTTATGACCACCTTTGCTGCATCCCAGAGGTTTTGGGTTGTGGTGTTATCATTTTCATTGACTTCCATATATTTTTTTTAATTTCCTCTTTAACTGCTTGGTTAACCCATTCATTCTTTAGTAGGATGTTCTTCAGTCTCCAAGTATTTGTTACCCTTCCAAATTTTTTCTTGTAGTTGATTTTGAGTTTCATAGCATTGTGTTCTAAAAATATGCACGATATGATCTCGATCTTTTTGTACCTACTTAGGGCTGATTTGTGTCCCAGTATATGGTCTATTCTGGAGAAGGTTCCATGTGCACTGGAGAAAAATGTATATTCTGCTGCTTTAGGATGAAATGTTCTGAATATATCTGTTAAGTCCATCTGGTCCAGTGTGTCATTCAAAGCCATTGTTTCCTTGTTGGTTTTTTGATTAGATGATCTGTCCATTACTGTGAGTGGGGTGTTGAAGTCTCCTACTATTATGGTATTACTATCGATGAGTTTCTTTATGTTTGTGATTAATTGATTTATATATTTGGGTGCTGCCACATTTGGCGCATAAATGTTTACAATTGTTAGGTCTTCTTGGTGGATAGACCCCTTGATTATGATATAATGCCTTTATGCATCTCTTGATACAGTCTTTATTTTAAAGTCTAGATTGTCTGATATAAGTATGGCTACTCCAGCTTTCTTTTGTTGACCATTAGCATGATAGATGGTTCTCCATCCCCTTATTTTCTACCTGAAGGTGTCTTTATGTCTAAACTGGGTCTCTTGTAAACAGCATATAGATGGATCTTGTTTTCTTATCCATTCTGTTACCTTATGTCTTTTGATTGTAGCATTCAGTCCATTGAAGTTTAGAGTGACTACTGAAAGATATGAATTTATTGCCATTATGATGCTTGTAGAGTTGGAGTTTCTGGTGGTTTTCTCTGGTCCTTTCTAATCTTTGTTGTTTTGGGGATTTGTAGATATATATATTTTTCATCTTTTCTCCGTTCAGAGAGTCCCCCTTAAAATTTCTTGCAGGGCTGGTTTAGTGTTCACAAACTCCTTTAATTTTTGTTTGGGAAACTTTTTATCTCTCCTTCTATTTTGAATGACAACCTTGCTGGATAAAGAATTCTTGGCTGCATATTTTTCTGATTCAGCATACTGAATATATCCTGCCACTCCTTTCTGGCCTGCCAAGTTTCTGTGGATAGGTCTGCTGCAAACCTGATCTCTCTTCCCTTGTAGGTTAGGGACTTTTTTTCCCTTGCTGCTTTCATGATTCTCTCCTTGCCTGAGTATTTTGTGAATTTGACTATGATATGCCTTTTTGATGGTCGTTTTTTGTTGAATCTAATGGGGGTTCTCTGTGATTCCTGGATTTTGATGTCTGTGTCTTTCCCCAGGTTAGGAAAGTTTTCTGCTATGATTTGCTCACATAACCCTTCTATCCCTATTTCTCTCTCTTCCTCTTCTGGGAACCCTATGATTCTGATGTTGTTCCTTTTTAATGAGTCACTGATTTCTCTAATTCTTAAATCATGCTCTTTTGCCTCCATCTCCCTCTTTTTTTCTGCTTCATTATTCTCTATATCGCTGATTCTCTGTTCTGCCTAATCCATCCTTGCTGCCACTGCATCCATCCATGATTGCAGCTCAGTTATAGCATTTTTAATTTCATTCTGGCTAGTTTTTACTTCTTTTATCTCTGCAGAAAGGGATTCTAATCTATTTTTGACTCCAGCTAGTATTCTTATTATCATGATTCTAAATCCTGGTTCAGACATCTTGCTTGTATCTGTGTTGGTTAAATCCCTGGTTGTCGTTTCTTCATGCTCTTTCTTTGGGGTGAATTCCTTATTTTTGTCATTTTGAAGGGAGAAAAGGAATTATTGAGGTAGAAAAATTAAAATTAAAAAAATTAAAATTAAAAAATATTAAAATTTAAAAAATAAACACACACACACAAAAAGAAAAATCTAATAAATGATGCTAGATGGTAGGTGTGTTTTGGTCTGGGTGTTGAAAGTGGTTTGACAGATTAGAGAAAAAAAAAGGGGGGAGAAAAAATAAAGGAAATCATTTAAGAATTTGAAAAAATGAATACACTGAAGTAGACTAAAATGAAATGATGGAAGTAAAATAGAATTTGAAAACATTTACACAAAAGTAAAGAATGAATACAGTAGGAAAATAAAGAAAAATATTTTTAATAAAAATTAAAAACAAAAATGAATTTTTTCTCTTTCTGTATTCAAGAAAAAGAAAAGAAACATGAAAAAAAAGAAATTATTTGAAAAATTTAAAAAGTTAATACACTGTAGTAGACTAAAAGAAAATGATGGAAAACAGAATTTGAAAAAAATTACATAAAAGCAAAAAATATAGTAAAAAAATTAAAGAAAAATATTTTAAAAATAAATTGAAAGTAAAAATGAAGTTTTTCACTTTCTGAATTCAAGAAAAAGAAAAGAAATGAAAAAGAGAAAAAAGAAAACAAGGAAATCATTTGAAAATTTGAAAAGGTGAATACACGGAAGTACACTAAAATAGAATGATGGAAGTAAGAGAATTTGAAAAAATTTACATAAAAGTAAAAAATATAGTAAACAAAATTAAATTATTTTTAATAAAAATTGAAAATAAAAATGAATTATTTCTCTTTCTGTACTCAAGAAAAAAATAGTGTAAAAGAGAAAAAAAGATGGAAAGAAAGAAAAAAAGGAAAGAAAGAAAGAAAGAAAGAAAGAAAGAAAGAAAAAGAAAGAAAATTGAATAGATGGACTTGCTAACAGATTGAAATAGGACTGAAATTACCTCGTTTTCCCTTAGAAGCCAGACTATGTAGCGCTTTATAGTCCATAAACTAAGTAGGCACTGAGACTTGTGTTTTTGAAGAGCGAGGTTGGCCCAGTTGGGCAGGGTTAAGTGTAACAGCTCCATTCTCCACTAGATGGCGCTGCCAGCCTACTGGGGTGGATTGTTGCGGCCCTTGTAGGTGCATATGCGAATGCGCAGGAGCGGTGAAAATGGCATCACCCAGCTACTCAGTCTCTAGTATGGGAAGTCTGTTCTCAGATCAGCAATCATGCACCCCTCCCCTGTCTTCAGCTTTTGTCCACTCCCCGTTTCTTCACTGTCCGTGACCAAGCCCCAGGCAGTACCTCTCTCCCGAGTTTTGTCTCAGATGCGGCTGTTTTCCCTGGCCCCTTACTTCCGAAGGACTGTGGCTTTGACCTGTTCCACCCCTCTGTGGGAGGGTCTCATCGAGCAGTGGCCGAATGCCAGCTGCACCCAGGAACGCCTACTGGACCCTGCTGATGCCGGTGCCTCGAGACTGCAGCCAGGTGCCAGCCCACTCCAGAAAAAGCTCGTGAGATAGTGTAGCAGCAGCGTTTCAGGGTTTATGGAAAATCAGAACACACATCTGGCACCAGGCTTCACACTTAGCGACCTTGTTCCAGCAACAGTGAATGTGGCCATTCTCTGGGGTCTGCTGAGACCAGGTGGCTTCAACAGTCTCTACCAAATGTCCTTCCAGCAGTGGAACTGCTTTTCCTCATGTGGCCTGAGAACCTCCCAGACCCCACTCTGTTCCTGGGTATTCACCCTTCCCACCAGAGCATCACCAGGTATTGAGCTGCGGAGTTGCAGCCTTTGTGCTCCCCTTGTTTACAGTCTTAATGGAATTTAAACCGTCTCCTTTCTCCCTTTTTAGTTTAGTTGCTGTGGATGTTTCCAATTCTCCACTTTCTCTCCAGCTCCTTTCGGGGAGGGGTGCTTTCCCTGTCCCCCCAGTCTCCATCCTCTCTCTGCCTGCAAAGGCAGCTCCCTGCCTGCTGCCAGTTCCTCTCTCCCCAAGTTCACCTCTCCGTGCCACATACCTGCTGAATTCTGTGGTTCAGGTTGTGCAGGTTGTTGAGTTAATCCTCCAATCAGTTTTCTAAGTGTGTAGGATGGTTTAGTGTTGGTCTGGCTGTATTTCATGGACACACAAAAATCTTCCATGCTATTCTGCCATCTTGGCTCCTCCATAACATTGGTCATTTTTTAAAGCCAGTTTCCTCATATCCTAAAGTTTCTGTTGTTTGAGGAATAGTAATTTTCAGCCCTTTCCCCATTTGCTTTATTAAGTGATTAAGTCATGGAGAATATCTCATTATCCAAAGTCTTTCCTCTAATTGTAGTAAGGGTAAGGTCTATTTCAGACCCCTGGCTCCCAGGCTTTCATAGAGAAGGTCAGGCATGTTCCTTTGGTGTTGGTGCATTAGGCAATGTTTGTAGGAATAGTAAGAGTCCCTAAAAGGAGAAATGCTTAATCATTCCTTGAAGTCTCCTCAACTCACTTAGGAGACCTCTAAAATAAGGTCTCTCTACCTTTAACCAAAAATGTTCTTCCCCTTTTCAAAATTTACATAATAGAATTATACCTGACAGTCCATGCCCAGTACTTTTCCCTAAGAAGAGCTTGGCATTTTTACCTTACTCATAATGGATGAACTCTCCAACTACTGGAGAATAACCACCTGCATGTTCATATTCCATGAACTAATATGACCAAAACTAAACTTTTCATTCCCCCTAAAGTTCACCTGCCTCTTGGGCAGGTCATTTTTGTTTGGGTCATTTTAGTTTGTGGTCCAACCATCCACTCAAACTGGAAAGCTGGGTGTCATGCTGGATTCCTCCTCTGCACAGTCTCCACATCTAATGACTCATCAAGGCCTCTTGGTTTTACCTCCTAAATATGAATCAATTTCCTCTCGTTCTCTGCTAACATGTTTCCCAGCTTTGTTTCCTCATCTCTTGCCCAAATGTCTGCAATAACCATCTAACACATGTCCCTGTCTGTTGCAGAATGGCTTTGGACTAGCTCATCCAAGTCCTCCAAGCCCACACACAGCAGTACCCAAACTGAGTATTCTCTTTTTCTGTTCTTTAAGATACAAACAGTCTTTTTGAGTGTAAAGGAAGAAAGGGCACCAACCTCCTTGTACCTCACTCTCTCACATCAGGCCTTAGAGCAGGATACCTCATGGTCCCAGCATGGACAGAATGTGTTGAGTGGTGAGGGCATGCTCTGTTCGCTGTGGACCAGCTCTGCTTGGGCTCCAATTGGTTCCTGTTCAGAGGTGGGAGACAGGACGAGGCCCCACCTGAAAAGGATGGATAGTATGCCAACCACAGGTGCACTCTATAGCCAGGGCTCAAACCGCACTGGTGTCCTCTCCTCCTTTCTGTCAGAGCAGGAACTCATTGTTACTTTTCTCTTAGGAAGGAGCTTTACATTTCACTGGTTATTTCCCCTGAAAAACAATAGAGAATTCAGGGTCTAGATGCAATGGACTTAACTGCTTTATCTTTCATTGGAGACAAACTCAGTAAGACTTGGAAATCATAATGTTCTTCTGGTTAGATTTACTGAGTTTTTAAATTTAATTTTACTCAGTAATCATCAAAAACATAGCCTGTATGACCTACCTAATTTTCCCCAATCTGTGGAAAATTACAAATAGAGAGAAATTTTGCTATCCTATTATCTTCCTCCAAGGTAATTATAAGGAGACCTTTAGGAAATTCCATACACCTGTTTTCTTATTCCTCTCACGCTTTTCCCCACAGTCCCCAGTTGAGGCATCTTAAAGGTAAATCTGACTATACCATTTATTTACTTAAAAGTCCTTCAAAGGCTAAACTTTGCTTCCAGGAGATGAGAATGAATCAAAGGCTGTGTGTGATGTTCCAGCTGACTTCTCACCACCCCTGTACTCCCCACCATGTTCAGGCAGCACTAAAATGCTTGAGTTCTCCCCTACACACACCATACCTGGGTTTCTTTTTCACCCTTGCTCTCTCTCTTGCTATTCCTTCTCCTAGAATATTCTCCCATCCTGCTCCCTTGTCTTAGGAAATTCCTACTCATCGTTTAGGATTCAGTTTAGTCTTCAGTCCTCCAGAATGTCTCCTCTGACCTCAGTGCCTCTCTGCTCCCTCATTAACCTGGGTGTGATTCTGTCACTGTGTGCACCATGTTATATTGTAGTGTTCTGTTTACGTGTTTGTTCCCTCATGAGTCTATCCATCTCTCTCCAGCAACAGAGAGGCTAACAAGAATAGATGCCCAGTAGTGTTCCCTAATTAACAGATGCACAAATGAAAGGCTCTCAGTCCACTGAGGATTGGTCTTATCTGCAGGTCTTAAAAGAGTTGAGGGTGGCAGTATCTACTATGTGTGAGTCCACTGTCAAGTTAGGAAGAGAGACAAGACATAACTGCTCCTTTTTGTAGGTGCCTCAGGATACTCTTCCAACAGCCTTTTTTGTTTCTCTTTTCTAGTAGAGTTGGGGACGGTGAAATCACAGCTGCAAATTTTGTACTTGATGGAGACACCAAACCCTGAAATGCTGGACCAGCTGTGCAACTTGCACAAAATACATCCTCCCACATATGTCCTGCACAACCCGCTTTAGGAATAAGAGAAAATGTACAGAGAATGGTCTGTTAATCAGTATGTAAATCACATTTGAACTTACAAATGATGTCATAGACTGAGGGTTTGGGGGTAGAGTGCTTATATTCCCGTTATGACTCCAAGTCTTTCTTCTTGTACTGTATTTACATTTATTAGTTTTTTAATTTCATTGAATTGATCCCATTCTCCCATTTTAAATTCAAGTCCCCCACATAATTCTTGGCATAATAATAGGTTATTAATAAATAAATGTAGGTTAAAAGAATGGTTTAGTTCAGTGATCTCTAGGTGTTTGCTTTGACGGTTGCTGTAATTTTCATTTACATTCCTCTCTTTGTTCCTTACATTTGTGAGCTTCTAAGATACTAAGCCAGAAATTAGAATTTTCACCACAGTTTGTGCTTATGCTGAATAGTCCCTGCTTATTGAATTGTCTGGTGAACAACTCAAGGGCAAGAGCTAAGTCAGTCAGGATCCTAGCAGGAAACAATATACAAAATCCAATTAGAGTTTCATTGAAGAAAGTTTAATAAAGGGTTTTGTTTTGTTTTGTTTTGTTTTTTCAGCAATGCACCCAGGATTAGTCACTCCAACAAGGAGTGATAAAGTATCCAGGGTCTCATTACGGTAGGAAGCTATTATTGCTTCTAGGCCTGAAGGGCAAGGACAAGGAAGAGTTACCAGAATCTACCAAGAGTCGGAACCACAGACAGAGCCATGGCCACAGCTAGAGGAAACAATCACTTCCAAACCAGGGTGGGCAATGAGGAAGACAGGGAATAAACACCCAACGTCTGTTTCCTCCGGCCCTCTGATCTTCTGCTGGGAACTTCCTTGACTCAACCTAGCCAGAATCCAGAGGCCAGGGAGGCCTGGTGTTCCAGCTGTAGAATCAATCTCCTAGGGGTGCAGAGCAGGGCAGGGAGTATATCTGAAGTGGCAGGCAGAGCAGGCACAATCACACGACATATGCCTCATTCCTCATTTTCTCCCCAATACTTAGCACTGTACTTTTCATCTTGGTCCCAATAAATACTTAGTAAATAAATGACTCCCTTTAAGTATTTAGTAGTAAACTAGGCTAATCCAAAAGTGACAGAATTTCCAGTGAAATTATTCACCAAATAAAGACTGGTTGACCTGACCCTAGGCCTCTCTTCTATCACTGGTGTTTCATTAATGATTCACCACCAGTCCCCCTTTCATTATTATAACCCCCCCCCCAAAGGACTTCAATAATCCAAGGGGATTATTACAGCCCCCCCAAGGTTTTAAGAGTTTGTCTATCAGGGAGCCTGGGTGGCTCAGTTGGTTAAGTGTCCGACTTCGGCTCAGGTCATGATCTCACAGTTCCTGAGTTGAAGCCCCGCATCGGTCTCTGTGCTGACAGCTCAGAGCCTGGAGCCAGCTTCAGATTCTGTGTCCCCCTCTCTCCCCCTCCCCACCCCACTCACACTCTGTCTCTCTCTCTCTCAAAAATAGATTAAAAAAAAAGAGTTTGTCTGTCAAACATAATTTGTAAGAAACTATTATGAATCAAAGCAACATATCGTCATCCAGCTTCTAATCAAAACATCTAAGGTTACCACACTGAGTTTATACAGCCCAACCAAAAGAAAAGCAATTTGACCTTTTAGGCTCTGTAGTCTTACCAAGAAAAAGACATATTCCTGTTTAATATCTGAACTAGCTCTTTGCCCCTGTTACTTCCTTCAAGACCCTTTAAGATCCAGAAATTAAAATTTGATAAACTGGTGTTATGTAATAGAATTAAAGCCAACGTGAAATTTGTAGTTGGCTTTGTGACCACTACCTCGCCATTTATATGAATGTGTTGTGTATTTATACATGAACTTATTTAGTTTTTCAGAGCTACAGAATAATTCACTGCTTGAAGAAGATATGTGTTATGAAGAAACAAAGTACTGAAACTAAACAATCCATTTTCCCTACCACGATAACCCACCAATCTATGAAACACATGTGGGTCTCTATAGGGCATCTGGCTCCACAGATTCTCAAATCACCTCCATCACTATCACATAGCTGGATCTCTCTTATTTCACATAGTTTCTTTCTCTGAAATATGGGAACAACAATAACAACAACAAAAACAACCTTACTTTTTGACAACCAAGACTGGAATTTTATGTATTTTTTATGGCACTACTTTGAGTTTGAGCTTCAAGATAACTATTTTATATAAGTTATATAAATCTTTTCAGACTCTGAGAAGATATAAAACCACCTTCAGATTTCAGAGTTTTATAGATATAACAAGCTCAATGTTAGGTAACATATTAAGTTTGCACTGTGTTTCAGATCTAGTCTTGGCTGGTTTCTCTCTTGAACTCTGTATCTGCAATCCAGTTTTAGGGAGAATCAAGAACGTAAGTAAGTATTTTCATGATTAACCATTAATTTTAATGGTTAATCCTATGTATGATTAGCTCAACTTTTATCTATCCAGAGTTCAGTAATATGGCAGATATCACCCAAACAAACTTTGCTTAGTTTTAACAAGTATTCCCAAATGTGCAGCCTCAACCCAGCAGACTCTAAAGCCTCGGGTGGGCGATGGCCAAAAAAAAGGTAAGGCCAAAGACAAGACCTGGAAAAAGTGATCAAGACATAGATTTACCGGAGATATTTAGGTGCAGGGAGTCCAGGAGTGGCCAAATGGACATGCTGGGATCTATATGCAGCAAGTTTTTATATTATAACAACTTAATCTAGCAACGATCAGTGGCCCTTCCCCTCTGGCATGGCCAGCATTTCTGAGGAGACCATGGCCTACCACTTGGGATACTCTTCGTTACAAAGTAGACACTCTTGGGTTGGACACCCCCAGAGCCCTTTACCCTGAACACTGAATAACATGTTCTGCTGCACATTCTGCTTGATGGGAATATAAAGGGAGGACAGGATCTCTATGTTTTCAAGATCACAATTAACCAGGGCATTTAGGGTATGCTTCCAAAAACTAGCTATCCGGCATGTACCATACACCAAAGTAAGGCTCAGAGCCTACAATCGGAGATCCAGGGGAAGAAGGGCCTTCCTTGTAGAGAGGGTACTTCCTAGGGGATATGTGGGACTTAAGAAAACCTTGCGGTCAGTTTCCTTATAGCCGTATGGAATAGGAGTCATGTTAAAGTTCAGAACTAATGAAATGAATGTTTGAGAAATGGTGGCCATGGTCTCAATGTGGCCCTAGTCTCAAGAGAGCCAAAGGAGTTTCTTTGCTTTGGTCATAGTGGAACGTGTGTCACATGTTCCTTGTATGTGGCTATGGTGCCTCAGGTCCTTTTTCGCTTCAGCTGCTTACCACATGGCAAAATAGGACTGTGACAGAAAACTAAATTGGACCTTTTTTGCTGTTGTTGTTATGACTACTTACAGCAAAAGAGCTGGCCTCTTTCTCCCGGCTGGGAACGTGGGTCTGGCTAAATAAAGAGGAGTTTCTAACTTGAATTTAAACAAATAAAATTTTAAAAATAACTAAATAAATAAAAAGAGGAGTTTCTTGGGGTTGGGGAGGTTGGGAGTTGGGGTGGCAATGCCCTTCTGAGAAAATAGGGATGTACAGGAGATACGCACATAACTCTCTTTCAGGGTGAAGGGTCATTTCTATTGGCCTTTGATCTTTTGGATTCTTGTGACTTTGAAACCCCTGTGTGACAGTGGAGAGAGAGAGGAAGACTGCTTCCTGGGTGGAGGGGGAGGGAGGTGGGGAGGGCCTCAGAATTTCATTGTCTTCACTGAATGGAGTGAGGACTAACTGATGCAGCCCTAGGAACTGATGCAAGAGAAGTAGGAGAACCTGGTGCTCTCAGTCTCCAGGGAGCTGAAGTAAGAGTCTTACTACATTGAGTGCATGAGGCCCAAAATAGTTAGTACATTAGTTTCTCTGGCTTATTTCTCTCCATCCCCCACCTATGTATCAGATGTCTAGTGGCTGCCCAGGTAGTAATGGTGGGTCACATGACTGTCATTTATTTATGTCATTATTTATGTGATTGGGATATAGCCTGTGGCATACTCAGCCCTAAAGAGACCCTTTGGGTGAATAAACATTTCAAAGAGTCCCTACCCCAGTTTTACCTCTAAGGCATTCCAAGTCCCATCCCACACATCTTAAACTTCACAGCCTTGAGAATATTTATGAGAGGAAAAGGCCTTTAATTAGTGCAGCCTTCTCCTCCCTTTCCCGTACCTCTTCTCCCCAGCGTCTGTCATGGAGTAGAGGGATTTAGAACCTTCCAAAACAGAGAAATTCATACTAGGAAACCTTATAACACTCTGCCCTCAGCTGCCAGGCCCAGTGTCCCCTCGCTCAGGACCTTGGAGGCTCCCTGACAAAAGGCTGGGGAAGGCCAGAGTGGGGGGCTGCTACAGCTCAGTGCAGCTCCCATTTCCCCTGCCAGTAACAGCCCTCGGGACCTCCTAGGATCTCTTCATAGATAATAGTCTAGAGTGTTCGGCTCTCTACTTAATCCCATCAGCTCAGAGTTGGGTTTCTGTCATTAGTGACTTTGAGGCTTCTGTGCGCACAGAATGTATGGGATGGGTAGGAAAGGGCAGTAGATACATTGGGAGTCTGAGCGATTGTCTTCTTGAGGGATCACATTCAGTTTCCTGTCTATAAAATGGGCATAACTCCGTGCCCCATCTCCCTGCTGGGGTAATGGTGGGACACAGTAATGTTGTATCAGTGAACCCTCAGAGTCTTTAAGCCCTTATGGTCACAGCCAAAAAGTGGTTCCACCAAGAGACTAAAAAAGACCTGGAGAGGCATGAAGAAGAAGCTGTGAGGAGCAGAAGCTTAGGACAGAGGACACGTCCTCCTTTAGCTCCTCACCTACAGAGCCCGGTGGATTTCATAATGTCTCCAGTAAAACTGTGGCCTCAGTGGGATCACAGGCTCAACTTTAGGTTGAATGGCTAAGTGGTGAAATTGTTCTCATACACATCCTATGAACTCACTTAAAGCCTTCACAGGTGCTGTGTGAGGAGACGGAAAAGAGAAACCAATGCTGCTGCCGTGTATGCTTATTTTCAGTGAGTCTAGCCTCACTGTGGGTTTACACGTGAAAACTCTCTTGGTGGCCTCGATTTACCATAGAGGAAAATCTCTGTAACTTTCATCCTGTCATCATTATACCCCTGACACTCCCAAGTCATATTGCACTGGCCTTGAGCCTCCTCAGTGGAATCTTTTACATGCAAAATATTGAGCTATCCAACTTTTAGATGACTAAGAGGGTACCCAAATTCACAATCTTGCAAGTAAACCAGCAAAACTGGAATGCACAGATTTTTATGGAAGGGAAAACTGACCTGATAATATGTAGTGAGCAAAAGGTAGGTACTGTGAAAAACGATAGGCTGTGAGAGCTGGAAATGACCTTAAATTTCTTCAAATTCTACCCCTTTACTGTATAGCTGAGGAAAGTGGAGAATAAAGGTGCACAGCTGGTTGGTTCAAAGATAGGAACAGAGATAGGAGTTCATGGTCTTAGTGTAGTTTCTTCCATTCCTTTCAGTAGGACATGTACATTCCAGCAGCAGGTGTCTTTATAATTATTAAGTTTTAGAACAGAAAGAATGGGCTTGCATTATAAAGGTCAGGCAATGATATGTGTCCACCGACATCCAAAGGATTCTAACCTCTAATTTGGAAGAACTTTATAGTTGTCTACTGGGACCATCCCCTCTGGTGTTTAACTTCTTCCCACTGTGGTCTGTCAAATGGTTGCATAATCTGCTAGGACATCTCCAAGCCTGCCCCTAAGTGCTTTATTGCTCAACAGCCAGCCAAGGGAAGTTGTTCATTATGTGTGGCTGATCTGCCTCTAACCCCAAGCCTTACCCAAACCCTGTTTCCTAGGCCTGAGAAAACAGGCCTGATCTTATTTTTCACATGCTTGCCCTTCTCCTGATGGTTGAAGATGGCTGTCAACTGGCTTCCCCACCTTCATCCCAAGCCCCTTCCTCTACTGCATCAGTGCCACAGTTCTGTCAATGACTGCTTGACTGAGATGATGCTGAGCAGGGTGTAAAGATGGCAAAAACAATTTCCCGTGAGCCCACTGGCTGCCTCGAATAAGAAAATACATTTAGAAGTAAGCAGAATACTAAGAAATTTGAACTCATGGGATTTACTATAGGCTTCATATCTATATATGAAGCCTACTATAGGCTTCACTATCAAGCATTATAATGATTTTCTACCTGTAAAAAAAAGTCTTCTATTTTTTTTTCAATAACTGCTTACCCTCATTGAGTCTGGATCCTCTCACTTATGAAATTGTGGTAATAACTTTGCTACGTCTGCAAAAGTGCTGAGCAGAGCGCCAGCCATTGAGTAGACACTCCAGGTATGGTGGAGGTAACCACAACCTGTCAACATATTCCTTATGCTCCCCTTCTCCTCTCTTGGCTCCTCACACCTCGTCCTTGTGTTCTTTGCAGGGCCAGAGTCCACTGCTTCCTCAGCAGCCCCTCCAGTCTTCTCTCAGAGGATTCCAGTAACATTTGTCTCTCCTTTCTCTGAGTTTCTGTCACAAAAACTGACACCAGAGTTGCCACAGTCTCCAACTCCCCCGTATGTTTTCGTTTTTGATCTCAGCTCTTGAACCATTCTTGTGTCCTCTGCTTCCTGCTCTACTCTACCTCCAAACAAATACACAATATGTTCTCAAAAAAAGACAGAAGGATCCTGTTAAAATAGCTGCCAGATCAAGTAATGCCTCTGTTTAAAACCTTCCTATGGCTTTCTATTTCAGTTGGAATAAAATCTAAAATCCCCTCAAGATGATCTCAACACTCAAATGACTTTGCTCCTCCCCCACATTGCCTCTCTGACCTGCCACTTTCACTCACAGTCTTGCTCACTGTGCCCAATCCCCTAACTCCCTCACTAAGCCTCAAGAATTCCAGGGGGACTCCCACTTCTACTGCACCCTTTGTCTGGAATGATCTTCCCTCTGTCTCCCTCAACTCTGTCAAGTCTATACCAAATGGAATATTCTAAGTATATTTAACATAAAATATCTCTCAGGAAATTCTTGGTCACTTCCCAACTTTATTTTGCTTCTCAGAATATATCACTAACTTATTTATTTTGTTTCTTCTCTGTAAACCCTCACAAGAACATAAGTCATAGAGGGACAGGGATTGCTCTTAGAACAGTGTCCAGTATGCATTATATGTTCTATTTGTTCACCTACAATGAACTTGTGGGGAACTAGGTGGTATGATGGGACAACTGTGGGTTTTAGAGTTCACATTCCCATTCTGCCACTGACTGTTTGACCTTTGGCACAGTTACTTAAACTTTCTTAGCTTCAGTTCCTTGATGTGAGAAAGAGAAGTATGATAGTAATTATAGCATTTTGATGATGATGTATAAAGATGATGAGGTCTTTCCAGTTTCAAGAGAAACTCACTCTCAATGTCTATTTATTAACCTTTATCTGTGGTTGTCATTCCCTCCCATTACAGGCATGCTTTCCCTGCTCAGTGGGTGATTGGGATACAAACAGCTCAGGACTCATGTCACAGTAGTCCTAAAAGAAAGAAAACTTCTCTAAGAATTCTTGCTTTGAAATCTCAAAGACATTGGGGCACTTGGGTGGCTCAATCATTTAAGCATTCAACTCTTGGTTTCGGCTCAGGTCATGATCTCACAGTTTCATGGGTTTGAGCCCTACATCGGGCTCTGCACTGCCAGCATGGAATCCCTGCTTGGGATTCTCTCTCTCACCCTCTCTGTCTGCCCCTTCCCTACTTGTGCTATCTCTGTCTCTTTCAAAATAAATAAGTAAATAAGCTTTAAAAAATAAAATCCCAAAGATGTGCTCAAACAATGGTAGCTGGGGTCATGTGCCCCTCCCAGGGCCAACATCTTTGGCCACAAGGATGTGATGCTATGACTGGCCGGGTCTGGGTCTTGTGCTCACCCCATGGCCAAGGTGATGCAGAGGTAGCTCCATTGGAAACACATGGAGTCAGGTTAGAGTAAATCCCAAATTAAGGGTATTTAATTTAAAAAGAAGGAATAATGAAGTGCTCCAGATTAAATGAAGCAGATGACCCTGGCAGACTGAGAATGTATTAATTAATGGAATTCAAAGAAGGATGAACAAGCAAACAATGAATAGGATAGAAGGCACCCAGACCTCAGCAACAACAGGACCCAGGAACAGAACTTGATCTTAGTGCAGACTTCACTTTATCATTTTATCTGCTCCTTTATGTGAGTTAACTTCTTTTTCCTTCACTGAAGTCTGTTTTTTTCCATACATAGTGAGGGTTAGCACCATTCTCACCACTGATTCACACCCTCTTAATAGATGACCTGATACAAGAACAGAAGATTTAGGCAATTCTGAGAAGCAGAAGACTTTGATATGTGTGTTCTCCGTGTGCTCCTTCTGCCTCTTTTCTCCTTCTCTTGTATCTTAGCCAGACTTGGTAGGTGCCCACATAATTTATTACCCAAACCAGTATAATTTTAAGAGTGAATGGCGGCTTTACTAACAAGCTGACACAAATGGCACAAACCAATGGCATCCCAGAAAAACTAAGATATAGTTTTTCACTCTCATTCTCCACCTCCCTTAAAACCTGTTCAAAGAAAGGTTTTATATGAGCTATTTATGTCTCTGCATGAATCAAAATTCTTTCTCTCCTGGGGAAATTTTAAATATTAATTTACATCAAAAAATAAATAATTTTATGTCCTTTGTAAAGGAAGTCGAGGAGACTGCCTTTTTAATGTTTAATTTTATAGTGTTTTTAAAAGATGACTTTATGATTCCATGCTTTTAATCAAATACATTTCTGCTGCCAGCTAAAGGTTTTTATGTGTGTGTGTGTTTGTTTTGGTTTGGGTTGGGTTTTTTTTCCCCCCATTATGGGATCTTGATCACAGCTGAATACAGGAAGATAAAGCCAGTTCAATTACTGTTAGAGGATTTATAAAGATTTCCCTGATCGGCACATGTACCCCAATGTTTATAGCAGCACTATCAACAGTAGTCAAAGTATGAAAAGAGCTCAAATGTCCATCGATGGATGAATGAATAAAGAAGATGTGGTACATATATATACAATGGAGTATTACTCAGCAATCAAAAAGAATGAAATCTTGCCATTTGCAACTACGTGGGTGGAACTAGAGGGTATTATACTAAGCGAAGTTAGTCAGAGAAAGACAAATATCATATGACTTCACTCATATGAGGACTTTAAGATACAAAACAGATCAACATAAGGGAAGGGAAGCAAAAATTATATATAAAACCAGGGAGGGGAACAAAAACATAAGAGACTCTTAAATATGGAGAACAGAGAGTTCCTGGAGGGGGTTGTGGGAAGGGGGATGGGCTAAATGGGTAAGGGGCATTAAGGAATCTACTTCTGAAACCATTGTTGCACTATATGCTAACTAACTTGGATGTAAATTTAAAAAATAATTTAAATTAAAAAAAATTTTTTAGGGGCGCCTGGGTGGCGCAGTCGGTTAAGCGTCCGACTTCAGCCAGGTCACGATCTCGCGGTCCGTGAGTTCGAGCCCCGCGTCGGGCTCTGGGCTGATGGCTCAGAGCCTGGAGCCTGTTTCCGATTCTGTGTCTCCCTCTCTCTCTGCCTCTCTCTGCCCCTCCCCCGTTCATGCTCTGTCTCTCTCTGTCCCAAAAATAAATAAACGTTGAAAAAAAAAAAAAAAAATTTTTTAATTGATAAAAAAGATTTCCCTGATCAACCTCATAACGTTTGTGGAGAAGCTTTTTGAATTATAATTGACATATAATAAACTGCACAGATGTAAAATGTACAACTTGATAAGTTTTTATGCATATTCACAAGATAATAAATATATCCACAATTCCTACAAGACCCTTGTGCCCCTTGATAATTTCCTAGTCCTAATCCATCCAATGCAACCAGTGGTCTTGTTTCTGTCATTATAGATTTTCCTTCTGCTTAAAGAAATTTACTTAATATTTTTTTATACTGTGGGTCTGATGGTGAATTCTTTCAACCTTCATGTACTAAAAATTTTCTTTACTCCACCTTCAACTTAGAAATATTTTCACTGGGTATAGAATCCTAGATTGAAAGATTATTTTTTTCATTCAGTGCTTTAAAGATATTGTTCCACCATCTTCTTTCTTGTGTTGTTTCCAACAAGAAATCTGCTGTCCTGCTTGTCTTTGTTTTTCTGAACATGACCAATCTTTATTCTCTGGCTGTTTTTGAGATTTTCTCTTGGTGCGCCTGGGTGGTTCAGTTGGTTAAGTGTCCGAATTCAGCTCAGGTCATGATTTCATGGCTTGTGTGTTCAAGCTCTGCCTCGGGCTCTGTGTTGACAGCTCAGAGTCTGAACCCTGCTTCAGATTCTGTCTCCCTCTGTCCACCCCTTCTCTACTCACGCTCTGTGTCTCTCAAAATTAAATCAACATTAAAAAAATTTTTTATTAAAAAAAAAAAAAAAAGATTTTCTCTATGTCACTGGGGTGCCTGGGTGGCTCAGTCAGCTGAGTGTCAAGAGTCTTGATTTGGGGCCAGGTCATGATCTCACAGTTCATATGTTCAAGTGACAGTATGAAGCCTGCTTGGGATTTTCTCTCTTCCTCTCTGCCCCTCCCCCACTCGCATGAGCACATGCACACACACATGCTCTCTCTTTCTCTCTCTCTCAAAATAAATAATTTATTTATAAAATAAAATAAAATAAAATAAAATAAAATAAAATAAAATAAAATAAAATAATCTCGTGGGTTCAAGCCCCATGTCAGGCTCAGAGCCTGGAGCCTGCTTCAGATTCTGTGTCTCCCTCTCTCTTTGCCCCTCCCCTGCTCATGCTCTGTCTCTCTCCCTTTCAAAAATAAATAAAATAATAAAATAAAAAAAAATTTTCTCTTTATCACTGGTTTTAAGCAATATATTTGAGCATAATGCTCAAACATAGAAAATATAGTTTTCTCCATGTTTTTTGTGCTTGGTGTTTATTGAACTTTTTGGATCTGTGGGTTAATAGCTTTCATCAAATATAGAGAACTGTCAACCATTACATCTTCAAATATGATATTCTCCCCCCCTCTTTTTATTCCCTGGGACTACAGTTACACATACATTAGGGCTCTTGAAGTTATCTCACTTCTCACTGATATTTTATTCATTTTTCTCCCCTGTATTTAATTTTGAATAGTTTTTCTCTGTCTCTCTGTCTCTCTCTGTCTCTGTCTCTGTCTCTGTCTCTCTCTCTCTCTCTCTTCAAGTTGACTAATCTCTTATTCTGTAACATCTAATCTGCTGTTAGTACCACTGAGTGTATTTTTCCATGCTGGACATCTAAAAGTTCAACTTTATTGGTAAAAAAACAAATAAAATTTACCATCTCAATTATTTTTAAATGTACAAGTCAGTAGTGTTAAGTATATTTACACTGTTGTAAAACAGATCTCCAGAACTTTTTCATCTTGCAAATCTAAAACTCTATACCCATTAAACAACAACTCTTTTTTCCCTCATGGTAAACACCATTCTACTTTCTATTTCAATGAACCTGGATACTTTAGAAACCTCATATAAGTGAAATCATACAGTATTTGTCCTTTTGTGAGTGGCTTATTTCACTTAGGTAATATCCTCAGGGTTCATCCATGTTGTAGCATGTGACAGGATTTCCTTCCTTAGCATTCCACTGTATGTATGTACCACATTTTGTTTATCCATTCATGTGTCAATGGAAACTTGGGTCGCCTCCACCTCTTGGCTATTGTAAATAGTGCTGCCATGAACGTGGTTCTCCAAATATCTGAGACTGTGCTTTGAATTCTTTGGGGGTATATGTGAAGTGAAGTTGCTGGATCATATGGTAGTTGTATTTTTAATTTTTTTAGGAACTGCCAGTTTTTCACAGCATTTGTGCCATTTTATAATCCCACTAACAGTGCACAAGGTTTCCAACTTCTCCACATCACTGCCAACAATTGTTATTTGTTTGTTTTAATAATAACCATCCTAATGGATATGGAGTGATATCACCTTGTGGTTTTCATTCTTATTTTCCTGATGATTAATCATGCCTCCTCCAGAGAATAGAAAAAGAGGGAATATTTTCCAACTCATGTTATAAAGCCAGCATAACTATAGTAATACCAAAATCTATAAGAACATCATAGAAAAAAGGAAAATTACAGATGAACTGTACAAAAAATAGATGGAAACATGCTAAACAAAATAAATTCAGCACACTATAAAGAAAATAATATATCATGACTAGGTAGATTGAGTCAGGAATATAACATCTGTTTAGCATTTGAAAATCAATGTATCTCAGCACATAAAAAAAGAAAAAGTTACATGATGATCTTGACAGATGCAGAAAAGCGTATGATAAAACTCAAATTCCAATGATAAAAAACTCTTAGCAAAATATGAATTAAAGAGAACTTTCTTATTCTGATAAAGCCTATCTACGTAGCCTATCAACCTACCGCAAATATCATACTTAATAATGAATTATTGAGATTGACAATGACAATTGACAATTATTGAGATTCACAATTTATAGGAGTATAAATACAACTTCAATTCAACTTTTACTGGAAGCCCTACCCAGTGCAAGGATGCAAAAAGAAATAAAATGTTTAAGAATCAGAAAGGGGGGCGCCTGGGTGGCGCAGTCGGTTAAGCGCCCGACTTCAGCCAGGTCACGATCTTGCGGTCCGGGAGTTCAAGCCCCGCGTCAGGCTCTGGGCTGATGGCTCAGAGCCTGGAGCCTGTTTCTGATTCTGTGTCTCCCTCTCTCTCTGCCCCTCCCCCGTTCATGCTCTGTCTCTCTCTGTCCCAAAAATAAATAAAAACGTTGAAAAAAAAATTTTTTTAAAGAATCAGAAAGGGAGATGAGGCACCTGCGTGGCTTAGTCAGTTAAGTGTCTGACTCTTGATATCGGCTCAGGTCATGATCTCAAGATTTGGGAGTTCAAGCCCCATTTCAGCCTCTGTGCTGGCGGTGCAGAGCCTGCTTGGGATGCTGTCTCTCCCTCTCTCTGCCCGTCCCCATCCCATGCTCGCTTGCTCTCTCTCTCAAAATAAATGGATAAATAAACTTAAAAAAAGAAAAGAACCAGGAAGTAAGAAATAAAGCTTTCACTATTTCCAGAGGGTTTATGTGTAGAAAATCTAAAAGAATCTTTTAATTATAAAAATAAGGGAATTTAGAAAGATCGCTAATGCAAAGTCAGTACATTTCTGCATACCAGTGACAAATATAAAATGAAATAAAAAATAAAACTATGTTTCACAGTTATGGAAAGACAATGCAGTGGAACTAATTTAGGAAATCCACAAATAGACCTAAAAATGCATAACAGTTTAGTATATAATAAAGTTGAAATTTTAGTAAATGCTAAAAGGACAGATAATTCAATAATTTGTATTGGGATACTTGATCATATTCCTACCTCATTCCATATATCTAAATAAGTGCCACAGAGATTAAGATTTATGTGTATATATTCCATTAGAAGACACATGCTAAAGCTGAAAACAAAGACCTAGAAAAATTTTAAATTCTGATGACAACTTGGAAACTTTTTCAAACTAACCATAAATGGTTAGTAAGTTCTCTAGGATGAATTTTTGCATATCAGTAAGAAAAAGACAAATCCTTCAAAGAAAAATAGACAGAGGAAATTAATAAATAATCTATGGAAGAAAAACAAGTGGTCAATAAGTACATAAAAAATTAGTCCTGGTAATTAGGAAAGTTAAAACTAAGACAATCAAATATTTTAAAGACTGAAAAGACTAATTGAGCTGAATGTAGGAACTGGAGATTATGACATGTTGCTCATAAGTTACGGCATATTCATACAATAAAATACTCTTCAGCACTTAAAAAATCATAGATGGACATTTGCCAACTTGAAAATATCTTCATGGGGCACCTGGCCGGTTCAGTTGGTAGAGCATGTGACTCTTGATCTTAGGACTGTGAGTTTGGGCCCCATGTTGATTGTAGAGATTATTTAAAAATAAAATCTTTAAAAAAAAAAAAAGAAAAAAGAAAACATTTTCACAACTATTGTGATGTGAATTTAAACAGTCCTGAAGAGTGTAAGTCATATAAAATATAAAATTATATGTACAAAAAATTCTGGAAGCAAATAGACCCAGATGTTATTCATGGTTTTCTCTGGGTAGTTGGATTTTGCTCTTTTTATTATCAGCATTTTATGACATTTCTCAATAAATTTAATGTATTATTTCTCAATAAATTTAATGTCATTCATAAAGAAGACTTTGTGTTGTGTTTATAATTTCTATTAAGGATAATCATTTCTGAGAAAATTATCTGTTGCAAATATTACACTTATCCACAATAGTTCATTAACAAAGAACACTGTCACTGACATTGATTTCACTGGAAATCACATGTAGTGTACACATTCACTTTGGATGTTAAATTTCATTGGCATTCTTTGTAATAAGGCAACTCTTACAAACAAATAATAGTACTGTTTTCATTAGGTGTATTTCCTCTTAAGCTATGACTGTTTTGTTTTGCTGAATAATAAACTTAATAGGTAAATCGTTTTTTGAATTTTGTTGTAGGTAGCAGTATTAACTGAATTGCCCCCCTCCATTTACATGTTGAATCCCTAACCTCCAATGTGACTATATTTGGAAAAAGGAAATATGACAGAAGGGTCCTGATTCATAGGATTAGTGTTCATATAAGAGAATACACAGAGAAGTCTCTCTCTCCAACACATGAGGACACAACAAGAAAGTAGCCATCTACAAGCCAGGAAAAGGGCTCTCACAAGGAACCAAATCAGTCAGCACCTTGATCTTGGATTTCCCAGCCTCCAGAACTGTAAGAAATAAATGTCTGTTGTTTAAAGCACCCTATCTGCAGTATTTTATTATGGCAACCCATGTAAGATAGGTGGTGAAGTATTTGCTCAGATAAGTGTTAGGCTGGTTCAACAGCTCTTTCACAAGAAATGGCATATTTCAATAGTCTGTTTAATGAATACTGCCTACGGTGAGAAAACAAATGCTGTACATGATTACTGAGGAGGAAATTAGCATTGCCTACAATCTAACACCCATGGGAAACTATTGTAAACCTAGAATTAATTATACTTGTATCTCTGTGTTCCTTTGGCCAACTCCTAGGACTGCTGTTCAAAAACAAAACCTCCCTTTTGAAGAGGACTTTATTATGTTTAGCATTATAGCAATAACCATTCAGTCATACAGATTTAGGTTTGACTCTCAGCTTTGCTTCTTTTCCAGCTATGTGACTTTGGGAAAGTTATTTAACCTATCTGAACCCCAGTTTATCTGTAGAATGGAGAAAAAGCATAACTACTTTAAAGTGATGCTGTGAGCACTCAGGGACATGGTGTTCATTAAGTGTGACTGGCACAAGGTCTAGCTCCCTCTCATGACCACCCATTCCTTCCACCTAACCAGAAATAAAAAAGTGCTGCCAACTGTACCTCAATATTAAAATGCATTGATGAAAATTGGGGGTTTGAGCATGGTTTCTTCTTTTCGATTTTGATTCTGCTGCTCTAATTTTGAATATTTATATCTTCTTACATAAAGTAATAGTTCTACTGGAAGAACTGCTACCCTCCCCACATCCCTCACAGTATTCTTGTAGGAGGCTAAACGGTGTTTGTGTAACACAACTTTGATCCTTTCACTTTAATACTGAGAACTTTCAGTGGCCTCTTTCCTTTGAAAAAAGAAATACAAACTCTAAAGTTGTGTTTGAAATACAGGTGACCTTTGAACAACATGGGTTTTACCTGTGTGAGTCCACTTATACACGTTTTTTGTTTTTTCAACACATACAATACAGTACTGTAAATGTATTTTCTTTTCCTTATGGTTTTCTTAACATCTTTTCCCTGGATTATTTTATTATAAGAATACAGTATATGATAGATATAAAAATATGTGTTAGACAGCTGTTTAGTGTTCTCAGTAAGGCTTCTGGTCAACCATAGGGTATTAGTAGTTAAATTTGGGGGAGTCAGAAGTCATATGTGGATTTTCAGTCTCCAGCTTTGATCTTCAGCTTCATTCCTATCTAATCTATTCTTCACCACATGAACAATAATGATGATCATTTTAAGATTCCAAAATGATTATGAGTCCCTCTTCCCCATTTAAAAACATCCAAAGTTTCTCAATAACTCTTATGGACAAAGTCCTAAGTCCTTGTTCTCAGAATCACTTAGGAAAATCCTCTAAATGGACCCCAAGACTTCCTGGCAAACTACATAATAAGTTGTTGTTGTTGTTGTTTTTGTTGTTGTTGTTTTATAGGGACAGATGTGATTAACAGCTTTTATTTTCTATTGTTCTTAAGCAAAATACACCAAGGGCTGGACTCTATTCTGACATATCCTGAATATCTGCAGTAAAAGAGGCACACATGTAATGTACAGAAATCACTTCAAAATTCTCTTTGTTTAGAAAGTCAAATATAATTACCTGTTATTTGTCCATAAAAATTAGCAAGAAGCTTGTCCTTTTGTCCTAAATCATAGCAGGAAGATGTTGTGATTAGATGCCACTACGAGCCCATATTATTTGCCCTGTTAAAACAATAAAAGGAAACAGAACACTCTCCTCCTCTATCCTTCCTGGAAAGGTGATCAGGAAAGGGGCTCAGCTGTAAGCTGCAAGTAAAACTCTTCTGTGGCCCTCTAGTTAATGAGTGAGCTATTCTAGCTCTGGGTCTGATTTTCAGGCAGTTAAAAACTTCTATTTTCAAGGAGCACAGCACCGTCCAAGTAATGATTGGTTTCTACATTAGTGTAAAGAACAATGACAAAGCTCTAAGTGGTTGAAGAATATGATTTATAATCTGTATAAGAAAAAAATCAATTGAATCAGTTTTGTCACCAGACATATGTGTCTTGGCCTTCCACAAAGCTGCTATAGTTTCTCTACTTCCTTAACTTAAATATTTAGATTAGAACTTTTTGTATTAAATAATTAAAGCTTTTGCCTATGAGTACAGTTGAGAGCATCTTACAAGTATAGTTTTCTAAAAAGTCCATAATTTTATTTTTAATATCTTCTTTGAAACAATAGCTAGTAGTTATTATTTTTTGGTTTGTTGATTTTTTTTCAAATCTGTGCCATTAAATTTTACTGTAATTTGTAGATTATTTGACTTTTACAACTTCTACTCTTCAGAATTGATAGTTTTATCTATAGCCAAGTGATGCATTTCGTAAGTCTTCCATAAATGTTCAAGAAAAGAGGATAGTCCATATGTAAAGTATATAGCACATATAAATTTACCTTACTTTTTATTATTAAAAATCTTCTTTATGTATGAAGTATATATGTGTATGCATGAATGAGTAATGTGCATTTGAATCACCTGGGCATTTTGTTAGAATGCAGATTTGGATTCAGTAGGTATAGGATGAGCCCGAGATTCTGCATCTCTAGAAAGCTCCAGGCGAATCCCATGCTGTTCGTCTGTGAACCTCACTTCGAGCAGCAAAGCCTTAAGCCACTGTTCATTAAGATTTTATGACTAGGAAGAAAACAAAAAAGATTTTATGACTAGGTGTCTCGGCATCCTCATGGATTGGGCGGCCCAACCTGTATGCGTTCCTCTCCCTTAGATTACATCAGTACTTCTAGGTTCCTTTTAAGTGTGTCTCTCATTCTCCGAAGTTGTAACTTGTAAAATATCGCATTATTTAATGCCAGGATATTTCTTGACAATGCAACTTTCCTTTTATCAATACAAAATGACCCTCTTTGTCAGGTCTAGTGCTACTTTGTATGCATGCTACTCTATATGATGTTTATGATACCATCTTGATTTCTTTTTCATTTGAATTTGCCCAGTGTATGCCTAAAATGTAATATATGCTCAATAAAAATTAAAGTTATTGTCATTTCTTCTTTTATTTTTAACCTTTATCACATTAAGAAGTGTTTTTTAACCCACTCTACAGTTTCTTGATGAGTATCTCAAGTTTGCCCTCCAGAATGTTGATTTGATGTCAGAAGTGTTAATTCTACTATTTACTACCTCCATTTTGAGAAGATTTTTAAACTAGTATACCTGTAGTTTATTAGTGTATTTATTAGTGTATTAGTTTCCCATTCACTCAGATAGTATTTTGACCCCAGCCTTTGCCTTAGCTTGATGGCCAGAGCACCTGTTTCATGGAGGCTGCACCATTCATACACTTGAGAAGCAATGAAGCAATTGCTTTCTAAAATTATGATGTTTCTTATATAAACTGATTTTCTTTTATATTTGGGAGTGTTGTTCCCTATTCTTAAGCTGCAGTATTGTTTTATAAGCCCCATTGTAGATTTTTATTAAATGACTTCTATCCAGACACTGCATTTTTTCAAAAGATAGGATGAGTGGAACAGTCTTCAGTTTCCATGCTATGTACTTGAGGCTCGTTTTGTAGCTAAAACTAAAGATCTAATTTATGTGCACAGGCCTAGGTCATTTTACGTTGACTGACAATGCAACTTCCATGCAGTGTGCAGCTCTTACTTGAACAATATAACACATGGGACTAGATCTCCTCATAAGCTCTTCCCACACTCTAACTCTATGCATAGTTGCAACACTTCTCCTTAGGTCACTAAGCATGTCAGGATGCTATGTGTTTTCTTCAGGCCCCTTTCATATAATATATTACATTCATGGAAAAGCCTGGACTGAGAAAGGGAGGCAGTAATATTGTAAGATCTGGTAAGGAAGAGTAGAATAATTCTGATAAGCAAAGATAATATTTCATAGTTCAGGAACTATGTAGGTACTCTTTCATTCTAAAAAAAAAAGCCACATAGAAGAGAGATAAAATACTTATCTGTTTCCTTTGTCGTTAAGATTCCATCTAGTTCAAATGCTGAAGTATGTGGTATGCATCAAAGAATATGCTTCTCAATATAAATGGAAAATATATTCTAACTGTGGCCATCTGAATTTCTACTGTGGACACCATTTTTCATAGTCATTGTTGGTTTTGTTGAGTGAAAGCATAGCACACAGGCGACTCGCCTGTCATGCTGAACCCAAAGATGCAATAACCTTAGAGATCTAAGACACTGTGCTCCGACCCCCATATTAGTGAAGTATACAGGAAATGCATGAAGTTCCCATTCCAGATATTTCATCAACTTTGTGTGACCTGAATAAATTGCATAATCTCAGAGGACCATTGGTTTTATCATATATAAGATAATTTAAACTTATTTAACCCATCCAACCACAGAATATTTGTAACAGAACCTCAAAGTGCAATAGGAGTGTTTTTATTTTTCCTATAGAGTTTTGATGTCAGAAAGACCTTATAGAGCAGAGGTTCTCAACTTTTCAAAAGGCAGGGAACTTAGGATTTACAATGGTCTTTATGGAATATCATGTAATGTCAACATTAAATTCAGAATAACTAATTATGCAATTCTAGATAATAGAATAAACATGTGGAAGCAGGTGTCAAACGTTTAAGTTTATGGTAGAAAGAGAAAACATTATATTCTTTTGCCTAATTCTATTTCCTTGCATTATTTTCATGCTCTATACAACAAACTTATACACATACTCTTTTCAATTATCTGTTGTTTTTAGAAGAGTTCACAAACTTAAGATTGACTTTTACTGAACTTCTGTTTTTCAGACTCTTGAGGATATTATTTTATAGGAGGTCATAAAATAAACCCTGTGGTTAAACTTTGTCAGTTAACTAATTATTCCAATTATGGGGAAACATAAATAGGAAGAAACCAGCCAGCTCTGACTCCAGGGCCTTGGCACTTTGCTGAAAGATGTACTGCTCCTGCTCCTCTTTCCAGTCATTGTAGGGTGTTCCAAACAGATTTTAATCCCATGAGAACAAGATTATACACGCTTTCTTTTTTCTTTTCAGGGCAGAGGCTTTGAAATCAAGTTGAAATGTGTAGTGTCATTCTACCTGGAACATGGCCATATGGAATAAGAAATATTTTCTTCTTGTATTCGGTCAGTAGTGCAAACAGGTTGAACACACAAAGGGAAGTCAGAGATGGCTTTTATTTGCATATATGCATGTCTGGGAGGCCTCATCTCCTAAGGACCAAGAGATTTTCAATTATTTTTCATGTGGTAACCCTAAAGTTATTGCAAAGCATTGCAAATCACTGTGAAGCATTGCAAAGCATTCAGTGAGGCCATAATAAAGGTCAGATAGCAGCATGTTGCTTTCCAAAGGTGAAAGAAAATATCTTCCTAGGATGAGGGTAAATAGATGTTTCTACTCAACAACCATGCTTTGCAGCTTTGGCCAGAAAAGGGAAATTGGAAAGATGGTGGATACTGGAATTTTCCACCCAGTTCCAAAGCTGGCCTTCTGAATAAGAACCATCTGCTTCGCTATGGCACCATCTCCTTCTGAGAGCTCCTTCTCAGTTGACCAGAAATATCCACTTGACTGGTGACTAAAGAAATATGAATAAGGATGTTGCTATTCAATTCCTATCATTTAAATAGGGCTTTAAAGTAACACAATAAATTTAAAAGCCAAAGAATTGTAGGCTTTATAGCCAAAGAATTTTCTAAATTCCTTTCTTCCATTTTTGTTAAGCCTAGAGAGGACTCTGATTTCTCACATAACGTTAACACCTATATGCCTTCGGCCCCTGATAGCCAGGCCTTGCTGCATAGTGATATGAGGAGGATGTGATGCAGAAGGAAGGGAAGCCCATCCCTATTACAGAGGGCCGTAGGAAGGAAAAGGGAAAGAGGAGATGTGGAAAACAGATCTGAATGCCCCAACTTCTCTCTGGGCTTCCACCAGGACTGGGTGTTAGGACTGCTATGGGAAGAAGGAAGCTGTTGGGTTGTTTGAGTCTCTACAAAGAACCCAAAGCACAGGTTGCCCTAACCAAGCTGGGGCAAAACCACATCAGAGTTTAATTTGGCAGCAAAGAGTGCTTAGAGAGTAGCCTTCAAATTTGCTTTTCGGGGCAGCTTGCCATTTCTGCCTTGCAATAACAAAATCTTCCTTTATTCCTTGTGTAGAGTAGAGCAAGCCTGGGGAGGAAGGATTGAACCATCAGGTAATTTGAGAAGCAGGTGACAGATTGCCTTTTAGGGTCTGGATTGGTGAGATGTAAAGGGATCCCCGGCCTTGGTTTGGGATGGACCATCACAGTAGGAGGCCACATGGAGGACAAAGGTTTTTTTGTACCAGTGTAACCTAAGGTCAACTGCAAAACTAACCAAACAAGATAAACAAGACTATTCCACAAGGTAAAGACCTCAGCTACAAATGCAGTAGGCAGGCAACAACCAAGCAAACAGGGCACCCTCATGAAGATTGGAGGGAATGGAACAAAACCATTGCAAGTTCTGGGGAGCCTATCTTCCCCCAGCCAGGAAGTCATGAAGTCCTCCTTCCCTAAGATGCCCTGGGAGAGAATCAGGAAGACAGGAAGATTCTAGGAAACTGAGCATTTCTTTTTACCAAGTGATAAAGAGCACAATCTTAAAAGATTATTTCAATCATTACAGTGGTCCAGGTTTTAATAAGACTAGAAGCTACTTTTTTTTGCCTTTTACTTGATAGACTGATGGTTATAGTATAGATTGGGGTTGTTTTAGACATAATTTTTAAAAACATATCCTGACTACATACCTGAGATGTAGTATGCATAAATCTTGTGACCCTGTTACAAATGCTTCTTGAATAAATTCATGAATGAATCAAATTACACAGAGGAAAAAAAATAATAAAATGCTTAAGATGATTTGTCATCTTCAACAGTAAAGTTCTCCAGAGAGAGAAATACAAAAACCTAGGCAACTACTTTAGCACTGAGGTTATGGTTCTTTCCCCAGTGTTAATCCCAGTAGGGATGAGCCTGAAAAAATTGCCAAGTGGATAATAATTTATTTTCTTATTTCTTTCATGAACATTTGATTTTAATGGAAATCACAAATAATACTATTTGTAATTTATGGATACAAATATGTCACAATAACTACCAAATTCACATTTGTGGTGGTCTCTGGCGAAGGAAAGAAATTGCTTTGGTTGGTAAAAGGAAGGACTTTTATTAATTTATTTATTTTTCCTTTCAAATGTTTATTTAAATCAAAGTTAGCTAACATATAGTGTAATATTGTTTTCAGGAGTAGAATTTAGTGATTCATCACTTACATATAACACCCAGTGCTCAACATGACAAGTACCCTCTTTAATACCCATTACCCATGTAGTCCATCCCCTACCCACCTCCCTCCACCAATCCTGTTTGTTCTCTATAGTAAGGAGTCTCTCATGGTTTGTTTCCCTTTCTCTCTCTCTCTCTTTTCTTTCCCCTTCCCATATGTGTGTCTGTTTTGTTTCTTTTTTTTTTAATTTTTTTAAATGTTTATTTATTTTTGGCACACTGCGAGAGACAGAGTGCAAGCACCGGAGGGGCAGAGAGAGAGGGAGACACAGAATCGGAAGCAGGCTCCAGGCTCTGAGCTGTCAGCCCAGAGCCCCATGCAGGGCTTGAACTCACCATCCATGAGATCGTGACCTGAGCCGAAGTCGGATGCTTAACCGACTGAGCCACTCAGGTGCCCCTTGTCTGTTTTGTTTCTTAAATTCCATATGTGAGTGAAATCATATAGTATTTGTCTTTCTCTGCCTGACTTATTTCGCTTTGCATAATACACTCTAGCTCCATCCATGTCATTGCAAATGGAAAGATTTCATTCAAAAGGAAGGACTTTTAATTTGTCCATAATGCTTCTTTTAACAAAAAAGATCTAAAGTAAAACTGACCGAATGTTAACATTGATTAATCCCATTGGTTTTATTCTTTTAACTTTCTGTATTTGAAATTTTTCAAAATTCAAAGAAAAAAAGTAATCTTGAATATCAGAGGAAAGGTGTTGACTTTTCCCATGAAATCCAGGAAAGTTTCCAAGAGGAGGTGACACCTGGGTGTTGAAGGCAAGGTGGGATGTAGCAGGTTTTTACTGGGTGTGGAGGACTTGGGAAAAGGAGATACAGGGTGTTCAAGACCAGGTCATATGTGCACGGGCTCTCTGATTTTTAAATGTTTATTCAATGACTTGTGTTTGTCAAACTACCCCTCTCCTGTTACCTTCCTCATCCTTGTCCCTGATTTCAGCTCCTCTATTTCTGGGCTGTGTACATAGTAAGTAGGCTACTATTTGAAAAGTATGTGTCATTTGATGGATTATTTTAGGTCTAGGTAATCTAATAGGGGTTGGGGGAGGAATGACCCAAATATATAAAGTTGAACATTAAAATAGGGAAATAACCACTAACACAGAGAAAAGAGAATTCTTGGAGGATATTGTGCTTGACTACATGTAAATTCAGTTGAAAACCAGCTGAAATTGGTAGTTTTTTGAGGAAATATAAATCACCAGTTGGACCTCAGAGGAATTAGACAGCCTCAACAGACCAATAATCATGAAAGAAACTGATAAAGAAGAAGTGGTATCTATACCCCCCCACACACACAACGGATTATTGTTCAGACATAAAAAAAAAAAAAACACAATGAAATCTTGCCATTTGCAACAAAATGGATGGATCTAGAGGGTATAATGCTAAATGAAATAAGTCATTCAGAGAAACATACATACCATACGCTCTCATTCATATATGAAATTTAAGAAACAAATAAATGAGCAAAGGAAAAAAAAGAGAGAGACAGAGAGAGCGACAAACCAAGAAACAGACTCTTAACTATAGAGAATAAACTGGGAGGGGAGAGGGAGATGGGTTCAATAGGTGATGGGGATTAAAGAGTATACTTATTGGGGAGCCTGGGGGGCTCAGTCGGTTGAGTGTCCGACTTCAGCTCAGGTCATGATCTCACGGTTCGTGAGTTCGAGCCCCGCGTCGGGCTCTGTGCTGACAGCTTGGAGCCTGCTTCAGATTCTGTGTGTGTCTCTCTCTGCCCCTCCCCTGCTCATGCTCTGTCTCTCTCTGTCTCAAAAATAAATAAAAACATTAAAAAAATAAATAAATAAAATTTTAAAAAGAGTATACTTATCATGATGAAATAAAATAAAATGATAAAAAAAAACTTTAATAGTTAAAATTAGGGACATAAGGTGAATTTTACCAAATGCCTTTAAGGGATTTTTAGCATTTATGGAGCTATTTATGTGATTTTTCACCTCTTTTCACCTATTACTTTTTTAAAAATAGCCCACTTGCTTGTGTGTTTGTTATTTTTGTTTGTTATTTTTAACATAACACTGGGTGATTCTATTTGTTATTAATTTATGAATTTTGCACCAATATGCATAAAATAGATTTTTTTCCCCAGTATTTTTTTCTCTTTTTTGGTGCTCTTTGTTAGCGTTGTGCTGGCTTCATAGAATAATTTGGAATCTTTCCTTCTCTATGATCTGATATGGTCGGTGCAGCTTAAATAACATGGAATTAATTATCCCTTCCTTGAAGGTTTGATAAAAATGAAAAATTGATAATAATTTATTTTCAGATCATGTAAATACCCACATTAAAAGGAGAAAATTGTCAAATTAAATTTAAATGCAACACACAATATGCTCTTCACACAAATCCCTCTTACATCATAAAGACATATACAGGTTGAAAATGGAAAGATGGGGGAAAAGAACATCATCTAAACATTAACCAACCAAGTTGGGATAGCTCTACTTATTTCAGACAAAGTGCACTTTAAAAAAATTTTTTTTCAACATTTATTTATTTTTGGGACAGAGAGAGACAGAGCATGAACAGGGGAGGGGCAGAGAGAGAGGGAGACACAGAATCAGAAACAGGCTCCAGGCTCTGAGCCATCAGCCCAGAGCCTGACGCGGGGCTCGAACTCCCGGAGCGCGAGATCGTGACCTGGCTGAAGTCGGGCGCTTAACCGACTGCGCCACCCAGGCGCCCCCAAAGTGCACTTTTAAAAAAAAAGTATCACAAGTGATAATGAAGAAGGTTGAACAAAGATGAAGGAGGTAATTCATCAAAAATTCTGAGCAATCCTAAACAAGCATATACTTAATCACACTTCAAAGTACATGAATCAGTAACTGCTACAACTAAAAGAAGTAGGCAAATCTAATCGCTAAAGCTGAAGAAGTCAGCACTTTCATATACATACTTGATAGAAAAAAGTAGTAAGAAAATCGTATCTGACCAACAAATACTACTGATCAACTTGAGCTAATTGACATTAGTTGACATTCAACAATAAAATAGTACGCATTTTTTTTTTCAAATGGCTTGGAGTACTCATCAAGATGAACCTTCTCCTGGACCATATAATAATACTTCCCAAAAACTTTGAAGTGATTGAAATCATACAGGCTATGTTCTCTGACTACATGAAATTAAATTAGAAACCAGTAATAATATATCTGTAAAACTTCCAAACATTGGAACACTATGAGTCAAGAAAAAAAAGGGAAATAGTAAGATATTTTGAACTGAACAGTAATAAAAACACAGCATATCAAAAGTTGTGAGATGCAGCTAAAACAGAAATTAGATGGAAACTTTATAGCTTTAAATGATAATAATAGAAAATAATAAAGGCTTAAAATTGCTGATACAGGTATCCTTATGAAACTAAAAAATGGAAATCAAATTAAACCCAAAGTAGAAAAAATATATAGATAAAATTGAGGATCAGTAAAATAACAAAGAAAATGCAGAGAAGTCAATGAAATCAAATGCTAGTTGGAAAAGAACAATATAATTGACAAACCTCTAATTAGATCAATTTTTAAAAAGGCACAAATATAAAATTTAGGAATAAAACAGAAGACAGTAGTACATATACTACAGACATTAAAAGAATGTTAAGAGAATAATATAAACAATTTTATTCCACTAAATTTGACAACTTACATGAAATGGACAAATTCCTTGACAGACACAGATAAAAAAGTTACCAACTGATTCAAGGAAAAAATGGAAAATCTGAAGAGACCTATGACTATTTTTAGAAATTAGAGTCTTAATTAAAAAGATTCCCACAAAGTAAACTCAATTTCTAGGTGACTCTACTGGTCAATTCAATAAAACACTTAAGGAGAAAAAAAGTAACAATTTTACTCAAATAACTTTAGAAAATAGAGAAAGAGGGACACTTCCCAACTAATCTTACCATTAGTATTACCTTCATAACTAAGCCAGACAAATATTTTACAAGAAAGCTACAGATTTCATGAATGTAGGCACAAAAAATCTGAACAAAATATTAGCAGATCAAACTCAACAATATAGAAAAATGATAATAAATTATGATCAAGTGGGATTTATTTCAGGAATCCAAATATTCAAATATTAATGTAATTCACCACAGAGTAAGTGTAATTCATAACAGAATAAAAAAGAAAAGTTGTATGATCATCTCAATAGATGCAAGAAAAACTTTGATAAAATCCAACATCCATGAATGATTAAAAAGCTTTTTGCAAACTATGAAAAACCTAAAGCTAGCAGCACACTTACTGTTAAAACTATATGCCTATTTTGCGGACCAAGGCAAGAAATTCTGCCTTTACCAATTCAACATTGTACTGGAGATCAAAACTAGTGATTAAGGCCAGAAAAATAAACAAAAGTCTTAAATATCAAAGAAGAAGTATTAAACTGCCTTTATTAACTACTTGCATGACTATATACAGAGAACATCCTAAGAAATGTACCAAAAAGCTTCTAGGATTAGAAATGAATTTAGCAAAGTTAGTGAATACTAGGTCAATAGACAAAAATCAATTGTATTTTAATATAGTAGCAATGAAAAATCAGAAAATAAAATCATAATCATTTATAGTATCATTCAGCATATGAAACACTATGGAATAAAATAAAAATAGCGGGGGCTCATGACCTCAGGGTCATGAGTTCAAACTCCACCTACAGTGTAGAGATTACTTAAATCAATAAAACTTTATAAATAAATAAGTAAAACAAAACATGAATAAGAATCATACACTGAAATCTAAACATTATTGCCATATATCACAGATGATGCTAAGTGAATAGATACACCATGTTTATGGGTTAAATGAGACAAGACTGCTATTGATAACAAATATGTTATCAATTGTAAATTGATTTATAGATTTAATACAGGTTGGTGTTGTTTGTTTGTGTGTGTGTGTGTTTTTGTATAGATAAGCTCATTCTAAAACTAGTATGAAAATTCAAAGGAAGAATCACCAAAAGAGTTGTCAAAAATAAGAACTAAGTTGGACGACTCAAGGATTATTGTAAAGCTATAGTAATTAAAATAGTGCAGTATTGGCATAGGATACACAAATAGCAATAGAACATGATAGAGATTCCAGATTCCAAAAATAATAGACCCACACATATGCTATTTTTTTTCTTTTTAACCTTTATTTTTTTTAAATTTTTTAAATGTTTATTTGTTTTTGAGAGAGAGAGAGAGAGACACAGTGTGAGTGGGGGAGGGGCAGGGCGAGAGGGAGACACAGAATCCAAAGCAGGCTCCAGGCTCTGATCTGTCAACCCAAAACCCGGCATGGGGCTCAAACTCACGAACTGCGAGATCATGACCTGAGCTGAAGCCGGACACTTAACCAATTGAGCCACCCAGGCACTCCCATATGTTATTTTTTTTTTTAAAACAAAGGTGGTAAGGTAATATATGGAAGAAAGGAGAGCTTTTCAATAAACAATACTAGAACAAGTAGTTATCCATATGAAAACAAAAGAACCTCAACACATACCTCCCATCACACACACACAAAAAACCTTGAATTGGATCATAGAGCTAAATGTGAAAGGTAAAACTATATAATTTCAAGGAGAGTAGATAGGAAACCTCTTTGCATATTTGGGTTACGGAAATAATTCTCAGGACATAAAAAGTATTAATCACAAAAGAGCAAATGGATACAAAAGACTTTCTCCAAATTAAAAACGAATGCTTTTTTTAATAACACCATTAAGGAAGTGAAAACACCAACCACAGAATAGGAGAAAATATTCTTGACACAGATATCTGATGGAGTAGTTATATCCAGAATGCATAAAGGACTCTTACAATTCAATAGTAAAGACAGCCAAATAAAAATAGGTACAAGATTTAAATAGTTCACACAAAGGAAATATACAAATGGTCAATATGTACATGAAAAAAATGCTCAAAATTCATCTTGAAGTAAGTGCAAATTTAAACCACATTGAAATTACACTACAGCCAATACACTGGCTAAAATTTAAAAGACTGCCAGTATCAAATGTTGGTGATTCACATACATTGCCTATGGGACTGTAAGATGCTACAACTACTTTGGCAAACAGTGTGGCCATTTTTCATAAAGTTCAACACTCACCTACCACATGACCAGCAAATCTACTCCTCGATATTTATCCAAAAGAAATGAAAATATTTGTCCACAATGTTTATAGTGGCTGTTTTCATACTGGCCAATATTGTAACAAGTGAAATGTCCATCCCCTAGTAAATGGACGAACAAATTATGGTAAATCCATGCAACAGACCACTGTGGAATAATAAAAAGGAACCAACTGTTGATATCCACAAGATACTTACATCTCAAAAACTGAAGAAGCTAATAAACACAAAGGAATTTGTACTGGCATGATTTTATTTATATGGAATTATAGGATAGGCAAAGCAATCTATATTAACAGAAAGCACATCAGTGGTTGCCTGGGGCTTGGTGTATGTAGGTGAATTGACTGCAAAAGGGGTGAAAGAGGAACTTTGGGGGGGTGGGATAGAAATGTTTTATATCTTGTTTGTGGTGGACTTACAGTTCTATTAATGATCAAGACTCATTGAGTATACACTGAAAATGGATGCATTTTTTGTGTATAAAATTGACATCAATAAAGTTAATTTTAAAATAAATAAGTAAAAACTGCTCAAAAGCCCCCCAGAACCCTCAGACTTGGAAATCACCCACTACTTGAGTGTTGTAAGAGCTTTGGAATGTCCCTGTAAGAAAAGAAGGTACTATGTGTCACATAAATAGCTCATGAACTCCTTTAAACCTTTTCTGCTATTTTTATTTGAGCATGGGGGAGGGGTGGGAGGGTGCCTTTGAACTTTCTCTTACAAAGGAATATACTTCACTCCGACTTTTCTTGATTAGATTCTACTTTCCCAAGGCCTGAATTTAGACTCAGAAGAAATACTTATTCCCTTCTTCCTTTCCCATTCTTCCCTTCCCCTCCCTGCAACTTAGATTCCAGACAAGGCATTCCAGGAAGACATTTACTTTTAACATTAAAGTAAACAAACATTAATTCTGTTTTGAGACTACCGCGATCAACCTTAAGACAACTAGATCCTGCCAAGATTACCACAATCCCAGGACTTCCCGGGTGAGTAAACCAGAGTAAACCAGAAACATCACTCTTACATAATAATGATCTTGCTTTTCCTCTGATTTGCCTTAATTGAAAAGAAAATTTTTTTTTTCTATTTGTTGATATGGTAAATGCCTTAAATTGCTTACCTGGACAATCTCTCACCTAGCTGTGCAAACCAGGATTTTTAAAATTTCCCCTTAGCATGCAGTTTAGACTAATAAGTTCTGTCTTTGTTGTTTAACCTAGCAGCACATAGAATGGCTTCTGGATTGTAACAATAAATAAATAAATAAATAAATAAATAAATAAATAAATAAATAAATAAATAGAAAAAAGAAAAAGATAAAGAAAAGAACACCTAAATTCACCTTTATGACCCTTAATCTCTTCCAATACCAATTTGATTAAAGCTATAGTATAACTACTACTTTCCACTTATTCTCATTCCAATAACTCTATTTGTTCTTATGCAACAGTCCATTTCCAGGTTTTAAAATAAAAATTGATGTACTTCAATACAATCACCACTTTCAAATCATTCAGTGACCGCTTAAGTAAGGTTTTGTAATAATCATTTCCTAACAAAATTAAATATTTAACTATTATGTAGTTTTTGAACATAGACTTTGATTCATCCTAATTCAGCTTCCGAGAGTAATTTTCTTATGAGACTATCAAATTTCAAAAATCACATCAGCCTTTGCTCTAATCCCAGACTAGCTTATATTATTCATAAAGTAGTAAAGGTTAGCTAAGTGATATTCTGTACTACTCTTTTAATTGTTTCAATACTACTGAAACGGGTCACAAGGATCAAAGCTAGTTGTTAAACAATAAGCTCTAACTCTTGAAACTCTGAAGTTTTCTTTATTCCAAGGAGGCCTTTTGTAGCTGACTAAATCCAGGATGTCCTAGAGCCTCTGTCCTAGTTCACCTGCAAGTATAAGTAGGGTGACCACATAATTAATCATCTAAACTAGAACACTTTTGAAAGCAAGGAGTAAGCTATTCATAATCACTCTGGGAACACACATAGTAATTGTCTCTGTCAAACTGGGGTGTGTTATTATCCAGCTATAGCTGCTCAAGCTGTAGCACAGGTCTTAACTGGACCATGAACTTATCAATCGTTGCATAAATATCCTTCACAATTTCTCAGGGGACTAACAAGCATGGTAAGCAAAATATCAGGGCTCCTGTTTTCATGAATATAAGATGTCTCAATTCACAGGTGATAATTTAGGGAAAACTAGCAAAAGTAGAAGCTCTTAATCTTAGAAATAAAATTTTTCATTGCTGGGAGCCAGAAGGGCTCTCAGAGCTGGTACATACTGCTCATCACTACAGGCTTCGGTTCCAACCCACCTCCTGCCCCACCACTGGAACTAAAGATGAAGTGCCACTGCTGGGCTGGTAGGAACTCCCAACCCCCAGGAGGATCGCGTCATACCCTGCAAACCCTGACTATGCCAACTGTGCCTTCATTTCAAGAGGATATTTGAAGCTGGAGGGAGCACAAACACAAAGAGATGGAAAAAAGGAAAAAGGGGCATGGGACAGAAAATGAGAGTGGTATATCAAAACATTCAGTATCTGAGTAGTAGGAGTTCCAGAATGAATGAAAGAACAGAGAAGGTAGGGTGGGAAGGGTAGGGAAGGAAGAGCATTAATAAAACAGTTTAAGTAAATTTTCTGGAACTTTAAAGTTAACCCTCATCTTTTTTAAAAGCCACAGAATGCCAGTAAAATGGATAAAAATACATCCACCTAGAACTGGTCATTGTAAAATTTCAGATTACCAGGGATAAACAGAACACGCTACAAGCTCCCAAAGACAACACGAAGAAGGAGGGGGAAGAAAGGAGCAGGGAAGGAAGGGGTTTGGAGTGTGTGGCCACAAGCCAGGGGATGTGGCAGCCACCAGAAGCTGGAAAAGGCAAGGAATGCCTTCTCTCTTAGTACCTCTACTGACACTTGATTTCTGCCCAGTGGTACGGACTTCAGATTTTAGGCCTCCAGAAGCGGGGCAAAATAAATCTCCATTGTTTTAAGCCACCCAGTTGGTGGTAATTTGTTAGAGCAGACATAGGAATCCAAAAGAGCATGCTGCCACAGATTCAGAGCACACCCAGGCATTCTAGAGCAAGTCAAAGATTCCAAGTAAGATTTCTCTAAGGACAAAACTGGTGAGACACTTGATGTGTCTATTTGTCCTAAGTGGAGAACTAAACAACTGGAGATGCTTTGGGCATTGAATTAGATGTAAGCATAAAGACAAAACCAAGCTAGTTTTTTATAAATTCTTTTTAAATTTTTAATATTTATTTTTGACAGAGACACAATATGAGCGGGGGAGAGGCAGAGAGAGGGAGACACAGAATCTGAAGCAGGCTCCAGGCTCTGAGCTGTCAGCACAGAGCCTGACGCAGGGCTTGAACCCACGAACCCTGAGATCTTGACCTGAGCCAAAGTCAGACGCTCAACCGACTGAGCCACCCAGATGCCCCTATAAATTTTTTAAAAGTTTATTTAGTTTGGAGAGAGAGAGAGCATGATCAGGGGAGGAGCAGAGACAGAGGGAGAGAGAGAGAATCCCAAGCAGGCTCTGCACTGTCAACACAGAGCTTGATGTGGGGCTCAAACTCACAAAACTACGAGATCATGACCTGAGCCAAAACCAAGAGTCAGACTCTTAACCAACTGATCCACCCAAGTGCCCTACTAAGCTAGTTTAAAAACAAAAAAACAAAAAAACAAAAAACAATATTTAATCCTAGGAAAAACAGAATTGTTTAGGTAAAGGGAAAAAAAAAAAAACCACTGCAAACTAAATGGCTCACCTATATGTAACATTTACATAGTCCTAATAACAAATTATTCTGTTACTCTTTCGGGAAACAAGAGAGAAGTTGAATATTTTTTAAATTTACTCATTTATTTTATAAGCAAGCCAGTGAGGGAAAGGACAAAAATCTTTGGTTCATTTATGTATTTATGAATGGAAAAAATTTATAACACAAATTCACCCATTAAAAAACTTAGGTACAAATTACAACATTACAGATAACCCTTTGTTTTGTTCCACATGCACATAGAGACCTTAGAGACTCAATTCATTTCATGAGACCTAAGTATGAGTACTCCAAGTAAATATTACACAAATTGGAAGCATCTTGGATTTTTTACGTATATTTCAATACATAAATTTGTATGCATGCTTTAAACAAATAGTATATTTCAAGAATGAGAAAATCTAAACAGAAAGTATGACCAGCACGAGGATTGTAGTTTTCTGGTTTTAATATTAGTCTGACATAGCGTTAGTAACCATGCTGCATGGAAACATGTAATGGTACAGTCTGAATCATGATTTGTTAAATATTCTACACCACTCCCCCAGAATACTTAGGCTGGTCATAAAGTTAACTGTGTAAGTAAGTACATAAGCATTATTGGGTATGGACAGCCTCCTGTATTAATTGTTGATTAGCAATACACAAACTGCCTCAAAGACTTATGCTTACAGGTAGACATTTAAATTTACCAATAAAACAGCATGTCCTGAAAATATGGGCACGTTTGAAAATATTTTAAGACAATTCTGTTAACCATAATAATCCCACAGTATGACTAATTAGAAGAACCTGCTTTAAAAGCAAAAATGTAATCAGCATAGCGCATGATTGATTCAACACAGTTCCCAGGGAACAGACCACTTGATTGCAGACTCCTTCATACCAGCCATCGTCATTCTTCTTTATCACATAAATGATTGCACCCTCCATAAATGATAGCTCATCGTCCTTGTCTTTCATATAATCATATAGTGCCACAACTTTCTCCATATAATTCTTGGAGGCCCAAGCAGGATCCCCATATGCATGTGGATCATTATACTGAACTACTGCAGACTCTTCATCCTCATAATCCACTGGGGGTGGTGCCGGAGGCGGAGACTCATCAAACATGGGAATGTCATCTGAGAGAGGTGGTGGTGGTGGAGTTGGACTATCAGCAATGCTTTCTACATCCTGGCCACAAAACCTGTGAGAGGTTATCTGTGGAGTCAACTGAGGCATAGGGGGAGGGGTGAGAGCAACAGAAATTGAATTCTGAGAATAAAGCGGACCTCCGTTAACATGAGGCTGAGCAGAAAATTGAGCAAAGAGGGAGTTCGTCTGTATCCACAAGAAGACATCGAGGAAGTGGTCGAGTTGTGTTGAGAAATCTGCCTGGTCATTGTGCCATACTGGGAACTGGGACCTGAGCCTGGGGCTGCTGGTCCAATAGTGGGTGGTGAAGCATAGGCATGGCAATGGGGATGCCAATAGTGCTGCTTCCACTGTTTTCTCGACTTCTACTCCCCCCACTACTTCTACTGTGTGTCCTCAGTGTCTGGTGTAAAGAAGCCGTCCTGCCTGGACTATGCTGACTTCTGAGCCTAGCAGGACTTGTCACGTAGTCATTAGGAACTGCTGGGGGTTTAACAGGTTCCAGGGTTTTGTAAGGAGTATTTTGTCCCAGTGTTCCCCGGCCTGACATGGGAGGGCTTGGAGGTTTCTGAGTAGGAAGATTTGTTCTGGACAGTGTGCCAGTTCTTGCAGGCTGGGTATTTCCATGCTTGACACCATGGCCCACAACATCCAGAACTGTATAGTCAATAGGTTTCTGAATACAGCTTACAGAGCGCTCCATATGTGCAGGTGCTATTATTTTGTGAGTTCTTGGTGTATTCTTATTTGTTGTCAAAATGCCAATGTCTCTTCAAGACACTTTCTCTTTTTGAATGTCCACGGTCTGTGACATATGATTGGTGGAAGGCTCCATTCTCCGAAGCTGAGAGGTTTGGATATCCAGCAACTGGAGTACATTGTTGGCCAGTGCATTTATTTGAGAAGCAAGTCTAGCTATGGATTGGGTTGTGTAGGCTTTGGACTCTTCTAAAGCTTTGCTCTTGTCTGCAGCCTGTATGTAGTTGTTTTCACAGTAGTCCACCACCCGGGTCAGATTCTGGTAAGTCTCCATCAGTGCCGTCTTGCCAGAGGGATCTCCTCCTCTAGTAACATCTACAGCTCTGCCAGTTTCCACCAATTCCACTGCATTGCTTCCTCTCGCATTAAAGAGACAGAAGCAGCAACGTCCAAGGCACCGAGCACCTCACAGCCCAGATACAAACCACCTACTGCCCTCCCGCCTGGTATTGTGGGATGGCCCCCCTCCTCTTCCTCCTCACTCTCTCCACCCCCAGAAGTAGAGCATTTTTGTGGTAATGACTGCCCCAAATTTTCATCCTCCCAAATGGAAAGTTAATAGGAATGTCCAAAGCAAAACCAAGTTAGTAATATATGCATGCTGCTTGGAGATGTGGAAATAAAAAAACAAAATAATAAGTTTCAAAAGTTGACAGCAGTGGCTTGTAGGGAAGAGTAAATGTAGGAAAAAGCAGGAAAGCAAGTACAGCTGCTTTTCTTAGGAGGCTTTGTAGAAAAAAGTTTTGCATATGTATATGCACGTATAATTTTGGTGAAAATGAAAATGAAAAATCGAAAACTGGAAAAGTGATGAACACAAAAGAATTGTTTATATTCTAGGACTCTTAAAATACAAAATGAATGAAAATTCTAAAACAAGTTTTGTAGCATCATGCAAATAGGCATATATGGCTGAACATAATATTTTCAGTGACTGTATCATACAGGGATTCGAAAGGTACAATACTGCAAACGTCTTCTAAGTGCTCTGGAAAACTTCTACTTGAAAACATAATGGGTGGTGTGCAAACCGTGGCAGGTCAGGCCTACATGAAATCTATAATGGAAAAGAGCAAGTGGGTCCTGTTAGTCATCTATTGGTTTCTCTTCTGTTGATTATTCTGGATTCTTTTCCTTTCTTCTCAACCCCCTTTAACATACTCATTCCAGTGCTTTCTATGTCAGCACATGGTAACCATTAAAAAGACTCAGTCTGGGTAAATTAACTCAGTCTGTGTAATACTATGGTTTGCTAGACAGTATGCTTCTGGGAGCACTTTTGGTGCCAAGAACTGTATCAGTGTCCAGTTAGGAAAATAGAAAACTCTGTATTTCAAACAAAGTAGATTTATTACCAAAAACTGGCTGCACAATTGTTGAAAAGCTGAAAGATCACAAAAGGCATGTTAGGCCACAGAGAACATTAACATTCAGCCCCTAGAGGGCTGGGAGAACAAAAAGAAAGTAAGGTTGTCAGCACTGAAACCTTAGTGAGTAGCTAATATTCACTGAAGGTTGTCCTATTTGTCAGGCGCCCTGAGAAGTGCTTTAAAAGGATTATCTCAGTTTTCCTCAAACAACTCCTCGAGGGGGTACCAACAGTCATCCTCATTTTATAGGTAACAAAATTAAGGCCAAAGACAGATAAATAATAAATCCAACTGCGCACAGCTAGTAAGCATAGGGTCTGCCATGCCATAACCACTGCTCCAAACTCCCTGTTACGACAGGTAGAGGTGAGTGTCTGTGCTGTGACTCATTGTTATCCAACTTCCCTTCTATGAAAAGAGTGCTAAATCAGACCTATTCCTCTGGCTCAGAGCACTTTCTGTCCAATATCATTTGTGCTGCTTCCTTACTCCTCTTTTCGAACTGCAACATATGGACTAGAAGTTGGAGATTAGCTCACATGAAGGGCAAACAACTCCGAACACCCTATGTGGGATGGAAAGAGAAGAAATATGCAATCTAGGAAAAAAAGAGAGCGAGATTAAAATTTAGGTGTAGGGACATAGTTTACCTAATGAACCCAATATATTAACTGAAATTGGCAAGGTGCAAAGTCAAAGGTTTGGATGCTGGCTCAGTGTGCTTTTCTTCCTGATTTGACTTGGCTTGAGAAAAAGCTGATAGGTGTGGCTTAAAGACCCCAGATCACATGTGTGGAATGGGCAGTTACTCAAGCAAACAAAATATCTGTATAACATATCAGCTTTATCTACTCAAACAGAAAAGAGTCTATAAGAATTCACCAGTCTCCTGGTCTGCAGAGAAAACGCAACGATGAGCACAGCAGGAAAAGTAAGCAAAAAAAATTTTGTTTCTACTTTTGGAAATATATTCTTACTATATAATTCACAAAGATATAGTATTAATGAATAATTTAAAATGCATATATAAATTAGAAACAATGTGTACTGAAATACAAAACAGAGTGTGTACTTCAATATGCAATGTATATTAAACTACAGTTAAAAATAGGCTATTCCTAAATATCTTTATCAAGAATGCATAGCATCTGTACTTAATAAAATCTTTACTTCCTGTATTAAATACATGTGCAGTAGTTATAGTCAATCATAAATAGATTTGTAAATCTAACATTCTATGTTTTTAATCAAGGCGTTTTCTTTATAATAAAAAACCATAATTTAAATGTTTTTTGTAATCATATTCTTTTTGGGAACACAGGAAAGTTAGATCTGACAAAAGTTTTATGAGAGGAATTTGATTCAGAGGACTTTGAGATATACTTTGAACCTTACTATAAAATCTCTTACAAAAGGCACACTGATTTCAAAACTTTAGAACAATCAAGATTAATAAGCAAGCCAGCATCAACATGCAAATTCTGAATTACAAGGGCCTTACTGTGCATAATCCAGGAAATTTCCATAGAAATCCTGTGGAACAGTATCTTCTCCACACAAAAGTCAACATGGTTTTACAAAATAAAAATAATAGTGATACAGTTTGAATCACTTATTAGCACTGAGAACAGAGATAATCAGTTCTAAGTCTTCCATGGATTCATGCTCATTTGTTCAATGTGCTTACAGGTGCACAGAAACGCATGTGGTCACTCAATACAAGCAACTCATATTGTTTAACATAGCTCAATTACAAAAGTCTACGCAACTGTTTCTAGGACATGTGTTATGTTAGGAGTGGATCACACCATACGCTATCTTGCTATGATAACTTAAAGATTCCGAGGTTTCTACACACACTGTGTGACACAACACTCCTATATCAATTAGATTGGTTGGAAACCACATGGGTCGCCAGTTGTCAGTTTTCTTATTCCAAATCTCTTTATTTTAATTCATTACTGGTTAGTATTTACAATGGCAAGTTACATTTCAAATGAAGAATAGTTAGGAAAAAGAACAATTAAATATGCCAAAACTAAGCTTAAAAGGAGTTCAGAGAGCAAATGTGCAAACCAAATGTATTAATGAAAACAATAAATCTTCCCCCTTTGGGTGCAGCATTAATCACTTTTAGCTTTGTGATAACACCCATTTCTGTTTACCCTTCCTGCATTATAGTCTCCTCAAATGCTAAATGGCAATAATAATACCATTTTATAAGGTGGTGTGAGAATTTAATAAATTAATACTGCAATACACTTGTAACAGTGCCTGGTACCTAGAAATAATTCAACAGGGGCGCCTGGGTGGCTCAGTCGGTTGAGTGTCCGATTTCGGCTCAGATCATGATCTCACAGTCTGTGAGTTGGAGCCCCGCATCAGGCTCTGTGCTGACAGCTCGGAGCCTGGAGCCTGCTTCGGATTCTGTGTCTACCTCTCTCTCTGCCCCTCCCCTACTCATGCTCTGTCTCTCTCTCAAAAATAAATAAACTTAAAAAAAAAGATTGTAAAAAGAAATAATTCAACAAATGTTAGTCACTGCTGTTACATTGTTGCTGCTATTATTATTTAATCTCTTTTCACTACCATGGAGTAGTAAAAAAATAAAGTTGCGTTCATCTTAATTCTCTGGACAGCCAGCTTTGTGACTTTGGGAAAATTAGTCAATTATGGAGTCCATAGAGCCTCAATCTTTTCATCTGTAAAATAAGACCAATAATTCAATAATACTGCCCTGGTAACATCATTGTGAGGTTTAAAGATCAAGTATGTAATTCACCCAGGACAGGACCTTGTAGTCAGGACTTATCTACCCTTAGCGTATTATTTCTAAGAATTTTCATATCTATTGTGGCATTGACCCTGGCAAACACCTCGAAAACTGGGAGGGGATTTAACATGAAAATAAATTGTCAAAAGGATAAATCTGTATTGAAAATTTTTTTATCATATTTGCAATTAAGTCAATTCTTTCTAGGAGAAAACTCCCTTAATTTTGTAAGCTTTGCAACAATGAAGACAGCTTTATACTATAATCCCAACCACTAAAAATATGTTTTCAACTTTTATTTTTAAGAACCCTGATGGGTAAACTGTGCTAGCTAGAAATTCAAGCACACCATTCTCCCATTTTTAAATATATACATACATGTGTACATAGGTGTGTGTGAGTGTGCGTATACAGCTATAACCTCTGCAATTTTTGTTGCAAATCTAATCTGGAAGGAATTTCTACACATAAATCAGACAACAAAACAGCACTGCCAAAGCTAACTTTCAAATGAGTGATGCAAGCAAGTAGCAACCACAAGCAGTAAGGAAAACAAAGTCAAGGGAAGAGAACAGGCAAATAGAGAAAAAAAAAACTCATCCTAGGTAGGGAGGCAAATGTGCAACCGAAATCATAAAGTTAGATTATTTGGGCTTCAGCAGAGAATTGAGCAAGAGGGCAATAGCTTTTATGTGAACAGCACTAAACCTGTCAGCAAAATTATGTTTATTTAGAATTTCACACACCAGCCAACAGTTGCGGGTAAACAACCGAGTTAAGGACATTAGGAAATATCAGGAATAAACAACCCTTGGCGAACAAAAAACAACATGAAGATGGCCTGAAAGAATATATTCCATTTTATCTCAATGTCTCATTATAGTTAATCCTGTTTCTCTTTCCTTGTGCGATTGCTTTGCCTGTTTTTTAAAAAGGTATTTTTATTCTCTTTGTAAATCAGAGGTCCTTCCTTCATTTCTATGGGACACTTTAGGTTCCAGACATGGGGGAACATGTTGCACGTAAAAAGATGAAAGTCACTATACCTGACTTTAAGAATGGGGAAAAACTAGTAGCATCTTTCTATTCAATTTCCAGGTGATCAAATGCAAAGCAGCTGTGCTGTGGGAGTTAAAGAAACCCTTTTCCATTGAGGAGGTGGAGGTTGCACCCCCTAAGGCCCATGAAGTTCGTATTAAGGTGAAACATTTTTTCCAATTTTTTAATTTTAGGCTCCAAAAAAGGTAAAAGTGGAAATAAGCAAAAATCCATTAAAAGGCACTTTCTATATGGTGATCCAAACACTTATCGTCCAGAAAGATACAAATACAAGTTGTTAAGTTTTTAAAAAGGAACCAGGGTATATACAGTCTAATCCCAATAAAATAAAAAATAATTTACATGTTTCTACAGGAAAAAAGTGTAAAGGGACGTACATCAAGATTTCAACATCAATTAGCATCAGCTGGTAGAATTTGAGTGACAACTTTCCTAGTGCTAATCTGCAATTTCTACTTCTATAAAAAGGATACATTCTTGTATATTAAGACTTTATTTCAGAAAAAAAAAATGTTTCACAGACTATTCCAAATTGTTTGATGAGGAAAAGATAAGTGTCCTATTCTTTTCTGTATCTAATCATCCTCCCTTTCCCATGTAGATGGTGGCCACAGGAATCTGTCGTTCAGATGACCATGTGGTTAGTGGAACAATTATCACGCCTCTCCCTGCGATCTTAGGCCATGAGGCAGCTGGCATTGTGGAAAGTGTTGGAGAAGGTGTGACGACAGTAAAACCAGGTACAGAATTCACACTTAGGGAATTCACAGTTCAAGACCAAGATCATGCAGCCTGGAAAGACCTTGCAGAAGGTCATGGCTGAGCTGGGACTAGAACATAGGTCTCCTCCTTTCTTCCCTCCCTTGCCTAACTCAGACATGTGTGCATTCATGCAATCATGTTTTCTCTCCTTTAGCAAGTGCCTATTAGATTCCAGGCACTGGGTTAGATCCCGGGAACAGATAAAGATCAAGTGAGACGCAGTGACTGCCAAGGTTAGAGTCCATAAACAAATAATTTCCATTTGAGTGTTGCTGAGTACTATGTTCTGTCAGGTCCAAAGAGACCTACAAATGGGACAAAATAAGAAAACAAAAGTCTATGTCCTGAGCCTCCACATCACTATATGGAAACTGTTGTGTACTGATTTCACAGGATGGGGGCCATGAGGCTTTAACTGAATCTACATGACCTACTCTTAGGTGGGAAGAGACTCATTCACTGATTTCCTCTTCCAGTATGGCCTCCCTTCTTGAACATTAAATGAACAAAACAGACTAGATGGAAGGGAATGAAATAGACCTAGCAGAAGACACCCTGCCATAAACAATATCTGTGTTATTACCTTTAACCATCGTTAAGTGTGACTGGTGACAAAGCACTATTTTATCTTTAATATATATTTTATTCTAATTTTATATTAATATAGATAAATATTTTTAAAGGGTGAATAGATAGAAAATTTTATATGGAGATGATAGGCATAGAAATTTGTCAATTAGATGTTATGGCCTGACCATTTTTCTAGGTCTTGTGGCTAGGTAGCATAGGTGATTAAAAATGAAAATTTTGTCTAATTCTAAAAAAATCACTTTACCAATGGATTTGGCCTCCCCCATTACCAAATACTTAACTGACCTGTGAACAGGCCAATTGTCTGGTTTGTGTTTCAGCTCTTAATATTTCCTTTACTCAGAAATAAATTAATAAATGGATGATGGGCATTGAGGAGGGCACTTGTTGGGATGAGCACTGGGTGTTGTATGTAAATGATGAATCACGGGAATCTATCCCCCAAACCAAGAACACATCGTGTACACTGCATGTTAGGCAACTTGACAATAAATTATATTTAAAAAATAAATAAACTTTTGGTAGAGTTCACCAGTGGGGGGAAAATTAATTAATAATAAACAACACCCTTACTTTTCACCCTGATCCCTTAATCATAGCAGAAAAAATAGATAATTTACAAATTATCAGCCACAAACATTTGAAAGTCAGTTTTTATCTTTTAAGAAAGTGCCTAACTCATTGATGAGGTTTACAAAGGGATTTCTTGAATTCTTCTTTTTCCCATTTTTGTTAGTTTTCCTTAAAAACAAACAAACAAACAAACAAACTTAAAAGCATAGTCACTTTGAAAAGCCAAGAAATGGTTGTTCAAATACTCATTTTTACTTTATTTCAAACTATTACAAAGTAGCAGATTTCCCTGGCATCTAGTGGAAGAATACCAGCCTGCTCACAGCTAAAATTTATGTTTACAGTTACATGAGAACATTTAATTATCAAGGCTTAAATGATATATATAAAACTCTCAAGAATAAAGGCACACAATAAAAGATAACTATTAATATGGCAGAAATATTTTTTAAATCTATGTTGTTTCTGATATTTGCATTTCCTCTTTGCGAATCTTCAGGCACATGGAAACCCAAACCAATAACAATGCTGGCTGGCAATGACCAACAACAGAGTGGTGAACCCTATTTCTTGGAGACTTCAAAAACACATACCTCTAATGCATAAGCTTCCGGTTCTTGCTGTATTAATTCCTGGGTAGAAATTTAAGAAGAATTTGTTTTATACCCTCCAGGTGACAAAGTCATTCCACTCTTTACTCCCCAGTGTGGAAAATGCAATGTTTGTAAACACCCAGAAGGCAACTTCTGCGTGAAAAACGAGTAAGTTTCTGATACTCTCCTTACACGGGCAATGGATTTACACATCCATTATGCTACTGTCTCATGCCCTTGTGTGTCTATGTGTTGCACTGGCCAGTCTGAATATGCCTCGGGGGACCATGCAGGATGGTACCATCAGATTCACCTGCAGAGGGAAGCCCATTTACCATTTCCTTGGCATCAGCACCTTCTCCCAGTACACAGTGGTGGATGAGATCTCAGTGGCCAAGATTGATGAAGCCGCACCACTGGAGAAAGTCTGTCTCATTGGCTGTGGATTTTCTACTGGTTATGGGTCTGCAGTCAAAGTTGCCAAGGTAGGAAAGACAATGGTTGATAAAACCAGTTACACTCAGACTATCAAGAACCAAGAGGAGAGCAATTTCTCACAGGAATCAGAGATCGTTCTTCATAGATTTACTGGTAGATTTTCCTCCTGCTATCACAATAACATTGATAAAATTTAGGGTATCAGTTATGACGGGAAAAATGGCCTCAGAAGGAATTGAGGAGCATATCCTAGAAAATTTATTTATCACAGATGAAAATGTTATTGACGCTTAGTTAAGAAAAAGTAAAGATGTAATTTTCAGTAATTATTCTACAATTGTTCTTTATGTGATTACTAAATTTTAGAGCTGGGAGCTCATTTAGTAATTTATTGTACTGTTAACACCAACATGCATCAGGCATAGTAGGTTCTGCTAACTTTAGAGGCAACAATAGTAAATAAGATGAAGAGATCACCTCTGACTAGCATCTAGTCCATGGAACTTTTACTCTCAGAATTGGGATGAACAGTAGATTCCAAAGCCTTATATAGTGCACCTCCAAACCAAGAGTTACCAACCCACCCACTCTGTGGATCCCTACGAAGGAAGTAATAAAGCTTCAGTAATGCACTTTGCATTAATCCAGTCATTAGGGGATTTCACTGCTACATCTCATCTCCTGCACACACATGTATATACACACAGTTCAGAGGTGGTAGATTTTAAAGAGAAATTCTTTAAACAGAAATTCCTCTTCCCAAAAGTCTGGAAATCTAGCAGTATTCCTTCATTTTGTGAAATGGAAACCCAGAGACATAAAGCTATTTGCCCAAGATCTCACAGCTGGTTAGTATGAGAATTGTGATTGGCCTATCTCTCAAAATTCCTGCTGAATCTTAAACCAGGATACATAATTACCTTCACCTTTAGATCACAATTACAAGTCTCAAATTTTTCTAAGTAAGGTAAAAAGTGGTGTTGTGTCCCAGAGTATAGTTACTTGGGATAGGAGAAATCAACAGCCACACTGAAAGCTGATTACAGCAGACTAGGTTTACTAAACAGTCCCTAGCCAACTAAAACAATTGAAAGCATGAGTTTTCCAAATTCTGTGGCTCTAGCACTAAGTCTCTTATGCAACTGCATCATCTGTTTAAACAGATGGTCTAGCTGAGCCTAGACACAGAGCAGAAACTGAGAGCATTCATAATTATTTTCAACCATTAATAAAATATAGACCAACTTTTCATTGCATTATTGTTCATTAGTATATTTTTTAAAGCAGGGATAAAGACCCAATACGATCACAGTGATCTCAAGCTATATTATCTTAGTTATCTGTTAAATTTCCCCTGTTCTTGGGCTTTCCTCTAAACTAAGGTTAACTCTTCTATATTTCACAGCTAATTTATGCTCTCATGATACTAGTCATGATGCTGAAAGTTAATGAAACAAATACTTAATTATTGAAGGTTTTACTGAATTATTTTTCAGTCTCCCAGAATAATCTTTTCCACTTATTATTGCATTTCCCAAAACTTTGCATTTCTGTTTGATATACTAAAACTGTTGATAGATTTGAGCTACTAGATTCGATTCAAGACGGGAGTCACTGGCATTTAGTGCACTGGCTCCCAGCCTGAGTTTCTCATTGGAGTCACCTGGGGACTGGGTCCCACCTGCAGAAATTCTGATGGAATTGGTTATAAGCTGTGACCTAGGCATTGAGATGTTTTGAAGCTCCCCAGGTGAGTCTAATGTCCAGCAAAGTTTGAGAACCACTCATCTAGTTCAACCACCTCAATTTAAACATGAAGCAACTGAAGCCAAAAGAGATTTGGCAGAAGGCTGGACGTCCAGTAAGAGTTCAAACAGCTCCTCATAACAGAAAAGGCATAGCACTTTATATAGCTTAAGGCATTTTCTAGCAATCATTTATTTTTATTTTTTTAATGATTATTTTTGAGAGAGAAAGAGTAGAAGCAGGGGAGGGACAGAGAGAGGGAGACACAGAATCCAAAGCAGGCTCCAGGCTCCGAGCTGTCAGCACAAATCCCAACGTGGGGTTCAAACTCAAGAACAGCGAGATCATGACCTGAGCTGAAGTCAGATGCTTCACCTATTGAGCCACCCAGGTGCCCCAGTGGCAATCATTATTTAATCCATTTTTGCATTTTCTGAAAACACAGGTCACCCAGGGCTCCACCTGTGCCGTGTTTGGCCTTGGAGGAGTCGGTCTGTCTGTTATCATAGGTTGTAAAACAGCAGGAGCGTCCAGGATTATTGGGGTGGACATCAACAAAGACAAATTTGCAAAGGCCAAAGAGGTGGGTGCCACTGAGTGCATCAGCCCTCAGGACTACAAGAAACCAATCCAGGAGGTGCTAAAAGAGATGAGTGATGGCGGTGTGGATTTTTCATTTGAAGTCATTGGGCGGCTTGACACCATGGTATGTAACATGAAATGCCTTGAGATATCTGCTTCTATATTTCATAGCATACTTTGAGGCAGTAGAATATAAATATTATATATAAATAATATTTTTAAAACTAAGGTGATTTTCCATATCCTGTTGGTTATCTGGGTTATTCTACTTATTATTATGAGAAATCTTTAATTCCATCAGCTCAGCAAATCTGTCTCAAGTAATATTTCTCCTTTCGAGAGGAAAGAGGGTTTTTATAAAATTAAACCACTATAATTTTACTTTGTTAATTTTTGGTAAAAAAAATTTCAAACAAGTAAATATGGGTAATATAAATTGTTTTCAAATTGGCAAGTTTGATTTCTTCCTCACATTCATAATGAAATGGTTTATCAATATTTTACATTTTAAGAAACTTCCATTTTCTTTCATATATCATACTTTGGCCAGAGGAATAATGGCCAATTTTAGACCAGTATCATTTTATTAACAGAAAATATTGCATTTTTCCATTTACCATGCTGCCTTATTTTGCCACAGCAGAGAGCACAGTTCCTGGCACATAGTAAGCACTCAGTAACTATGTGTTGGGTTGAATACCTTAGAAACTCAACAATCTTTTCCACCAAAAAAATTTAAGAGATCTATATCTCATAGCACTGTTTATAAATTACATGAGATAATGCATGTAAAATACTTAGCACAGCACGACCTGTCAGATGGTAAGCTCAGTAAATGTTAGCTAGTGTTACTGATATGCAGTGCTGTTTCTGATCTTGCAGTGTTTATATCATCTTTGGAATATACATAACATTACTTTCAATGATAAATATCATCAATTGCAAGGAGGAATACATCTCCAGTTATATATATCCCGCCTACCCAGAACTCCCTAGAATCTTACTGAAAGTCCCCAGAAACCAACAAATCCCCCTTTTGAGGTTCTCCAGTAAATCCTAGTAGTAATGGTAACATGAGGAACCACCCTAAGAATAAAGCTCTTTGTAGCCTTGACTTAAGACAATATACTAACTTCAGATGACTAAAGTTCCAATAGCTTTTCTCCTTATGCCCTTTTTCTGTTGTTTTCCCTCTATTTTCTCCTGTGAAATTAGATTGCTACTTCACTTGAAGGTACCAAATATCCAATAGCCACATGTTCTGAGGTTATCTGGTCTTCTAAACATCACACTCCAAAATCAAAGGGTTAACCATTATATATTGCTAGAGAATCCTCAACAATTCTCTTACTGTGGAATATGATTAAAAACTTGGCTGGATGAAGAAGCTTTCTTTTGAAGTTCCAGAAGACCATCGAGTAGACAAACAGACCAATTTTGATGATGTAATTGACCTTAACATCTTGTTTGCCATCAAAACACCTGGTTCAAGTACTGAGTTCAAAATAGCTACTTAAATAAATAGGTAGATATGTTTGTGATGATGTTTGCCTCTGTTATTTTATAAGGAAGAATTAAGCATATACAACAGATTCATTCATCCACTGTTTCATTAAAAAAAAATTTCTGAGCATTTCCTAAAACCACAACACTATCCTAGACACAGTGGGGAATGAAGAAGCAAAAGCCATAATCTCTTCCCTGCACACACTCACAATCTAGCTAAATCAGTATTACATGATACCATGCACCATGAGTGTGGACTATCAGAAAATTCACTTTAATGATGCTAAATATTAATTTTATTCCAGGTGGCTGCCTTGTCCTGCTGCCAAGAGTCATATGGTGTAAGCGTCATCGTAGGAGTAGCTCCTTATTCTCAGAATATCTCTATGAACCCCATGTTGCTATTGGGCGGACGTACCTGGAAAGGAGCAGTTTTTGGTGGTATGTAGTTAGGCTTGATGGCTAAATTCTTATGAACCTCAGGAGTTCTTCCCTTTTACAAGTGACAAAGCTAGTTTTTAAAAAGGAACATGGTTAGGGGTGCCTGGGTGGCTCATTCAGTTAAGCATCTGACTTCGGCTCAGGTTGTGATCTCATGGTTTGTGAGTTCAAGATCCACGTCGGGCTCTGTGCTGACAGCGCAGAGCCTGAGCCTGCTTCAGATTCTGTGTCTCCCTCTCTCTCTCCCTCTGCCCCTCCCCTGCTTGCACTCTGTCTCTCTCTCTCGCTCTCTCTCTCTCTCTCTCTTAAAAATAAACATTAAAAAAATTTTTTTTACGCAACACGGTTAAATGAACTAGATATGGATATAAGGATGCACACAGAAGGTTCCAAGACACACTTTTTAGTGTCCCCATAAATTAACTAGAATCTCTCAGTCCCACTTCTTTTATACTCATGACTGTATAAGGCAGTGAAATACCTCATAGGACCCAGGAAATCCATAGCAGTCATTCATGTGTGCTGTCATTGCCTAAATTTAGGTAACTGCTAAATTTGCTCCCTAAGGGAATAACCACCATAGTATAATTTAACCATAGTATAATATAACCATAGTATAATTTCTCTATGAGAGAACTAATAATTAAGGACCCTACTTTATCTAGGTGGATTTTTAAAAAGGCTAACCACGGCAAAAGGATACTGAAACACTATCTGTTATTAACCTCAGAAATTGTAGTCTGTGGGATGTAGCACTTTCTATAAACTTTCATTTCAATTCTACCTGGAAAGCCTCCTCTCCAATTCTCCTCTTAACCCATGGCTGAATCTTACAATGATGTTATTTTCTTTTCAGGCTTTAAGAGTAAAGATTCTGTCCCTAAACTTGTGGCCGATTTTATGGCTAAGAAGTTCTCACTTGATCCATTAATAACCCATGTTTTGCCTCTTGAAAAAATAAATGAAGGATTTGACCTGCTTCGCTCTGGAAAAAGGTAGGTATTAAATTTCTTTTTTATTGTAAGTGTTGGCCAATAGAGAAAGAAGGTGAAAGAATGAAAAAAACATTGGAGTGCCTTGGTTCTCCATTAGTAGTTCAGTCTTAGGATGTAGAACATTTTACATCATATTGTGAGAAACTAAAATAGTTGCTTTGCACTTCCTGTTCTACTGAAACCAAACTATTTTGGTTACAGTAAATCTAAATGATCAGAGCCACCCCAGCTTTATTTACAAGAGAACAGTCACCCTTGCAAAGAAAAAGATTCAGAGTCACAGAGTCTTAATTATAATATGGAGTCACTGCAGCCTCTTTCTGGCCACCTAAAAAGGGTTACCATTAATGGCTATAAATTTAAATTGCATTAAGGACCTACTCATTATGGAAGGAGTTGGAGTTACCTTGGGATTTTTTTCTATACAGGTATCGCTAATTTTTTTCATTAAAATTAAAAAAAAATTTTTTTTTCAGTTTACAAAGAAGTTTTCACAAATAAAAATTATAGGCATACCTTAGAGATACTGTGGGTTCAATTCCAATAAAGGGAATATTGCAGTAAAGCAAGTCAAACAAAGTTTTTGCTTTTCCAGTGCATATAAAGAGTTATTTTTACACTATACTGTAGTCTAGTGTGCAATAGCATTATGTCTAAAAAAGTAATGTACATACCTTGATTAAAAAAATATTACGTTGCCGGGGCACCTGGGTGCCCAGTTGATTAAGCATCCAGCTCTTGATTTCGTCTCAGGTCATGATCTCATGGTTCACAGGATCAAGCCCTGCATCAGAGATTCTCTCTCTCCCTCTCTCTATGCCCCTCCCCCACTCATGCTCTCTCACCCTCTCTCTCTCTCAAAATAAATAAACATAAAAAATATTGTGTTGCAAAAAAATGCAACCATCATCTGAGCTTTCAGTGAGTTGTAAACTTTTTGCTGGTGAAAGTCTTGCCTCAGTGTTGCTGGTTGCTGACTAATCGGGGTGGGGGTTGCTGAGGTTTGGGGTGACTATGGCAATTTCTTAAAATAAGACAGCAATAACTGGGTGTTGTATGTAAGCGATGAACCACAGGAATCTACCCCCAAAAGCAAGAGTGCACTGTACACACTGTTGGTTAGCCAGTTTGACAATAAATTATATTATTTATAAATAAATAAATAAATTAATTAATTAATTAATTAATTAATTAATTAATTAATTAATTAAATAAGACAACAATAGTTTGCCATATCCATTGATTCTTCCTTTCACTAGAACATTTAGAGATCATTATAGTGTTATTAATTGGCATGATTTCAATATCATTGTGTCTCAGAAAATAGGGAGACCCAGGAAAGACATAGAGACAGGGGAATGCCAGTTGTAGTCAGAACACATACCATATGTATCGATTAAGTTCACCGTCTTACATGGGCACATTAGTGGTAGCCCCAAAACAATTACATAATAACGGGAAAGATCACTGATCACAGATTACCATAACAAATATAACAACAATGAAAAGTTTGAAATATTGTAAGAATTACTAAAATGTGACACAGATGGGGCGCCTGGGTGGCTCAGTCGGTTAAGCGTCCGACTTCAGCTCCGGTCACGATCTGGCGGTCCGTGAGTTTGAGCCCCGCGTCGGGCTCTGTGCTGACTCCTCAGAGCCTGGAGCCTGTTTCACATTCTGTGTCTCCCTCTCTCTCTGACCCTCCCCCGTTCATGCTCTGTCTCTCTCTGTCTCAAAAATAAATAAACCTTAAAAAAAAAAATTAAAATGTGACACAGAGACATGAAGTGAGCAAACGCTGTTGGAAAAATAGTACTGGTAGACTTGCTCAACACAAGGTTGCCACAGACCTTCAATGTGTAAAAAAAAAAAAAAAAAAAGGAGGAATGGAGTGAGATGTGCCTGTATTGAAAAGGGGACTGCTCTTTTAAATGCTGAAGTCTTACATTTTCTTCCAAGCTGAATGCTCCCTGGACTCCCAGATGGAACATGTGGGTTATCCAAATATTAAAACAATTAACATGCTTTATTTCCTGTTTCAGCCTCCGCACCATCCTGACATTTTGAGACCATACAAATGCCTTCCTTTGGAGCAGGTCTTTTGGCTCCTGCACCTTCTGGAACCATCAACCAAACAGCATCATTAACTCTGTTCTTCAGGAATGCAATCAATAAATTATACAGGAGAGCTTTCCAAAAGAAGCAAAAAATGAAATGAAATCCACCTTTTTTTAAAATCCTTTTTCAAGCAAATGTTTAAAATTCAAGTGAGAGCTAAATGCAATATCAGCTGCATAGTTGAGTCTAGTAAACTTTCCTTCTTACTCATTTTACTCATGTTGAATTGTAGCATCCTTCCCATTGAGGAAAGGTAGGTATTTCTTGCACTTCTTGTATCTTTGCCACCCTCAGTCACTGAAACCCAGGGGAGCAGGTCCTCATTACACTTGCCCCCCAGCATACACATGATGAGCTACCACACTTGAACTCTTCTATTTCTACCTCTATTTCCACTGTCTATATTTTCCTTTTTATGAAATGTACCAAAGCCCTAGGGGAAACGCTATCATCTGGGAAAGGATACACTTAGATTTACAAATAGAGAAGGCCTAAATTTTCTATATGCAGGGAATTTTTTTCTCTTTATTCGTGTAATCTTATATTAGTTTCAGATGTACAACATAGTGATTCAACATTTATTTACATTAGGAAGTGATCACAATAAGTCTAGCTACCTTCTGTCACCACACAAAGTTGTTACCATATTATTAACTATATTCTAAATTCAAGGAATTTTTTAGGGAAATGTCACATATTTTCATATGATAGAAGGAGGTATATTTATTGCTTCTTATACTGTTTGCAATGAATATATAATTATTCTTTTACAACAAGCAATTTCATGCTACATGTGATAAATATGAGATTTATTAAATATGAAAATTGAACTATTCCTAGAACCAAATTCAAAAATCTGTATTTTTTACTCATGAAAGTGCTTTATTGGCTAAATAGTTAATTATTATAATTAACTGAAAATGAGTCATAAGGTAATTTAAAAGTAATATGGCGGCTTGAAGTGTAGGGATGGGAATGAAACAGCTATGGACACAACATAGAACTAAGAAATGGCACAAACATCCAAAGAAATATGTTCTCTAAGTAAATAAATGTGCATATACAGATGTGTATTCTATAGAAATTATTTTTAAATTAGAACTTTTCTATTAACTTCCACATCTTAAATCTAGAATTCTAGAATTTAATTTTTTGAATATGTAAAAGCCTATGGTACTTATTTGTTCATGCTTTCCCACTCTCAAGGGAAGATTTGCATTTTAAGCTTTATCTTAAATATACATAAAAAGCTAAAAAGCTTACTCCTTTAAGGTGTGTTGTCTCTCTCCAAAAGTGTTATTTGCTTCCATGTCTACAATTTGTTGATATTGTGGAAAGGGCTTAAAACTTAGTGCAAGTGATCTACCACTTAATTGTGACCTTAACTGGAAATTACTCAACTTTTCTGAGCCCATTTTATCCTTTTTTAAAAAAAATTATTCTAAACACAAGGACCACAAAACCTTTTTTTTTTTTTTTTTTTTAAGTTTGAAAGATTAATTTAATGCCTTTGGCACACTTTTTACTGTAGAGGACATATGGTATCAGCATTAACGGGGCACCCAAATACAAAGAACTCTAGATTATGACATTAAAGATTTATCCCAATTCTGCAGAACAGCTTTTTAAAAGATACTATGGGGGCCTCAAAGCTGCGTGCTTCAGATGGAAATTCTCCACAGGTTGAAATGCCAAAATCTAAAATCTATGTGTTGACTCACATACTTTGGTCCATTGTAACAGAGCTTTTACCATCCAAACCAACGATGAAGCACTGTGCAGGCACCCCCACCCACCCCCCCGCCACCTCACCAGGTGATTTTGGGTTACCTATAAGCCAGGTCAGAGCAGATAACACCTTCAACACCCTTGTTTGGCAGACTGTTCACAGTTTCAGACCAACCCCTCAGTCATGATGATAGTGGAAGAAGAAAGGGGGTATCACTTTTTTACCAGTGTAGAAATGGGGAGGTGAAAGTAGATTACAAACAAAATGTGAATCAGTGTGATAAAATGATGCCTGTGTCAGCTGGGCTTTCGTTGAACAACAAATCAGCAGCTCTTAACAGTCAGCACAATTTCCCTAAACACCCCTGAGGTGGACCATCGACTGTGGACTGTCCCCTAATGTCTGTGCACTGGGAATGCATTGAGAGATGATGTACATTTGATAAATCTCCATGAAATAAATTGCCAGAAAATTCTAACTTTTTAACTATGGAAAAAAGATTAAAAATTTTTGCTTAGGTCATGCCCAAATTATGGACTATATTTCTTATTTTTAGAAATCATTCTTTACTTTTAAAATTTTAAAAGAAAAAACTGAGGTACTGATAAAGTCCCCATGTGTGTGTTCTCTTCTGTCCATGCTGCCAGGAAGCCAAATCAAAAGCCACAAAAAAAAGTGCTCGAGAATGTGTGTAGATGAGAAAGTGATTTATTTACAGATCAAAGTCTTTCTTTCATGAAGCTACCAAATTTTTTCATTCTACACCTGAAACTAATATTACACTATATGTTAATTGAAATTTAAATAAAAACTTGGGGGGAAAAGTCACCGTTTTTTTCTTTGTTATGGAACTCAGATTGTAAAAAGGAAAAAAAAAGGTTTTGTTGCATTTTTGATACTGGATTGAGGCTTTTGTCCTCTTTTTTCATATATCTATGTAAAAAAAATTCTGTCCACTGTTTACTATGAGATTAGTATTACATTTTAGGTAAACAAAAGTTTGTATTGATTGATAAACTATTATAAATTTAAAAAGATTTCTTTACCTCAATTAACTGAAAGTAATGGATCAATAAACCTATGAAAGATGCTTTCATTAAAAAAAATTACTCTACCAGGACAATACAGCTTCATAAAGATTAGACAGGGTGATGCTGTGAAAGGGCTCTGTCAACTGTGGAGTGCCATGTAAAGGTAGGGCATAGTTTAGTTGTTTTGTCAAAGAGGCTGAAGGAGATATTTAGGGTGAAGGCGGCCTTCAGAATGACCCTAAGAAAACACCCTGAAATACTGTGGATCCCATATTACTCAGCGTGCCAATGTTTTACACTGGTGCTGCTGATAAGAGATCCAGAAAAAGAAGGTATGGTTCTAAATTTAAAATCACAAGAGTGGGCATAAAATCCTTCTGGTTTCCCAGAGGCCTGTATTAATCTCCCACCCTCCTTCCTCCCAGGTCATGGGTAGCAAGTAAAGAGTGGGACATATGTGGGCATGTCAGTATATTCACAGAGTGGCACAGTCCTCCATGGGGTGTCTGGGGAAGTTGGGGGTAGGTACCTTCTGCATCCAGCACTGGCTATTTGTATTGACACTGATGGAAAAGGAGGCAAGTTGAAATCAAAGTATACAAATGGAGTGGCTGGTATCCTAATAGGCCTATAATGGTGCATATATTCAGGGTGTACTGCTGGTCTCCAGCAATAAAAATTTTGACTCTAGAAACAAAAATGTCCATATTCACTGGCCTCCCTTAAGAAAATATAACTCTTAATGTACATACTTACTTTTAGCCAGCCATAACAAGCTCGATCAAAATTAAGAAAATTTTCAGTTTGCAGAGTAATAATTTCATGTTGACGGTTTATCTAATAGTTCTGATAAAATGACACAGTTCCCACTGAAATATTAAATAAACAAAAAGCAATACAATTGAACTCTTAACTAACCTTTGCCATTTTACAAATCACATAAGCTGGTTTAGTATTAGAAAGAAAGTCATTTGGAAAGATTCATTAGAAAATCACTCAGAAGTTGAAGCAGAGTGAGAGCAAGTCTGTATTTGAAAATTACATTTCTTAGACATTTGACTAGTTAATTCTGTTAAATTATTATTGCACAAATAATCTCTATTAAGTAGTCTTGAAAAATGTTAAAGTCACAATTTTATTGATGTATGTTAAGTTCTATTTGTCAAATACCTAGTAATATTCAGGAAACAGGTCAATAAATAAAAAGAGAAACCAAAGTAAGTGGAGAAAGTATAAAAGCAGAATTAGAACACTATACTTGGGGCCAAACACTATTTTGATGAGGTTAATGGTGATATATGTGGACTTGGTTTGATCATTTTATTCACTTGGGACCCAGTGTCCAAAAGACCATTTGCACAACTCTATCAGAATCAAGAGAACACAGAAGTTGCTTAATAATTCACTAAGTTACCTCATAAACAATGATAACTAGAGAGAAAAAACCATTTCGTTTCCTTGTCTAGACTTAGTCTTTCACGCAGCTGGTATCTCAACAAATAATTCAGTAGGTTTATTAGAAATGAAAGTATGAAAGATCACCAGATAATTGTTACCTAAATACGATGCTTAAAGACTGCCACTCACCCAGAAACCAATAATTTACACTGTTTTTGAACATATTCAATTACCTTAAGGGGTTATAACTACAATTTCAAAGCAAACAAAATTTTAGTTCATTCTAAATTTAAATAATAAATGTCCCAGGAAGGAGTTAAGATGGAGGAGTAGGGAGACCCTAGGCTTGCCTCTTCCCTCAAACACAGCTAGATAAGTATCAAAACATCTTGAACACCCAGGAAATCGATCTGAGGACTGAGAGAGCAAAAATGCACAACTGGAGGTGAAAAAAACACCACATTGTGGAAGGCAGGAGCTGCAGAGAGTTGACTTGAGGGAGAGAAGAGCTGTGAGTGCTGCAAATGGGAGGGAGCCCTGATAATGGAGAGAGAAGTGACAGAGAAAGAAAGAATGAAAGTGTGTGGAGGGAACTGCATACGAAAAACTCTTCCCTGAGATTGAAGGTAGGGGCCAAGATGGCGGAGCAGCATGGAAATTCTCTGATTCTTTCACCCCTGAAATGCAGCTAGATCAGCACCATACCATTTTGCACACCTAGAAAACTGATCTAAGGACTAACACAACAATCTGCATAACTTGAGCCACAGAACTCAGCAAGTAGGTAGCACAGAGAGGTGAACTGGGGGAGAGAAGCTGCAGAGGGCAGGGAGATATTTTGTTTGCAGAGAGAGGACGGAGTGAGGGGGGAGAGTATAGGAAAAGCCCTTCCCCCAAAAGCAGCTGGAGATAAAGAAAGAGTGGAAACACCCATAAGGAACTGAAAAAGAAAAAGAAAAAGGAGAAAAGAGAAGGTTTCATTACCATTAGGACTCTATAAGCAGAGAAGCACAGCATCAGAAACTCTGTAGATCAATACCTGGTGGGGCTCTGGTGGGTACAGTGAATCCCCAGGAGCAGACAGCAAGGTCTGAGGCCCATATGGGGAGAGGCAGTTCCCCTGTCAGGAAGACATTTGGTAGAGGCCTTATAGCCTACCCACAGGAAATGGTCCCAATGGACCCCAGATTACAGCCATGTTTGCTGGTGCTGGAACAAAGACACTAGGGTGCAGTGAAGCCTGGTGCCACATGTGTGATTTACCATAGTCCCTGAACTACTGCTGCTATATGATCAAGTGAAATTTTTCAGGGGTGGAATGGCACCCAACCACAGTTTCCGGGCCTCTGCAATGACACAGTAGCATAAGCATTTTGGGGGTGGGCCAGCACCTGGCCATTGCTCAATGAGGCCCTCCTCCAGAGTGTCAGAATGGGTCCAAGCCACAGGGCCCTCAGGAGGGGTTTGGAAACACAGCCCCATCTGAGATAAAATTCAGGAGGCAGGTGCTGTTTGACAGGCTGACAGGTTGGTTGCAGACAGTGTAGAAGTGGGAAGTGGACAGAAGCTGGAAACAAACGAAGGGTGCTTGATTGCCGATTGACGAGAGCACAGAGTTCTGATGCTAGAGACTGAGAAGATGGGTGATGCCTTTTTCACCCCTCCCACGCATGCACATACATGTGTACGCAGCCACATAGATATACCCTAGTAAACTAAGCAGCACCGCCTAGTAGAGAACAGAGCCATTACACCAAGCCCCATCCAACTTGCCTCAAGCAAGCCCTAGAGGACGACTACAAGTCTCCTGCCCTACTTAGTGTACAGACTATAAAGTGCTTCATAGTTTGACTTCTGGAGGGGAAATGGATGTAATTTCCCTCAGATATCATTCTGTTTTATGGTCCATTTATTCATTTTTTTTCTTATTCTTGGATACAGAAAAGGAAGAAATTCATTTTTATTTTCCATTTTTATAAAAAAGATTTTTCTTATTTCTGATATTTTTTAGTTTTTTGCAAATTTTTTTGCAAAAAAAAGAAAGTCTATTTTACTTTCTTCATTCCATTTTATTCTATTTTATTGCATACATTTTTTAAGAATTTTAAACATTTTCTTATTTTTTTTCCTCTTTTTTTCTTTTCTTTCCCTTTCGTCTCTATTCTACCAAGCTTCTTTCAACAACTCGATCAAAACATACCTAGGATATAGCTTCCTTTATTTGATTTTTTTCGTGTTGTTTTTAATTTTTTTTAACTTATTTTTTTATTCTATTAATTCTTTTTCTTCTTCCAAAATGATGAAATGAAAGAATTCACCCTAAAAGAAAGAACAGAGACACCCAGGGACTTAAACAACACAGATATAAGTAAGATGTCTGAACCAGAATTTAGGATCACAATAGTAAGAATACCAGCATAGATCCCTTTCTGCAAAGATAAAAGAAGTAAAATCTAGTCAGGAAGAAATTAAAAATGCAATAACTGAGATGCAATCTCAAATGGATGCCATGGTGGCAAGGATGGATGAAGCAGAGCAGCAAATTAGTGATACAGAGGACAAACTTATGGAGAATAATGAAGCAGAAAAAAAGAGGGAGACTAAGGCAAAAAAGCACGATATAAGATTTAGAGAACTCAGTGACTTATTAAAAAGGAATAACATCCGAATCATAGGGATGCCAGAAGATGAAGAAAGAGAAAAAGGGGTAGAAGGTTTATGTAAGCAAACCATAGCAGAAAAACTTTCCTAACCTGGGGAAAGACACAGACATCAAAATCCAGGAAGCACAGAGAACTCCCATTAGATTCAACAAAAACCGACCATCGGCAAGACATATCATTGTCAAATTCACAAAATACTCAGGCAAGGAAAGAATCATGAAATCAGCAAGGGAAAAAAAGCCCTTAACCTACAAGGGAGACAGATTAGGTTTGCAGCAGACCTATCCACAGAAACTTGGCAGTCCGGAAAGGAGTGGCAGGATATTTTCAATGTGCTAAATTGAAAAAGTACATAGCCAATAAATCTTTATCCAGCAAGGCTGTAATTCAAAATACAAGGAAAAATAAAGAGTTTCCCAGACAAACAAAAACTAAAGGAATTTGTAACACTAAACCAGCCGGCAAGAAATATTAAGGGGGATTCTCTGAAAGGAGAAAAGACAAAATAAAACAAAAAAGACCAAAAGCAACAAAGACTAGAAAGGACCAGAGAACACAACCAGAAACTCCAACTCTACAGGCAACACAATGGCAATAAGTTCAAATCTTTCAGTACTCATTCTAAATGTCAATGGATTAAATGCTCCAATCAAAAGATGTAGGGTAACAGAATGGATAAGAAAACAATATCCATCTATATGCTGTTTACAAAAGAACCATTTTTTAAATGTACTTTTATTTTTGAGAGAGAGACAGACAGACAGAGCAAAAGCTGGGGAGGACCAGAGAGAGGGGGAGATACCAAATCTGAAGCAGGCTCCAGGCTCTGAGCTGTCAGCATAGAGTGTTATGTGCAGCTGGAAACCACAAACCATGAGGTCATGACCTAAGCTGAAGTTAAACACTTAACCGACTGAGCCCTCCCAGGCACCCCAAGAGACCTATATTAGGCATAAAGACACCTTCATATTGAAAGTAAGGGGATGGCGAACAACCTATGGTGCTAATGGTTGCCAAAAGAAAGCCAGAGTAGCCATACTTATATCACACAAGCTAGATTTTAAAATAAAGACTGTAACAAGAGATGAAGAAGGGCATTATATCATAATTAAGGGATCTATCTACCAAGAAGATCTAACAATTGTAAATATTTATGCCTTCAACGTGAAACACCCAAATATATAAATCAGTTAATCACAAACAAAGAAACTCATTGATAATAATACCATAAGCGTAGGGGACTTCAACACCCCACTTACAACAATGGACAGATCATCTAAGCAGAAAACCAACAAGGAAACAATGGCTTTAAATGACACACTAATCTGGATGGACTTAACAGATATATTCAGAACACTTCATCCAAAAGCAGTGGAATATACATTCTTCTCGAATGCACATGGAACATTCTTCAGAATAGATCACACACTGGGGCACAAATCAGCCCTCAACAAATACAAAAAGATGGAGATCAAACTGTGCATATTTTCAGACCACAACGCTATGAAACTCCAAATCAACCATAAGAAAAAATTTGGAAAGACAACAAATATTTTGGAGACTAAAGAACATCCTACTGAAGAATGAATGGGTTAACCAAGAAGTTAAAGAGAAAGTTAAAAAGTACATGGAAGTCAATGAAAATGATAACACCACAGCCCAAAACCTCTGGGATGCAACAAAGGCAGTCATAAGAGGTAAGTATATAGCAATCCAGGCTTTCCTAAAGAAGGAAGAAAGGTCCAAGATACACAACCTAACCTCACACCTTAAAGAGCTGGAAAAAGAACACCAAATAAAAACCCAAAACCAGCAGAAAACAGGAAATAATAAAGATTAGAGCAGAAATTAATGCTGTCAAAACACTGATCAGAACAGATCAAAGAAACCAGGAGCTGGTTCTTTGAAACAATTAACAAAGTTGATAAACCCCTAGCCAGTTTGAACAAAAATAAAAAGTAAAGGACCCAAAAAATACAATCAAGAATGAAAGATGAGAGATCGCAACCAACACAGCAGAAATACAAATATTAAGAGAATATTATGAGCAATTGTATGCTAATAAATTGGGTGATCTGAAAGAAATGGACAAATTCCTAGAAACATATGAACTACCAAAACTGAACCAGGAAGAAATAGAAAATTTGAACAGACCCATAACCAGTAAAGAAATTGAATCAATAATCAAAAACCTCCCCTGCGCCTGGGTGGCGCAGTCGGTTAAACGTCCGACTTCAGCCAGGTCATGATCTCGCGGTCCGTGAGTTCGAGCCCCGCGTCGGGCTCTGGGCTGATGGCTCGGAGCCTGGAGCCTGTTTCCGATTCTGTGTCTCCCTCTCTCTCTGCCCCTCCCCCGTTCATGCTCTGTCTCTCTCTGTCCCAAAAATAAATAAATGTTGAAAAAAAAAATTTAAAAAAAAAAAAAAAACCTCCCCCAAAAATCCAGGGCCAGACGGCTTTCCAGGGGAATTCTACCAAACATTTAAAGAAGAGTTAACACCTATTCTTTTGAAGCTGTTCCAAAAAATGGAAATGGAAGGAAAACTTCCAAACTCATTCTATCAGGTCAGGCTGACCTTCATTCCAAAACCTGACAAAGACCCCATTAAAAAGGAAAACTACAGACCAATTTCCCTGATGAATATGGATGCAAAAATTCTCAAGATACTATACAACAGGATCCAACAATACATTAAAAGAATTATTCACCATGATCAAATGGAATTTATACCTGGGATGCAAGTCTGGTTCAATATCCACAAATCAATTAATGTGATACATCATATTAATAAAAGAAAGGACAAGAATACATGATCCTCTCAACAGATGCAGAGAAAGCATTTGGTAAAATACAGCATCATTTCTTGATAAAAAAAACACAAGAAAGTAGGGATAGAAGGATCAAATCTCAAGATCATAAAAGCCATACATGAGAGACCCACTGTTAATGTCATCTTCAATGGAAAAAAACTGAGAGCGTTCCCCCTAAGGTCAGGAAGATGACAGGGATGTCCACTCTCACCACTGCTATTCAACATAATATTGGAAGTCCTAGCCTCAGCAATCAGACGACACAAAGGAATAAAAGGTATCCAAAATGGCAAGGAGGAAGTCTACTATTACTCTTTGCAGATGACATAACACTCTACATGGAAAACCCAAAAGATTCCACAAAAAAACTGTTAGAACTGATCCAGGCATTCAGCAAAATCCCAGGATATAAAATCAATGCACATAAATTGGTTGCATTTCTATACACCAAAAATGAAACAACAGAAAGAGAAATCAAGGAATCAATCCCATTAACAATTGTACCAAAAACCATAAAATACCTAGGAATAAACATAATCAAAGAGGTGAAAAATCTATACACTGAATACTATAGAAAGCTTATGAAAGAAATTGAAGAAGACACAAACACACACACAAAAAGGAAAAATATTCCATGCTTATGGATTGGAAGAACAAATATTGTTAAAATGTCGACACTACCAAAGCAATCTACATATTCAATGCAATCCCTATCAAAATAACACCAGCATTCTTCACAGAGCTAGCGCAAACAATCCTAAAATTTGTATGGAAACAGAAAAGACCCTGAATCGCCAAAGCAATCCTGAAAAAGAAAACCAAAGCTGGAGGCATCACAATCCCAGACTTCAAGATGTATTATAAAGCTGTAATCATCAAGACTGTATGGTACTGTCACAAAAACAGACACTTAGATCAATGGTACAGAATACAGAACCCAGAAATGGACCCAGAAAATGCATGGCCAACTAATCTTTGACAAAGCAGGAAAGAGTATCCAATGGAATAAAGACAGTCTCTTCAGCAAATGGTGTTGGGAAAACTGGACAATGACATGCATAAGAATGAACCTGGACCACTTTCTTACACCATACACAAAAATAAACTCAAAATGGATTAAAGATATAAATATAAGACAGGAAGCCATCAAAATCTTAGAGGGAGAAAGCAGGCAAAAACCTCTTTGACCTTGGCCACAGAAACTTCTTACTCAACACGTCTCCAGAAGCAAGAGAAACAAAAGCAAAACTGAACTATTGGGATCTCATCAAGATTGGAAAAAAAAAAACCAACTTCTGCACAGCAAAGGAAACAATCAGCAAAACTAAAAGACAACCAACAGAATTACAGAAGATATTTGCAAATGACATATCAAATATGTCATATAAAGGGTTAGTATCCAAAATCGGTAAAGAACTTATCAAACTCAATACCAAAGAAAACAAATAATCCAATGAAGAAATGGGCAAAAGACATGAATAGACACTTCAAAAGAAGACATCTAGATGGCTATCAGACACATAAAAAAATGCTCAACATCACTCATCATCAGGGAAATACAAATCAAAACCACCATGAGACACCACCTCACACCTGTCAGAACGGCTAAAATGAACAACTCAGGCAACAACAGATGTTGGTGAGGATGCAGAGAAAGAGGACCTCTTTTGCATTGTTGGTGGGAATGCAAACTGGTGCAGCCACTCTGGAAAACAGTATGGAGGTTCCTCAAAAAATTAAAAATAGAACTGAGGTAGAACAGCCTCTCAGGGGGCAAGAGACCCAGTGGGCACCACTGAGCTGTCTGTTCACAAACATAGGAATGGGGACACTGACTGAGAGCAGCAAGCCATGACCAGCACTTTACCATAAACTCAGAACCACTATGCAGTCATGCAACCAATTTCTAGAGCAAGCCTGAACTGGTCACAATGCAATGAAAGCTTCCCCCAGAGGATTAGTGCAAGTTGGAATCATGTAGATCTCTAAAATTTGACGTTTTTAAGCTCAGCCCACGCCTGAGATAAAACACAGCAGTGCTGTACTGCTAGGTAGGAGGACAGCTCAGATGTAGGCAGAGTGAAGGTGGGGATCTGGTGGAACCTGGAGACACAAGAGAGGTGATTGTTTACTCTTCCGTGAGGGCTTTCTGAAGAGTGGCAGGCATGAGCTCACCACTCTGGGGACGGGACCAGAGACCAGATTGAGGCCATTCCCTCTCCACACCCCTCAGCACTGACCAACTTCAGTGAGCAAAATAGCACCACCAAGTGGAGGTAAGAGCCGCTTAGCCTCATCTCACTGTGCCTGGCAGGTGCATCTCCACCAGGATAAGTCACCCAGAGATTCAGCGCAGCAGACTCCACCCACAGAAGACCAGTATAAATCCCTCCTTTCACTATGTCTAGTGATCATACAGTACTGCAAAGCTTCAGCTCCAGAGGAAATAGGATCCAGCTTCCTTTAGGGTTTTTTTTTCTTCTGTATTTCTTTTTTTCTTCTTGGGATACAGAAAAGAAACAATTTTTTAACTTATTATATACATATTAATTTTTAAATTATATATATGCATATATGTATGATACATATATGTATATGTATATGTATATGTATATGTATATGTATATGTATATGTATATAGTCAATACTCCCAGAAGCAGGAATATAGCAGGCTTTCCTAACCATCACACAAAAGAAACAGTGACTTTGACAATATGACAAGATAGAAATCACCCCAAAAGAAAGAATAGGAAGAAGTAACTGCCAGGAATTTAATCAATACATACATAAATAAGATGTGTAAACTGGAATTTATAACAATAATTATAAGGATATTAGCTGGGCTTGAAAACAGCATAGAAGACACTAGAAAATTCCTTAGTGCAGAGATAATAGAACTAAAAATTAGTCAGGCAAAATAAAAATGATATAACCAAGATGCAAACACAAATGGATGCCATAACAAGGATGAGCAAGCAGAGGAATCAGTGATACAGAAGATAAAATTATGGAAAATAGTGAAGCTGAAAAAAAGAGGGAAAGAAAGGTATTGGATCATGAATGTAGGCTTATGGAGTTCAGCGACTCTTAAAAGCATAATAACATTCATATTATAGGAATCCCAAAAATATGAAGGAGGGGAAAAAGGGGCAGAAGGCTTATTTGAGCAAATTATTGCTGAAAACTTCCCTAATGTGTGGAAGGAAACAGATGTCAAAACTCAAGAAGCACAGAGAACTCCCCTTAAATTTAACAAAAGCCAGCCATCACCAAGACATATCATAGTGAAAGTCACAAAATATACAGACCAAGAAAGAATCCTGAAAGCAGCAAAGGGAAAAAAAGTCCTTAACCTACAAGGGAAGACATATTAGGTTCACAGCAAATCTGTCCACAGAAACTTGGCAGGCTAGAAGGGAATGGCATGATATATTCAATGTGCTGAATGGAAAAATATGCAGCCAAGAATATTTTATCCAGCAAGCCTTCAATTATGAATAGAAAGAGGGATAATGAGTTTCAAAGACAAACAAACAAAAAAGGAGTTTGTGACCACTAAACATATCCTGAAAGAAATATTAAAGGGGATGCTTTAAGTGGGGAAAAAAGGAGCAAAAGCAATAAAGACTAGAAAGGAATAGACTACAAAGGAACTCAATTCATATCAATAATCACTCTGAATGTAAATGGACTAACTCCTCCAATCAAAAGGATATACGAATGGATTAAAAAAACAACACCAATCTATATGTTACCTACAAGAGACTCATTTTAGACCTAAAGACACCTGAAGATTGAAAGTGAGGGTATAGAGAACCATCTTTCATGCTAATGGATCTCAAAAGAAAGCCAGCATAGATATACTTATTTCAGACAAACTAGATTTTAAACCAAAGACTGTAACAAGACAGGAAGACGGGCATTATATCAAAATTAAGGGGTCTATCCACTAAGAAGATCTAACAATTGTAAATATTTATGCCCCCAACTTGGAAGAACCCAAATATATAAATGAATAACAAACATAAAGAAACTCATTGATAATAATACAATAAGAATAGGAGACTTCAACACCCCACTTACAACAATGGACACATCATCTAACCAGAAAATCACCTAGGAAACAGTGGCTTTGAATGATGCATTGGACCAGATGGACTTAACAGATATATTCAGAACATTTCATCCTAAAGCAGAATACACATTCTTCTTGAGTGTATATGTAACATTCTCCAGAATAGATCATACATGGGTCATGAATCAGCCCCCAACAAGTACAAAAAGACTGAGGTCATACTATGTATATTTTCAGACCACAACGCTATGAAACTTGAAATCAACCACAAGAAAAAAATTTGAAAAATACCATGCATACTTGGAGATTAAAGAACATCCTACTAAAGAATGAATAAGTTAACCAAGAAATTAAAGAGAACATTAAAAGTACATGGAAGCAAATGAAAATGAAAATACAACAGTCCAAACCTTTTGGGATGCAGCAAAGGCAGTCCTAAGAGATTAGTATATAGCAATATAGGCCTATCTAAAGAAGCAAGAAAGTCTCAGTACACAACCTAACCTTATACCTACAGGAGCTGGAAAAAGAACAGCAAATAAAGCCTAAAATGAGCAGAAGAAGGGAAATATTCAAGACTAGAGCAGAAATAAATGATATAGAAACAAACAAACAAAAACAGTGGAACAGACTAATGAAACCAGGAGCTGGTTCTTTCAAAGAATTAACAAAATTTATAAGCCATACTTATCAAAAGAAAAGAGAAAGGACCCAAATAAATAAAATCATGAATACAAGAGGAGAGATCACAACCAACACCACATAAATACAAGCAATTATAAGAAAATATTATGAAAAATTATATGCCAACAAACAGGGCAATCTGGAAGAAATGGACAGATTCCTAGGAACATACAAACTATCAAAACTAAAACAGGAAGAAATGGATAATTTGAACAAACCCATAACCAGGAAAGAAATTGAATCAATAATCAAAAATCTCCTGACAAGCAAAAGTCCAGGGCCAGTTGGCTTCCCAGGGGAATTCCACCAGACATTTACGGAAAAATTAATACCTATTCTTCTCAAACTGTCCCAAAACATAGAAATGGAAGAAAAACTTCCAAATTCAGTCTATAAGGTCAGCATGACCTTGATTCCAAAACCAGACAAAGACCCCACTAAACAGAAGAATTACAGACCAATATCCGTGATGAATCTGTATTCAAAAATTCTCAACAAGATACTAGCAAATTGAACCCAACAGTACATTAAAAGAATCACCATGATCAAGTGGGATTAATTCCTGGTCTGCAAGAGTGGTTCAATAGTCACAAATCAATTAACATGATACACCACATTAATCAAAGAAAGGATAAGAATCATATGATCCTCTCAATAGATGCACAAAAAGCATTTGACAAAATACAGCATCCATTCTTGATAAAAACTCTCAACAAAGTAGGGATAGAGGGAACACACCTCAACATCACAAAGGCCGTATATGAAAGACCCACAACTAATATCATCCTCAATGGGAAAAAACTGAGAGCTTTTCTTCCACAATCAGGAACAAGACAGGGATGTCCATTCTCACTGTTACTATTTAACATTGTACTGGAAGTCTTAGCCTCAGCAATCAGACAACCAAAAGAAATAAAAGGCATCCAAACTGGCAAGGAAGAAGTCAAACTTACACTATTTACAAATGACATGACACTCTATATAGAAAACCTGAAAGACTCTACCAAGACTCTAGAATTAACACATGAATTCAACAAAGTTTCAGGATATAAAATCAACATACAGAAATCTGTTGCATTTCTATACACCAAAAGTGACACAGCAGAAAGAGAAATCAAGGAATCAATCCCATTTACAATTACAACCAAAAACCTTAAGATGCCTAGAAATAAACCTAACCAAAGAGGTAAAAGATCTGCATTTTGAACACTATAGAGCACTTATGAAAGAAATGGAAGAGGATACAATGAAATGGAAAAAATTCCATGCTCATGAAGAACAAACATTATTAAAATGTCTATAATACTCAAAGCAATCTACACATTTAATGCAATCCCTATCAAAATACCATCAACATTTTTCACAGAGCTAGAACAAACAATCCTAAAATTTGTAACCACAAAAGGCCCCAAATAGCTAAAGCAATCTTGAAAAAGGAAAGCAAAGCTGGAGACATCACAATTCCAAACTTCAAGCTATATTATGAAACCATAGTCATCAAGACCATATGGTACTGGCATAAAAACAGACACATAGATCAGTGCAACAGAATAGAAAACCCAGAAATGGACCCACAGCAATAGGGCTGACTAATCTTTTACAAAGCAGGAAATAATATCCAATGGAAAAAAGTATCTTCAACAAACGGTGTTGGGAAAACTAGACAGCAACATGCAAAATGAACCTGGAGCACTTTCTTGCATCATACACAAAAATAAATTCAAAATGGATGAAAGACTTCAATGTGAGACAGGAAACCATCAAAATCCTAGAGGAGAACATGAGCAGCAACCTCTTTGACCTTAGCCAGAACAACTTCTTACTAGACACATTGCCAGAGGAAAAGGAAACAAAAGTAAAAATGAACTATTGGGACCTCATCAAGATAGAAACCTTCTGCACAGTGAAGGAAACAATCAACAAAACTAAAAGGCAACTGATGGAATGGGAGAAGATATTTGTAAATGACATATCTGATAAAGAGTTCGTATTCAAAATATATAAAGAACTTATTAAACTCAATGTCCAAAAAACAAACAATCCAGTTAAGAAGTGGGCAGAAGACATGAATAGGCATTTTTCCAAAGAAGAGATAGAGATGGCCAACAGACACATGAAAAAATGCTCAACATCACTCATCATCAGGGAAACATAAAGCATGACCATGATGAGATATAACCTCACACCTGTCAGAATGGCTAAAATTAACAACATAAGAAACAACAACTGTTGGTGAGGATGCGGAAAAAGGAGAATCCCCTTGCAGTGTTGGTGGGAATGCAAACTTGTACAGCCACCATGGAAAACAGTATGGGGCTTCCTTAAAAAGTTAAAAATAGAACTACTTTACAATCCAACAATTTTACCACTAGACATTTATGAAAAGGATACAAAAATACACATTCCAACAGGTACATGTCCCCAATGTTTATAGCAGCATTATCAACCATAGCCAAACTATGGAAAGAACCCAAATGTCAATCGGCTGATGAATGGATAAAGATGAGGTATATATATACAATGGAATATTACTCAGCTATCGAAAGGAATGAAATCTTGCCATTTGCAATGACGTGGACGGAGGTAGAGTGTATTATGCTAAGTGAAATAAATCAGGCAGAGAAAGACAAATACCATACAATTTCACTCATATGTGGAATTTAAGAAACAAAATAGATGAACATATTGGAAGGGGGGAAAAGAGAGAAAGTGAGGGAAACTAACCATAAGATACTGTTTATAACAGAGAACAAATATGTGGGTTAATGAAGGGAGGTGGGTGGGGATGGGTTAAATGAGTGATGGGTATTAAGGAGGGCACCTGTTTTCTTGAGCACTGGGTGTTATATGTAAGTGATGAATCACTAAATTCTACTACTGAAAACAGTGTTACACTATATGTTAACTAACTATAATCTAAATAAAATTGTGGGAAGAAAAAAACTACAATGATATATCATCTCACATTTGTCAGAATGGCTAAAATCAACAACACAAGAAACAACAGGAGTTTGCGAGAATATGGAGAAAAGGAACACTCATGCACTGTTGGTGGGAATGCAAACTGGCGCATCCACTGTGGAAGACAGTGTGGAGGTTCCTCAAAAAATTCAAAATAGAACTACCTGACAATCCAGTAATTCTATTAATGGGAATAATACAAAAACACTAATTTGAAAGGATATATGCACCCCCATGTTTATTGAAGCATTATTTACAATAGCCAAATAATGGGAGCATCCCAAGTGTCTATCAATAGATGAATGAATAAAGAAGTGATATATATACACAATAAATATTATTTAGCCATAAAAAAGAATGAAATCTTGTCATTTGCAATGACATGGATGGAGCTAGAGAGCATTATGCTAAGCAACATAGGTCAGAGAGAGACAAATACCATATGATTTCACTCATATATGAAATTTAAGAAACAAAACAAATGAACAAAGAAGAAAGAGAGAGAGTGAGAAACCAAGAAACGACTCTTAGCTATACAGAACAAACTGATGGTTACCAGAATGGTGGTAGTTGGAGGGATGGGTGAAATAGTTGATGAGGATTAAAGAGTATACTTATCATGATGAGCACTGAGTAAGGTACAGAATTGTTGAATCACTATATTGTACACCCGAAACTAATGTAGCACTGTATTTTAAGTCTACTGGAATTAAAATAAAAAGCTTTTTAAAATAATAATAATAATAAACGTCCCCTTGGATAATTTATCCCCTAATAAATATTCCAAGTTTCAGAGTGGGTGGGAGAAAGAGATTGAGAAATAACTTGAGGACCATTTCTTTTGAACCTGAATTCAAGCCTCAGTAAGTTAGAAGTAAAAGAAAAGCTGAATAAAGTCAAGTCCACCATTAATGGAAGGAAATACAAAGGCATTTGGTTTTATGTTTCCAAAATCTTCAAACTCTAATTAATAGCAGAAAGGATTCAGAACTGTCAATGTCCATTTATTTTACATTTGCTACTTTCCCCTCCTTCAGTGACACTCAAGACAAGACACTGAAGAATATGCTGGTTGACTTTTGAGCACAAGAGAAATTTGAAGGCCTTGAGCTATTCTCCATTTCTCCAATAGTTCTGAAGAAAAAGAAGGGAATGAAGAAGGGGTGAAAAAATAACAATTACATCCAAAACTAACACCTAAAGGAGAAACTGTCGATGTCTGATTACACTGACTGTTACCCAGAGGCAAATAAATACACCTAACTTAAAAAATTAAGAGGAGTTTGACAAGAGGAATATTTGGGGGATCCTTCCAGAGACAGGGCTCAGCATGAAAAAGCAGAATGTGTTCAGGGAATTATAATCACTTAGTATTGCTTACATGCAGACTTCAGAATGTGAAATGTGTGGGGCCAGGTAATAGTGATTCCTGAATTTCTCAAAAGATCTTTATATTTTATCCTCTGGGCCATAGGATCTTTACTGAAATTTTCTGAGCAGAGTGGTGATTAGTCAGAACACATTAGAAACTCATTCTTGCAGCCCTGGGGAGGGGGCATTAGAGGTGAGGGCAGTAATGAGGCTTTCACTATGTAGAGACAAGAGATAATTTAAAACAGATAAGAGCCTGTTTTAGGGCAGTGTGAAGGGAAAAAGTGCATCAGATAAATGGCATATTCTTAGGAAGTATAGGTGACATGGCAGCAAGACTGAAAGAGCACAGGATGCATGGTAGATGGAGATGGAATTGAGGCTGATTCCAGTGTCTTTCCTGACAACTGGAAGTGGACAGTAGGCCCCTTCACAAATTTGGGATCTAAGAACAGCATCAGGTATTTGTGGTGAAGATGGTTAAGTTTGGCATTGGACTTGGCAAGTTTGAAGTGCTTCTAAGATATTCAAATAAAGTTGTCTACACAAAGGCTAGAGCTGAGAATTGAGTTCCGAGCTAAATATATAGATTTGGGGTGAGTCCCATTTTGATAAGTCTCCACAGTGTAAATCCTCTTTTCCTAGCACTGAATTCTCGCATGGTCCCCTCCCTCCAAAAAAATGATTAATGCAGAAGTGTAATTAAGTTCCTCCAGTCAAATACATTCATGACAGACCATGCTTGAGAACTGCATTTTGTCAAAAGAGTCTGGATATGTAGCATCCATTCCGTTGGTACCGATCACAGCAAGGACAAAAAGGTTCTGGAGCTGGAGTCAGGAGCTGTTCTAGCAGCTCCCTGATTAATACAAAGGCACAATTCCCTTAGCCTTCTAGGTCCTGACATTATTTTTGGAAGCTCAGCCTAGAGTCTGCTAGGTTCTATGAGCTACATACCTCTCTCAAGAAATCCCTTCTGTGTAAACTAGCTTGAGAGGATTCTGTTGTCTATAACAATGAGCACTTTGCCAAGTATGGGGTGTTAACTGAATCGCTGGGCATAGATAATACAGTCCAGGGAGGGAGTGTAAGGCATTAGGAGAATAACAGAAGTAGAAACTGAAGGAACATTTCAGGCAGGGAGAAAGTATCAGCTAAGGGCCATAGGCAGAAGTGTTTGCACTACTATCTGTGGAACCATAAATAGCTCAATTGATTGAGAACTAGAAGATATGACTGAACAGGGAGAGATAAAATAAACTGTAAAGACACCCTCCATGTCAGGTTTGGCTCCTTTTCTCCAGAAAAAAGCCACTGAAGTTTTAGCGAATATGCCAATCTGGAAAATAAATATAACAGTAGTAAACAGAATAGATTGAGCTGAACAAAGAGACCAATTGGAGAGGATTTCAATGGGACATAAGTGACATAGATGAGAGAGGGATCACAAGAGATAGATGTGAGAAACGCCATAAAGAAAGGGGCATTAAGATGGTGTTTGTTATGACAGAAAATCCAAAGATTACCAGAAGTCTGGAGATGGAGGGAGAAGTGAAGAATAATCCATTGTACCAAACAGAATATCAAAAAAAAAAAAGTTTTTTAAAAGAAATCTTAGAAACATGGATTTTTAAGGTGACAAGAGGTATTCAAAAGATGTCCAGTAAGCAGATGTAAGACTTGAGATCTGAGATGTTACGGGAGATAAGGTGGTCATTCCCCTCAATCCCTGGTTATACCAGGCAGAGGTAATAGTAAAAAGCATGAAAAAAGAAACACTTTCTGAGAGCACAGAACCTGTGCTGGGATGTGTCCCCATCTTTGGGGTGAAAAAAGAGAAGGAAGTTCTGTGAAGAGAAGAGACAAGCAGCAGCCAGTGGAGACAAGAAGACAATGAGGAGACACTGGATTATCAAGACCAGAGAGTTGAGGAAAGAGGTCCCCTTTACCTCTGGAAGTGGAAGTTCTAGTAAAGAGAAGGAGAGGAGAAATAAATGGCATAAAAAAAGAAACTCAAGAGTTGAGCTACAAAGGAAAAGAGGCAAGTATGGTCAACTTTAAAAGGTTGGACAAGGAGACTAGCAGGATAATAGCAGTAGCAACAGGGCCAAGAGGAAATTCCTTCTAGGGAGCAATTGAGAAGAATAATGAGGACTATCTCTAATATGGGACTGATCTTCCCCATAATTTATACATATGGGGAAATGCTTTTCAAATCCCAAGCATTCTAGAAGGGAACCTCCAAAATATGGTGTATAAACTGGATATTACTTATAGCAGCCATCTTAGTAAATTCACCTTGCAACTTCATGGGTTAACTGATTGTGAATGACTATGAACTGAAACTTTGGACCATGAGACATTAACATATCCAAATTAAAAATTAACAAGTAAGAGGATCGGTTATACTAGTAGTTACCAACTTAGTCCACCTTCCATATGTTTTTAAAAAAATTTTTTTTAATGTTTACTTATTTTTGAGACAGAGAAAGACAGAGCATGAATAGGGGAGGGTCAGAGAGAGAGGGAGACACAGAATCTGAAGCAGGCTCCAGGCTCTGAGCTGTCAGCACAGAGCCCAACACGCGGCTCGAACTCACAGACCGTGAGATCATGACCTGAGCTGAAGTTGGACACTTAACCGGCTGAGCCACCCAGGCGCCCCACCTTCCATATGTTTAACAATATGTTGCAGTTTATACATAAAGAAAATAATACTTACATCCTAGGATAAAAGCACAAAGTTTAAACTCTTTTGGTGTTGCTAGGGAATGCTTTCTGCTACCCTAGACAATAGCACCTTCACTGTAAGTCTTGTTAAGGGTAGTATACATTTCAAACATGAGTCCAGGATGGTGGATGAATAGATGACCAGGTGGAAGGGAAGATGTTGGGAGTCTGGCTATAGATTTTAGATAAGGGGGCAGAGGGAAGCTTACCCATTCCCTTGAGAATCCAGTTACAATAATACAGTGCAACCCACTGACTACCTGTCCCACATGTGGCCTCATGAAGATGCTAAAGTGAAGATGCACAATTTTCATTTGTCAACTAAGTATCCTGAATATTACAAATATGTATTAAGAGGGAGATGTTTCACATAAAATAAACCAACCTCCAAGGAAGGACTCTTTTTAACCCTGATTTATGTATACGTAAAAACAGTAAGAGTCTGGGATTTAAAGACACGCAGCTTAAACAAACAACGTGCTCTAAAAAACACTGTGTCAATACTGATGCTTTTTCTATGAGGGCCACCAGAAAATTCAGAAGAACCATATATAGCCTTCTTTCTCCAACAATGTTAGCATTTAAACTAACTTTATCAGAAAAAAAAATAAACTAACTTTATCAGGAAATGAGCATGTTTCAAAGATAAATAGTGAAAACAGTAATAGTCAACTTCCTGGAAGACAGTGGAAGCAGAATATGTGTTTACCTCACTTTAAAAACCAAAAAGCTAACTTGTTCCTACCCTCATAGATGACTGACCCTATGTAATTTGTTATCCAATGAATATTACAAGCCTTTCAAGACTATTGGCCATCCATCCATCAAGTTTCTAGACGGAAAGATTCAGGCAGTGTTTTTTCTCAGGATTATGGAGCCCAGACCCCAGTGGTCAGTTCTCATAATCATGCCACTGCCCTGAGCATACTGCAGAAGGTCTGTGGTGACTCTCTCCCAAATATGAAAAATTACTATATGAAAAATAAGATGAAATTTTTAAAGAAGATTTTTAAAAAGGAACAAAATTTGCAGATTCAATGGACTATTACTACTTTCACTTTATTATCTTTAGAGGGTGATATGTTTATTCCACTCATGTTACCATTGCTCAAAATATGTTTTTAATCATTGACATAAAAGTCTGCAACATCTGATTTTAAAAATCTGTAATAATAATGCAAGTAAGAACATGAACTCTGCATTTAAAAAATAGTAAGAGAGTTTGAATCTCAACAGGCAGTGCAGATCCCTGCAACTATCTAGTTTGAATCCTAGCAACCATCTAGTACAAATTAGCTAACATCAGTTTTCTCATATGCAAACTGGGGATAATAAAAGCACCTCCTTACAGCATCATTATGATAACTAAATGAGACAGTTCATATAAAACACATATTCCCACCCCCAGTAGTCCTTTGTTCCATGGCATATAATAGCTATTGCCTTGCTGGCTCTACCATAGGGCTTGGGAAAGCTATATACTCACTTTCCTAGTCTTTTTTTCATCTATGAGTGGCCACATGACATACTTCTTACCAATAGAGATGTAACAAAATTTTGGTGATGCCTTCTGAAATGAAGCTGCCCATTTCTGGATGAAGGAAGGAGGTATAATTAGCACTATCCCATTTTTCCTCCTTTCCCCCTCCCTTTGCCTGATTAAACATAGTTGTAAAACCTAGTACTGGGATAGCCATCTTGGACCCAATAATAACAATCATGGGAAAGTCTAAGGTACTTTCCGAAACACTGGCCTTGACGTTATCATGCTGCTGAACACAGGTAGGAAAATGCTACCTCCAAATTCTCATCACCTGGGAAGAAAATAACCTGTAGGTGTTTAATGCATCCCGAGTCAGGTTTTCAATTACTTGTCCTTGAATCTATTTCAAACTAATATACTTCTTAGGACTGCTTTAGACTTCTCAATCCCTACACTGAAATTCGAACTTGAGCCTCACTACCTTGTACTTCTCCTTTTTCATGTAAGCCTGCCAAACATAAAATGTCATCATGTTGATGAGAGAAATGAAAAAGTGAATAAACAAAATGAGCTACTAAAATATTTCTGTGAAATATTTCACAAAGGAGTTCAAAAAACTCCTTTACTGTGACAAAGGTGCCCCAATAATGGAAACATAGATATCACAAGACATGGAAGCAAGAGAATTTTTAGTCCTGGCTCCTGAACAGATAGTTCTATAGCTTATATATCAAGTGTTCATGTGTTGCCTTATAAATAACCTTTAATATTCTGTTTAACTTATCCATTCATCAGTTGATGGACATTTAGGCTCTTTCCATAATTTGGCTATTGTTGAGAGTGCTGCTAAGAAATTGTGGTTTATATACACAATGGAATATTACATGGCAATGAGAAAAAATGAAATATGGCCTTTTGTAGCAACGTGGATGGAACTGGAGAGTGTGATGCTAAGTGAAATAAGCCATACAGAGAAAGACAGATACCATATGGTCTCACTCTTATGTGGATCCTGAGAAACTTAACAGGAACCCATGGGGGAGGGGAAGGAAAAAAAAAAAAAAGAGGTTAGAAAGGGAGAGAGCCAAAGCATAAGAGACTGTTAAAAACTGAGAACAAACTGAGGGTTGATGGGGGGTGGGAGGGAGGAGAGGGTGGGTGATGGGTATTGAGGAGGGCACCTTTTGGGATGAGCACTGGGTGTTGTATGGAAACCAATTTGTCAATAAATTTCAGAAAAAAAAAAAAAAAAAATATTCTGTTTAACTTAAAGGTTATGTTGACCTTTAATAGGTTTATTACATTTAATATTATGTTAAATTATTTTGAATATTTACTTAAATCCCTCACTGCAAGGGCTGTGTCTTATGATGCTAAGACCGTGTTTAATGTATATCTGATCTCCCCAGTACTAAACATGCTGCAATACAAATGGTAGGGGAGCAGTGAGTGTTGTTTTGCAACTTAATATTTTGCAATTTAGACATGTGCCATCAGCAATAAATTACACTAATATGTAGTAATGAAATTTCATCATGCCCATTACACTGAGGCTAAAGTGTAAGCTCATGAATGAGTCTTGTTGCCTGTCTGGGCCTACATTTCCATTCAATTTTGCGGTTCTCCACAGATCTTTAAAGATACAATAATTCTTGTGAAATAACCAAAAATTGTTATTTCCCCTAAAACAGTTCCCAAAAGGAATTATATTTCTTTGTAGTTTGGAAGTGAAGAAAAAGTAAAACATTCTAATTAAATGATAATTCATATATGGAAAATTAGTATTACATAAAGAAGAAGTGACAACTTTGAAAATTTTTCATGTCATTTCATTTCATTTCATTTTTGGAATGAACTAGTCCACTGTCTGGGCAATTGGGAATTGGGAAACAAGAAAAAATTACTCATGAAAGTGTTCTAACCAGTGCCAAAATTAATCATTAAATGAGAAGTAAATCATTAAGAGTCTGAAAGAAGTCACAATATATTTAATTATTTCTCTGCATTTGGGGAGGAAGGAGATTTATATAATAGACTTCTGAAATCTGAAGATTTGATAACTTGGGACCTAGCTGTTACAAATACATAATGCGTATTGCTTCAGAAGTAGAAATTTCTGCAACTCTCTGGGAGAGCAAATGTCTTAGAACTCCCCCTACAATCTGGGAAAGAAATAGAAAAGGAGGGAAGAGCTATAATGCTTCCCCTGAGACAAAATCTCATAACTGACAAACACCCCTTTCCCTTGCCCAATCTTCTAGATATACTGGGAGAGCTGGCAAGGGCAGCTGTGGCAGGGCAAGCTACTAGTAATCTTTGGGGAGAAGGAACCACTGTCCCAAATCGCTGGCGGAGTGCTTAGGATCTCTCGGTTATATTTTCAGAACTATAAAAATTGTTGGTTAAATACTTTTAAAACATCTTTATATAAGTGTCAGAAGTAGAAATAAACAATTTTAACATTTAGCCAGTATATAGGATTTTCTAAATTGTTAGACTTTCTTTCTATTCTTGTATCATAATCTTTTCTATTTTAAGCTAAAATTTCCATTTTCAAAAATTTCTTAGCAAGAAGTGTCCTATTGTAAGTTTCTTCAATGCTTGCCCCCTCTGCAAGTCAAAATCTTACCCCAAGTGATTTCCCCATCTCTACTCACCTGTCTCCTTTACATCACTAAAAAGATTCCAAAAATTCCGTCTCCTCCCTAAATTCTGTTCTTATTAACTGAAAGTGATCCCTTTCTAAACATCTCCCTTGATTACCCATAAAAGTTTCCTCTAAATTTGAGGAAATGTACTTGAAAAATACCCATAATTGTAGGTGATTCATAATTACATGAAACATTTCTCCATAGATGTATTGGTTTTCCACTGCTATGTAACAAATTGCCACAAAATTAGTGGCTTGAAAGAACATCCATGCGTTATTTCATGGCTTCCTTAAGGCAAAAATGTGGGCATGTCAAAAGTGGTCTCTTTGCTCAAGGTCTCTCAAAGTTGAAACCAAGGTGTCAGCCAGGCTGAATTCCTTTCTGGAACTTGGAATCCTCTTCTAAAGTTCACACGGTTGTTGACCAAATTCAGTTCCCTGTGGTTAGAGGACTAAGGCTTCCATTCTTTTGTTAGGAGTAGGCCAGGAACAATGTCAGCCTGGCTCCTTCCATATGTTCTTTCATGCTTACAATCTCCTGACTTCCAATCCCCCTCCAGTCTTATGTGATGTAACATAATAATGGCCGTAACTATACCATCACCATTTGCCATATAAAATCACCTAATCGAGGAAGTGACTAGGGATGCCCAGGTGGCTCAGTTGGTTGAGCATCTGACTCTTGATTCGGCTCAGGTCATGATCTTGCAGTTTGTGAGTTCAAACCCCATGCTGAAAACATGGAGTCTGTTTGGGATTCCCTCGCTCCCTCTCTCTCTGGCCCTCCCCCACTTGCTCTCTCTTTCCCTCTCCCTCTGGCCCTTCCCCGCTTGCTCCCTCTCTCCCTCTCCCTCTCTCTCTCTCAAAATAAATAAATAAACTTTAAAAAAAAAGAATTTAGAACTAGAAACCAAATATCAAGTTCTTATAAATTATTAAATAATGTGCTTAACAGCAATTTGATTAGCACTCCTCTCTTTAAGACTTTTAAGAATATTGGATAAATCAGCTTTTGCTATGGGGCAAATTGATTAAATAGTTCAAGTGATTATATTTATTATATTTATATTATATATGATATAAATATGATGTATTTATATATTTATGTTTATTACATTTATTATATTCCAAACGCAGAAGTTATTGGCTAGGTCTATAATGTAGAATTTCCCCAGAAAGGAGAAGACACAGGCAGATGGCATGGATATTGAAAAGAGGACTATAAGGGTAACTAAAGCAGGCGGCAAAGAGGACAGAGGAGAAAATGCGTGTGGTATATAAAAATGTATTTCTTTAAATCTCTGACTTCTTGTGAGAAATATTCAAATAAAGTTGGAAGTTAATTCAATAATTTCATGAAAGTATTTAAAATCAAATTTAGCACAGAGAAAACTTTTAATCCTGCTATAAATAAAGTCAGAAAGAAAATAATTCATAAGGAAAAATATTTATAACATGTAATTGACAAAGAATTACTATCCCTAATATCTAAGTGTTTTTTTTTAAAAGACAACAAACAGCTCAATAGGAAAATGAGCAATACTGGAAACTCTTAACAGAGAAAATACAAATGGCCATCAAACTATGAAATGATGCCAAACCTTGATTGTAGTCAATAAAACATAAAAGAAAATGAGTTATTACTGCTCACCTACTAGTTCATACAATTTATAAAAATGTGAATTGTTATAAGTTTCTGAAAAGCAATTGACAATATTTAGGAAAATTTTAAAACATACATGGCCTTCTTCCTAGGAATACTACACCTGGGAATCAACTCACAGAAATAAAAGCATCTGGGTGTAAGGATATAAAGACAAAGTTATTTACTGCAGTCTTGATTGTAGAAGGGGGAAAAAAACTTTAAACAGTACAACTGACAGAAAAAGGAATAATAAACCCCTATTTTGAATTAGGTAGATACTTATAAAATTTTATTTTTAAGAAGGATGAATATGATGCATCGTTACAAATAAATAGCAAAGTACAGAGTAATGTGTACTGTGTGATCCAATTTTTGTGAAACACAAAACAAAGTAAAAATACTCCCATTTGTTAGTATATAGGCTTATACGAACATGGAGAAAGGTGAAGAAATGTGCAAAACTGGTTGTTTACCTCTGATTGAATCAGGTGAATCAAACAACTATGATTGAAGGAAGGTAGAAAACTAAAGTTACCTTTTTAACTGTAACTGTTTGGTTTTACTTGTTACAATGAGATTTATGACTTTATTACTTATAAATAAACACTGAAGAAATACAGATTTCAGTTGCCAACATTCAAATGCAATTGTAAAATAACTTGAAGTGACTGTGATTTTTGTTTTCATATGAGAAAAAACCTTCCGGCCACAAAATTGTCTAACCAGTAAAAATTATTCTGAGACATCTAAATCCTTGAGAAGAATTCAAAATTTTGTACAATTTGAGGGGCACAAAGGTGACTGAGTTGGTTGAACATCTGACTCTTGACTTCGGCTCACGTCGTGCATGATCCCAGGGTCGTGGGATCGAGCTCTGTGTCAGGCTCCATACTGAGCATGAAGCCTGCTTAAGATTCTCTCTCTCCCTCTGCCTCTCTCCCCCCACCTCCATCTTTCTCTCTCCCTCTCTCTCAAATTAAAAAAAAAAATTAAATATTAAAAAAAAACTTTGTACATTTTGCACTTTACACATTGAGTTGTAGACATGTTTTCTAACTGGATAATTTAGGAACCTGAGATTATCTTAAAGCAGATACATAAGGCTAGATATAAAAAACATTTTTCACAGACCTTAAAAGAAACTATTTAGAGCTATTAAATGTGAGATTATAAAGACTAATAGATGGTTGACTTATAGTCGTATGAGATTAATGAAAACAAACTTCGTAGAGTTGCCTACATAGTCCTGGATTCTGCCTTTTTTTCCCAAGAGACTTATATTGGGATCTTCAATTGCCCTCTTGGACCCCAAAATAGTGGCATTTGGGCATGTACCTTCTACACAAACAATTGGAAAGTCCTTCTCTGAAAAATCTTACCTTCCCAAAGAGAAAAGACTTAAACATACTGACATTGCAGATTGCCTAAAATAAAAACCACACGATAATTCTATAGTAAACCCCATGGTCAACAATTACCACCCGTGTGTCCAGAGCTTCCCAACAGTTTGTTAGTGTCCCATTCTTCAACAGAAATAAATAACCAAGAACCATCAGACATCTGGGGCGATTCTAGCCTTCTAATATGAGAGAGAACAAAGCAAACAAAGATAAAAAAGCTTAGAAGAAATAATTCATGAAAAGAAAGAGTTCAAAAATCTTCCAAAAAGCTGTTATTAATATCCTGGAGGGGACAACAAGAAACTGTATGCATGAAATAAGAACAGGTTGCAGTGGAGGAAAAAATCACCAGACAAAAGTTTTCATAGCAGGAATAAAAATGCAACAGAAACATAAAAGAGGTTGGGGCACCTGGGTGACACAGTCAGTTAAGCATCCAACTCCTGATTGTGGCTCAGGTCATGCTCTCATGGTTCATAAGTTTGAGCCCTGCATCTGGCTCTGTGCTAATGGCATGGAGCCTCCTTGGGATTCTGTCTCTCCTTCTCTCTGCCCCTCCCCCACTTCTTCTCCTTCTCCTTCTCCTTCTTTTCTTCTTTCTTTCTTCTTCTTCCTCTTTCTTCTTCTTCTTCTTCTTCTTCTTCTTCTTCTTCTTCTTCTTCTTCTTCCTCTCTCCCTCTCTCTCTCTCTTAAAATAAATAAACTTAAAAAAAACATAAAAGAGCTCAAGAAATTTCTCTCTCAATACACCTTTTTTCATGAAGCTACCTGATAAAGTTCTCCCAAAGTGACCAATTAATTCTAGAGAAAGACATGGGATCTAGGAAGCTGATACCCTCACCCTGGAGAGAGTAAATAGGAATTCCCCAGCACAAGGGTGGGGAAGTTCCAGAGTGGCAAGTATGACCAGAAGCAAAGTACTGCCAGCTCATGCTACAATATGCCAAAGACGCCAACAGAAAAGGTGTCTGGCAATAAAGTTTGTGGTTTATTGTATCATAAATACTGTATCAGCCCTTGCTTGAAAATATACTGTGTCTCAAGGAACTTAGATGGAAGTGTAGTTAACATTCTCTGGAAAACTGTGCTACAAAACTCAAATACTGGTTTTCATGATGACAAAGACATTGATGGAAAACATGCAGCTCTAAAATGGGGATAACAGGAGTGCCTGAGTGGCTCAGTCGGTTAAGCATCACTTTGGCTCAGGTCAAGATCTTATGGTTGGTGGCTTCAAGCCCCATGTCAGGCTCTGTGCTGATAGCTTGGAGACTGGAGCCTACTTCAGATTCTGTGTCTCCCTCTCTCTCTGCCCATACCCCACCTACACTCTGTCTCTGTCTCAAAAATAAAATAAAAAGGAGATCCTGGGAAGATGGCGGCATAGGAGGACGCTGGGCTCACCGCGCATCCTGCTGATCACTTAGATTCCACCTACACCTGCCTAAATAACCCAGAAAACCTCCAGAAGACTAGCAGAATGGAGTCTCCGGAGCCAAGCGCAGACAAGAGTCCCACGGAAGAGGGTAGGAAGGACAGAGAGGCGGTGCGCGCTACACAGACTGGTGGATGGAGCCCGGGCAGAGGGGCAACCTGCCGGCAAAGCAGAGCCCCCGAGTCTGGCTTGCAAAAGTGGAGGGGCCGGATGGAGTGTGTTCTGACAGCAAGCGGAACTTGACATCTGAAAGGTTATAAGCTAACAGCTCTGCTGGAGGGAGGGCTGGAGGACAACGGGAGGGAGAGTTGTTGAGCCCCGGATGACAGAGCACAGCTTGGAGGGGAACAAAGGCACTCGCCAGTGCCATCTCCCTCGCCCATCCCCCAGCCAAAATCCCAAAGGGAACGGGTTCCTGCCAGGGAACTTGCTTGCTCCTCGCAAACACCAGTTTCTTTATTTGTCTTTCTTTATTTTCTTTCTTTATCTTTCTGTTGCTTCGTTTTTAGTGTATAAGAATGCAACTGATTTCTGTACATTGATTTTGTATCCTGCAACTTTGCTAAATTCATGTATCAATTCTAGCAGACTTTTGGTGGAGTCTATCGGATTTTCCATGTATAATATCATGTCATCTGCAAAAAGTGAAAGCTTGACTTCATCTTTGCCAATTTTGATGCCTTTGATTTCCTTTTGTTGTCTGATTGCTGATGCTAGAACTTCCAACACTATGTTAAACAACAGCGGTGAGAGTGGGCATCCCTGTCGTGTTCCTGATCTCAGGGAAAAAGCTCTCAGTTTTTCCCCATTGAGGATGATGTTAGCTGTGGGCTTTTCATAAATGGCTTTTATGATGTTTAAGTATGTTCCTTCTATCCTGACTTTCTCAAGGGTTTTTATTAAGAAAGGGTGCTGAATTTTGTCAAAGGCCTTTTCTGCATCGATTGACAGGATCATATGGTTCTTCTCTTTTCTTTTATTAATGTGATGTATCACGTTGATTGATTTGCGAATGTTGAACCAGCCCTGCATCCCAGGAATGAATCCCACTTGATCATGGTGAATAATTCTTTTTATATGCTGTTGAATTCGATTTGCTAGTATCTTATTGAGAATTTTTGCATCCATATTCATCAGGGATCTTGGCCTGTAGTTCTCTTTTTTTACTGGGTCTCTGTCTGGTTTAGGAATCAAAGTAATGCTGGCTTCATAGAATGAGTCTGGAAGTTTTCCTTCCCTTTCTATTTTTTGGAATAGCTTGAGAAGGATAGGTATTATCTCTGCTTTAAACGTCTGGTAGAACTCCCCTGGGAAGCCATCTGGTCCCGGACTCTTATTTGTTGGGAGATTTTTGGTGACTCATTCAATTTCTTCACTGGTTATGGGTCTGTTCAAGCTTCTTTTTCCTGCTGATTGAGTTTTGGAAGCATGTGGGTGTTTAGGAATTTGTCCATTTCTTCCAGGTTGTCCAGTTTGTTGGCATATAATTTTTCATAGTATTCCCTGATAATTGTTTGTATCTCTGAGGGATTGGTTGTAATCATTCCATTTTCATTCATGATTTTATCTATTTGGGTCATCTCCCTTTTCTTTTTGAGAAGCCTGGCTAGAGGTTTGTCAATTTTGTTCATTTTTTCAAAAAACCAACTCTTGGTTTCGTTGATCTGCTCTACAATGTTTTTAGATTCTATATTGTTTATTTCTGCTCTGATCTTTATTATTTCTCTTCTTCTGCTGGGTTTAGGGTGTCTTCTTTAGGTGTGCTGTTAGATTTTGTATTTGGGATTTTTCTTGTTTCTTGAGATAGGCCTGGATTGCAATGTATTTTCCTCTCAGGACTGCCTTCGCTGCATCCCAAAGCGTTTGGACTGTTATATTTTCATTTTCGTTTGTTTCCATATATTTTTTAATTTCGTCTCTAATGCCTGGTTGACCCATTCATTCTTTAGTAGGGTGTTCTTTAACCTCCATGCTTTTGGAGATTTTCCAGACTTTTCCTGTGGTTGATTTCAAGCTTCATAGCATTGTGGTCTGAAAGTATGCATGGTATGATTTCAATTCTTGTATACTTATGAAGGGCTGTTTTGTGACCCAGTATGTGATCTATCTTGGAGAATGTACCATGTGCACTCGAGAAGAAAGTATATTCTGTTGCTTTGGGATTCAGAGTTCTAAATATATCTGTCAAGTCCATCTGATCCAATGTATCATTTGGGGCCCTTGTTTCTTTATTGACCGTGTGTCTAGATGATCCATCCATTTCTGTAAGTGGAGTGTTAAACTCCCTTGAAATTACCACATTCTTATCAATAAGGTTGCTTATGTGTATGAGTAATTGTTTTATATATTTGGGGCTCCTGTATTCGGCACATAGACATTTATAATTGTTAGCTCTTCCTGATGGATAGACCCTCTGATTATTATGTAATGCCCTTCTTCATCTCTTGTTACAGCCTTTAAAGTCTAGTTTGTCTAAGGGCTAGTATCCAAAATCTATACAGAGCTCACCAAACTCCACACCCAAAAAACAAATAACCCAGTGAAGAAATGGGCAGACAACATGAATAGACACTTCTCTAAAGAAGACATCCGGATGGCCAACAGGCACATGAAAAATGCTCAACATCGCTCCTCATCAGGGAAATACAAATCAAAACCACACTCAGATATCACTTCATGCCAGTCAGAGTGGCCAAAATGAACAAATCAGGAGACTATAGATGCTCGCAAGGATGTGGAGAAACGGGAACCCTCTTGCACTGTTGGTGGGAATGCAAATTGGTGCAGCCACTCTGGAAAACAGTGTGGAGGTTCCTCAGAAAATTAAAAATAGACCTACCCTATGACCCAGCAATAGCACTGCTAGGAATTTACCCAAGGGATACAGGAGTACTGATGCATAGGGGCACTTGTACCCCAATGTTTATAGCAGCACTCTCAACAATAGCCAAATTATGGAAAGAGCCTAAATGTCCATCAACTGATGAATGGATCAAGAAATTGTGGTTTATATACATAATGGAGTACTACGTGGCAATGAGAAAGAATGAAATATGGCCCTTTGTAGCAACATGGATGGAACTGGAGAATGTGATGCTAAGTGAAATAAGCCATACAGAGAAAGACAGATACCATATGGTTTCACTCTTATGTGGATCCTGAGAAACTTAACAGAAACCCATGGGGGAGGGGAAGGAAAAAAAAAAGATGTTAGAGTGGGAGAGAGCCAAAGCATAAGAGACTCTTAAAAACTGAGAACAAACTGAGGGTTGATGGGGGGTGGGAGGGAGGGGAGGGTGGGTGATGGGTATTGAGGAGGGCACCTTTTGGGATGAGCACTGGGTGTTGTATGGAAACCAATTTGACAATAAACTTCATATACTGAAAAAAAAAGAAAAGAAAAGAAAAATTAAATAAAAATTAAAAGGGGATGACAGTGAATCTGCCACACAATTATTGTTAGGTAAATGAGTTGATATATGTAAAGCATTTAAAATGGTACCTAGAACACAGAATGACAAAGATACTAGGTATCACTGTTGTTGTTGTTGTTGTTGTTGTTGTTATCAGGCAGGTTATTTAACTCTGGATCTGGGCTTCCTGGAACACTGGCTCTACCACTAGCTGTTTTACCTTGAAAATTTTATGTAAACTCCTCAAGACTCAGCATCATCATCTGTAAAATGTGCATCACAAAGATACCTACTTCACATATGAATTTTACGAACTGAAATTCATTCAAAGTATTTAGCAAACTAAGCACTCCATTGAATATTAGATACTGAATATTAGATAACTTGTTTTTCATGGATAACAATATTTTTAAATTGAGGAGAAAACTCTCCACCACCGAACAACTATTTTTATTTTTTTTTTCATTCCTTAAAGTTTATTTATTTTTTAGAGAGACAGACTGGGAGCCAAGGAAGGGCAGAGAGAGAGGGAGACACAGAATCCGAAGCAGCCTCCAGGCTTTGAGCTGTCAGCACAGAGCCTCATGCAGGGCTCGAACTCAGGAACGACGAGATCGTGACCTGAGCTGAAGTCAGACGCTTAACCAACTGAGCCATCCAGGCACCCTTGAGCAACTATTGTTAGTTTTTAAATATTTTTATATTGTCACAACCACGGCATTTGTGTTACTTTGTATTATTTCAAAGGATTCTGAATATGTGATGTTTCCACATCATCTCAGTAATTTTATTATGCATCTATCAAACATGTCATAAAAATGATATAAAATACGTCACCAAAATATCTGTGAGACATTCAGATTGTTGGTCATTTGGTTCTCACAGAGAAATGGAATGTACATATTTGTGGTTTGGGATTTTGGCTTCTTTTAGATTATTTCCCAAGACCCTCTGGAGACGTGCAAACAGGATGGTGCATATCACTCAGATGTTCTTCAAGGCAAAGTTCCCAGCGCCACAGCCACAGAAAAACTGGCAAGTATTTAAATTCCCTCAACATTTTTGGCTTCAGTATTAAAACAAAATGAAATGCTAACTGTATAACAATTAATGATTTTTAATGTGAGTATTTTTCAAAATTGCTCTAGGAATTTAAAATCTTGACCGAGGATTCTTTATGCTGCTACTGAATCCCTGCTCCACTCTTCATTTTGTAACTCATCCCTCATGCTTTAAAGTTTTCAGACTATTTATGTAACATATATGAAGTTTTACATTTTTTCTTTCTAAATATTTTTAAATAATATTAATCTCCTTACTTTGCGAAGCAAGTTAACCCCCCAAAATTAAGAATTTGAATTGAGAATGATTTCTGCCAATTACATTTTTCTTTCTTAGGTGCTTGTAAATGATGAGCCCACTAGGGAAAAAAGAGAGAGCCAGGGTCTCTTGCAAAGATGCTAGTTTTTCCCTCTGAGGCTTTGGAGTCAAATCTTAGCAATGCTCATAATTAGCTGAATAACTGTATTAGAGATGCCAGTCTTTGCCTTCCTGGTAACCTTCCAAGGAGTTTGTGGTAATTTGTTACAAAAGCAATGGAAAACTAATATACCCCCTATTGTAACATGGCCATCTGAGAACTGTGGGTAGTCATGTCACGCTCCCTGACCACAGCCTAAAAGAGTTCTATTTTAAGAACCCATGTACTTAGATTAGGTCCTCCTGTATAATCCAGAATAATCGTCTCATTTCAAGATCTTTAAGGAAAACAAAAATACTAATTTAAAAAGATATGTGTTTGATAAGTTCTTTACAGAATTTTGGATACTAACCCTTTATCAGATTTGTCATTTGCAAATATCTTTTCCTATTCTTTAGGCTGCCTTTTAGCTTTGTTGATTGTTTCCTTCACTGTGCAGAAGCTTTTTATCTTAATGAGGTCCCATTAGTTCATGTCTGTTTTTGTTTCCCTTGCCTTTGGCAATGTGTCTAGTAAGTTGCTCCAACTGAGGTCACAGAGGTTGCTGCCCGTGTTTTCCTCTAGGATTTTGATGGTTTCCTGTCTCGCTTTAGGTCTTTTATCCATTTTGAATTTATTTTTGTGTATAGTGTTAGAGTGTGGTCCAGTTTCATTCTTCTGCATGTTGTCAGTATTCCCAACACCATTTGTTGGAGACTATCTTTTTTCCCCTTGGATATCCTTTCCTACTTTGTCAAAGATTAGTTGATCCTATAGTTGTGGGTACATTTCTGGGTTTTCTCTTCCATTCCATTGGTCTATGTGTCTGATTTGTGCCAGTATCATACTGTCTTGATGACTACAGCTTTGTAATATAGCTTGAAATCTGGAATCATGGTGCCTCCAGTTTTGTTTTTCTTTTTCAGGATTGCTTTGGCTTTTGGGGTTTTTCGTTGTTCCATACAAATGTTAGGATTGTTGGATTCTAGCTCTGTGAAGAATGCTGGTGGTTATTTGAAACTCAATACCCAAAAAACAAACAACCCAGTCAAGAAATGGGCAGAAGACATGAATAGACACTTTTCCAAAGAAGACATCCAGATGGCCAACAGACACATGAAAAGATGCTCAACATCACTCATCATCAGGGGAATACAAATCAAAACCACAATGAGATATAACCTCAAACGTGTCAGAATGGCTAAAATTAACAACACAAGAAACAACAGGTGTTGGCAAGCATGTGGAGAAAGGGGAACCCTCTTGCACAGCTGGTAGGAATGCAAACTGGGGCAGCCACTCTGGAGAACAGTATGGAGGTTCCTCAAAAAACTAAAAATAGAATGACCCTATGATCTAGCAATTGCATTATTAGGTATTTACCAAAGGATACAAAAATACAGATTTGAAGGGGTATATGCACCCAAGTCTCTGTAGCAGCACTATCAACAACAGCCAAGCTATGGAGAGAGCCAAATGTCCAATGACGGATGAATGGATAAAGAAGATGTGTACATATATACAATGGAATATTAAAAAATAAAATCCATCACTGAAAAATTAAAGCCATCAAAAAAATGAAATCATGCCATTTGCAACAATGTGGATGGAGCTAGAATGGTTTAGGCTAAGCAAAATAAGTCAATAAAAGAAACACAAATATCATATAATTTCACTCATACATGGAATTTAAGAAAAAAAACAGATGAACAAATGGGAAGTGGGGGTGGAAGATAAGAAAGGGAAACAAACCATAAGAGACTCTTGACAGAGAACAAACTAAGGGTTGATGGAGGGAGGTGGGTGAGTGATGGACTAGATGGGTGATGGGTATTAAGGAGGGCACTTGTTGTGATGAGCATCAGGTGTTGTATGTAAGTGATGAATCACTGAATTCTACTTCTGAAACTAATATTGCACTGTATATTAACTAAAATGTAAATAATAATACAAAAATATATATGCACCTCTGTGTTTTTTGTAGCATTGTTCACAATAGTGAAGGTACAGAAGCTGCCTAAGTGTCCATCGATAGATGAATGGATAAAAAAAAGATGTGGTATATGTATGTGTTGTGTATATATGTATATGTATATATGTGTATATATACTCAGCCATTACTGAGTCATAAAAAAGAATGAAATATTGCCATTCATGACAACATGGATGGACTTACAGGGTATCATGCTAATAAGTGAGACACAGAAAGACAATATGATTTCATTTATATGTGGGATCTAAAAACAAAACAAATGAACAAACAAGCCAACAACAAAAGAAAACAGAAACAGATTCATAAATACAGAGACCTGGTGGTTGCCAGAGCAAGGGGGGTGGGAGGATGAGCAAAATAGGTGAAGGTGATTAAGAGGTACAAACTTTCAGTTATAAAATTAATAAGTCACAGGGATTAAAAGTATAGCATAGGGAATACAGTCATTACTATTATAATAATGTTGTTTGGTAACAGACAACATATCATGGTGAGCATCATATAATGTATGGCATTGTCAAATCACCATGTTGTATACCTGAAACTAATAAAGCATTGTATGTCAACTATACTTCAATAATAAAAAATGAAATAACAATAATTTTGAAAGACTTTTAATTTAATCATACCTACAAAATTCCTTTTTCCATGTAAGGCAACATGCAGTTGACCCTTAAACAACACAGGTTTGAACTGCACAGGCAGATTTTTTTCAATAACTCAGTTCAGTACTATAAATTTATTTTCTCTTCCTTAAGATTTTCTTTTGTTTTTTTTTTTTAGTTCTTTCCCCTTATGATTTTCTTTATTGTTTTAATTTTATTTTGTATTTTAAAGATTGCTTTTTGTTTATTTCTTTCTTTTGAGAGAGAGACAGTGCAAGTCGGGGAGGGGCACAGGGAGAGGGAGACAGAGAGAATCCTAAGCAGGCCCCATGCTGTCAATGCAGAACCCGATGTGGGGCTCAAACCCATGAAACCACAAGATCATGACTTGAGCTGAAACCAAAAGTCAGCTGCTTAAATGATTGAGCCACCCAGGTGCCCCCACTTACGATTTTCTTAATACTTTCTTTTCTCTACCTTACTTTATTGTAACAATACAGGATATAATACCTATAAAATACAAAATATGTGTTAATCAACTGTCTATGTTATTGGTAAGGCTTCTGCTCAACAGTAGGCTATTAATTAAGTTTGGGGAATCAAAAGTTATACGCAATTTTCGACTGTGCGGTGGAAGGAGATAATCGTGAACAACCCTAACCTCTGAGTTGTTCAAGGGTCAATGATATTCATGGGTCCCAGGGCTTAGAAATGGACATTTCTGGAGGCCATTTATCCTGCCTACCCCAGGGTGGGCTGTTACCTCATCTGGAACAATCATATCCTCTTTCTGGAGAATCCAAACTTAGAAGACAGTGCTTGGATTACAACATTATACAAAGTTGGGCTCAGTTACAGAGAGAAAGAGGGACAGAGACAGAAGGAGAAAGAGACAAAGGGGAGTGATAGCCTGTAACCCTTTAGAAACTGATAAAATTACCTTTGAATTTTCCAGACTTTGTTCCAGATGTTTTATGGCCATCTTGATTTTGGAGCACTGATATATCCAGTAACATGTCCCCTATTCTTTTAACCCACCCATCTAAACTTCTAGAAGGTATGGCAAAGGGTGAGAGCAGAAAACTTGCCAGATAGTATGAAAATAAGATAGCCTGGCTCTGTGGAGTTTGTCTCCATGTGTTTTTGGTCATTCATGGAGCCAAAATCAGTTGGGACTTGAAAACGAGGTGGTAATGACTACAATTCCCTCAAACCCCAGGCCTCCAGGTAGGGGAGATGAGTAAACAGGAGAATGTGTAAAAGAGATATTAAGAGAAAAGATTTTATTCAAGGTTCTTTGTGTTGTTGATTCCAACTATACCTCTCAATTCCAACTCATCTTTCTAGGTTAGTCTTAATAAAATACCTTTCTTTCAAGGCTTCTTTGACTCTCTAAGTAGAAGTCGCTCCTCCATTTCAGTGAACAAATATCTGAGCACTATTTGCCAAGCATTGAGTTAGGTGTTGAAAATGCACAAATGAAAAAACAGGGTACAGTCTTTGCCCTCTGAATACTACTTTGGAACTTTGCTGCCACTGACCACTTCCAACATCATATGAAGGTCTCTCTGTCTTGTTGACCTAATGAATGCTGACCCCACAGCTATCTGCAAGCCCTTAAATAGGAAGCACTGGATCATATTCATTACAGATTCCTCAAGGTGAGCATAGGCCTGCCCTAAGGTAAATGAGCACAAAAATTCATCAACTGTTTATTAAACACCTACTGCATACATGCTACTAAATACAGCTGAGAACATAAATGAAATTTAAGAAGGTTCCTAACTAGAAATTGCCAGTAGGATTTCAAAGATGGATCTCCATACTAAATATCAAGAGCAAAAGAAGACAATGGGTTCCAAGTGCCATGTTGAAAGGGATGACTGTGAGATGGAGCTGACATCATCTCCAGAGTGGGGCACTTTAACCTAGGTCTCAGCATTTTAGTATTTGAATGACCCAAGGGTACAGGAAAAGAAAGAACATGATGAGTAAGGGCTGAATGAGGAATGCATTTCTGTTTGGAAGACAATGTAGACACTAGCTTCCAAAGAGCATAGGTCCTATACTGGAAAAAATGGAGAGGTAAGAAGGATGAGAAGGTTAGAGTCAGATTATAAAGGGCCTTGAATGTCAGACACAAGACTTGGACTTTCATCTTTCTTTCACACCTTTCCAAACTAGATGCAACTTGAAATCATAGGATGTCCCTTGCATCTGGTAGGTGAATGTTTCTTAGCCCCCAGTGATTTCTCAGTGGCTAAATAATCGCAGCTTGCCAACACAGCCATGAACTAGTCATCAAATTCTTCCCTTGGCAATTCTAGAGAAAGATGTCCTTTATGTTAACTTATCTACCTGGACAGACTATAATTAATTAAATAGCTGGCTATATGATGGATTTTATAAGGTCACCAAATGTGCATTTAAAAAAAAATTGGGGTGCCTAGATGGCTCAGTTGGTTAAGCATCTGACTCTTGGTTTTGGCTCAGGTCATGATCTCATGGTAGTGAGATTAAGCCCTGTATCAGGCTCTGCACTGTGCATGGAGCCTGCTTAAAATATTCCCTCTCTCTTTCTCTTTCTCTCTCTCTCTCTCTCTCTCTCTCTCTCTCATTCAAATAAATAAATATATATAAATCAAACTTTTATTCTCTGGAAACCATACACATACTAGTTATACTGAATAAAGGACAATAGAAATGGCTTCATGAGGATATTTCTCTATTCTCCAAGATTAAAGTCTACCTCAAATGCCTGCTCCTCTACAGTGTCCTCTAAGTCCTTCATTCAGAATGGCACTTCCTCCTCTGCTCCCAGAGCACTAACCCATGATATGGCACTCCCCATGATAAGCCAACACAAGACTTGGTTGTCTGTGTGTCTTTTTTCCCATAGATTGTGATCTTGCTTTTATGGATAATAATTGTAGCTAATATTTTTCGAGGGTTATCCTATCTGCCAGGATGCTTCCTAAATGCTTTAAAAAAATTACCTCATTTGTTCATCAAACCACCCTTTGAAGAGGTACTATCATTTGTCCTCATTTTAAAGGAAACTAGGCTCAAAGACAGTTAAAAAGTAAGGTTAACAACTAGTTGAGATAGGGTCTGCCTGAACCCAAGGCCATGCCATAACCAGTGCTCCAAACTCCCTGTTAATTCAGGTAGATGGCACCTGTTATCCATCACTGCCACCCCACTGTGCCCAGCTGAGTGCCTGGAGCAGGAAGGTGCACAGTCAGTGCTGACTGGTGTTGCACACAGCAGAAATGCCAGAGATAGTGAGCACCTTTGCTGTGACTAACATCTGACTTCCCTGCTACGAAGAAGAGAGTGCTGGAACATATGTCAATCTCTCTACAGAAATGTTTTGAATGGTAGTAGTTTTATAACAATGAAATAGAGACTGATATGATTGAATATCAATTTGACTCAACACTGAAGTTCAAGACTAAAATTATCTAGGCAAATTTAATCCCTAAAAATAACTGTCATTGGGGTGCCTGGGTGGCTCAGTCAGTTAAGAGTCTGACTTCAGCTCAGGTCATGATCTCATGGTTCGTGGGTTCAAGCGCCATGTCGGGCTGGGCTCTTTGCCGACAGCTCAGAGCCTGGAGCCTGCTTCAGATTCTGTGTCTCCCTGTCTCTCTCCCCTCCCACACTCCTGCTCTGTCTCTGTCTCTCAAAAATAAATAAACATTGAAAAAAAAATTTTTTTAAACTGTCATTAACCCGTCCTGGGTAGAGATTCAAACCCAGTTCTCCTATGTAAAAGATGAAGAGAAGGAAGGAAAGGGGGAAGAAGAAAAAGAAAAGTTTTAGTCTGTAATTTTGACTTCTATATCTCTTAACTCCAGCCTCCAAAGCAGTCCCTATACATAAAACAGAAAACAAAAGAGGGTGTGCATGCTAAGTTCCAAATGAACTATATACAAAATAATTCCCTCCATAGTTATGTAGAGAGAGATTTAAATAAAGTTGAAGTAGACACGTAAAGAGTAAAGGAGTCGGGGTGCCTGAGTGGCTCAGTTGGTTGAGCGTCTGACTTCAGCTCAGGTCATGATCTCGCAGTTTGTGAGTTTGAGCCCTGCGTTGGGCTCTGTGCTGACAGCTCAGAGCCTGGAGCCTGCTTCCGATTCTGTGTCTCCCTCTCTCTCTGCCCCTCTCCTGCTCACACTCTGTCTTTCTCTCTTTCAAAAATAAATAAACATTAAAAAAAAATTTTTTTAAGAGTAAAGGAGTGGGTTGCTTCCAAATTTGACTATTGTCGATGATGCTGCTATACATGTAGGGGTGTATGTATCTCTCTGAATTAGCTTTTTGTATTTTTTTAGTAAATACGCAGTCGTGCAATTATTGGATTGTAGGGTAGTTACATTTTTAATTTTTTGAGGATGTTAACTATAGTGGAATTGGAATTAAGAAAAAAAAGAGTGAAAGGGAAACCATCCCAGTCAGACAGAAGAGAAGAAGAGAAGCAGGGACACAGGAAAACACATGGAATAATGAACACAGATTGGTGTTCATTGTGGCTGAAGCAAACAATTAAGGAGGCAATGCAAATAACAAAAACACAAACATCTTTCTATCAATCAAAATGTCGGTGATCTGGAACTTCACACACTGACCCAGAGTTGTGGTGAGATAACCATTGATAGGAATGCATTAGGAAATAGAAATTAATTAGGAATTAATAGGAATTAATTTTCCTATTAGAAGTTAATAGGAATTAACTAGAAATTAATATCTTCGAAAAAAATATAATTATAGCCTGAAATTCAGCTTTACCTGAGCATCTTACTTGGCTCATCTCTGGTTCTCTATTTTTAAAATATATTTTTGCTTTCTTGGGGCATCTCAGTGGCTCACCAAGTTAAGTGTCTGACCTCGGCTCAGGTCATGATCTCATCGTTTGTGAGTCTAAGCCCCGTCGGGCTCTGTGCTGACAGCTTGGACCCTGGAGCCTGCTTCAGATTCTGTGCCTCCCTCTCTCCCTGCCCCCCCACCAAAATAAATAAAAATTAAAATATTTTTAAAATACATTTTGCTTTCCACAATAAAAAAATGATTTCTACCCCCAAAACCAAGAGCACACTTTACACACTGTATGTTAGCCAATGTGACAATAAATTACATTAAAAACAAAGAATTATTTCTACAGGCAGCTGGGTGGCTCAGGTGTCCAACTGCAGCTCAGGTAATGATCTCACAGTTAGTGAGTTCAAGCCCCACAGTGGGCTTGCTGCTGTCAGCCTGTCAGTGCAGAGGCCACTTCAAATCTTCTGTCTCCCTCTCTCTGCCTCTTCCCCTGCTTGCACTCTCTCAAAAATAAATAGACATTAAATAAATGAATGAATAAAAAAATAAGTAAATATTTCTATAAACCACTAATTATTCAGTTCACATCTATGAAGCACTTACTGTTTTCTAGTCATTGTACAAAATGCCGCCTTTACAAATGTGCGTCATCACATGGCCTTCTTCCTTGTGTGTCTTTGTGTGTACTGTCCTCTTCTTATAAGAACACCAGTTATATTGGATTTAGGGCCCATGCTAATCCAGTGTGACCTCATTTTAACTTAACATAACTGATTATATCATCAAAGACCCTATTTCCACATAAGGCCACAGTCTGAAACTCTAGGTAGACATGAATTTGGGAGGGATACTATTCAACCTGGTATAGTCCTTCCTCTGGCCTCCTGAAATTCTTATCAATTCTCCATCCCATGTATAAAATGCAGTTACTTCATCCCAATATTCCCCCAAGTCTTCACCTATTCCAGCATTAACTCTAAATTCTAAATCTAAGTATCTTCAACACAGAACGTTCCAAATCTTATCATTTAAATCAGGTATGGGTAAGACTCTAGGTATCATCCATCCTGGGGCAAGGTTCCTCCCCATTTGTGGTACTAGGAATGTAGAAAATGAGTTATCTGCTTCTCAAGTACAGTGGTAGGACAGGCATAGGATAGACAATCTGATTCCAAAAGGAAGAAAATAGAAAAAAATAAAGGAGTCTCTGGTCTAAAGAAAGTTATCAACCCATCAAGGCAAGTTCCTTTAGGTTTCAAAGCCTGAGAATAATTTTCTATGGCCAAGACCCCCTCTAGGTCCAAGGAGGCTCCACTCTCTGGGCCTGTCCCTCTCACCCTGCCCTCAGAGTCATTTTTTCCTCCATCTTAAAGAGTAGCACATGTTTGTAGCTGAATGGTTCTATCCCAGCCTTTTTTCTGTAGAATCCCAGAAGTCAGGTAGTGTTCGTCCTGTCTCTGGCCCCTTTAGTCCAAGCTGGTAGGTTTTCTGCTGATATGATGTTTTCAAAAACCTTGTTGGTCTTCTGTGCACGTCAGGGGATCCACACCATTACATAAGAGGGTCTTCCACAGATCCTTCTTTGATAACCTCATTTTTATTCCCCGCTTCTGATAAGATAGTTGATTAGATCCATGGATAACACACCTGCTCTCTTTAGTGGAGGTTTGTCCAGCCACATCCTTGGCTCTGTTTCAAAGCTGCAATACCTAGGTTGTCAAGTTTTTTTGCTTGCCACTTCCCTCCTTAACTTCTTTTTCTTCTCATATTTACTCTAGGCACCAAGGAGAAACCAGGACACCTCCCACACTTCGCTTGGAAATCTCAGCTAAATATCCAAGTTCATCACTTATGAGTTATACTTCCAACACAACACTAGAATGCTACTCAGATAAGGTTTCTGTCACTTTGTAACAAGGACTGCCTTTCCTGCAGTGTCCAAGGACAGATTTCTAATTTCCTTCCGAGCCCTCATCAGTCACCTTTTAATATCTATACTTCTGCCAACAGTCTCTTCAAAGCAATCTAGATTTTTTCTATCTTATGTCACATAATTCTTCCAGCCTCTACTCATTACCAAATCCAACGCCCCTCCCTAATTTTTAGGTATTTGTTAAAGGAGCACCCCACTTTTCATACAAAAATCTGTATTAGTTTCCTTGGACTACTATAACAAATTACCATAAACTAGATAACTTAAAGCAACAAATTCATTCTTTCACAATTCTAGAGACTAGAAGTCCAAAATCAACAGGTCAGCAGAGTTGGTGACTACTGCAGGTTCTGTGGGAGAATCTGTTCCATGTCTCTCTCCTAGATTCCAATGGTTGCCAGCAGTCCTTGACAATGCTTGAATTGTAGTGAGATCACTCCAATCAGTGTCTGTTTCCATTTTCTTATGGCCTTTTACCTATGTGCATATCTTTGTGTATCCTCTCTTCTTATCAGGACATCAGTTCATACTGAATTTAGGGCTCACCCTAATCCAGTATGACCTCATCTTAATTATACATCTGCAAAGACACTTGTCTTAGTCCATCCAGGGTGCCATAAAATATATACCATCAACTAGGTAGTTTAAACAACATTTATCTCTCACAGGCTGGGAAGTCCAAGATCAGGGTGCTGGCAGATTCAGTATCCAGTGAGGGCCTGCTTCCTAATTCATAGACGGCCATCTTCTCAATGTGTCCTTACAGTAGAAAGAGTATGGGAATTCTCTGGAGTTTCTTTTAAAAGGCACTTAATCGGGGCGGCAAGATGGCGGCGTAGGAGGACGCTGGGCTCACCGCACGTCCTGCTGATCACTTAGATTCCACCTACACCTGCCTAAATAACCCAGAAAACCACCAGAGGATTAGCAGAACGGAGTCGCCGGAGCCAAACGCAGACGAGAGGCCCACGGAAGAGGGTAGGAAGGGCGGCGAGGCGGTGCGCGCTCCACGGACTGGAGGGAGGGAGCCGGGGCGGAGGGGCGGCTCACCGGCCAAGCAGAGCCCCCGAGTCTGGCTTGCAAAAGCGGAGGGGCCTGACGGACTGTGTTCCGACAGCAAGCGGACTTAGCGTCTGGGAGGTCATAAATTAACAGCTCTGCTCGGAAAGCGGGAAGGCTGGAGGACAAAGGGAGGGAGAGCTGCTGAGCCCCCTGATGACAGAGCTCAGTTTGGTGGGGAACAAAGGCGCTCGCCAGCGCTATCTCCCCCGCCCATCCCCCAGCCAAAATCCCAAAGAGAACCAGTTCCTGCTGGGGAACTTGCTCGCTCCGCGCAAACACCCAACTCTGGGCTTCTGCGGAGCCAAACCTCCGGCAGCGGCATCGGATCTGACTCCCTTCCGCTGCCACAGGGCCCCTCCTGAAGTGGATCACCTAAGGAGAAGTGATCTAAGCCTGCCCCTCCTGCCCCTGAGCACCTTGCCTACCCACCCCAGCTAATACGCCAGATCCCCAGCATCACAAGCCTGGCAGTGTGCAAGTAGCCCAGACGGGCCACACCACCCCACAGTGAATCCCGCCCCTAGGAGAGGGGAAGAGAAGGCACACACCAGTCTGACTGTGGCCCCAGCGGTGGGCTGGGGGCAGACATCAGGTCTGACTGCGGCCCTGCCCACCAACTCCAGTTATACACCACAGCACAGGGGAAGTGCCCTGCAGGTCCTCACCACGCCAGGGACTATCCAAAATGACCAAGCGGAAGAATTCCCCTCAGAAGAATCTCCAGGAAATAACAACAGCTAATGAGCTGATCAAACAGGATTTAAATAATATAACAGAAAGTGAATTTAGAATAATAGTCATAAAATTAATCGCTGGGCTTGAAAACAGTATACAGGACAGCAGAGAATCTCTTGCTACAGAGATCAAGGGACTAAGGAACAGTCACGAGGAGCTGAAAAACGCTTTAAACGAAATGCATAACAAAATGGAAACCACCACAGCTCGGCTTGAAGAGGCAGAGGAGAGAATAGGTGAACTAGAAGATAAAGTTATGGAAAAAGAGGAAGCTGAGAAAAAGAGAGATAAAAAAATCCAGGAGTATGAGGGGAAGATTAGAGAATTAAGTGATACACTAAAAAGAAATAATATACACATAATTGCTATCCCAGAGGAGGAAGAGAGAGGGAAAGGTGCTGAAGGGGTACTTGAAGAAATAATAGCTGAGAACTTCCCTGAACTGGGGAAGGAAAAAGGCATTGAAATCCAAGAGGCACAGAGAACTCCCTTCAGACGTAACTTGAATCGATCTTCTGCACGACATATCATAGTGAAACTGGCAAAATACAAGGATAAAGAGAAAATTCTGAAAGCAGCAAGGGGTAAACGTGCCCTCACATATAAAGGGAGACCTATAAGACTCGTGACTGATCTCTCTTTTGAAACTTGGCAGGCCAGAAAGAATTGGCACAAGATTTTCAGGGTGCTAGACAGAAAAAATATGCAGCCGAGAATCCTTTATCCAGCAAGTCTGTCATTTAGAATAGAAGGAGAGATAAAGGTCTTCCCAAACAAACAAAAACTGAAGGAATTTGTCACCACTAAACCAGCCCTACAAGAGATCCTAAGGGGGACCCTGTGAGACAAAGTCCCAGAGACATCACTACAAGCATAAAACGTACAGACATCACAATGACTCGAAACCGGTATCTTTCTATAATAACACTGAATGTAAATGGATTAAATGCGCCAAACAAAAGACATAGGATATCAGAATGGATAAAAAAACAAGACCCATCTATTTGCTGTCTACAAGAGACTCATTTTAGACCTGAGGACACCTTTAGATTGAGAGTGAGGGGATGGAGAACTATTTATCATGCTACTGGAAGCCAAAAGAAAGCTGGAGTAGCCATACTTATATTAGACAAACTAGACGTTAAATTAAAGGCTGTAACAAGAGATGAAGAAGGACACTATATAATAGTTACAGGGTCTATCCATCAGGAAGAGCTAACAATTATAAATGTCTATGCGCCGAATACCGGAGCCCCCAAATATATAAAACAATTACTCATAAACATAAGCAACCTTATTGATAAGAATGTGGTAATTGCAGGGGACTTTAACACCCCACTCACAGAAATGGATAGATCATCTAGACACACAGTCAATAAAGAAACAAGGACCCTGAATGAGACATTGGATCAGATGGACTTGACAGATATATTTAGAACTCTACATCCCAAAGCAACAGAATACACTTTCTTCTCGAGTGCACATGGAACATTCTCCAAGATAGATCATATACTGGGTCACAAAACAGCCCTTCATAAGTTTACCAGAATTGAAATTATACCATGCATACTTTCAGACCACAATGCTATGAAGCTTGAAATCAACCACAGAAAAAAGTCTGGAAAACCTCCAAAAGCATGGAGGTTAAAGAACACCCTACTAAAGAATGAATGGGTCAACCAGGCATTAGAGATGAAATTAAAAAATACATGGAAACAAACGAAAATGAAAATACAACAATCCAAACGCTTTAGGACGCAGCGAAGGCAGTCCTGAGAGGAAAATACATTGCAATCCAGGCCTATCTCAAGAAACAAGAAAAATCCCAAATACAAAATCTAACAGCACACCTAAAGGAACTAGAAGCAGAACAGCAAAGACAGCCTAAACCCAGCAGAAGAAGAGAAATAATAAAGATCAGAGCAGAAATAAACAATATAGAATATAAAAAAACTGTAGAGCAGATCAACGAAACCAAGAGTTGGTTTTTTGAAAAAATAAACAAAATTGACAAACCTCTAGCCAGGCTTCTCAAAAAGAAAAGGGAGATGACCCAAATAGATAAAATCATGAATGAAAATGGAATTATTACAACCAATCCCTCAGAGATACAAACAATTATCAGGGAATACTATGAAAAATTATATGCCAACAAATTGGACAACCTGGAAGAAATGGACAAATTCCTGAACACCCACACTCTTCCAAAACTTAATCAGGAGGAAATAGAAAGCTTGAACAGACCCATAACCAGCGAAGAAATTGAATCGGTTATCAAAAATCTCCCAACAAATAAGAGTCCGGGACCAGATGGCTTCCCAGGGGAGTTCTACCAGACGTTTAAAGCAGAGATAATACCTATCCTTCTCAAGCTATTCCAAGAAATAGAAAGGGAAGGAAAACTTCCAGACTCATTCTATGAAGCCAGTATTACTTTGATTCCTAAACCAGACAGAGACCCAGTAAAAAAAGAGAACTACAGACCAATATCCCTGATGAATATGGATGCAAAAATTCTCAATAAGATACTAGCAAATCGAATTCAACAGCATATAAAAAGAATTATTCACCATGATCAAGTGGAATTCATTCCTGGGATGCAGGGCTGGTTCAACATTCGCAAATCAATCAACGTGATACATCACATTAACAAAAAAAAAGATAAGAATCATATGATCCTGTCAATCGATGCAGAAAAGGCCTTTGACAAAATCCAGCACCCTTTCTTAATAAAAACCCTTGAGAAAGTCGGGATAGAAGGAACATACTTAAACATCATAAAAGCCTTTTATGAAAAGCCCACAGCTAACATCATCCTCAACGGGGAAAAACTGAGAGCTTTTTCCCTGAGGTCAGGAACACGACAAGGATGCCCACTCTCACCGCTGCTGTTTTACATAGTACTGGAAGTTCTAGCATCAGCAATCAGACAACAAAAGGAAATCAAAGCATCAAAATTGGCAAAGATGAAATCAAGCTTTCGCTTTTTGCAGATGACATGATATTATACATGGAAAATCCGATAGACTCCACCAAAAGTCTGCTAGAACTGATACAGGAATTCAGCAAAGTTGCAGGATACAAAATCAATGTACAGAAATCAGTTGCATTCTTATACACTAACAATGAAGCAACAGAAAGACAAATAAAGAAACTGATCCCATTCACAATTGCACCAAGAAGCATAAAATACCTAGGAATAAATCTAACCAAAGATGTAAAGGATCTGTATGCTGAAAACTATAGAAAGCTTATGAAGGAAATTGAAGAAGATTTAAAGAAATGGAAAGACATTCCCTGCTCATGGATTGGAAAAATAAATATTGTCAAAATGTCAATACTACCCAAAGCTATCTACACATTCAATGCAATCCCAATCAAAATTGCACCAGCATTCTTCTCGAAACTAGAACAAGCAATCCTAAAATTCATATGGAACCACAAAAGGCCCCGAATAGCCAAAGGAATTTTGAAGAAGAAGACCAAAGCAGGAGGCATCACAATCCCAGACTTTAGCCTCTACTACAAAGCTGTCATCATCAAGACAGCATGGTATTGGCACCAAAACAGACACATAGACCAATGGAAGAGAATAGAAACCCCAGAACTAGACCCACAAACGTATGGCCAACTTATTTTTGACAAAGCAGGAAAGAACATCCAATGGAAAAAAGACAGCCTCTTTAACAAATGGTGCTGGGAGAACTGGACAGCAACATGCAGAAGGTTGAAACTAGACCACTTTCTCACACCATTCACAAAAATAAACTCAAAATGGATAAAGGACCTAAATGTGAGACAGGAAACCATCAAAACCTTAGAGGAGAAAGCAGGAAAAGACCTCTCTGACCTCAGCCGTAGCAATCTCTTACTCGACACATCCCCAAAGGCAAGGGAATTAAAAGCAAAAGTGAATTACTGGGACCTTATGAAGATAAAAAGCTTCTGCGCAGCAAAGGAAACAACCAACAAAACTAAAAGGCAACCAACGGAATGGGAAAAGATATTCGCAAATGACATATCGGACAAAGGGCTAGTATCCAAAATTTATAAAGAGCTCACCAAACTCCACACCCGAACAACAAATAACCCAGTGAAGAAATGGGCAGAAAACATGAATAGACACTTCTCTAAAGAAGACATCCGGATGGCCAACAGGCACATGAAAAGATGTTCAGCGTCGCTCCTTATCAGGGAAATACAAATCAAAACCACATTCAGGTATCACCTCACGCCAGTCAGAGTGGCCAAAATGAACAAATCAGGAGACTATAGATGCTGGAGAGGAGGTGGAGAAACCGCAACCCTCTTGCACTGTTGGTGGGAATGCAAATTGGTGCAGCCGCTCTGGAAAGCAGTGTGGAGGTTCCTCAGAAAATTAAAAATAGACCTACCCTATGACCCAGCAATAGCACTGCTAGGAATTTATCCAAGGGATACAGGAGCACTGATGCATAGGGCCACTTGTACCCCAATGTTCATAGCAGCACTCTCAACAATAGCCAAATTATGGAAAGAGCCTAAATGTCCATCAACTGATGAATGGATAAAGAAATTGTGGTTTATATACACAATGGAATATTATGTGGCAATGAGAAAAAATGAAATATGGCCTTTTGTAGCAACGTGGATGGAACTGGAGAGTGTGATGCTAAGTGAAATAAGCCATACAGAGAAAGACAGATACCATATGGTTTCACTCTTATGTGGATCCTGAGAAACTTGACAGAAACCCATGGGGGAGGGGAAGGAAAAAACAAAAAAAAGAGGTTAGAGTGGGAGAGAGCCAAAGCATAAGAGACTGTTAAAAACTGAGAACAAACTGAGGGTTGATGGGGGGTGGGAGGGAGGGAGGGTGGGTGATGGGTATTTAGGAGGGCACCTTTTGGGATGAGCACTGGGTGTTGTATGGAAACCAATTTGTCAATAAATTTCATATATTATAAAAAAAAAATAATAAAAGGCACTTAATCCCACTCAGGAGGGCTCCATTGTCATGCCCTGATCACCTGCTGCCAAAGGCCCTACCTTCAAATATGGTATCAGAGATTAGGTCTCAACATATGAATTTTGAGGAGACTTGAACTTTTAGCCTCTAGCAATTCTGTTTCCAAATAAGGTCACATTCTGAGATTCTGGACAGACAAGAAGTTTGGGAGGGTGCTATCTAACCCAGTACATATAGCAAGTACATATTTAGTTTTGTTGGAAACTGCCAAACTATTTTCCAGCATAGCTGTACCATTTCATATTCCCACCAGTGATGCATGGGTGATCCAATATCCTTGTCAGCACAGTATTACCACTAGTTTGGTTTTAGCTGTTCTAATATGTGTATAGTTCTAATAGGTATGTATATGTGAGCGTGTGTGTGTATATACATATATATATACACATATGTGTGTATATATATATGACATATTTATACATACATATATACACATACATACATACACGTACATACACATACATACACATACATACATACATATATACATATATGTGTGTATATATATGACATATTTATACATATACACACACACACACACACACATATATATATATATATATATATATATATATATATATATATGGTTTTAGCTTGCATTTCCCTAATGGTTAATGATGATGAACCCTTCTTTAGTGAAATATCTGTTTACGTATTTTGCTCATTTAATAATTGAATTTTTTTACTATTGAGTTTGAGAAATTTTTAATATATTCTAGATCTAAGCCATAGTCGATTATATGTTTCTTTGTTTCAATTATATGGCTTACAACTATTTTCTCTCAATATGTAGCTCATCTCTTCATTCTCTAAGATCTATTACAAGGAAAAATGTTTTAATTTTTATAAATCCCAAATTACTTTATTTTTTCTTTTGTGAATTATGATTTTGATGTAATGTCTAAGATCTTTTTATCAAACCCAAGGTTTGATAAATGGCCTGAAGACATTCTTCCATGTTTTCTTCTAAAAGTTTTATAGTTTTATGTTTTTGCATTTATATCCATGGTCCATTTTGAATTCATTTCTATACAGTATAAGGCTTAGACTGAGGTTCACTTTCTTTTCTTATTAATGTCTAATTCATCCAGGACCATTTGTTGAAAAGATTACTCTTCTTCCATTGAATTGCGTTTGTACTGTCAAATTGGATCTATTTGTGCAGGTCTACTTCTAGATTTTCTATTCTGTTCTATTGATATCTATGTATCTATTCCTCCACTAATACCACACTGTTCTGTATCTAGAAAGTAAGTACTAAGATCAGGTACAGTATTCTTCCCACTTTAATTCTTTTTTTTCAAAATTGTTTATTCTAGTTTCACTGCCTTTTCATATGAATTTTAGAATAATATTGTCTATACTGCTGGAACTTTAGTAGGACTTTTGTTAAACATGTAGAGTAATTTGGAGAGAATGGCATCATTACTATATTAGTTTAAAACTTTTGAAATTCGGTTTTCACTTCACAGTGCCTACCCAAAACTTGCTCCTAGCAATGGAAGTTTTTGTATAAATGTTTGCATTCCTTTTCCTTGATTCTCTTTTTTATTGTTTTTGCATATGAGATTTTAAAAGAAAGTTTAAAAAAAAAAAGCGTACACATCATAGTAAATCTAAGCATACTCTTTCCAAAAGCCAATAATTTCTTCTCAGAGTGTTAATCAAAATAATCATTTCCATGTGATCCAAATCAATACAAAATACCAGATTGTCTCAATAAGTACTAGAACTCTGGAAACAATAGCGAAAGCTTTGTAACTTTTGCTTACAATATAGCTTACAATAGCAAAAGACTAACTCTGAGATATGTTGAGAATGTTTCAGATTTGTTTAATTAAGGATTAAATGAAATATGTTCAAAGGTTTTAGTAGAGATCATTGTTTAGAATAACCACTTAAAATTACAGTTATTAATAGCAGAAGAAAAAACATTATTATGTACAATACCTTCCATACACCACTTAATGCAATCCCCATAACATTGAGAGGTAGGTAGTATGTCAGTATTTTAGAGAGAAAATCTAGACGGATATATGGTGAACTGGCCAAATTAATGAAGCTTATAAGCAGAGCAACCAGAACTGAAACCTAGGTCTACTGACATCAAAGACAATACTTTTATACTATACCATATGATCTCTCAAAGGCTAATATATGTCAATTACTTAAAACTATTAGTTATCATAGCTATCATTATCATCATCATCATCATTACCCTGTGAGCAAGGATGATTACCCTAAATGGCAACACTGAACAGCAAAAGAAATTTTTAAACCTTGTTAAATTTTCGCTGTGAAGTTTACTATGCATACTTAAGTACATTAAATCCTACGAAATGAAAAATATGTAGGGTAATATTCAATGCTAGTAAAGTTATATATGATTTGTACTTTTGTTTATTGCTTCTAGGAATATAAACTGCTCCAACTTTTCTGGAAGCAAAATCTTTATCAGAACCTCCATGAAGATCATATTGTGGTGAAACTTCTGATTACTACCATGATGGAGAATGAACCTCCTTCTGATGACAACTCTAAAACTTGGACAACAGATAAAATACAACTGTCCATTTTTTTTCCCAGATAAATATCCTATTGCTACAGTATCATTTACTAAAGAGTCCACCCTTCCCCCAGTGAATTGTAGTGATGCTCTTATTGTAAATGTGATGACTATATGTAAGTGGATGTATTCCTGGATTTTTATTCTGTTCCATTGGCTTATTTATCTATACTTGCTCTAGTATCATGGTGACTTAATTACTCCAACTTTATAATTAAATTCTGATATCTAGCAGTTAAGTCCTCCAGTTTTATTTTTATTCAAGATTGCTTGACTACTCTAAGTAATCAGCATTTTCAAATGAATTTCTGAATAATCTTATGGTTAAATTTAATAGACATAAATCTATTATACTATATAGATATCTTATGACCCAGAAATTACACTCCTAAAAGCCTACCCAAAGTAAAGAGAGCAGTGTCGACCAAAAGACATGTACAAGGATGTTCATGGCAACTGTAATTATAATAACAAAAACTGGAAACAATACAAGTATCCAAAGATAGTAGAATGAATAAATAAGTCATAGTATATTTCTGTAATGGAATACTATACTGAAATGAAAAATAAATTGAACAACAAAAAATTACTTTTTGCAATAACAAGGATGAATTTCATAGATAAAGTATGTTGTCAAGAGAAAGTAATCAGACACAGGAGTAAATACTGTATGCTTCTACTACATCGAAGTTCAAAAACAGTAAAATTATGTCCGGATGATAGAAATTAGAATAGCACTTACCTTTAAAAGTACTGACTGAGTGGAAAGATGACAGATTCCTCTGAGGTACTAAAAGTGTTCTGTATTTCTATTTGGAAGAGGGTTACATAGATATAAAAATAAGTAAAAATTCAATCAAGCTATACACTTAAGGTTTATGCATTTTATTGTATATATGGGTTTTTTATGGGAAAAAAAGCTCTTATCAGGGCACCTGGGTGGCTCAGCAGGTTAAGCGTCAACTTCAGCTCAGGTCATGATCTCACAGTTCATGAGTTTGAGCCCCGCGTCAGGCTCTGTGCTGACAGCTTGGAGCCTGAAGCCTGCTTGAGATTCTCCCCCCCGCCCTGCCTTCCCTCTGCTTATTCTCTGTCTCAAAAATAAATAAATAGACACTATGGGGCACCTGGGTGGCTCAGTCGGTTGAGCATCTGACTTCGGCTCAGGTCATGATCTCGCGGTTCATGAGTTTGAGCCCCACATCGGGCTCTGTGCTGACAGCTGAGAGCCTGGAGCCTGCTTTGGATCTGTCTCCCTCTGTCTCCACCCCTACCCTATTAGTGCTCTCTCTCTCTCTCTCTCAAAAATAAAATAAACATTTAAATAAATAGACATTAAAATATATAAATTAATTAGTTAATTAATTAAAAAGCTCTTGTCCTTTGTCTCAGCAATTTCATTTCTAGGACTCTATTTCATGCAAATCATTCCAGATACAAACAAATATTAGTATAAGAATGTTCGTTTGTTATTCATTATATCAAAAATTAGAAATGCCCTAAAAGTACAATGAAAAGGGTGTATTGAAATTGTAGAGGGAATACAATTATGAAGGAAATACAATAAAGCCACTAAAAGCTCTGTTTTTAGAAGAATATTTAACAACATGGGAAACAGTCATAATATAATTTTAGATTTTAAGTGCAAAATACAAAGCTGTGTACACTATACAGAAAATTGTACATACCTAATATCTTAACTTTGAAAATATTAACATTTATATATGCAGAAAAAGTTCTAAAATATTTATAGTGATTAACAGGTAATGTGATTGTAAGAATTTTTATTTTTTCCTTTACATTTGGTATATTTTTTAAATTTTCTAAAATGAGCAAATATCACTTATAATAAGAAAAAATATTGCTTTGTGATGCCTGACTGCCTCAGTTGGTTGAGCATCTGACTCTTGATTTCAGCTCAGGTCATGATCTCACAGTTGTGGGGATCAAGCCCTGCTTTGGGCTCCGTGCTAAGCGTGGAGCCTGCTTGGGATTCCCTCTCTCCTTCTCTCTTTGTCCCTCCCTGACTCGTGCTCTTTCTGTCTTTGAAAATAAATAAACATTTATTTAAAAAAAGAAGGGGCGCCTGGGTGGCGCAGTCGGTTAAGCGTCCGACTTCAGCCAGGTCACGATCTCGCGGTCCGGGAGTTCGAGCCCCGCGTCAGGCTCTGGGCTGATGGCTCAGAGCCTGGAGCCTGTTTCCAATTCTGTGTCTCCCTCTCTCTCGGCCCCTCCCCCGTTCATGCTCTGTCTTTCTCTGTCGCAAAAATAAATAAACGTTGAAAAAAAAATTTTAAAAAAAAAAAGAAGAAGAAGAAGAAGAAGAAGAAGAAGAAGAAGAAAGAAAGAAAGAAAGAAAGAAAGAAAGAAAGAAAAAACAGTACTTTAATAAAGAGGCGTAACTACCTTGCCTAAACATCAACAATACTAAAGATGATGGTTTAGGAAGAGGATAAAGTATGAAAGAATGGTTCCACAGTAAACATTTCAGTTCTGATCTCCTAAAGTTGAAGAGCTGACCATAGCTGGGACTCAAGTCTAGATTATTTCAGGGGTAGCAGAGCTCCAGAGGAGGCTGAATTCTCAAGCTCAGCAAGCCTGCTCTGCCAAAGTCAGACCTGTGTGGGATTATTTAATGGCCAAGAGGAGGATGAACCTTATAAAAAGAGCCAGAAAAGGAAGAGCCAAATATTATGGAGAAAAACAGAAGAGGGTTGAACCAAGAAATTGAAGAAAGAAAGAGTTTCAGGGCGCCTGGGTGGCTCAGTCAGTTAGGCGTCGGACTCAGGTCATAATCAGCTCAGGTCATGATCTCGCAGTTTGTGAGTTTTGAGCCCCGTGTCAGGCTCTGTGCTGACAGCTCAGAGCCTGGCGCCTGCTTCAGACTCTGTGTCTCCCACCACCTCTCTCCCTGTACCATGCTAATGCTCTGTCTCTGTCTCTCAATAAATAAATGTTAAAAAAAATTAAAATAAAAAAAGAAAGAAAGAGTTTCAAGGAGGGCATGATCAATAGCACTGAACTATCAGGATGACTGCTGAAAAATGGCCATTGGCTTTAGTGCATGGAGGTCATGAATAAAATTCAATATGGATGCTTCAATGGAGTGTTGGGGGGTATAAAACAGGATGGTGTATATGAAAAAGTGACGGGGAGGTGAGGAAAAACAGATATTGAGCATAAAGCGTCTTTTCTTAAATTGTGTTTTTTCTTACTAGGACTCTGGTTTATGGCTGTCTTTGTGGTCACTGCCAGATACTACCTGAATTACTGTAGAAACTTCCTGAAGTTATGAAAACCAAATCACTCAAATTACAAAGTCAAATCATATGTTGGCATCCTGTTACTCAGATTATAAAGTCAAATTAAAGTTATTCAAATATAAAAGTCCTCCCACAAATTAGTCTATTTGCAAAGTCCCAGTTACATCCAGGATAATTAAAATTTCTCAAGACCAATAAGCAGAAGCCCAAATTAATAGTATTTGGCTTATAAATCTTAACCTTCAATTCAGAAAGCCACATAAACATTTGTCTTGACTCCTAGTGGTAGTTAGAAAGAGATACGGGAAAATAGAAAGTTTGTTTCTGATTTTCTTCTTAATGGGAGAAGGATGAATACATTAAAAAGCTGACAAGTTGGGCACCTGGCTGACTCAGTCCACAGAGCATACAACTCTTGGTCTCAGTGTTGTTAGATCGAGCTCCACCCATATTGGTTGTAGAGATCACTTAAAATAAAATCTAGGGGGAAAAAAAAGCTGACAAGTCACAGTGAGAGAAGAAATCAGAAACAATGATTAGGTGACAGGGACAGGTGACAGGGAAGAACAGGAAGAATATAGATGCAGTTACATGACTGCATAATACGTACATTACATAATAGGCATCCAAGGGAGTTCTTTTCTGATAACTTCACTTTAGTTCATTTAACCAACATTCACAGAGCTCCTACTATATGCCAGGCACCATTCCAGACACATTGGAGTAGAGAAAAATATTGAGATTCAAGGTCCCTATTCTTATAGAAATTGTATTCTAGAGTAGAGAATAAGGCTTTAACACTAACAAATTTGGGAAATATATCAGAGGTAGAGCTGGCAGAACTTGTTAATGAACTGGATACAGAGCGGGAAGGGTTTTGCCTGGAGCAACGGGATGAATTTTCAGTGTACTGTAAACTCACCTCCTGAGGGAAATGGGGGTGGAGGTAGATACGGAGGGAAGATGGTCACATATTTGACACAAGTGTTGAAAAACTGACATTTATTTCAAGAAATTGGACAGCAAGTTAGCTAGGAAAATGAAGTACTGCCAAGCACTATTGAGACTTCATTTCATCTTGATGATCCAGAATTTACAATGGAGCCAGTCTGCCCTGTGATTTTCCCCAGCCACCTTTAGCTGCTCAGGGGCATCAACATGGCTGTGATAATAGCTGCCAAATTCTTCTACATTCCCACACCTTGGGTAGTTTCATTGGTCCAGGAGTGAACGCTTGACCCAAACTGACATTGGGGAGACTTCCTTACATTTTTGGACTTAAGATCACAGACAGATCTGAACTCTCTTATTGCAGTTGTTAGATTTAAGAATTAGGTGGATTTTTTGTGGCTATATTTCCCACCATAGAGCAAAAGCAAGACAGTGGTAAGAAAAGGCAAACAATGTGTGATATATAATGGTAATAATTAATAATAGTAATAAATACATAATACTTATATATAGGCCATGCTATGTGCTTGGCATGGTTCTAACCATTTGTCATTTGTTAACTATCTTAATGCTTATTAACAAACCTATGAGGTAGGAACTAGTATAATCACCCTCACCTTATTAATGGGGAAACTAAAATACAAAGAGGTTGGATTTCTTTTCTTATGTCACAGTATGTACGGGATGGAACTAAGACTGAATGCAGGTCTATTAGTGCTGGTATCCATGCTTTTAACCACTTTGCTCCATTGCCTCACATAAGAGAGAGGGAAAATCCTACTGCAGTTGAATTGATTCAGAGTTCCTGCTCCCAGCTACTTTCCTGCCCTTGACCTTGTTTGGTTATTCATTCCTTTCATGATTTCTGTTAATTCAACATTTCCTCCCTTTTCCTTAAGCTTGTTCATGTTGGGTTTCAGTAACTTGGAAAGAAAAGAGCCCTAACACAAAAATTGGGTTCCAGAAGGAAAATGGTTCATTAATATCCCTGAACTGTGGGACTCACTGAGTAGAGGGGACTGAGAAGCAATAAAAATTCCACCATCCTTGATTTGAAGATAGATTTTTGTAGTAAAGCAATTAAATGGTCAATTATCACCTGCCATCTCAGGATCCAGATCACATGCCCACTAAAACTATAAATGTAGGCAATTTGGAAGAAAAAAACTTTAATGTTTTAGCCTTTAGCAAGATGCTATGGCAGAGACAAGCCCAAACTAGCCCTTCTGAACAAGATCATTCACATCAGATCATTCCTTCCAGTCAATCTTCTCAAACAATATTGAGCATCACATGATCCAAGCATTGCTGAACAGGAAAAATGTGTAGGTTCCAAGATTAATGCATGGTTGCAAAAAGCTTGGTAACTAAGGTATTGTAGAGCAAGGTCATTTAAGGAGAGAGAAGAACGAACAAACCTAAGTCCCTTCAACCCCATCCAAGCACCTCCATTCTTGTATCATCTTGCCTGACTATATAAATCATAGTCAGCTGGAATGCCTCCCAAGAGCATTCTCCTGGCCAGGTTTTAGAGCAAAGAAACCAGGTCTCTTCACTCTAGCTCAGATAAGGTCCAAGTCTTATAGGAAGAGCTTCAAAACATCCTTGGGGGGGAATGGCAAGTCCCTAGACTGTATGATAAGATAGAAGCAGTGCTTCTATAGCCAGGACCCTGAGGATTTCTGAATCATTAGCAGATATAAAACCCTTCAAATGAAACTTATAACTAACTAATTAGGGGGTTAAGACAGTTCTGTTGCAAGAAAAATTCCAAACCTAGAGACCTAGTAATTATTGAAGCTTATCCCAAATTTTTCCCCACATCCATCCCGTCCCAAATTACTCTCACCTTACAGTAGCCGTGAACTATGACAGTAATATGTTCTCAGCAAAGAAACTGCTTCATTGGCCTCCTCTGAGGAAGCTCTCGACAAATAATGTCTAAGAGATGGGAGTCAAGGGAGCCTAAGCAGCCAACCGAAGAACTCACGCTCTTACTCTGCAAATTAATAAATGGGGCCTTGGTGATTTCTGGTCTAATATTTGCCTTGGTATCCTCATCTGGCAGAAGCCAGAATATTGAGGGCAGGGCCCAGAACTACAAATTTTAACAACCTCCCACAGAGGATTGATTCTTATGCATCCTGATGTGAAGAAACACTGCGGTAAAAAAATATTAAAAGGTAAACGTGATGAATACCTTGATGAAGCTTAAACCCCCATTTTGAATATGCTACCCATTATTTTATAAATTATTTTATATGTTTATATATTATATAAATTATTTTATATAAATTATTTTGTTATATAAATTCGTCCAGATGCAGCTAAGTCTCACCTAAATAAAACTCTCTAATCATGCACAATGACCTCATATTGCCTTGGGCACTTACCATCTTTGTCACTTTTTCTCAGCCTTTTTATAGCAGTTTGGATCATTATTTGTGCTCTTCCATCTTTTTTGACTCCCCGAGACCCGTGTTATACTCTCATTGTCCGGATCTGGCAGTACCTTTCATGTAATTGAAACTCCAGAAATTCTTATTGTTAACTAATTAGTAGTTGACCTTTCTCTTAGTTTCTTTCACTTGATTCACTTTTTTAAATAATCCCTACACTGTCTTCAGATGCATCCCTACCCTTCAAGCTCTCCTCATTCAGCATTCTTGTTTTCGACCTCCTTCCTCCCTAATCATTCTCCCACACTCCTTTCTGTCTTTCACCTTCCCATATTTGCCAACCACTTTGCTTGTCTGGTTTTCCCTTTGCTGATGTGTGGTCATGTAATTATGTTTAATAACTTCCGGTGTGCAAACACTATAACTGCTCTGTCTAGTTTGCCCAGGAGCAGAGTCGAAGAAGTGCAGTTCTCTTGGGTAGACCTGTAGGGTGCCATGGAAAGAAAATTCATCATGGACACTTCGGGCAAAGTAAGTGCTACCTTTAAAATACATTTATATCATTTCCATTAGTTATCTAAAAAGTATACACTGAAACAAAGTTAAGAAACCACTTTCCCCAATCAGATTAGCAAGGATTTTTAATGACAATACCTAATGTTTTCCCACTTGTGGAAACTCAAGCATCACTGATGGGAGAATAACTTTTTCGGAACCTCCTGGGTGATAGTTTGACAATATTGTATCAAATGCTTAAAAATGTGTCTATCATTTGACCCGGAAATTTATTCCAAGAAAATAATTATGTTGTTTTTATAAATAGGTTAATCATGGCATTGTTTTTAAGAGGACAGCACTGGAAACAAGATATGTCAAATACTAGGAAACTGATTAAATAAATTCTGACATATTAGTCAATAAAGTCCTAAGTGATTATTTTAAATTACCTGGAAAATACTTACTTATAAAGCAAAGTGCAAGAACAGACTGTAAAATAGTTTTCTTAGTATGATTATACAAACACACATAGCATATCAATTGGAAAGACTTAACATAAAATGTTACAAACAGTAATAACTGAGTGCCAGATTTGCCATTTTCCGCCCCCCTTTACGTGTCAGCTTTCCAAGTTTTTTGCCTTGAGTGTGTACCATTTTGAAATCAGGAAAGCGTTTTTCATAAAGTATACACTTTTACTGGAGTTTGGTAGGTGAAAGCAGAATTATTTCATCTTGAGAAAGAAGTAGTGTTTTTCTACATAATTTTATTTGAACTTCTCTTGTGGCATTTGTCCCTTTTCTTTGTAATATAATACGTATATTATCTCCTCTATCTAAGTTTCTTGGAGACATAACAGAGTCAGTCAGTTCCGTATATCTTACAATTACTAGCACAGAAAACTTGCAAATGGAACATACATAAAATCATAAAGCGTACTAGGACCACCAGATATTAAGCTCTTTCAAAAGTAAAGTATTTGATCATTGCGGTACTGCTGCAAGAACTGTCAGGATGATACATGGAACAAGAGAAACGGCTTCCAAAGAGAAACCTGTAAATGTGAGAACTTCTACGTATATGGTAAAGGGGCTAATTAAGCATAAATGAAAGAAATAATCAAGAGTTCATGCTAGGACAATTCATTTAGATTCTATAACTGCACATCGCACAAAAAAATGATTTTAAGTTGGATTTAAGAATTAAACACTTAGAAGCCAAACTATAAAAATCTAGAATGAGAAGAAATATTTATTTGGTCTCTATACAGAGAGAATTTCCAAAGCATAAAAATGGGATAAATAACAAAGGAAAAGAAGCTTCTAACCAAAATTTTTAAATGTGTGTATGTGCGCACACATGCACGTAAATGCACAAAAATTAAGGTTCAAATATCAATCAGGGAAAATCATGTACAGCAAGCTGACAGACAATAACTTATTCCTTTAATGTGTAAAGAGGTCAAATGATTAATGAGAAAAACACCAAGATGCGAGTAGATACATACATTAACTCTATGCCCAAATACTCCATGAAACAGGAAAGTATATATGACTAATATAAACATGGAAAATATTCAATATTATTAGCATTAAAAAATACTAGTAAAAGAGATAGATTTTTTGTGTCTATTATATATTTTGGTTTCAATGATTATGGTCAGTGCTAATGAGGGTGGGATAAATGATGATATAGATATTCTTTTACTTCTAGGAATTGTGCCAAATTATTAAACATTTCTACTAAGAGATTTGGAAATCAATTCAGCCTTAGCAATGTCTCTATCTTTTCCAAAATAATTGTTACTTAAGGAAACCAGGCAAGTCAAAATTATGAACAAAGCTGTTTATCACATTAGACTTTAGAACAGTCAAAACAATGGAAATGATTACATTTGTAAGTGGTTACTAAGCAAACTGGAACATTCAAATGATGAAATACAAAGTAGCCATTTATTTATTTATTTTTAATGTTTATTTCTTTATTTTGAGAGAGAGAACAAACGAGCAGGGGAGGTGTAGAGAGAGGGAGAGAGAGAGAATCCCAAGCAGGCTCTGCCCTGTCAGCCCAGAGTCCCACATGGGGCTCAAACCCATGAACTGTGAGATCAAGACCTGACCTGAAATCAAGAGTCAGACACTTAACCAACTGAGTCACCCGGGTGCCCCAAAAGTAGCCATTTAAAATTCTGATTACAGAGGTGCCTGGGTGGCTCAGTCAGAAAAGCACATGACTTTTGATCTTGGGGTCATGGGTTTCAGTCTCACGCTGGGTGTAGTGATTACTAAAAAAAATAGTTAAAATTCTGATTACAAAGCATTTGAAGTGATGAGAAAATGCCTACTTACAAGTAGATGACAAATGGTCATTACATGGTGGCTGTCACTAGCAAAAAAGCAGAATACAAAACTGTAGACATGATCTCTACTGTATCAAAATTGTTTTAAGAGACTAGAAGGAAATATGCTAAAATTTCAGTAGGTTGCATCTAAAATTGCAGTGATCTTTTATTTATGATTTTTGTACTTTACTAATTATAACAAATAAGTGTCGTTTGTATGATCAGAATAAAAATTAATTTTTTTCACAAAAGTTTTGTTGTCCTGGTGTCAACAGACAATCACATGCCGGGCAGCCATTGCCTGGAAAACAGGTTCTACTCTTGCAATTGAGGAAGTACAAGTCGATCCACCAAAGGCTCGGGAAGTTCGTATTAAGGTAAATTTAAGTCTTTTAACGTTTACCTTTGTAGGTAAATGTAAGGAAATCCTGTTTCATGAAATGAAACATATTTTATATGTAATACATATAACATTTGCATTTGGGGTCTGTCCACTTCTCTTAGTAAAATGAATTTTTTAAACTAAGATAAATGAATAGAGGTAATGAATGTTTAATATATTCTTAATATTTGTAAAATACTGGTAATTTACTCATCTACCATAATTACTTTTTAAGTATTGAAATTTTTACTTAAATTATATAACATCATAGGTCTATATACTTCACAATGTGACCTAGAAGGCATTTTAAGTACTAACTTCTTTTCATTGAGGGAAAGGCGACAAGAACTGCATTTCCCCCTACTTCAATGATACAAAATTGATATCAACAAATGAATATGCAATGACTAACAGACTAATGTTCCATCTCTATTGTTTGGAGCTCACACATGATAACCTCAGAAAATGTCTGAAAAAGTTCACTGTGTGGTAAATTTCAATTTCTAGGAATGAGCAGCTAGGACTCCATGATAGTCTTCAAAGTGACTTGGAAGAGTTAACAGTTATTGAACAGAGCTTGGACCAGGGATGGGAAAACAATGACCTGTCAACAGCTTCTTGCCACTCTCAAATCAAACTTTTGATCAATACATCCCAAATTTTATAAAACCATTAAATACCCAAGATTAGGAGTATTATTACTCCCAGTTAAACATTAATATTCACCTATCTTCTAATTTGAGATCAGGAAATTGAACACTTGACTTAATAAATAAGACAAATACTGGATGCCATATGCATCTAGTCATACTATATCTAATCAAAGTCGAAGGTGTAGGAGGATGGCTACAGGAGTAACAGAGACAAGGAATGAAGGGAACTGGAAAGATGCCAAAAGGAAAAGGTGATGGAGGGAAGTACAAAAAGACAGACAGGCAGTGAAAAACAAAACAGGAGAATTTGGGAACACTGAATAAATTATCAAGTCCATGTCTAGTGTTACACTCAAGATTTTATTTCACCAATGAGACATGGTAAAGAACAAAATGAAAATTGATAAGAATGTACACAAAGAAAGAAGTTTGGTAACTGACTGCTGTTCAGAAGCTGTATTTTTCTATTTATCATCCATCCAAACAGCATTTAATTAGTCCTTATTGTGTACTGGGTCACCATCTGCTGAAATGTTTACTAGTTAATTAGTCAATATTCTCTGTTCTTACATTGATAGGCTCCTTAACTACAAAGGCTACACCCTAAATAATAAATCCACAATAGGCTACCAAGGTAGAAGTTGCATAGCAAGAAACTCAGCAACATCACACTGAACCCTGAAGAAATCAAGGTTAAGGACTGGGTCTGTTCATAAGAACAGTCAATTCCACCTCCAGCTTATGCCATGGGAAACTTCCCCAAAATAACTGCATACTCTTATTTGATATGTAGAACCAAAGTAATAAGGAGATTCCAGCCTGCTGCATACCTAAAACAACACTTCTAGCCTTTGACAGCATCTTGAAGCCATTTTAGCACTGTGGGAACCAAAACCACAGCATATTTCTCATGAGCACTTTCTCTTCACCAGGATCCTTCATTTTCCAGGATCATATACCACAGTTGTTCCCAGCGTTCCAGCTATAAATGCTGCCACTCTCACTACACACACTGGAGAACTAGTCAATGTGCTCAGGCATAGGCTTTTCTGGCTGCAACCCAGGCACAGCAGTAACTTAGGGGCTATGGTACATGAAATGTTTCATTTTTATGACCAATGTCATTGGGTCAGGTCTATTGACAGATAAGAAAACTCAGGCCATTAACTAAGAAAGTTTTAAAACTTCACAACATCAACTAAATTTTGCAATGGTTAATTTTAACTTAAATTCATTGTTACATTATTAATTTAAAGAATGTTCTCAATGTATAAATTTGAAATGTTAAAAACAGATTTTCCCAGAGCATTGGAAAAACGTTCAACAGTATGGGCCTAAAATTCTTTGTTTCTCAATCATGGTGTTATTGATAATGTGGCAAAAAGTCCTTCATTGTATGTGATTGTCCGTCATATTTCAAAACTATTTGATGACATAAATGTACAAAGTAGATTTCAAAAAAATCTAAGTTTATTTCCAGGTCTTAACATGTGCCACATAACTTTGGACAAGTCATTCTAAGTCTCTGAATCTCCCTTTCCTCACCTCTAAATTGGGAATGATACAATCCGCCCTGTATTCCTCTGAGCATTGTAATAGGGATCAAATGACACAGTTCACATAAAGAAATTTTTTTAATAATCAGTCTCAGATTAAAAGAAAAAGATAAAGGAAAATTCCAAACCAACTGATTCTTGGTTATTTAATTCTTATGCAGATGATATCTACAGGGATCTGTGGTACTGATGATCATGCAGTAAAAGGATTACTCTCCACAAACTTTCCTTTCATCCCAGGCCATGAAGGAGCTGGGATTGTAGAGAGTATTGGCGAAGGAGTGAGCTCAGTGAAACCAGGTAGGAAGTGGGGTAATGAAACCTTCCCACAAACAGCCTCCCAAAGAGCTCCCCTGCACAGAGAAGGAACTTAAAATGCATTCACTGGGGTGCCTGGGTGGCTCAGTCGGTTAAACGTCCGACTTCAGCTCAGATCATGATCTCACAGTTCGTGAGATCGAGCCCCGCATCGGGCTCTGTGCTGACAGCTCAGAGCGTTAGGGGTCACTGATTGTCTCAAATTCTATGTCTCCCTCTCTCTCTGTTCCTCCCCCGCTCATGCTCTGTCTGTCTCTCCTTCAAAAATAAATAAAAAACATTAAAAGAAATTTTTTTAATAAATAAATAAATAAATAAATAAAATGCATTCACACACTTACAGGAGAAAAAAAACTGGTTTACCTCTAGACTCTTCTAACTAATCACATATCATTATATTAAATGTATTCAGTCATTCCAAGAGTCACATGGTTTCTCTGCTGTTTTCTCTAGAAATTCAGAGGGGCAGCAACTGAGCCAAGAATATATCTATAACTAAATGAGAGTTGAGATAGGACCAGTGTACTTCTAAATAGACTTAAAACTATTGAGACTGCTCCTTACATACTGTATCCCCGACATGTTTACCACAGTGCCTGTCCCATGGTTAGAATGCATACGTTTGACAGATGAATGTTCTAATAAACTGGAATATCAAACTTGAATTTTCATTGACAGGATGATGATGATATTTCAAAGAATCAAAGAAAGCAAGTATATGTTCTTCCCCAGACTACCAAAAAAGATCTGGACATAGTTATTCTTAGCCTGTCTGAAATTATTAGAGTGAGTAAGAGCAATCACACAGATTAAGATACTATAGAACCTCACAGCTTGGAACCAGGCACACAAAGAGACTTAATAAAGGGCATGGTCAGGATATTTGTGAAGCTCTTACCAGGGAATTCATTTAGCAAACAATTATGAGATGCCTACATTGAATCTGACACTAGGCACAGAAAGGTGACAAAAGTAAAAAGGCACGGTCTATCTCCAAGAGCATAATGCAAACAGAAGAGATATATGCTCTAACTCCTCTTTAGCTTAAAAAAAAAAAAAATTCGAGTGAAAGTTTTGTGTAAAACAATGAGGGGTTGGAGGAGAAAGAGTTGGAGGAGAAAGGACAAGAGAGCAAAAGTTCTCCTGAATTTGAGATCCACTACCTTTGGAATTTTTAAGGGCCAGTGAAGTTAAGATGTGCCTTATCTAAACTTACAAGAGAAACTAATGTTACACCATATGTTAACTAACTGGAATTTAAATGAAAACTTAAAAAGAAAACAGCAATGGGCAATGTTATGCTGGCTACCATAATCTGCCCACAGCAAGTTTTCAAGCCATCCAATGAAATTTTTATAAACATACTATTGTATTTTTGATCCAGTAATATTTTAAACTAATACTTATATTATTATTTCTCTATATATAGGAGATAAAGTCCTCACACTTGCTATACCACAGTGTAGAGAATGCAGTTCCTGTTTGCATCCCAAGGGAAACTTCTGTGAGAAGCAAGAGTTAGTAATTTACCCCTTACTCTATTATTAAATTGCTGATATTGTATAAGCACTGACCTGTAACTAAACGTGCTCTCTTCTGTCTTTATAATTCCACGTGTCGGTGCCACCACCTGTAACTGTGTCTGTCTCCGCGAACAGTGTTCTACCTTCTTCTGGATTAATGCTGGACAGGACCAGCAGATTTACCTGCAAAGGAAAAAAGATTTATCACTTTTTCCGTGCAAGCACATTCACTGAATATACAGTTGTACCTGAGATTGCAGTGGCAAAAATTGATGCTGCTGCTCCTATGGATAAAGTTTGTATCATAAGCTGCGCGGTGTCTACAGGTTATGGGGCTGCTGTAAATTCGGCCAAGGTGAGGAAGTTACCTGTGTATTAATGTGTGTCATAGTGATTTGCCTGGAAAACATCAAAATGTTCAATAGTTGTATACAGTTCCAAAGGTTTCAATGGTTGTTTTTGTTTGTTTGCTTTCCTAATTACCTATGTGTCCAGGGTTGATTTCTAATACAAACATGCCTTGTGAATTTGTAGGTCACTCGCGGTTCCACGTGCGTGGTCTTTGGACTTGGTGGAGTTGGTTCAGCCATTGTCATGGGCTGTAAAGCATCTGGTGCTTCTAGGATCATCGGGGTTGACATCAATGAGGAGAAGTTTCCCTGGGCAAGAGCATTAGGGGGTCACTGATTGTCTCAACCCTCGAAACCTCAAGAAACCTGTCCAGCAGGTGGTCATGGAAATGACAAGAGTTGGTGTTGACTTTGCCTTTGAAGCCATTGGACTCAGTGATACGATGGTAGGTGGGCTTAGGGCACAGTGCATAGGTGCTTAAAGAGGATGGGGCGGGAGTGAGAAATACATGCTAAATATCCACACATAGATGGGTATAAACTCTCCTGAACATACATTTTGGACCTGTGGACCCCAAATGTAAAACTGGAATATAAATTCACTCTAAAACATCTATTTTAAAAATAAAAGCAATATATACCTAAAGATATGTCATTATAATACACAAAATTTAAACATTCAAAAGGCCATAATACCAGTATTCCCCTTCTTTATTCCTAGGTCTTCAGATACACTCTTATATTTAAGTATAAACATCATTTAACTCACAAGATAATTATGGGTCCTGTATCAGAAGTCCTAGGGATATAAGGGTGAACAAAATAGGCACTACACTCTTGGATCTTACAGTTCAGAGGAGAGAATATATAGACATTTAATATGTTTTATTGTGTACCTAACATACTTGATAGACAAATAAAGGAAGTAAAGGTAGTAATATAGGTAAAAGAGAAAATAAGGCAAAATGGAGAAAAGGAGGAAGACAACAGGGCGATGAGCCAGAAAAGGAAGTAAAACAAATAGATAAGATATGAAAAAGTACACTGTACATCCCTGCAAAACTGAATTAAAAATAAATAAATAAAGCTTCACACACCCATATATGTATATGTTTTATTTTAATAGAAATGAGTTAGAGAACCATGCCAAGTGAGAAGGTCTGGCAAAGGCAGTGAGTAATTTTATTTAATAAACATATGGTCCTCATTATATATCAGATAATGTTCTAAATGTCTTAAGAATGGTAAATTGTTTAATCTTCATAACAATTCTATGAAGTAGGCAGTATTAGTCTTCCTTTTACAAATGAAGAAACTGAGGCATATGGAGGTTAAGTAACTTACCTAAGGTCACACAGCTAGCACAGCACACAGTCTTTCCCACTAAATTCTACTGGTTCTACAATGAAATCCCATCACTAGCAGTGTTGAAGCTGAGGTTGAGATAGCATCTGGCCAGGAAGAGGTTCAAGATCTAGGAACACAATCCCTCTACTTCTGGTGGTAGTTGTTACTTGTGTGGGAAGGCACTTACGGTCATTATTGTTGTTACCAGATTGCTGCTTGGGATTCCTGCCACCGGAGCTATGGTGTCTGTCTGATCATTGGGGCGGCTTCATCAAATTCACAGCTTTCCCTGAACGCACCAGAAATTATCTCTGGACGGACACTGAAGGGTGTGTGTTTAGGAGGTAGGTCAACAAACAGAAGGGACTAGTTGGTTGCTCTCATGAAATCCCTTTTGACTTTGTAGAAACATACAATTCAAAATTCCTCCTCTTGGGGAAACAGAGCTATAATGGTAGAGGTCTTCAAAGACTTTTCCAATAAGGAAGAGCTTTGCAAATCAACGTCAGTTAATTTAATTAAATAGGTTTTTTTAGGTTCAAATACAAATTTTATCTCCTACAAAATAGTTTTTGGGTTTTTCCAGTGTTTCAAACAATTCAGTCAACTTCAGTTCCAAATGCTGGTGAGTTCAAAGTTTATTCTGCTACTTTAGCAGCAAATCTTTTGGATAATTATATGCACCAACCTGGAGTTTTGACACCAGCTTTTATCCTCCCAAAGGAGCCCTTATTTCTGAGCATTATTGACCAACAGCTTCAGTCAATTAACATTCCCATCTGCACGTAGTTCCCAATGCCATCTCTATGTGTGTATGAATACACAGAAGAGGAAATTTTGGGTAAAGGTAAGCCCAGGAGGTGAGCTATAAACTGCTAGTTTAAAAGGACCATTTTTCAACACAGTAACATGTGAATACTGACCCAATTTTTCTCCAAAGGAATTCTAGGTAACAGAACTGTCTGTAGCAGCCACACTTAGTAACAGCAGTCAATAGCTTCTGATGTATAAATGATTTTTCTCTCATGTTCAATGTCAGATTTTCAGAAGAAAATCTCCATCACATGTTTACACTTGTTTCCTTTTGGTTGGTTTGGCATTTCTCAAATCTTATCACAATAGCCTTTTGTTTTGTTTTGTTTTGCAGGTTATAAAACCAGAGACTGTATTCCCCAACTAGTGACTGATTACCTGCAAAATAAAATTAATATAGATCCCTTAATAACCCATCAGTTGCCTTTTGACCAACTCCACAAAGCTTTCGAGTTGTACCATGCTGGAAAAACGTGAGTGCTTTATTTGATGATCTCCACTACCCTGAATTCACAGAGAAATGACTCTTCAAACATTTCCAAGTGGTTTTGTGAGAAAGAGATGGCCACTTGGATCTTCAATATCTTTCGCACTCTCTACCTTATTTCCTACTATTACCAGGATTAGAAAAAGTTTTACCTATAAGCCCCTCTTTGGGAAATTTCCACATCAGCCTATTTTTTAAAAATGTAAAAGGATTCCATATAATACTAAGAAGCACTTGACACTACATTAGCCAATTATGTATTACTTTTCTGGTTAGAGAAATTATCTAGAATGAATGAGTTGACATTACTGAAGTCATACAATTTTGCAAGGAATCTTAGAGGCAAAGGTTTAGATTCCACCTAGGGCACAAATCCTTCTGCATCATTTCTGACAAATGGTCACTCTGTTTCAGCTAGCAAACCTTCGGGGATGGAGTGTTCACTCAGTGTGTTCATTTATTCATTCAATGTTTATTTTGTGATGGTGCAGTGTTTGCCAGGACTGTCCTAAGTGCTAGAGACACCATTAGAGAATAAGCAACAATAAGTAAATGAGGAATTACTCCTGTGATGAATGCTTTGATTTTCTCATTCTGATTCTAAGCACATCTCCCTTTCAAATTCTCTCCCCCAATTCTACCTACATTCTCTGATTGGTAAGTGATTTAAAAAAAATTTTTTTAGGGGCGCCTGGGTGGCGCAGTCGGTTAAGCGTCCGACTTCAGCCAGGTCACGATCTCGCGGTCCGTGAGTTCGAGCCCCGCGTCAGGCTCTGGGCTGATGGCTCGGAGCCTGGAGCCTGTTTCCGATTCTGTGTCTCCCTCTCTCTCTGCCCCTCCCCCGTTCATGCTCTGTCTCTCTCTGTCCCAAAAATAAATAAACGTTGAAAAAAAAATTAAAAAAAAAATTTTTTTAATCTAGGTCTTTAAGTTTTACCCTGCTATACCACCTTCTTGGTTATGGCCTAGCATGTCAGCCAATCTGAATCAGAAATAAAGAATCAAGAAACCTCATCTGAAATTTTATGCACAGATTATGGAGAATGCAGAGAGGGGATCTAGCAGACAGTATACATGCTGCAAAAGGAACACCCCCCCCAAAAAAAATTATTATTTTTTCCTAAGAAGACACAGTGCTAGATTCTGGGGCTGACAAAAGCTGATCAGAAGCCATAGCAGAGGGTTTGGATGTCTTTGTGATCACACAGCCTGAGAAACAGTCCTCAAGGCTGAGGCCTTCCTTTCTGATGTTGGATACTGATGTTGATCCTGCTTACACCATATCCAAGTGGTGATATTAACAATGATCCCAATCAGAGGATCAAGTGATATTTCATATAGGTGAACTAGGATGAAGGTGGAATTGGGAGGGGGTACGGAGGAAAATGTAGGCAATGCAACGTCACATAATACAGTGCATAATTGCTTTGCTGAAATCACTGTTTCTTAAGCAATTCAATCACTTTACTATTACACTTTTATGTTTCAGCATCCGCTGTATTCTGCTGTTCTGAGATCCCAGATGATAAAAGGTGAAAGGGCATCCTTGGGGATATCATTCCTTTCCTGTATCACCTCTCTGATCATTCCAGTACAGTGGAAAGAGGCATACCAGAGATGGAAATGCAGTGTAATTGTGAAAAATGAAATATGTGCATCTTGAACGTAGCTGTAATAAAATAACTGCTCAGAGAACAGATATTACATAATTCGTTCTGTGACTTTATAAAGAGAAATGATGGGATTTAGTGATGACATTGTTGATATGTCCATCAACCCAATTGATCTCTGTCACCAGTCCATGAAAGGTGTCACTGACTTATCCCTTGTTGCCATTCTCAGAGTACTTCCATAATACACAGATTTCTCTGTATCTTTCATGCCACACCAGGGTTTGCATGATTTTGCTTCTTCCTCAACATGCTGGGGTATCATAAATCTTTGGAAGGCTATCTCAGGACACAGTAAGCCATTTTCTATGCTAAGGTCTTTAGACCATTCTATCCCTCTACCTATGAAATGTTGAGCCACGGTTCACTGCTTTCAAACACAAAAATGCATTTGGGAAATCTTGCCAATTCCACCCCTAGGTAGTAGGTATAGGACCCTCTCAGAAGAATTCTTCCATATCTACAAGCTCCAAACTCCTTCTTCAAGTCTTTGAGCCAGTATAATCATTTCTTCATTGAGGTTGAGAGATTAGGAGCAGAAAGAAAAACTCAAGCTCCTCTTATCCTGCTTTTTTTCTTATATTTTTCGTCTGTCCATGAGTAATTTCTATTTTCCTTAATCCTTCAGCTTTTGAAACACAAAAGCTGACAGGAAAATTCCTCTTACAATTGCTTTAATTCAATATCCCTTCCTGATATCTGAGCCCAGAATATCCAGTTGACATAATGGGCAAAGGTCCAAGAATTAAACAAAAAAAAAAAAAAGGAAAAGAAAAGAAAGAAAAATATTTTTTAAAGGTGTTTATGTTAAACATGATCCTGAAAGTCTAGTTCTGTCACCTTCTCAATAAGCTCTTCTCTCTCTGAGTATCCACTGCCACACTGTAAAACAGGGAAAATAAGAACAATGTTGTTGGATGATTTTTAAGACTGGAGATCATGTGTTTAACATGGAGATTGATATGATTGAATATAAACTTAACTCAACACTGAAGTTCAAGACTAAAATTATCTAAGCAAATTTAATCCCTAAAAATAACTATCATTAAACTGTCCTGGGTAGAGACATCACCATAAACACATAACCTACATATAACACAATGGCACTAAATCTATATCTTTAAATAATCACTCTGAATGTAAATGGACTAAATGCCCCAATCAAAAGACATAGGCTATCAGAATGAATAACAAAAAACAAGATCCATCTGTATGCTGCCTATAAGAGACTCATTTTTAGACCCGAGGACACCTGATTGAAAGTGAGGGGACAGAGAACCATCTATCATGCTAATGGACATCAAAAGAAAACTGGAGTAGCCATACTTATGTCAGGTAAACTAGATTTCAAAACACAGACTGCAACAAGAGATGAAGAAGGGCATTATATCATAATTGAGGGGTTTATCCATCAAGAAGAGCTAACAATTGTAAATGTTAATGCTCCCAACATGAGAGCACCCAAATATATAAATCAATTAATCACACATAAACAAATGTATAGATAATAATATTAATTATAGGGGACTTTAATACTCCACTTACAGAAATGGACAGGTCATCTAGGCAGAAAATCAATAAGGAACAATGGCTCAGATGACACACTGGACCAGATGGACTAACAGATATATCCAGAACATTTCATCCTCAAGCAGAACACATTCTTCTCAAGCACATATGGAACACTCTCAAAATAGAACACATACTGTGTCACAAAACAGCCCTCAACAAGATTGAGATCATACCATGCATATTTTCAGATCACAATGCTATAAAACATGAAATCAACCACAAAAAAAGATTTTTAGAAAGCCCACAAATACATGGAGGATAAAGAACATCGTACTAAAGAATGAATGGCTCAACCCTGAAATTAAAGAAGAACTTTAAAAATATATGGAAGTAAATGAAAATGAAAACATGACAGTCTAAACTCTTTGGGATGCAGCAAAGGTAGTCCTAAGAGGAAAATACACTGCAATTCAGTACTATCCCGAGATGCAAGAAAGGTCCCAAATACACAACCTAACATTACACCTAAAGGAGCTAGAAAGGCAGCACCAAAGAAAGCCCAAATCAGAAGAAAAATAATAAAAATTAGAATAGAAATAAAGAATATAGAATAAAAAAATGAAAACAAGAACAAAACAAAACAAACAAACAAAAAATCCAGTAGAACAGATAAATGAATCTAAGAGCTGGTTTTTTGAAAGAATAAACAAAATTGATAAACCCCTACCCAGACTTCTCAAAAGAAAAGAGAGAGGACCTAAATAAAAAAAAAAAATCACGAATGAAAGAGGAGAGATCACAACCAACAACACAGAAATACAATTACTAGAACACTATGAAAAAATACATGCCAACAAACTGGACAATCTGGAAGAAATGGACAAATTCCTAGAAACTCACACACTACCAAAACTCAAATGGGAAGAAACAGAAAATTTGAACAGACCCATTTCTGGTGAAGAAATTGAATCAGTTATCAAATAAGAGTCCTGAGTCCAATGGCTTTCCAGGGAAATTCTACCAGACATTTAAAACAGAGTTAATACCTATTCTTCTCAAGCTATTCCAAAAAGTAGAAATGGAAGGAAAGCTTCCAGACTCATTCTGTGAAGCAAGTATTACCTTGATTCCCAAACCAAACAAAGACCCCACTAAAAAGGAGAATTACAGACCAATATCTCTGATGAACATGGATGCAAAAATTCTCAACAAGATACTAGCAAATCGAATTCAACAGTATATTAAAATACTTATTCGCCATTATCAACCGGGACTCATTCCTGGGCTGCAGGTTCAATATTTGCACAGCAATCAACGTGATACATCACAATAACAGAAGAAAGGATAAGAACCATATGATCTTATCAATAGATGCAGAAACAGCATTTGACAAAATACAGCACCCTTTCTTAATTAAAACCATCAGGAAAGTCGGGATGGAAGGAATATACCTTAACATCAGAAGAGCCATATATGAAAGGCCCACAGCTAATATTATCCTCAAGGGGGAAAAACTGAGAACTTTCCCCTGAGATCAGGAAAATGACAGGGATATCTACTCTCACCACTGTTGTTTAACATAGTGTTGGAAGTCCTAGCCTCAGTAATCAGACAGCAAAACAAAACAAAAGGCATCCAAATTGGCAAAGAAAAAGTCAAACTTCCACTCTTCACAGATGACATGATACTCTACATGGAAAACATGAACAACTCCACCAAAAAACTGCTAGAGCTGATACAGGAATTCAGTGAATTTGCAGGCTATAAAATCAATGTACAGAAATTGGTTGCATTTATATACACCAATAAGAAGCTACAGAAAGAGATATCAGGGAATTGATCGATCCCATTTATAACTGCACCAAAAACCATAAAATACCTAAGAATAAAGCTAGCCAAAGAGGTAAAAGATCTATATGCTGAAAACTATAGAAATCTTGTAAAAAAAAATTGAAGAAGACACAAGGAAATGGAAAAACATTCCATGTTCATGGACTGGAAGAACAAATATTGTTAAAATGTCAATACTACCCAAAGCAATCTACATATTCAATGCAATCCCAATCAAAACAGCACCAACATTCTTCATAGAGCTAGAACAAACAATCCTAAAATTTGTATGGAACCACAAAAGGCCCTGAATAGCCAAAGTAAAAATGAAAAAGAAAAAGCTGGAGGCATCACAATCCCATACTTTAACCTGTCATACAAAGCTATAATCATCAAGCAGTATGGTATTGGCACAAAAACAGACACATAAATCAGAGATAGAATAAAGAACCCAGAAATGGACCCACAAATATATGGCCAACTAATCTTTGACAAAGCAGGAAAAAATGTCCAGTGGAAAAAAGACAGTCTCTTTCACAAATGGTGCTGGGAGAACTGGACAGCAACATGCTGAAGAATGAAACCGGACCACTTTCTTACACCCTACACAGAAGAAACTCAAAACGGGTTAAAGACCTACATGTGAGACAGGAAACCATCAAAATCCAAGAGGAAAAAGCAGGCAGCCACCTCTTTGACCTCAGCTGCAGCAACTTCTTACTTGACATGTCTCTGAAGGCAAGGGAAATAAAAGAATAAATGAATCAAGATAAAGAGCTTCTGTGTGGGAAAGGAAACAACAACACTGAAAGGCAACCAACGGAATGGGAAAAGATATTTGCAAATGACATATCAGATAGAGGGCTAGTATCCAAAATCTATAAAGAACTCAACAAACTCCACACCCGAAAAACAAATAATCCAGTGAAGAAATGGGCAGAAGACATGAATAGGCACTTTACCAAAGAAGGCATCCAGATGGCCAACAGACACATGAAACAATGTTCAATGTCATTCATCATCAGGGAAATATAAATCAAAGCCACACTGAGATACCACCTCATACCAGTGATAGTGGCTAAAATGAACAAATCAGGAAACTACAGATGCTGGTGAGGATGTGGAGAAATGGGAACACTCTTGCACTATTGGTGGGGATGCAAACTGGTACAGCCACTCTGGAAAACAGTTTGGATATTCCTCAAAAAATTAAAAATAGAACTACCCTATGACCTAGCAATAGCACTGCTAATAATTTGCTCAAGGGATACAGGAGTGCTGATGCATAGGGGCCCATGTACTGCAATGTTTAAAACAGCACTTTCAACAATAGCCAAATTATGGAAAGAGCCTAAATGTCCATCAACTGATGAATGGATAAAGATGTAAGTTTATATATACAATGGAATACTACTTGGCAATGAGAAAGAATAAAATCATGCTATTTGCATCAATGTGGATGGAACTGGAGGGTATTATGCTAAGTGAAATAAGTCAGTCACAGAAAGACAGATATCATATGTTTTCACTCATGTGGATCATGAGAAACTTAACAGAAGACTATGGGGGAAGAGAATGGAGGAAAAATAGCTACAAACAGAGGGAGGGGGGCAAACCATAAGAGACTCTTAAATACAGAGAACAAACTGAGGGTGGATGGGGGTGGGGAAGGGGGAGAAAGTGGGTGATGGGCATTGAGGAGGTCACTTGTTGGGATGAGCACTGGATGTCGCATGTAAGCCAACTTGACAATAAATTATAATTTAAAAAAAAAGAAGCGAAGGATACATGGCAGTATTTAAGAAGGATACAAGATGATAGGGATATCCTAAACTCATCTCCTCCCACAAACACACCAAATCTACAGTCACAAATGGATCACTACCCTCTAAAAATGATGTAAAAACTGAAAACTAGATGAAATGCTCTATACAACAGAGGATAAAAAGATCTTATTGCAATGGGGAGAAGAGGCAAAGAGACACAGTCTTCCAAAAACCGCACCCCTGGTGCAGTGATATACAATAAGGATGGATATCACTAGACAGGCACTTGTCCCAGGGAAGCAAAGGGTTGGTACCCTACATCAGGCACCTTGGCCACTGGGATTTGTACCAGCCCAGGGAGATGAGACCCAAGAATGTCCAGCTTGGAAAACCAACCAGGGCTGAAAGTAGTTACTTAAGTGCTATAGGAAACTGACATTTCCTTCTTGGAAGGCTCATGTATGGTCTTGCTTACCCTAAGATCCAGAAAAAAATCAGCAGATTGAAAATATCTAGACAATATGTGACGGAGATTAATTTACTAATCTAGGGTCATCAGCTGGAGGAATAGGGGCCAGTTGAGCTGTTCGTCAGAACTGGAGACACTGGCAGATGCTATTGTTGCACTCTCCATAAAACCTGTTAGCATAGTTGAGCAAGCTTGGATACAGCACACTTCCATGGCCTTGCTGGGACAGGGGGTGAGTAGTTATGGCACTTACTGAGGCCAGAGGGCACAAGTGGTTACAGTGCTCCCCTGTTCCCTAGCTGGAGCAGGAAATCTCCTGGTACTTAGCTAAAGTCTTTGAGCATGGGCAGTTCTGACACTCCCCTGCCCCTGACCAAAGCTGGCAAGCGCAAGTAGTCCAGCATTGTTCTAAACAGCCTAAAGCCCGTGTGTACACATAGATGAGGCATGCTCTTGCTGCACTGCTGAAGCCCACAGATACATGGAGTCAAGACATTTTTCCACTGCCTTTCTGAAACCCATGAGCATGCCCTGCCCCCTACACCCTGCCTAGCTAAAACCAAGAGGCACATACAATCAAAACAAGGGATGCTCCTTGATCACCTGGTCTTTGTGGCCAAGAGGGAGGGCATTCCAGAGCTCTACAAAAATGTAACAATCAGAAATACAGTTCTTGGCAGACTACCACCCCTAGGGCACTGTACAGACAACAGACTGAAACACAACCCCAATACTCCTGTGAGAAAGGCCTATTTACTTCATCTGGCACTCTAGCTTAAGGGACAGGCTAAAGGTTTCTCATACATGTAAAGGCTAAGGAGGCCCTCCAGAAACATAAGCAGGAAAATATCATCCTTATGCACCTCCTTGGCATTGCTACACCTAAACAAGATTTCCCAGAAAAAAGCTTATACACTCATCTAAAACCCTGATTCTTACAACTGTCACCTAGGGAACACCTCTGGACCTTCTGGTCTGGAGGCCAACACAGATTAAAATTCCAGATCCACTGATCTATATTTATTAGCATACTTTAAAAGGTGTTGCCTGAGGGTCTGGCTTCCAATCAGCCTGAAATTAGTGCTAATGAAATTCCTCCCCTGGCTCACTGATACACTGACACAGGGTCACTTGGAACACCTTCAACAATGGGGGCATAGCAAGAATAAATCAGGTGATTCAGACAATCACAAAAGTTTGAGAAATAAAAAAGGGCCACGGCAAGGTTAAACAAGAAGGATCATCACTAAAACAAGGCCGCTCCTTCAACATTGAGAAGGTAGCCATTTCACCTCATACAGAAATATGGAGAGTCAATAAAAATGAGAAAACAGAAATATTTTCCAAACAAAAGAGCAAGGCCAAACCTCAGAAAAAGACCTTAATTATATAAAGATAGGTAATCTACCTAATAAAGAACCTAAGAAATGGTCAAAAAGATGCTTACCAAACTCAAAAGAATGGCTAAACACACTAAGAACTTCAACAATGAGATAAGAAACATAAGTACCAAACAGAAGTCACATAAGCACCAAACACAGCTGAAGAATATAATAATAAACTGAAAAACACACTATAGGGGTTCAACAACAGACTGGATGAGGCAGATAAATGGATCAGTGAGCTAGAAGATAAAGCAATGAAACTCATCCAGACAGAGCAGCAAAAAGAAAAGGGACATTTTTCAAAATACAGAAAACTTAAGGGACCTCTGGGACAACATTCACATTACAAGGGCCCTAGAATAAGGAGAGAAAAGGGGCAGAAAATTTATTTGAAGAAGTAATAGTTGAAAATTTCTCTAACATAAGGAAATAAACAGACATCCAGATCCAGGAAGTCCAGAGAGTTCCAAATAAGGTTAATTCAAAGAAAGCTACACCGGAAGATGGTGGTGTAGGAGGAAGCTGGGCTCACCGCGCGTCCTGCTGATCACTTAGATTCCACCTACACCTGCCTAAATAACCCAGAAAACCGCCAGAAGACTAGCAGAATGGAGTCTCTGGAGCCAAGCGCAGACGAGAGGCCCACGGAAGACGGTAGGAAGGGCGGAGAGGCGGTGTGCGCTCCACAGACTGGCAGGAGGGAGCCAGGGCAGAGGGGCAGCCCGCTGGCCAAGCAGAGCCCCGAGTCTGGCTTGAAAAAGCGGAGGGGCCGGATGGAGTGTGTTCCGATAGCAAGTGGGACTTAGCATCTGAGAGGTCATAAGTTAACAGCTCTGCTCGGAAAGCGGGAAGGCTGGAGAACAATGGGAGGGAGAGTTGCTGAGCCCCAGGACGACAGAGCCCAGTTTGGCGGTGAATAAAGGCGCTAGCCAGCGCCATCTCCCTCACCCATCCCCCAGCCAAAATCCCAAAGGGAACCGGTTCCTGCCAGGGAACTTGCTTGCTCCACGAAAACACCCAACGCTGTGCTTCTGCAGATCCATCCCTCCGGCAGGTCTGTCTCCCTCCTGGTGCCACAGGGCCCCTCCCGAAGCGGATCTCCAAAGGAAAAGCGAGCTGAGCCTGCCCCCCCCCCCGCCCCTGTGCACCCTGCCAATCCACCCCAGCTAATATGCCAGATCCCCAGCACCACAAGCCTGGCAGTGCGCAAGTAGCCCAGACGGGCGTCGCCACTCCACAGTGAATCCCGCCCCTAGGAGAGGGGAAGAGAAGGCAAACACCAGTCTGACTGTGGCCCCAGCGGTGGGCTGGGGGTAGACATCAGGTCTGACTGCAGCCCCGCCCACCAATGCAAGTTATTCAAGACAGCAAAGGGGAAGTGCCCCGCAGTCCAGCACCAATCCAGGGACTATCCAAAATGACGAATCGGAAGAATTCCCCTCAGAAAAATGTCCAAGAAATAACAACAGCTAACGAACTGATCAAAAATGATTTAAACAATATAACGGAAAGGGAATTTAGAATAATAGTCATAAAATTAATCGCTGGGCTTGAAATCAGTATGAAAGACAGCAGAGAATCTCTTGCTACAGAGATCAAGGGACTAAGGAACAGCCAGGAGGAGCTAAAAAATGCTATCAATGAGCTGCAAAATAAAATGGAGACAACCACGGCTTGGATTGAGGAGGCAGAGGAGAGAATAAGTGAACTAGAAGATAAAATTATGGAAAAAAAAGCTGAGAAAAAGACAAATAAAAAAATCCAGGAGAGTGAGGGGAAAATTAGAGAAATAAGTGATGCACTAAAGAGAAATAATCTACGCATAATTGGTATCCCAGAGGAGGAAGAGAGAGGGAAAGGTGCTGAAGGGGTACTTGAAGAAATCATAGCTGAGAACTTCCCTGATCTGGGGAAGGAAAAAGGCATTGAAATCCAAGAGGCACAGAGAACTCCCTTCAGACGTAACTTGAATCGATCTTCTGAATGACATATCATAGTGAAACTGGCAAAATACAAGGATAAAGAGAAAATTCTGAAAGCAGCTAGAGATAAACGTGCTCTAACATATAAAGGGAGACCTATAAGACTCGTGACCGTATCTCTGCTGAAACTTGGCAGGCCAGAAAGGAATGGCAGGAGATCTTGAATGTGATGAACAGAAAAAATACGCAGCCAAGAATCCTTTATCCAGCAAGTCTATCATTTAGAATAGAAGGAGAGATAAAGGTCTTCCCAAACAAACAAAAACTGAAGGAATTCGTCACCACTAAGCCAGCCCTACAAGAGATCCTAGGGGAATCCTGTGAGACAAAGTACTAGAGACATCGCTACAAGCATGAAACCTACGGACATCACAATGACTCTAAACCCATATCTTTCTATAATAACACTGAATGTAAATGGACTAAATGCTCCAACCAAAAGACACAGGGTATGAGAATGCATCAAAAAACAAGAGTCATCTATTAGCTGTCTACAAGAGACTCATTTTAGACCTGAGGACACCTTCAGATTGAGAGTGAGGGGATGGAGAACTATTTATCATGCCTCTGGAAGTCAAAAGAAAGCTGGAGTAGCCATACGTATATCAGACAAACTAGACTTTAAATTAAAGGCTGTAATAAGACGTGAAGAAGGGCATTATATAATAATCACGGGGTCTATCCAACAGGAAGAGCTAACAATTATAAATGTCTATGCGCCGAATACAGGAGCCCCCAAATATATAAAAAACAATTACTCATACACATAAGCAACCTTATTGACAAGAATGTGGTAATTGCAGGGGACTTTAACACTCCACTTACAGAAATGGATAGATCATCTAGACACATGGTCAATAAAGAAACAAGGGCCCCGAATGATACATTGGATCAGATGGACTTGACAGATATATTTAGAACTCTGCATCCCAAAGCAACAGAATATACTTTCTTCTCGAGTGCACATGGTACATTCTCCAAGATAGATCACATACTGGGTCACAAAACAGCCCTTCATAAGTATACAAGAATTGAAATCATACCATGCATACTTTCAGACCACAATGCTATGAAATCAACCACAGGAAAAAGTCTGGAAAACCTCCAAAAGCATGGAGGTTAAAGAACACCCTACTAAAGAATGAATGGGTCAACCAGGCAATTAGAGAAGAAATTAAAAAATATATGGAAACAAACGAAAATGAAAATACAACACCCAAACACTTTGGGATGCAGCAAAGGCAGTCCTGAGAGGAAAATACATTGCCATCCAGGCCTAGCTCAAAAAACAAGAAAAATCCCAAATACAAAATCTAACAGCACACCTAAAGGAACTAGAAGCAGAACAGCAAAGACAGCCTAAACCCAGCAGAAGAAGAGAAATAATAAAGATCAGAGCAGAAATAAACAATATAGAATCTAAAAAAACTGTAGAACAGATCAACGAAACCAAGAGTTAGTTTTTTGAAAAAATAAACAAAATTGATAAACCTCTAGCCAGGCTTCTCAAAAAGAAAAGGGAGATGACCCAAATAGATAAAATCATGAATTAAAATGGAATTATTACAACCAATCCCTCAGAGATACAAGCAATTATCAGGGAATACTATGAAAAATTATATGCCAAAAAACTGGACAACCTGGAAGAAATGGACAAATTCGTAAACACCCACACGCTTCCAAAACTCAATCAGCAGGAAATAGCTTGAACAGACCCATAACCAGCGAAGAAATTGAATCAGTCATCAAAAATCTCCCAACAAATAAGAGTCCGGGACCAGATGGCTTCCCAGGGGAGTTCTACCAGACCTTTAAAGCAGAGATAATACCTATCCTTCTCAAGCTGTTCCAAAAAATAGAAAGGGAAGGAAAACTTCCAGACTCATTCTATGAAGCCAGCATTACTTTGATTCCTAAACCAGACAGAGACCCAGTAAAAAAAGAGAACTACAGGTCAAGATCCCTGATGAATATGGATGCAAAAATTCTCAATAAGATGCTAGCGAATCGAATTCAACAGCATATAAAAATAATTATTCACCATGATCAAGTGGGATTCATTCCTGGGATGCAGGGCTGGTTCAACATTCGCAAATCAATCAACGTGATACATCACATTAATAAAAGAAAAGATAAGAACCATATGATCCTGTCAATCGATGCAGAAAAGGCCTTTGACAAAATTCAGCACCCTTTCTTTTTTTTTTTTCCTTTTTTTTTTTCAAAAATTTTTTTTCAACGTTTTTTATTTATTTTTGGGACAGAGAGAGACAGAGCATGGACAGGGGAGGGGCAGAGAGAGAGGGAGACACAGAATCGGAAACAGGCTCCAGGCTCCGAGCCATCAGCCCAGAGCCCGACGCGGGGCTCGAACCCACGGACCGCGAGATCATGACCTGGCTGAAGTCGGACGCTTAACCGACTGCGCCACCCAGGCGCCCCAGCACCCTTTCTTAATAAAAACCCTTGAGAAAGTCGGGACAGAAGGAACATACTTAAACATCATAAAAGCCATTTATGAAAAGCCCACAGCTAACATCATCCTCAAAGGGGAAAAACTGAGAGCTTTTTCCCTGAGATCAGGAACACGACAGGGATGCCCACTCTCACTGCTATTGTTTAACATAGTGTTGGAAGTTCTAGCATCAGCAATCAGACAACAAAAGGAAATCAAAGCATCAAAATTGGCAAAGATGAAGTCAAGCTTTCACTTTTTGCAGATGACATGATATTATACATGGAAAATCCGATAGACTCCACCAGAAGTCTGCTGGAATTGATACATGAATTTAGCAAAGTTGCAGGATACAAAATCAATGTACGGAAATCAGTTGCATTCTTATACACTAACAACGAAGCAACAGAAAGACAAATAAAGAAACTGATCCCATTCACAATTGCACCAAGAAGCATAAAATACCTAGGAATAAATCTAACCAAAGATGTACAAGATCTGTATGCTGAAAACTATAGAAAGCTTATGACGGAAATTGAAGAAGATTTAAAGAAATGGAAAAACATTCTGTGCTCATGGATTGGAAGAATAAATATTGTCAAAATGTCAATACTACCCAAAGCTATCTACACATTCAATGCAATCCCAATCAAAATTGCACCAGCATTCTTCTCGAAACTAGAACAAGCAATTCTAAAATTCATATGGAACCACAAAAGGCCCCGAATAGCCAAAGTAATTTTAAAGAAGAAGACCAAAGCAGGAGGCATCACAATCCCAGACTTTAGCCTCTACTACAAAGCTGTAATCATCAAGACAGCATGGTATTGGCACAAAAACAGACACATAGACCAATGGAATAGAATAGAAACCCCAGAACTAGACCCACAAGTGTATCACCAACTCATCTTTGACAAAGCAGGAAAGAACATTCAATGGAAAAAAGACAGTCTCTTTAACAAATGGTGCTGGGAGAACTGGACAGCAACATGCAGAAGATTGAAACTAGACCACTTTCTCACACCATTCACAAAAATAAACTCAAAATGGATAAAGGACCTGAATGTGAGACAGGAATCCATCAAAACCCTAGAGGAGAAAGCAGGAAAAGACCTCTCTGACTTCAGCTGTAGCAATTTCTTACTTGACACATCCCCAAAGGCAAGGGAATTAAAAGCAGAAATGAACTACTGGGACCTTATGAAGATAAAAAGCTTCTGCACAGCAAAGGAAACAACCAACAAAACTAAAAGGCAACCAACGGCATGGGAAAAGATATTTGCAAATGACATAGCGGACAAAGGGCTAGTATCCAAAACCTATAAAGAGCTCACCAAACTCCACACCCGAAAAACAAATAACCCAGTGAAGAAATGGGCAGACAACATGAATAGACACTTCTCAATAGAAGACATCCGGATGGGCAACAGGCACATGAAAAGATGCTCAACGTCACTCCTCATCAGGGAAATACAATTCAAAACCACACTCAGATATCACCTCACATCAGTCAGAGTGGCCAAAGTGAACAAGTCAGGAGACTATAGATGCTGGAGAGTAGGTGGAGAAACAGGAACCCTCTTGCACTGTTGGTGGGAATGCAAATTGGTGCAGCCACTCTGGAAAACAGTGTGGAGGTTCCTCAGAAAATTAAAAATAGATCTACCCTATGACTCTGCAATAGCACTGCTAGGAATTTATCCAAGGGATACAGGAGTACTGATGCATAGGGGCACTTGTACCCCAATGTTTATAGCAGCATTCTCAACAATAGCCAAATTGTGGAAAGAGCCTAAATGTCCATCAACTGATGAATGGATAAAGAAATTGTGGTTTATATACACAATGGAGTACTACGTGGCAATGAGAAAGAATGAAATATGGCCCTTTGTAGCAACGTGGATGGAACTGGAGAGTGTTATGCTAAGTGAAACAAGCCATACAGAGAAAGACAGATACCAAATGGTTTCACTCTTATGTGGATTCTGAGAAACTTGACAGAAACCCATGGGGGAGGGAAAGGAAAAAAAAAAAAGAGGTTAGAGTGGGAGAGAGCCAAAGCATAAGAGACTGTTAAAAACTGAGAACAAACTGAGGGTTGATGGGGGATGGGAGGGAGGGGAGGTGGGTGATGGGTATTGAGGAGGGCACCTTTTGGGATGAGCACTGGGTGTTGTATGGAAACCAATTTGACAATAAACTTCATATATTGAAAAAAAATAAGAAGAAAGAGAAATACATTCTAAAAAAAAAACTGAGTACCAACTGAGGGTTGCTGGGGGGTGGGAGGGAGGAGAGAGTGGGTGATGGGTATTGAGGAGGGCACCTTTTGGGATGAGCACTGGGTGTTGTATGGAAACCAATTTGACAATAAACTTCATATATTGAAAAAAATAATAAAATAAAATAAAATAAAATATGAGAACCAGAAACAACAAAACAAAACAAAACAAAGATAGCTACACCAAGATAAATTATAATTAAATGTCGAAAGTTAAAAATAAAGAGATAAATTTAAAAGCAGCAAGGAATAAACAAATTGTTACATACAGGGAAAACTCCTTAAGGCTGTCAGCAGATTTCTCAGCAAAAACTTGCAAACCAGAAGGGAGTAGAATTGACATATTCAAAATGGTGAAAAGAAAATTTTGCAGCCAAGAATACTCTACCTGGCAAGAATATCATTTAGATTTGAAGGACAGGTAAGCAGTTTTCCAGACAAGCAAAAGCTAAAAGAGTTCATCACTATTAAACCAGCCATACAAGAAATATTAAAGGGGCTTCTTTAAGCTGAAATAAAATGGCACTAATAACAAAACATGCAAAAGTAAAAAAAAAAATCACAGGAAAAGATAAATATATAGGGAAAGGAGTGGACTAATCACTTGTAAATTTACTAAAAAGATTAAAAGAGAAAGTAGTAAAATTAATTAAAGCTACAGTAATTAATTAAGGGATAAAAAAAGTGTAAAAAGTGACATCAAAAACATAAAATCAGGGCACCTGGCTGGCTCAGTCAGTTAAATGTCAGACTCTTTGATTTCAGCTCAGGTCATGATCTCACAGTTGTGAGATTCAGCCCCACTCCACTCCATACTACATGTGGAACCCGCTTAAGACTTTCTCTTTCTTTATCTCCCTCAGTCCCCCCCACCACCTCAATGTCTCTAAAAAATTAAAAAATAAAAAAACATAAGGGATGTTTGCATGGCTCAGTCAGTTAAATGTCTGACTTATGATTTTGGCTCAGGTCATGATCTCACAGTTTGTGAGATCAAACCCCATGTCTGGCTGCATGCTGACAGCACAGAGAGTGCTTGGGATTCTCTCCCTCTCTGTCCCTCCTCTGCTTTCTCTCTCTCTCAAAAATAAACAAACTCAAAAAAAAAAAAAAACCACACATATGTGGGGGAGAGTAAACTGCAGTTTTGGAATGTTTTCAAATTTAAGTTGCTATAAACTTTTAAAAGACTATTATATGCATAGGAAGATATATGTAAACCTCAGAGTAAACACAAAGCAAAAACTTATAATAAATACACAAAAGAAAATGAGAAAGAAATCTAAACATAACACTATAGAAAGTTATCAACAACTGGGAAGAGAGAAAGAGTAGAAGAGAACAAATACAAAAAAAGCCAGAAAACAATTTTTAAAATGGCATGAACAAGGAGTTGGAGCACAGAGGGCAGTCACGGTGGGTGGTAGCAGCAGAATGTTGGCTACCAGAGCGTTTAGCCTAAAGGGAGAAATTGACAGGAATACAATAATAAGTAAGGGATGTTAATATTCCATTCACATCAGTAGATAGATCATCCAGACAGAAAATCAGTAAAGAAGCATTGGCCTTAAGTAACATATTAGACCAAATGAACTTAATGGATATATACAGAACATTCCATTCAAAATCAACAAAATACACATTCTTCTCAAGTACAGATGGAACATTCTCCAGGATAGATTGCACATTAGACCACGAAACAACTCAAGCAGACTGAATTCATATCAAACATCTTTCCAGCCACAAAGGTTTGAAACTGAAAATCAATTACCCTCCCCCAGAAAAACAAACTGAAAAAACTACAAAAACATAAAGATTAAATAGCATGTTACTGAACAACAATTGAGTCATATTAGAAATTAAAGGAGGGACGCCTGGGTGGCTCAGTCAGTTGAGTGTCTGACTTCGGCTCAGGTCATGATCTCACGGTTCCTTAGTTTGAGCCCCGCATCGGGCTCTATGCTGACAGCCAGGAGCCTGCAACCTGCTTGGAATTCTATGTCTCCCTCTCTCTCTCTGCCCATCTCCCATTCATGCTCTGTCTCTCTCAAAAAAAAAGCAAACATTAAAAAAAAAAGAAATTAAAGGAGAAATCGAAGAATATTTATAGACAAATGAAAACAGAAATGTACTAAAATCGAAGAGATGTAGCAAAAAGGTCCTCTAAGAGCAAAGTTCATAGCAATACAGACCAACTCCAAGAAACTAAAAAATCTCAATTAAACAATTAACATTACACCTAAGGAAACTAGAAAAAGAAGAACAAAGCCCAAAGTTACTTTCTAAAATGAATGAAATAATAAAGATCAGAGAGGAAATACATGAAATAGAAACAAAAATATAGAAAAAAAATCAATGAAACTAAGAGCTTTGAAAAATAAACAAAATTGACAAATCTTTACTAAACTCAGAAAAAAGAGGTAGAGCTCAAATAAAATCAGAAATGAAAAAGGAGAAGTTACAACTGACATCACAAAAATACAAAGAATGGCAAGAGAGAGACTACTATGAACAATTATACACAAATTGGACAACCTAGAAAAAATGGATAAATTCCTAGAAATTTACAATCTTCCAAAACTGAATCATGAAGAAATAGAAAATCTGAATAGAATAACTACTAGAAAGGAGATTGAATCATTGATTAAAAACTTCCCAACAAAAAGTCCAGGACCAGAAAATTTCATTGGTGAATTCTAAAAAACATTTAAAGAATTAACATTCTCAAACACTTTCAAAAAAATAAAGATGAAGGAAAGCTTCCAAACTCCTTTTACTAGGCCAGTAGGACACTACAAAAGAAGAAAAATGAACACAGCTGCAAAAATCCTCAACAAAACATTAGCAAACTGAATTCAATAATGATTAAAAGGACCACACACCACGATCAAGTGGGATTAATTCCAGGAATGCAAGGATGTTTCCACATCTGCAAATCAATTGATGTGATATATCCCATTAACAAAATGAAAGATAATAATAACAGGATCGCCTCATAGATGCAGAAAAAGCATTTGACAAATTTCAACTTCCATTTATGATTAAAAACTCTCAATAAAGTGAATATAAAGAGAACGTATTTCAACATAATAAAGACTATTACAAACCCACAGCTACTATCATACTCAACAATGAAAAGATGAAAGCTATTCCTCTAAGATCAGAAACAAGACAATTATTTACACTTTTATTCAACATAGTATTGGAAGACTTAGCCACAGCAATTATGGCAAGAAAAAGAAATAAAAAGACATCCAAATCGGAAAGGAAGAAGTTAAACTGTCACTATATGTAGATGACATGATTGATACCAAGTATAGAAAACCCTAAAAATTCTACCAAAAAACTGTTAGAACTAATAATTAAATTCAGTGAAGTTACAAGATACAAAATTAAGATACAAAAATCAATTGTGTTTCTATTAATAATAATGAACTAATAATGAACTACCAAAAAGAGAAATCAAGACAACTATCATATTTACAATTACATCAAAAAGGATAAAATACCTAGCAGTAAATTTAAACAAAGAGATAAAAGATGTGCACACTGAAAACTATACACATTGATGAAATAAATGGAAGAAGACACAAAATGGCAAGATATTCCATGTTCATGGATTGAGAAAATTAATAAAATGTCCATAGGACCCAAAGGAATATACAGATTCAATGAAATACCTATGCAAACTCCGATGGCATTTTTCACAGAACTAGAATAGTTCTGAAATTTGTATAAAACCGTAAAAGATCCCAAAATGGTAAAACAATCTTGAGAAAGAACAAAGCCAGAGGTATCACACTCCTTGATTTCAAACAATAGTACAAAACCATAGTAATCAAAAAAAAATACAGTATTGGCACTAAAACAGACACAGAGATCAATGGAATAAAATAGAGTGCTCAGAAGTAAACCCATGCTTATATGGTCAAATAATTTACAACAGAGGAGGCAAGAATATGCAATAGGGAAAGGACAGTCTCTTCTATTCTGGGTTACACAGACCAGAAGCTCCAGAGAATTTATACCTCCCAAGAAGCCTTTAAATAATGACTAATACAAGTTTCTATAAAATACACATTCCGCAAAGTACCCCTATGGGATCAAACGCCAGTTGCCCATTTTGATAACTGGCTTTAAAAATGCACTCTTGGGGCTCTTGGGTAGCTCAGTTGAGTATCTCTTGGCTTTTGGCTCAGGTCATGATGCCAGGGTCATGGTATTGAGCCCCCCATTGGGTATGAAGACTGCTTGGGATGCTCTGTCTCTCTCTCTCTCTCTCTCTCTCTCACCCACTACCCCTCTCTCCCACTTGTGGTTGCTCTATCTTTCTCTCTCTCTAAAATACATTTTTAAAAAATACACTCTAGGGGTGCCTCAGTGGCTCACTTGGTTAAGTGTCCGACTTCAGCTCAGGTCATGATCTCGCAATTCATGAGTTTGAGCCCCACATCGGGCTCTGTGCTGACTGCTCAGAGCCTAGAGCTTACTTCAGATTCTGTGTCTCCCTCTCTCTCTCCCCCTCCCTCTCTCTCTGTCTCTCTCAAAAACAGACATTAAAAAAATAATTCATATAAAAAAATTAAAAAATGCACTCTTACATCCATGCTCATGGCAGCATTATTGGCAGTAGCCAAAATGTAGAAGCAACCCAAGTGTCCACTGACAGATAAATGGATACACAAAATATGATACACACCTACAGTGGAATATTATTCAGCCTTAAAAATGAAGGAAACCCTGACACATGCTACAACATGGATGAGACTTGAAGACATTATTCTAAGTGAAATAAGCCAGACATAAAAGTACAATAATTAGTCCACTCATATGAGGTACCTTAGAGAAGCCAAATTATAGAGTGAAAGTAGAATGGTCGTTGCCAAGGGCTGGGAGGAGGGAGGAATAGGCAGTGTTCAAAGGGTAGGGAATTTCAATTTGGAAAGCGGGGAAAAGTTCTGGAGATAGATAGTGGTGATGTGAATATAAGTACAATGTGAATGTACTTAATGCCACTGAACTATATACCTAAAATTCTATAGCATGTATATTTTATCACAATAAAAAATATCCTCTTTATTGGCAGCCTTCCCTTCTTTGTGTCATCTTCCCTACTTTCTTTTCTTTTAATGTTTTTCAACATTTATTCATTTTTAAAAGACAGAGACAGAGCGTGAGCGGAGGAGGGGCAGAGAGAGAGGGAGACACAGAATCCAAAGCAGGCTCCAGGCTCTGAGCTGTCAGCACAGAGCTTGACACAGGGCTCGAACCCACGAACCATGAGATCATGACCTGATGGATATTTTCATAGATTGCACTGTTTCCCTGATCCCTGTTTCCCTGCCCCGCCCCCCTTATTTATTTTTGCCATTTTACATTATCTATCTCAGTTAAACCCAACAATCTTTACAGTATCCAATTAGGACACTTTTTACACATTCTAAACTAAATTCAACCCTACCCTCAATTGCTTCTTATATTCTGCTCCCTTGGTCCAGGATGCTTATGATTTATTTTCAGCATGTTTTTCCAGGTCTTGCCGGCACATGTGAACTATGTCTTGTGGTTGTTTTGGTGAATTGTTTTCCTAGCCAAGCTGAGACTTGAACTTATTTATTGGCCAGGAAGTCATGAAGGGAAGGAAGGTAAGTATCATTGTATGAGCATTTACCTTAGTGAGGCTCCTTGTGGTCTCCAGGCAGGGAGAGCCTGCTATCCTATAGCAGTAGGGACTGACCACTTCTTTAGGCTTCTAGGTTCAGCATAATTTTATGGTTCAAAGTTTAGAAGACACTCCCCATACGGTTTTAAGATTTCATCCCTTCCTGACCAGAGCCCTGATTTTAGTGTTGGAGGTTAAAGGAGGAACTATACATGAAAACTTATCTGCAATTTAGCTAATAATCAAATCCTAGACCTGATATTTAGCCTAATCTGTCCTCTGGTTACAGCCAAAGTAACCAAAGGAGATGAAGGGAAAATTCAAAGATGTCATAGAAGTTTTGTGGTTTTCTGCGGCACCTGGGTGGCTCTGTCGGTTAGGTGTCTGACTTTGGCTCTGTCATGATCTTGCAGTTTGTGAGTTCCAGCCCAGCTGTGCTGACAGCTCAGAGCCTGCAGCCTGCTTCGGATTCTGTGTCTCCCCATCTCTCAGCCCCTCCCCTGCTCATGCTCTGTATCACTCTGTCTCTCAATAATAAATGTTAAAAAAACATTTTTTTAAGTTTCATGGTTTTCAGTCATGCTGTTAGTTGGTGATTGGTTAATTCAAGCTTGTTTTGTTTTTCCTTCAATATATTAATGACACTTAACAAAACCCAACTAAACCCACAGTTCTTATAATTGTCATTGCCATTTTATCTCTCAGGCACTAAGAGAGGTTCAGGAATACCAAAACCAGTTTCTCTATTTTATTGTCTTCTATGACACCAAACTTAGCTCAAGCTCAAATTCAAATGTGTGCTATTGGGCATACCCAAAGCATACACATTTAAACAGTCAAAGGCCCTTGCCTTTGTTCTTGGCTATGCTTCAGTCAGGATTCTAGAGACAAAAACCACACCAGTTCATAAAGAAAGAAATTGTTACGTAGCAATAAGGTTGGTTACTAGGTAACTAAAAAGGCAAGAAGAGAAAACTACACTGTAATAAAGGTAGCAATTGCAGTAAACTGCAACTTATTGAGAGAACAAAATAGGATGGAGAGAACAAAAAGACAATGTTGTAATTATTAAAAATGGAGAGATGGGCCCAGCAGACCTGAAACTCAGACCTCCGAGGAGGGTGCTCAGGCTAGCTGGGTCGCTGAGGGTCCACCACGGGCTACTTTTGCAAGGACTGGAATAACTTCTAAATGAATTACGCTGCTGCTATGAGAGGGCCCTGCTGCTACTGGGGTGAAGAAATGACGCTGGGGTGATGGTCATAGGAAATGCAAACATCCAAGAATAAAACAGGAAACTCACTGGGCATATCAGTCTCCTCTCCTCCCTCCCAGTCTCTTCTCCTCCACAACCCCAGTGCCACCTATTGGCAGAGAATAACACAGAGCTGTGGTTTACAAGAGCCCCAGCATCACACAGCCAAGCATACAAGGGAGGTTGGAGTTGAGACAAAATAATTTAATGACTTTTACACTGGGGGAACAAACAGTACACAAGACAGATGCCAACAACCTGCCCACCATGTGTTACACACTTGTAATCCTCGTACATCTTTGTGTGTATCTAGAGATATTCTAGTCACATCTCTTTGGGTTTGTAAGCAGGAGGCCACTTTCTATCAGATAAAGCGTATGCCCAAGTATCAAAAATATATAAAGAACTTATACAACTCAACACCCAAAAAGCAATATTCCAATTAAAACTGGCAGAAGACATGGGGCACCTGGATGGCTCAGTCAGTTAAACGCCTGACTCTTGATTTTGGCTCAGGTCATGATCTCACAGTTCATGGGTTCAAGCCCCACATCACGCTCTGTGCTGGCAGAGAGGAGCGTTCTTGAGATTCTCTCTCTCCCTCTCTCTCTGCCCCTCCCCCACTAGTGTGCATATGCTCCCTCTAAATAAATAAATAAATAAATAAATAAATACACATTAAAAAAAAAAACTGGCAGAAGACATGAACAGACTTTTCTCCAAAGACATCCAGATGATCAACAGACACATGAAAAGGTGCTCAACATCATTCACCATCAAGAAAATACAAATCAAAACTACAATGAGATATCACCTCACACCTGTCATAATGGCTAAAATCCACACCACAAGAAATAAGTGTTGGTGAGGACGTGGAGAAAAAGGAACCCTCTTGCACTGTCTGTGGTAATGCGAACTGGTGCAGCCACTGTGAAAAACAGTATGGAGTTTCCTCAAAAAGTTAAAAATAGAACTACCTTATGATCCAGTCATCACACTACTGGGTATTTATCCAAAGAATATAAAAATGCTAATTCAAAAGTATATATGCGCCTCTATGTTTATTGCAGCTATTTTTTAATAGCCAAATTACGGAAGCATCACAAGTATCCATTGATAGATGATGGATAAAGAAGATGTGGTACATATATACAATGAAATATTATTCAGTCATAGAGAAGAGTGAAATCTTGCCATTTGCAACAACATGGATGGCTAGAGAATATAATGCTAAGCGAAGCCAGTCAGAAAGACAAATACCATATGTTTTCACTCATATGTGGAATTAAACAAAACAAATGAACAAGGGGGAAAAAAGAGAGAGAGACAAACCAAGAAACAAACTCTTAACTATAGAGAACAAATTGATGGCTACTAGAAAGGAATTGGGTAGGGAGATGGGTGAAATAGCTCATGGGGATTAAAAGTACACGTAACCATGATGAGCACTGATAAATACATAGAATTGTTGAATCACTATATTATTCACTTGAAACTAATATAACATTGTATGATAGCTACACTTGAGTTAAAATTAAAAACTTGATAAAATTTAAAAAAAAAGAAAGAAAGAAAAGGCTATGCCCAGGCACGAGCAATTAGAGGTACAGCATGTGATAGGCCCTTGGCGTTCCCAAAGAATTTTGTAGGAGAAGTGCCATGCCGTTGGAAAATGTTGCTGGAAGTTCCACTTAAACTGAAGTAATCACATCAAAAAGAAAGTAGTAGAACTACTAGAACTACCATGCACACACACACATACATAAACACATGAATACATACAGTAGGAACACAAGTAAGGTCTCCAAATACAAAACACTTTCCAAAAATATGTGGCGAGGGTTCCAGAGCAAAAGCCCAAATCAGCTACTCAAAGTGTGGACAGTGGACCAGTACAGGCCCAGGTATTCTTTGCTATCAGCCCATGACCAAGTAAATACCAAAACTGAGAGTAAACATTTTGAAGCTTCTGTAGCACACTGGCAGAATACTTTTAGGTCTTTTGAATCTAATAATAAAAATTAGGGCTTATTCTTGGGGCACCTGGGTGGCTCAGTCCGTTAAGCATCCTACTTCGGCTCAGGTCATGATCTCATGGTTCGTGGGTTTGAGCCCCGTGTCAGGCTCTGTGCTGACAACTCAGAGCCTGGAGCCTGCTTCATATTCTATGTCTCCTTCTCTCCCCACCCCTCCCGTGCTCATGCTCTGCCTCTGCCTCTCTCTCTCTAAAAAAAACATTTAAAAAATTTTTAATAAAATAAAAAAAATAAAAATTAGGGCTATTCTTGTCTTTGTCTTTATTTCCTATTTGTTTTTCTAACAATTGATTTTTAAATTTTTTTATAAAAAAGTACCACTCTACAATAGACTGAAAATATAAACAAAAGTCATCCTTTACTATGGGTAACTTGAGAAACACTATCCTAACCCAGCAACTTGCTCCAAACTGAATGGAAGACACATTAAATGGCATGGCTTGGCCCCTGGGCATTGTCAGCTAGTGCTCCGTGTGCATGCTCCATGGCTCAGCGAGCATCCCGGGAAAGAGAGTAGCTAGACAAGTTGGGGCCAGTGGACTGACTTAGGACCAGGAAGCAGTGGCATCTCCATCCAGGCAGTTTGCCAAAAGGAGAAGATGCTAAAACTAAGGAGGGAAAGTAAAAGTTCTGGTGACTACTGGAAGGACACAGCGCCACACAGCTCTTCGTCACGAAATCTTCTAAGCAGCTCCTTGACATTTTCAAGTTTTCAGCCACTGTTTGCCATGAACACCCTGATGACCGCAAAAACTAGGGATATTTTTGTAAATGTGTTCTTTCCAGCATCCTGATTTTTCTCATGATATTCTGATAGCTAGAGTGCCAGAGATAAACTGAGATAACACACATATCAGGAAGAGAACACTTGAAGAGTATAAAGGCCATAATCAAAAGATAAATTACATACAGTAACTTACCTGGTAAATGGTGGATTGAAACCACCCCAACTCATGTTTACAACAAAGATGTACCATTTATGTAATTTTTAAAAACAAGTAATTAAAAATTTAAGTCTTTAAGACACTCTAACATGCTCTTAACTAAAATCTACAAGTCTTAAGGCACCTCATAAGTATTTTCCAGACAGATTCAAGTCCTCTGGACTGCACCATCCCTCCATAAAAAATAATGTTTCCAGTGGCAATTATCTTCACCAATCCAGCAGACATTCTCTTCAATTACTTGTCTTAATGCATGGAGCCAGCCTTTGGGAGTTTCTGGCAGTCTCACAAATTAAACCCAGAATTGGCCGTGGATCTGTAAAGTACATAATGACTCTATACAGATCTAAAACTGTAAGTTTTTAACAGGAAAGAATTTTTAACAAGAAATTTATCTTGTTTATCTTTTTAACGTTATTAACACTCATGGTACAAAGGCCAAATTCGACCCTTCCCTATTTAAAGATGACTCAGGTTACAGGTAGTGCTAAGCCTAGCCATTCAACGTTCAAGAAAGAAATTGTCTGTGTAAGAACTGTCTGGCAGGCATGGATGGCAGCCCGTGCATGATTTGAGCAAATCAGGTATAGTCTTTTACCTTTGTAGGGCTTACAGTCTCAAGGAGACAGACATTAAACATGTAAACTCACACACAAATACATAATTACAGGGGCGCCTGGGTGGCGCAGTCGGTTAAGCGTCTGACTTCAGCCAGGTCATGATTTCGCGGTCTGTGAGTTCGAGCCCCGCGTCAGGCTCTGGGCTGATGGCTCAGAGCCTGGAGCCTGTTTCCGATTCTGTGTCTCCCTCTCTCTCTGCCCCTCCCCTGCTCATGCTCTGTCTCTCTCTGTCCCGAAAACAAATAAACGTTGAAAAAAAAATTTTTTTAAATAAATACATAATTACAAATTGTGATAAATATTTTAACGAAGATAATTGGCCAAAATGAACAGAACAGAATGAATCTATTCTAGATTGGAAGTCAAGTTTTAAATACTAAGGTGAGCTATAAATACTAACACAGCAATGTGTATTTATAATAGGCCTACATATAAGGTTTGTATTTGTGCTGAGTCTTTTAGAAAATATAACATTTATTGTCTTTTGTGGTATGTTCTGTGATTTTTTAGGTTTTTGTTATTTGGTTTGGCAACCATGCTTTGCTCATTAACATTAGCAGGACATATAGCTTGAGCTATAATTCTCATTTTGTATTTCATTAACATTCAACAAAATGTATGTAATGTTTAACAACTCAGTATCTCCTTCTGTGGTTTCTTCAGGACTCTGACCTTTGTTTTCTCTGGAAGAAAAAGACATATGTGGACTCTACTTCAGAGCAGTTCAGGTTCATTCCGCGCATGTGCCCCTGCCATAACCTGAGATGCAGCTAGAGCTTGCATGGTAAGTCGATGTTACAGAATTACAGTAAGTCCATTTAAATCCTACACACTATATTCATCCTAGAGAAAACATGAGATGAAAAAGAGGTACAACTAAACACCACTAAATTTAAAAGTGGAGGTTCAAAGTGCCGTGAAGGAAGAGTAGAGGGTGTTCTGAGAGCGTAACACAAGGGGCCCTCACCCAATCTGAGGGGTATGGGAGGGCAACTCGGCACAAGGGATGCTTAAGCTAAAATCTGAAAAACAAGAGTTACATTTGCCCGGTATCCCGATGTAAAAATTATTATATGTTATTATGAATTATCTTATAGACACTCATCTAAAGATGTAAACACAATCTGCTTTTTCTAACTAGGACCTATTAATTCTATATAATGTTTACTAACTTAACAACAATGAAAGTAAAAGGGACAGTATCCTAGAAGTCACAATTCTATTTACAGGTAATGGTAAGAGAAGGGAAACTACAGAGCCCAAATTTTATCAAACAACCTGAAACGTTACAGAGCAGCGGCTTACCTGAAAGAAAGAAACAAACAAACAAACATGAACTTTGGATTCAAACTGACTTCAAATCAAATCCCTGCTCTCTTAGCTAATAATTGTTCAGAATCAGATAGTATGAACCTTGTTAACAGGAAACATATTATCTACCTTACAGGGCTGTAAGAGAGGATGAAATCAGTAACAAAGTGCCTAATATTCACTATGCATTCAATAACGGCTAGTTTCTTCCCACTAAATAATTATTTTTAATTTAGTTAATAATTTAAATACCAAACCAGAATTATAACAGTAACAAACTCCTATGATTCTCTTTGACATGTCTGAATATGTTTTCTTGTGCACACAATTAGAGAAAGCCCGTTATAAGACTAAGCAACCAGAAATTCGGAAGCTATTTGGGTCAGCTGATGAGCCCCCAACTTTTGGTAAGGAACCAAGGCTCACAAAGGTGTTCTGGGGCTTGATTTAGTTTTTTGTCGTTGCAGCTTTTGGCATATTTGGACAAAACCAGCTGTGTTCTAATTGGAAAGTAGGAAATGACTAATTAATGGATCCATAAATTATAATGCCATCCTATAATTAAATTTGTTTTGTAGAAGAGAGATATTTAGAATTTGAACCTTTAATATCCTCTCCACAAATATGAGTGAAACAAAGGCTAGTTTTGTTTGTATATGTGCCCATATGTCCTATAAATATGAGGTATTTTCTCTACCTCCAGATGGTATTGCTAAAATTAATTTGTAAAGGAGTTTTATTTAACTGGTTTAAAGGCAAGTACTTATAAAAACTGGGCACTCTAAAACTCAAAAAGAGGGGCACCTGGGTGGCTTAGTGGGTTAAGCATTCAACTCTTGGTTTTGGCTCAGGTCATGATCTCACAGTTCGTGGGTTCAAGCCCCACGTCAGTCTCCATGGTGACAGCACAGAACCTGCTTGGGATTGTCTCTCTCCCTCTCTCTCTGCCCCTCCCCCACTCACAGGCACATACTCGCTCAAAATAAATACACTTTGAAAAATAAATAAATAAAACTCAAAATGATAAAAATTAACCCAAATATCTTTCAAGTTCACATGCTCTGGGATAATCTTTGGTAAATTAAAAGTCAAGGTTGTTGGTTTAATTAAAATAGACATGTCTTTAGACTTATTAGAATTAAATATATAATGTTTATTCTGTCAAGGTTTACTATAGGTCAAATAAGCTCATGTTATCTCTGTTGCAATTTGTCAACAAAAATGACTTAAAATGACGGTTAATTTTTTCTGTGTCATGAACTTTTCATGGTAATTGTTAAAGAGCAAATAGGTTCAATAAATAAAAAGGTTTATAGGTGAACTTTTAACATCTTTCAAATCTTTAGTAACCTGAAACTTTTAAGTTTTGCTAGGTTAAATGATAAATTGGATTAAATTCATCAAATATCTAAGTCTTTTCCAAATAAGATAAAATACTAAAACAATTACTAAACACAAGTTTCTCTGCATTTGCCTTATTACAGAGAAACTCAAGATACCTGGGTCTATTAGAAACATGTTTTATATGTTATTTAAAGTTACACTATGAAAAAACATGTTTCTAGAAGTTATGAATTTGCCAATATAAAGAATTCTGATGTAAGAGACAGTTCACAACTGGCTACTACTTAGTTTTCACTGGAGACTTAAGTCTTAAAATTCTGATGAATGTAATTGAGACTGCTAGAAATGATAAGGAAAGCAACTCTGCATGTAGGAAAGCAAGAGAGATATAAGAAAGGTATAAGACATGAAAATACATCTTTATTGCAGAAAAAAAAAGTGATTTCATCCTGAAGTGAGACTGGTTATTTAGAGAGGGAAAATTTAGGACAAAATCTAAATGAAAATGGAAAGTTGTAGTAGGTTTATAAAGGGGAATCTTTAGAAAAGAATGTTATATGTAGACAGGCCTAAGACTGTAATGAATAAGTTTTAAAAGTACACTGGTGTAAGAGTAGAATTCAGTTTCTCATGTTAAAAAGACAAAGTTTTCTTGGATTGTTTGTCTGCTCTTGATAAAAAATCATGAACAGAGGCATTTCTTTATCTAGGGAATCAGTTTTTATGTTTTTTCCTTATGAGGTCTTCAATTACTTAAGATGGTTTTATCTTCTCAATATTAAAAGAGCTAAGTTTTTCTAACAACTGTGTAATCTTTTGTATTTGCCTTTAGAATCTCTTATGAACACACTGGTTAAACAGATAATTAAGTTTTAAGTTTTGTAATGATCTGTGATCCTATTGAGGCATGTGCTTTAAAATTCTAATTGTACAGACTTCCCAAATATTCACATACTGAATTAAGTCTTTTTGACTAATTAGGCTTGTTTATTTGCTATGTTAAACTACATGGGAAGCATCATCAGATAAGGGATGATAAACATTCTTAGGTTATATTGTATGAATGAATGCTATAACTGTACTAGAAAGTATTAAAAAAATTCCTGGGGTGCCTGGCTGATTCAGTCAGTAAAGCATGCAACTCTTGGTTTCAAGGTTGTGAGTTCAAGCCCCATGTTGGGTGTGGAGGTTATTTAAAAAATAAGATCTTAAAAAAAGAAAAGTATATAAAATGCCTAAAGTTTTCCATTTTTTTAAATTGTTCTAGGTTTATTTATTTTGATAGAGCAAGCAGAGGAGGGACAGAGAGAGAGGGAGAGAGAGAATCCCAAGCAGGCTCCACACTGTCAAGCCCAACACAGTGCTCAAACTCATGAACAGTGAGATCATGACCTGAGCCGAAACCAAGAGTCAGACCTTCAACCAACTGAGCCACCCAGACATCCCATGCCTAAAGTTTTAATATGTTCTTGTATAATGCTATCACTTGAAATCCTAATTATTAAAATGTTGTATGTCATAAAAATAAACAAATATTCTTGTCAACTGTATTAAAATGAATTCTCATCAGGTATTTAACCATGGCCATTTTCAGTCTTTTGCCACTTATGATTACTGTTTCCCTCTGATGCTCTTATGAATGTGTTTCAGCCTCAAGGAGATTCATGAAAAGTACTTTTGACAAATACAAGATCACAAAACTAAACTAAAAGTTTCTGGAACTAATGGAAAAACTGCATTCAAACAAAAGAATAAATAACATTGGACTAAACGAATTGAGGAGGATAATTATAGTTTTTATGACTTTTATCTGAAACATTGCTGGTTGTCTAATGTTTGCTCTTCAAGATTTAAGGAAACTTTTTCCCTTAAGATATCTACAACTTATATGGGTGCCTGGGTGGCTCAATCAGTTGAGCGTCTGACTTTGGCTTGGGTCATGATCTCACAGTTTGTGGGTTTAAGCCCCGCGTCGGGCTCTATGCTGACAGCAGAGTCTGGAACCTGTTTCGATTTCTGTGTGTGTCTCTCTCTCCCCCTGCCCCTCCCAAACTCGTACATATGTGTGTGTGTGTGTGTGTGTGTGCACGCCTGCACATGTGTGTGAGTGCACTCTCTCTAACAATAAACATTAAAAAAACTTAAGATATCTACAACTTATAAAAAATTGATTTTAAAAATGCTTTGTAAACAAATTAAAACATTTATCTTTTCCCCTTTATCTGAACCCTCTAGAATTCAAAAAACTCTCAGTGAGCATTCTTTCTTTCATGGCAATTATAATTATTTGCAGAAGCTCAATAAGAATCTCTTCTTCTAACACTGGTTATTTTACTAAGGCTTTGACTGGAATGTCCTATTTGAAAGAGACAGGCATAGACTCAGATATGATCAGACAGCTTTGAAGAACTAAAGTTGACTTCACGGAACCAATGAAGCCCTTTGGAAATTCTGTCCTGATAACTTCCTTACAAAGTTCCCAACAGCCTTACCAGGTGAATTAAAAAAATGTAACTTCCTGGCAGGTACAGGAACCTCAGGCTATTTGGGGCACCTCAGAAAGAGAGGAACTCACCCAAATCTACAGATCCTGCAAGTGAGTTTGATGGCAAATATTTGGTTTGGCTTCTGGCCTTGAGAGGCTATGAAAAGTTCAATCTGAAATCCCCTATAAAAATTTCAGCAAAGCAGATTTTTTAAAAACCTATATGGTCAATCAGTATTTTGCTGTGCTTATGTAAATAATTAACCAAGTTTATTAAAACTAGATTTGTTTCACAAACAATAAATTGGTCTTAATTTGGCTATCTCTGATGGGAAGGAGGGTGATTCTGGAGAAAAAGATTATGTTTCAGTAACACACTTTATGGATGTTAAATTCTAGTTCTGATTAATTGTCTTTGAGTGTTTGTTGTTTGCCTATAAAACTAGGCCAGACCCTGAATTCTTCTGGTTTCCTTAAATATCTGGCTATAACCCTCCAAACTGAAGTTTCCAATTTTCTCCAATTCTCTTGATTTGAAATCATTGAGAACTCAATGTGCTCTTTTTCCTACAGCCCTGAAAACTGATGCTAGGCACTTTGAGGTAATCTTCAGAGAAACTGCCACCATGGCCCATGTCCACACAATAATCGTGCCTGCTGCTCTATGGGTCACTCAAAAGGATCACCAGAGACATTTGAACTACTAACGACAAAAATCCATCAGGTTACCCCTGCCTGCTCCCACTCCACCCAAGGATGCTTTAAGCTTGACATCTAGAAATCTCACTGGCAGCACTCAGGACTCAAACACTACATTTATACTTTGCTCCAAACATTTTGTTTCTATAGACATGCCTCTTATTAATTACCCAACTGTTTGCACAACATAGGCCTAACTTTGATAGCCTACCTGCAAGAGTGTCTCTTAATATGAGGCAACTATTTTAACATATAACAACCATTTAATACATATACATATATATATATATATATATATATATATATATATGGCTTAAAGTCATGACAAGATTTATTTCAAAATAAAAACAAAAAACTTCTCTTGTAGGAAAAAAACTTTTGATTTTATCAGTAATCCAAATATTTGTCATGCACGTGTGTCCCCACCTTTTGTTCACTATCCTCCCTGCAAAAACAGTGCCTGGGGACCCCACAACAATCACTGGTATGCATACCCCCTTCCACACTTTCTATTTCTGGGCTTACATTCATGTGGTCTGCATTCCTGCTCCTGCTGATTTTTTTTTTTTAATCATCCCATGGGTCAGCTGTCCTCCTAAACCTACTGTCATCTGTGCCACTTCACCACATGCTATACTTTCCCTCTTCCCGTATTTCTGAAAGCACCACCACCCCAAGGTCCTGGGGGAAAGCAGACTTTGCTGATGACTCAGGAAAGATACATTATAGTGCAGTGGGGCATGAACAGACAACATGCAATTTAATGTTAGATGCTGCTGCCCCCGTGTTCTCTGGCCATCCCCATGCTTGGGAATTTCCATGGGCTGTTTCTCTTCTCACTCAGATCTCATCCAAGCCTATTCTTGCCCTTCTCTACACTCTTCAAATCCTGGTACTTCTGTTGCACCCACAAGCAGAAGAATTATATTAGCATAAGTCTTAAAATCCACCTATTTTTTATTTCTATTTTTATTACTTACACAAATATAATTATTCTTTGTCTACACCTCTTCCATCTAATCTCTGACCAGAAGCCCTGCCTTACAGGACCACCCATGACCATGAAGGCATTTTTTCTGCACCTGAGTGAGCCTTTTACTTTTCCTTGGCCAATTATCACAAACTATATATAGGCAGATTCTAAAGTAACACTTTTTCTTCCTGTTACATAAGTATGCAGTTGCCTAAATGGATGTGTATCAATGCATCTATGGAAGCTGCATCTGAAGCAAAAAGTTATAATTCCTTACCAAGGAGTGAGAAAGACTCTTTGACCAAACCCGAGTCAGGCTCCACTGAGCCCTCTTCCCAAGTAGGCTCTGACCTTGGGCTCTGTCCTTGGCCTGCTTAGTCCAGTTTTAGCAAGAATCCTGCTGGATCATTTTAGAAAAACAAAAACAAAAACACCTTTGACATCTGATCTAATTCCTCTTTCCTCAACCTCACCATCTTATCACCGTTGTCTACAGGATCCTGTTGAGCCAGGCCAGCATGAATCCCCCTGGTCTTAATGTTTGCTCTGAGTAATTTTCCTTCCACTGACCCCCACCTTGCTCCTTGGCTATAAATCTCCACTTGTCTTTGTCATATTCAGAGGTGAGCCCAATCTCTCTCCCCTGCTGCAAAGCCCCCATTGCAAGTCTTCTTTACTGCCTTTAACAAGTGTCATGAATGATTTTTTTTCTTTTACAAGAGCTAACTACAACAGAGAGTTATTAGAAAATGAAGGCATCCCAAGAAAATGATGTGTGTGCTTTCACTGACTCATCAAAATATTTTTATTTCTTAAAAAACATGAAAGATCAGAAGTCTGCTAGCCTCATATTCAAAATTTTAAGAGAACCTCAGACAAGAATTCCTGGCATGTGGTTCTTCAAAAATGCCAATTTGTGAAAGATAAAGAAATCCTAAGAAACTGTTCAGAATTAAAGGAAACAAATGAGATATGACAACTAAATGCAATCCATGATCCTGGAATGGATCTTGAACTCTTGTGGGGGGGGGGGGGAAGGGATGGGAATATCCTATAAAGGAAATTATTGGAAAATGATTAAAACTAGAGTATGGGTGTATATTTTTTCTTCATACTTTAAAAAAAACTTTATATTTTTAAATAACCCAAACTTACAGAAAAGTAGCATGTACAGAACAAAGAATTCATCTACCTGAACTATTTGAGAATAAGTTGACAATGTAGTATCCCATTATCCCCAATTGCTTTAATGCATATTTTATACAAAGACATTCTCATGGTACAAACACCAAAATCAGGGCATTCATATTAATACTTTCCTATCATCTGTTCCTCAGTCAAATTACATTAATTGCCCCAATAATGTTCTTAGAACCAAAGGATCCAATTCAGAATCACAAGCCACATTTAGCTATATCTTTTTAGTCCTCTGGACTGGAATAGCTCCTCATTCTTTCCTTAAATTTCATGGCCTTGATACTTTGGCAATTTTTCTATAACTTAAAAATGTCTTTCAAAATAAAAAAGTGAACCAAAGGCATTGTTACCTCAAGCAAAATTTCAAAAAGAACTCAATCCTCAAAATGGAGAGAATTTAACTAAAGTAGTTGTTACATGTAATCACAAGTGTTTTATGGAACCATTGAGTAACTCTGTAATAATCTATAAAAAGTAGATTAGATTAGGTGATTTCAAAGGTACCAAATTTCTGCTTTACAGTGATCCTTACCAATTAATCTAGACCTTGCATAGGTGGTCCCTTATTGAATGCCATTCCCCCACTGGAATTTCTTAGGACTATTTTCTGAACTCCAAACTTTGCACGGGTCTTAGGGATCATTTCTAAAAAATAAATTTATAAGCTACACCTAAGGCAAAAATGAAACTAACTTCATAACAGAAAATAATAAATAAAAAAATAACAAGAACAAAAAGATTTATATTTAAAGACACTAATGGTATACATTTCAGGATTCTGAAATTATAAAAGGAATAAAATAAAATGTCTAATGTTTAAAAATATGGCAAGAGTAGATATGTTAACTATATTATAAATATGTAAATGTTCTTTCCAGTTTGAAATGGTGAAAAACAACAGAAATATCACAAAGTAAAAAACTTTGTAATACCAGACCCAGAATTTGGGATTACACTTTGTTGGTTCTACCAGATGAAACATTTCTTCCCCCAACATAGTAGCTTACATTATACCACCTTAGAGCTGGGAAGGATATTAAAAAGACTCTAGTTCAAGTCTTTCACTTTAAAGATGATGAAATCTAGGCAGAGAAATAACCATTCTTGCTTAATATTACATAATAAAAATGGTTGGGTCAGAACTTGATTCAAAGTCTCCTGACTCTTAGTCCAGTACTTTCCCCTACAAAAGAAAATGAGTCATTGATTTTATGTAGAAAGGGAAATCTTACCGACATATAAATATAGAAATGAAAATATCTTGAGCAATTTTCCATAAGTCAACTCAATATGATATCTATGGAATTATCTGTCTAGCTCAGTTCTTCACTAAGATTTGCCTCTTCCTTAAGTCTATAAGATCCTAAGGGGTGCTTGGGTGGCTCAGTCGGTTAAGTGTCCAACTTTTGATTTAGGCTCAGGTCATGATACCACGGTTCGTGGGTTTGAGCCCTGTATCAGACTCTGTACTGACAGCATGGAGCCTGCTCAGGATTCTCTCCCTCTCTCTCCCCCTCCCCTGTTCATGCTCTCTTTCTCTCTCTCTCAAAACAAAACAAAAAAATTTTTAAACATATAAGATCCTAAGAGTCATCTTTGTTGATGGGACCACATGTAGTCACAGAACTCCCTGGGAATTTGAAATATAGACTGAAGAAAGCATTTTGATTCATCCTCTTCCTAAGAGTCTGGCCTAGAAAAATGTGAACTGGGGAAATCGTAGTCAAAATTTAAACCACATGAACACAGATCAAAACAAAAGCCAGTCTACAGTAAGAGGAATGAGGAGGCACAGAAAGCAGCAGAGAAGAGAAATGGAGTTCTGGTAAAAGTCTAGTGCCTAGTTCCAACTCCTTCCTGAGCTGTTTTGCCTCTTTGCTTTTGGATTCCATGATACACCCCGATGTATTCATAAATAAATCTCTGGTTAATAGCTCAAATGAGATACTGCAACCAAACAATCCCAAGTAATGCTACCCCCTTTGCACTATGAAATAAAGTACACTCCCAGTAGCCCTTTATCTGTTTAAGGTGATATCCACTTAATTAACAATAATATATTTACATTTACCTATCAATATCAACCAATATTCTCTGTAATGTTAAAGACAAACATTAGCAATATAGCAATTTGATCTAAAATCCTGGTACAGAGGGGCACCTGGGTGGCTCAATCAGTTAAGCGTCCGACTTCAGCTTGGGTCATGATCTTGCGGTCCGTGAGTTCGAGCCCTGCGTCGGGCTCTGTGCTGACCGCTCAGAGCCTAGAGCCTATTTAGGATTCTGTGTCTCCCTCTCTCTCTGACCCTCCCCCATTCATGCTCTGTCTCTCTCTGCCTCAAAACTAAATAAAAACATTTAAAAAATAAATAAATAAAATAAAATCCTGGTACAGAGAAAATCTAACACACAGGAGTTGAACCAATGACACTGATAAAGTACCCTTACTCAATCTACTAGCTTTATGAATCATGTAGTAATTGATACATACATGAAACAAACACACAGAACATGAACATGAACAAAAGTAGAAGGTTCCAATATTTATTTACCTATGCCTATTCATGGGAGAGGTTATTCTGGCTTTAAGCCATTAATTTTGTTTTAAGTAAATCTCTAGAGCAAAGAAAAAAAGAGGGGTGTCTGGGTGACTCAGTTGGTTAAGCCTCAGACTCTTGATTTCGGCTGAGGTCATGATCTCACAATTCATGGGATCCAGCCCTGTGTTGTGCCCTGCACTAACAGCACAGAGACTGCTTGGGATTCTCTCTCTCCCTCTCTCTCTGCCCCTTCCCTGCTTGCATATGCATGTGCTCTGGTTCTCTTTCTCAAAATAAATAAGCATTTTAAAAAAAGAAAAGAAAAAAGAGCATTCTTTCAGGTTTATTGTAATACTAGTTCACTCCCCAGTATTCTTTCCCCCAGAAAATTAAGCCTAACAGCAACTTTTAACATTCTCCCACACAACTGTTATTGGCCTATGGGCATGTGACTTGAATTGGCCCAGTCCGTTTACAATTCCCCACGAGTTTCATTAGGTTGGTTGGTTAGTTGGTTGGTTGGTTTTTCAGAGCCATCTTACCCTGTGACATTTCTTTTTTCTGGAATTGAGTGAGATGGCACTTCTTTTTCTGGAATTTCAAACCTAGTAATCGAATTCAAAACACTCCCTCTCACCTCTCTCCCAACTTCAAATGAACAAGGAAGCATGTAGTACCAATTAGGGATTCTAATCACAAGGGGAAGCAGCCCTTGATGAATTCAACAGTGACAACAGAGCATAGAAAAAGATAAAATCTTAGTTCTTACTGACATCATTGACCCACTCAATTAAACAACTCAAGAGCCAGCCCTAGCTCTGAAAATCTAATTAAAGTCATAATGATATTGTTTAAGCTAGTTTTGGGTCAGGGATTTCTATCATTTCCTGTTAAAAAAGTCTTGAATAATTTAGCCCGTCACCTTAGTCTAAATAAAATATCCCCAACTTTCTTTAGGTTTCCCAATAGCCAACTGAATTGCCTCAACTCTGAATTCAAATTTAAGTTTCAGAAATGGACCTACTGATAAATAAAGATGTGGCCTTTGCAAGGATCAGTCACACATTTCTGACAGGCTTGGTATATCTCCTATTATAAATGAACTGATTAGTATCATAGTATGCAGACACCTATGAGTTTAACTTATTATGCCTCTTCTCTCAGAACTACATTATCTTGGATTTAAAATTTTTTTTCTTGTTTTTTGGAACTTCAAAATTAACAATAAAATCATGGGCCAGATGTTTATGACATGCTATATGAATATATTAGTCTGTATTCTGAAATATATGCTTTAAAAAGATTAATCATAAAAAGGTGAATTATATAGGGGCGTCTGGGTGGCTCAGTCAGTTGAGAGTCTGACTCTTGATTTCGGCCCAGGTCATGATCCCAGGGTCATGGGATCGAGCCCCACACATCAGGCTCTGTGCTGAGGGTGGAACCTGCTTGAGATTCTCTCTCTCTCCCTCTGCACCTCCCCTGTTCACGTGCCCTCCCTCTCTCTCTCTCTCTCTCTTTCTCTAAAATGAAAAAAGGTGAATTCTATAAATTTAAATGTAAGAGTAACCATCTCAGCAATACACAAATACACAAGACATAAAACTGCACCAATTTTCTCAGTAACAGATATTAACACCTAATTATTCCATTCTACTACCTCCCTTCCTCTCACAAATCAAGAAACAAAATGCAATAGTTACTGTACTTTTTAAAACACATTGATCTCAGGTGGTAATTCTTCTAAAGTCTTAACCCAAACTATCTCAGATTAGAAGTATCTTTCTTTTTATTAAATAGCCTTAATATTTTAACATTGTAAGAATAACTACAAAAGTACAGACCAAGAGTGGTCTGGGGTTGGGACAGCACCTTCACATTCCTCTTCATGTCCTCCTGGGAAGAGAATCAGAGGGAAATACCACTCAAATAGGCACATTTTAGCCAGATTTACTGCCTTCAGGCAAGGCCACATTTCATGACAAAACTTCTTTCATCACCAGCAAATGCTCTCTGATCTGGTTATTATTACTTCAGTATCTGAATTTAGTACCTTCTTGTTGGCATAAACTGAAATGTTTTTATAAATCATCACCTCAGGCCTGTTTGCTTGGTAAAATCCTTACAAGAAAACAAAGGTCATTTAACAACATAGATCATTGAATTTCTAGGCCACTTAACAGATGTTGAAAACATACAGGTGAAAATAATTAAAGCAATTAATAAGGTATTTACCAAACATGTAATTTAATTTGAGTTACTGGATTTACTGGAGAAACTGTCTTCCCTATACTGTGCTTCCAAATAATACTGTCCTTTAAATTACAGTCCCAGGTCAACTTCCAGGAATCTGCTCTTATTCCACCTACTACTTTTCCAATCCACCAGCATGATTCCACCCTTCAAGGCAAGCTTTAAGTTATTAGATTCACTGATACATACTTCTGTAGATTTCATATTTTCAGCACTGTTTCTCCAATTAGACTAAAGGCAAGTTCTTTCTCCTTTCCCTAATACACAACTCAAATGCACAATGCCACACAGCACACTATACTTGAAGATTCATCTAATTCTGTAAAATCATTGAATGATGTCAAAGTCAAATTGCTTAATTATCAAATATTTTACATTTGCAAGAAACTGCAGAGACACAAGATGAGTAAGTCTTTGTACCCAAAGAAGAAGGTCAGGAAAAGAACACCATCCTTCATAATAAAAGGCAGAGTAAGATGGACAATATTAAAAAATACATCAATTTCTCTGGATGCTCACAAGAGGGAAAATCGTGTAAGGATGGAAGAATCAGAAGTTTCATTTGGAAGAAGATTTCTGAGATGAAACTTTAGTGAAAAGTAGAAATTCCAGGGGTGCCTGTGTGGCTCAGTTAAGTGACTTGGTCTCGGCTCAGGTCATGATCTTACAGTTCATGAGATTGAACCCCGCATCAGGGTCCACACTGACAGTGCAGAGCCTGCTTGGGATTTTCTCTCTTCCTCTCTCTCTCTCTTCTCTCAAAATAAATAAATAAACATTTAAAAAAGAAAGAAAGAAAGAAAGTAGTAATTCCACCTGCAGAAGTGGAGGTATAGGAAACAAAATTAACAAAAGACAGGGGGCACCTGGGTGGCTCAGTCGGCTGAGCATCCGACTTCAGCTCAGGTCATGATCTCAAGGTCTGTGAGTTCGAGCCCTGCATCGGGCTCTGTGCTGACAGCTCAGAGCCTGGAGCCTGCTTTGAATTCTGTGTCTCCCTCTCTCTCTGCCCCTCCCCCACTCGTGCTCTGTCTCTCTCTGTGTCGAAAATAAACATTAAAAAAAATTTTTAAAAAGACAGTATAAGAGATGTTCAAGTGATAGTGAATTTTCCAGTTTTGTTGAAACAAAGTACCACCAGTGAAGGAGTGAAATAATAGCACAAAAAATTTATAGAGACATATATTTAAAGTCTTTTGAGTTCTAGGATAACAAAGTCATACCTAATTTGACAGATTTGTTGTGGAACTACTGAAAATTTTTTAATAGGAAATTATATAGAAATCTATTTCCCTATAGAAATCTATTTCCGTATAGAAATCTATTCCTACAGTGGAGTTTGAATGGAATCAAGTGGAAACAAACCAAAAGGTCAATGAGAAAGTTATGTGGGAAACACCATTTAAGAGATAGTTAGGAACCAGTTCACATCCTCTAGGATGGCTATAATGAAAGGAGAATAGCAAGTGTTGATGAAAAGCAGAGAAATTCGAAGCCTCATTCACTGTTGGTAGAAATGTAAAATGGTATATTCATTCTGTCAAACAGTTTGGCAGTTCCTCAAAAGTTAAACACAGAGTTACCATAACTTAAGCAATTACATTTCTAGATATACACATAAGAAAATTAAAAATATATGTTCCACACAAAAATATGTATGTGAATGTTTATAGTAGCATTATTCATAATAGCCAAAAAGTAGAAACAATCCAAGTATCCATCAACTGAAAAATGATAAATTGTGGTATACTTATACAATAGAAATATTATTTGGCAGTAAAAAAGAATAAGGCACTGAAATATGCTACAATATGGATGGACCTTGAAAATGTTATGATAAGTGAAAGAAGCCAGCACAAAAGGCCATATAATGTATGATTCCATTTAAATGAAATGTCTAGAATAGGTAAATCCATAGAGACAGGAAGTAGATTAGTGGTTGCCAGAGAATAGGCAGAGGGGGAAATTAAAATGTATGGGGTTTCTTCTTGGGGTGATAGAAATATTCTGGAATTACTATTGGTGACAGTTGCATAATATTGTGCATATATTCAACAACCACTAAATTATACACTTAAAAATGGTTAAAATGGTGAATTTTAAGTTAAGTAAATTTTATCTCAATAAGAAAGAAATAGGGAAGAAATGAACTACAATTATGGTCAAGTGAATAGAAACACAAATGGTTGAAAACTTAAGGAATTAAAATCTACATGTTTTTACAACTACCTATTTTATCAGAGCTTAAAAATACCATCAATTTTAAGATCCACTGTAATTTTACATACCACTTTAAGAAAGAAAAATACTACCAATTAAATGATGATATGCCATTGGTGGTAAGAAGCAACTGATACCAGAAACTTTATCTTGTAGAAGCACCTGGCTGGCTCAGTTGGCTGAGCATCCAACTTTGGCTCGGGTCATGATCTCACAGCTCAGGAGTTCAAGCCCCATGCTGGGCTCTGTGCTGACAGCTTAGGGCCTAGAACCTGCTTCAGATTCTCTGTCTCCCTCTGTCTCTGTCCTTCCCTGCTTTCAATGTCTCTCTCTCTCTCTCTCTCTCTCTCTCTCTCTCGCAAAATAAATAAATACTTTTTTTAATTTAAAAAAATTTTATCTTGTAAAAAAAAGTGCTTTAGAATCAAGGAAATGTATAATTAGAATCAGGAAAAATAAATAAATAAAGAGAAAGATCTAATTTGTGTAGAAACACAATGAATTCATAGGTCCCAAATAAGCTATTTGGGTAATCATGTTGAGATTAATAAACTATTATTTTAAAATTATTATATATACACCAATGTAATAGGAGGGAAATTATACTTTTAGATGTATACAACACTGGGAACTTTGAGAACAAGCCTAAAAATCAAAGGTCAGAATAGGTAAAACCATTCTCTCAAGAAGAATCCATGACCTTTCTTTTTTTTTAACATTAAATAAGAAGTCCTCACATTCAAAAGCCCAGGAATTTACCATTCTCCAGCTTCCTCAAAAAACAGGTTCTTTTGATATTTAAAGAAAATAAAAGTCCCTATCTTCAAAGCTCATCAACATGCAACACAAACAGAAAGGCAGAAAGAAGACTAATAAGTACGTTAATGGCTATTGTATATCCAAAATAAATATTCAATTTGATCATCATTTATTAAGCACCTAGAACTTTCCAGTCTCTGAAGTATACTTTGCAGGATTTGAAATGTAAATAAAATGCAATGTTTACAGTTAAGAAGGCAGTGGGGAGGTGTCAAAAAGGAACACAGATAACAGAACACAAGAGAATAATATTTGCTTCAAGTAGCTAGCAATGTGTGAGCAAAGCAAGATGTGTAAATACAGTGAGTGTTGAGGGGATTCAAAGAGGGAAAAAAATCGTACCCAAAGAGAAGGACTAAAAAAGGCAAGATGTGGGTCTGGATGTAGACTTTAAGAATATATTAAAGTTTCGTAGCCACAGATGACAGAAGTAGGTTTTCTAATCAGGGCAAACAGTGTGAACCAAAGCACAGAGGCAGGAGGACATACATGGCATCAAAGAAAGGTCTATTTTGGATTGAGACAAGAATACAAATTGGGAAACCTGGAAGGTAAACTGTAAAATATAGGTTGGCTTGTAGGTAAATGGCCTCAAACGCCAGAGTGAGAGGTTTTTGTTTTTTGTTGTTTTTTAACGTTTATTTATTTTTGAGACAGAGAGAGACAGAGCATGAATGGGGGAGGGTCAGAGAGAGAGGGAGACACAGAATCTGAAACAGGCTCTGGGCTCTGAGCTGTCAGCACAGAGCCCAACGCGGGGCTCGAACTCACAGACTGTGAGATCATGACCTGACCCAAAATCAGACGCTCAACTGACTGAGCCACCCAGGCGCCCCAGAGTGAGAGTTTTATACTTAATCTGTAAGAATTAGATAGTTTCTTGATGGTTTTAGAATAAGACAATGACATGACAAAAACTATTATGAATACTGGTCTAGCAACATTTTGAAACATGGACTGACAAAGGGAGATCTGCAAATAGGAAAATCAGTAGGAAGGTTATTGTGATAGTACAAGCAAGAAGTAATAAGAAGAGATACGAGGAATTAAGATGGGGGAGTATGAAGACTTTACGCTTGCCTTATCCCTTGAACACAGCAGATAAATATCAAATCATTCTGAAATACCCAGGAAACCAATCTGAGGACTGAAAGAACAAACTACACAACTAGAGGGAGAGAAGAGGTCACATCATGGAAGGTAGAAGGTGCAGAGACATGATTTGGGGAAGAAAAGAATCACAGGTACTTCAGAGGGGAGGGAGCCCTAATCAGCAAGAGAGGAAAGAAAAAGTGAGACAGCAGGGCACAGGGCATTGCACAAGAAAAACACTTCCCCTAAACCACTGATGGAGAAAACAAGAGGGGCTGTAAGTTTTTTAATAAGCAGCAGAGCTCAAAGCCTGAAGTTTTAGAAGTCTGTGCCAATGTCAGGTGGAGGCTGGCAGGTGTAAAGGTGTTCCTGTGGAGGAGGGAGGAGGTCTGGGAGAAGAAAGCATGGTCTGAGGATCCCCTGGGTCACACAGGGAGAGACACTTCCCTTTCTTGGAGTGCATTTGGGAGAACTGGCACTGCCTCTCCAGGGACAAATGAGCCATCAGGTGGCATTTGAGCTGCCCCATTCATTAGCATAGGAGCAGAGGCAGCTGCTGAGGGCAGCTAACCTGGATGCTGGCTTTTTGCTGCACTTTACCATAAATCCAAGCCCCTGTGTGTTCATGTGACTGTCCTTCTGAGGCAAACCAGCAGCAGTCACAGCACAGTGAGATTCCCCCAGAGAACCAGCACGGGTCTGTACCGCACCAGGTACCTAAAATTTGGAGTTTTGAAACCCAGCCAGTGTGCCAGAGGACCACTGGGCTGACAGGTGGGCAGACGGCTTGGACACAGACAGGGTAAAGGCAGGGATCTGAGGGAAGGCTAGGACAAACGAGAGGAGATTGTTCGTTCTTCTGGGAGGACTTCCCAGACAGTGGCAGGTATGAATTCTCCTCTCCAGGGAAGACAGAGCCAGCCGATGCCATTTTTACCCCCAGTCCCTCAGCAGAGACTGATTTGAGTGAGCAGCACAGCCCCCATAGTGGAGGCCTGAGCTGCTTACACCAAGCCCCGCACCCCCTGCACTCTATAGGTGCTTTGTTACTAGGGTAAGTGTGCCTTACCTTACCGCAGCAGTGGCCCCTCCCCCAGAAGGCCAGCACAACCTCCCCCCATCCTCAAGCACCAGGTCTACTGACCATAGAGTGCTGCAAAGTTTCAGCTCTAGAGAAAAAAGGATCTAGCCTCTTTTAACAAGCAGACCAAAACACACCTAATTAAAACTTGCCATACAGTGGACAATGTCCAAACACTCTGCACTGCAGGTAAGGAAAAACTCTGCAAATGACTGACCTGAAGGAAAGAGCAGCCAAAACACAAGAACATAGTGCACACAGCACACACCACAAACACTTCCTGATGTGTCAGGTCCTGGTCAGTAAATGGTCTCTTCTTAATATAGCCATTACCTTCAGGAGCAGGAAATATAACAGGCTTTCCTAACACAGAGAAGACCAAGACCTAGGCAAAATACCAAGATTGAAGAATTCATCCCAAAAGAAAAAAACAAGAAAAGATCACAGCCAGGGATCTAATCAAAACAGATATAGATAATATGCTTGAGCCAGAATTTAAAAACAACAATCATAAGAATACTAGCTACGTTTGAGAAAAGCACACAAGACACCAGGGAGTCCCTTACCAGAGAGATAAAAGACCTAAAAATTAGTCAGGACAAAATTAAAAACTGCTATAACTGAGATACAAAACTGACTGAATATAATGACCGCAAGAAAGGAAGAAGCAAAGGAACGAGTAAGTGATATAGAAGATAAATTAACGGAAACTAATGGAGCTGAAAAGAAGAGCAGAGGAAAAATATTGCATGACAAAAGTAGACTTAGAGAAGTCAGCAGATCCACTAACGTAATAACATTGGTATCATAGTAGTCCCAGAAGAAGAGAGGGGCAGGTTTATTTAAGCAAATTATAGTAAAAACAAAAACAAAAACAAAAAACTTCCCTAATTTGGGGAAGGAAACATGTCCAAATCCTGGAAGCACAGAGAACTCCCATCAAAATCAACAAGGGGGCCAACACCAACAATAACATAGTAAAATTTGCAAAATACAGAGATAAGGAAAGAATCCTGAAAGCAGCAAGGGAAAAGAAATCCCTAACCTATAAGAGAAGACAACTAAAGTTAGCAACAGATCTTTCTGCAGAAACTTGACAGGCTAGAAGGAAGTAGCAGGAAATATTCAACCTTTATCCAACAGGCTGTCATTCAGCATAGAAGGAAAAATAAAGAGTTTCCCAGACATGGGGCACCTGGGTGGCTCAGTCAGTTTAGCAGCCGACTTCAGCTCAGGTCATGATCTCGTGGCCCATGAGTTGGAGCCCCACATCGGGCTCTGTGCTGACAGCTTGGAGCCTGGAGCCTGCTTTGGATTCTGTGTACCCCCCTCTCCCTACCCCTCCCTGACTTGTGCTCCATGTCACTCTGTCTCTCAAAAATAAATAAATGTTAAATATATATATATATATATTAAAAAGAAAAAGAGTTTCCCAGACAAACTAAAACTAAAGGAGTTTGTGACCAGTGAACCGGCCCTGCAAGAAATATTAAAGGGGATGCTTTGAGTAGGAACGATCAAAAACAATAGAGACTAGAAAGGAACATAGAAAATCTCCAGAAACACTTAATTTATAGGTAATACAATGGCACTAAATTCATATCAATCAATAATCACTCTGAATGTAAATGGACTAAATGCTCCAAACAAAAGACATAGAGTATCACAATGGATAAAAAACTAGACACATCTGTATGCTGCCTACAAGAAACTTGTTTTACCTAACACATGCAGATTGAAAGTAAGGGGATGGAAGGGCTCCTGAGTGGCTCAATCAGTTAAGTATCAAACCCTTGGTTTTGGCTTAGGTCATGATCTCATGGTTTGTGAGTTTGAGCCCTGTGCTGCCAGCATGGAGCCTGCTAGGGATTCTCTCACTCCCTCTCTCTCTGCCCCTCCCCTGCTCTCTCTCTCTCTCTCTCTCTCTCACACACACACACACACACACACACACACTCTCTCTAAATAAATAAATAAACTTTAAAAAAAAGAAAGTGAGGGGATGAAGAACCATTTATAATGCTAATGGACATCAAAAGAAAGCTGGAGTAGCCAGACTTATATCAGACAAACTAGATTTTAAACCAAAGATTGTAACAAGAGATGAAGAAGGGCACTATATCATAATAAAATTATATATCCAACAAGACTTAACATTTATATTTATGCCCCCAACTTGAAAGCACTTAGATATATAAATCAATTAATAGCAATTATAAAGGAACACATTAATAACAACAATAATAAGGGATTTCAACACCCCTCTTACAAAATGGACAGATAATTTAAGCAGAAGATCAACGAGGAAACAATGGCTTTGAATAACACTGGACTAGATGGACTTAACAGATATATTCAGAACATTTCATCCTAAAGCAGCAGAATACACATTCTTTTCAAATGCACATGCAACATTCTCTAGAACAGATCATATTCTGGGTCACAAATCAGCCCCCAACACATACAAAATGACTGAGATCATACCATGCATATTTTCCAACCACAACACTATAAAACTGGAAGTCAACCACAAGAAAAATTTGGAAACACCACAAGTACAAGGCAGATAAAGAATGTCCTATTAAAGGATGAATAGGTTAACAAGACAATTAAAGAAGAAATGAAAAAATACTTGGAAGCAAATGAAAATTAAAACATGACAGTCCAAACACCCAGACTACAGCAAAAGTGGTCATAAGAGGGAAGTATTTGGCAGTACAGGCCTATCTCAAGAAGCAAGAAAAGTCTCAAATACACAACCTAACTTTACACCTAAAGGAGTTAGAAAAGGAACAGCAAATAGAGCCTAAAGCCAGCATAAAAAGGGAAATAATAAAGATTAGAGAAGAAATAAATGAAACAGAAACAAAAGAAAAGCCACTAGAACAGATCAATGAGACTAGGAGCTGATTCTCTGACATTTTTTAAAAAAATTTTTTTAGAGTTTATTTATTTTTGAAAGAGACAGAGACAGAGAGTGAGTGGGGGAGGGGCCAAGAGAGGGAGACACAGAATCCAAAGCAGGCTCCAGGCTCTGAGCTGTCAGCACAGAGCCCAACATAGGGCTCAAACTCACCAACCGCAGGATCATGACCTGAGCCAAAGTCAGTCGCTTAACAGACTGAGCTATCCAGGCACCCCCTCTGACATTTTCAATAAAATTGATAACTCTGTAGCCTGACTTATCAAAAAGAAAATAGAAAGGACCCAAATAAATAAAATCATGAATTAAAGAGGAGAGATCACAACACCACAGAAATACAAACAATAATAAGAATATTATGAGCAATTATACACCAACAAACTGGGCAATCTGGAAGAAATGGACAGATTCCTAGAAACATAGAAACTACCAAAACTGAAACAGAAGAAATAGATAATTTGAACAGACCCATAACCATCAAAGAAATTGAATCAGTAATCAAAAATCTTCTGCAAACAAAAGTCCAGGGCCAGATGGTTTCCCAGGGAAATTCTACCAGTCACTTAAAGAAGAGTTAATACCTACTCTTCTTAAACTGGTCCAAAATACAGAAATGGAAGGAAAACTTCCAAACTCATTCTATGATCCAGGATGACCTTGATTCCCAAACCAGACAAAGATCCCACTAAAAAGAAGAATTACAGAACAATATCCCTGATGAATATGGATGCAAAAATTCCCAACAAAATATTACCAAATTTAATCCAACAGTACATTAAAAGAATTATTCATCATGGTCAAGTGGGATTTATACCTGTGATGCAAGGGTGGTTCAGTATTCACAAATCGATCAATGTGATGCATCACATTAACACAAGAAAGGATAAGAACTATATGATCCTCTCAATAGATGCACAAAAAGCATCTGACAAAGTACAGTTTCCATTCTTGATAAAAATGCTCAACAAAGTAGGCATAGAGGGAACATACCTCAACATCACAAAGGCCATATACAAAGACCCACAGCTACATCCTAAAGGTGGAAAAACTGAGAGCCTCTCCCGTAAGGTCAGGAACAAGACAGGGATGTCCACTCTCACCATTATTATTTAACATAGTACTAGAAGGCCTAACATCAGCAATCACACCACAAAAAGAAATAAAAGACATCCAAATCTGTGCAGAAGAAGTCAAACCTTCACTATTCACAGATGGCATGATACTCTATGTAGAAATCCCTAAAGACTCCACGAAAAAATTGCTAGAACTGATACACAAATTCAGGAAAGTCACAGGATACAAAATCAACATACAGAAATCTGTTGCATTTCTATACACCAATAATGAAGCAGCAGAAAGAGAAATTAAGGAATTGATCCCATTTACAACTGCACCAAAACCATAAGATACCTAGAAGTAAACCTAACCAAAGAGGTAAAAGATCTATATTCTGAAAACTATAGAATACTTACAACAGAAATGGAAGAAGACAAAATAAATGGAAAAATAATCCACATTCATGGATTGGAAGAACAAATATTGTTAAAATGCTAACACTACCCAAAACAATCTACACATTTAATGCAATCCCTATCAAAATAATACCAGCATTTTTCACAGAGCTAGAACAAACAATTCTAAAATTTGTATGGAACCAGAAAAGACCCCAAATACCCAAAGTAATGTTAAAAAAGAAAAGCAAAGCTGGAGGCATCACAATTCTGGACTTCAAGCTATATTACAAAGCTATAGTCATGACAATATGGTACTGGCACAAAAACAGACACATAGATCAATGGAACAGAATAGAAAACCGAAAAATGGACCCACAACTATATGGTGAACTCATCTTCAACAAAGCTGGAAAGAATATCCAATGGAAAAAAGACAGTCTCTTCAACAAATGGTGCTGGGAAAACTGAACAGCAACATACAAAAGAATGAAACTGGACCACTTTCTTACACCATACACAAAAATAAATTCAAAATGGATGAAAGACCTCAATGTGAGACAGGAAATCATAAAAATCCTGGAGAAGAACACAGGCAGCAACCTCTTTGACCTTGGCTGCAGCAACTTCTTACTAGACACACTTCCTGAGGCAAGGAAAACAAAAGCAAAAATTAGCTACTGAGACTTCATCAAGACAAAAAGTTTCTGCACAGCAAAGGAAACAATCAACAAAAGTAAAAGACAACTTGTGGAATGGGAGAAGAAATTTGCAAATGACATATCAGATAAAAGGTTAGTACCCAAAATCTATAAAGAACTTATCAAACTCAACACCCAAAAAACAAAGAATGCAGTTAAGAAATGGGAAGAAGACATGAGTAGACATTTTTCCAAAGAAGACATCCAGATGACTAACAGACACATGAAAAGATGCTCAACATCACTCATCATCAGGGAAATACAAATCAAAACTACAAAGAGATATCACCTCACAACTGTCAGAATGGCTAAAACTAACAACACAGGAAACAACAGATGTTGATGAGGATGCAGAGAAAGGGGAATCCTCTTACACTGTTGGTAGGATGTAAACTGGTGCAGCCGCTCTAGAAAACAATGTGAAGTTTCCTCAAAAAGTTACAAATAGAACTATCCTAGTTCTAGCAATTGCACTACTAGGTATTAACACAAAGAATACAAAAATACTGATTAGAAGAGGCACATGTACCCCAATGTTTATAGCAGCATTACCAACAACAGCCAAATTATGGAAAGAGCCCAAATGTCTATTGAATGATAAATGGATAAGAAAGATGTGGTATATATACACAATGGAACATTATTCAGTCATCAAAAACAATGCAGTCTTGCCATTTACAATGACGCAGTTGGAACTAGAGTGCATTATGCTAAGTGAAACAAGTCAGAGAGAGACAAATACCATATGATTTTACTCATACGTGGAATTTAAGAAACAAAACAGATGAACATAGGGAAAGGAGGTGAAAAGAGAGAGGGAAAAAAACCATAAGGGTCTCTTAACTATAGAGAGCAAACTGTGGGTTGAGGGAGGGGAGGTGGGCAGGGGATGGGCTAAAAATGGGTAATGATTATTAAGTAGGGCACTTGTAATGAGCACTGGATATTATATTAACTGATTAATCACTAATTTTCACTCCTAAAACAAAAAAAAAAATTTAACACAGAATAAATGGAGAGATATACCTTGAAAAAATACATAAATAAAATGTGGTATATATACACAACGGAATATTATTCGGCCATAAAAAGGAATGAAATCTTGCCATTTGTGACAAAATGGATGGGCCTGGAAAGTATTATGGTAAGTAAAAAAAAGAGAAAGACAAATACCTATGATTTCAATTAATACGGAATCCACAAAACAAAACAAATGAACAAACAAAACAGAAAAAGACTCATAAATACAAAGAACAAATGTGATTGCCAGAGGAAGGGGGGGGGGGATGAATGGATAGGCAAAATAGGTGAAGGAGACTAAGAGGTATAAATTTCAAGTTATAAAAAAAAATGTCATGGGGATGTAAAGTTTAGCATAGGGAATACTGTGAAAAATATTGTAATAACTGTGTATGGTGACAGATGGTAACTCCACTAATTGTGGTGAGCACCTCATAGCATACAAATGTTGAATCACTATTATGTGTACCTGAAACTAATTGTATGTCAACTACACTGCAATTAAAAAACGTTTTTTAAAGCAGTAATAAGCTTATCTACAATATAATAATAAAAATGGAAAGAAGGAAATGAAAGGCAGGTAGAATATACAGAGCTTGTAAACAATATAGAGAGAAAGGTCAAGGGAGGTTTCAGAACAGTAAAGAAAAGAATGGAGATGCTAGTGCCATAAGGAAGTCCAAGAAAGGCATCTGGAGTTGTAAATGAGGATAAGGTTGTTGTGTGAATGTGAACATTGTTAAAATAGGTCTAGGAGCAAACAGAAACTCTTGTCTACAGCTTGGAGTAAAGGGGGAAAAGTCATAAAAATATGAAAAGAAAGGCCAGAAATTTTTACGCTACAAAGGAATTTCTAAGGCCATTTTTTTTTAATGAGGCTACTAACAACTTTCAAGTTTCAATTATAACATAAAGATGGAAACCAGGTAAGTTAGGAAGGAAATGTGGGTAGTAAGAAAGTGGAAACATGAAGCACAAATTATACTTCCACAAAGTGTAATAGGACAACTTAAATAATCAATAAAATATTAGTCTGTAGGAGATACTGGAAAACTATGGAGCTATTAAAAGAAATGACATAGATTTTTAAAAATACTGACAGAGAAAGATGGTAAAATATCTTGTTAAACTTTTTAAAACACATAGAACACAGAACACTTACATGCACCAATATTAAGCCTCAAAATATGTAAAGTGAAAAGAAAATACTATAAGAAATGAACAAATTCGTAATAATAACTTAAAAAAAATTTTAATGTTTATTTTTAAGAGAGAGAGTGCAAGCAAGGGAGGGGCAGAGAGAGAGAGAAAGACACAGAATCCAACGGAGGTTCTAGGCTCTGAGCTGTCAGCACAGAGCCCGACACAGGGCTTGAACCCACGAACCACAAGATCATCACTTGAACCGAAGTCAGATGCTTAACCAACTGAGCCACCCAGGTGCCTCCATAATAATAGCTTTTAAATATCTCTCAGTAGTTAATAGAATAAACAGACCAGAAATCAGTATGAGCTGGCTCTGGTACACCACTGGTGCTTATTACTGTCATTAATAATCAGAGAAATACAAATTTAAAACACAATATATACCATTCACACCCACAGGCTATCAAAAGTTTTAAAGTCCCAACAATTCCAAGCACAGGCAAGGATATGAAGCAATGGGAACTCTGATTCATTGCTGCTTATACGTGCACTTTGTAAAACCCTTTGACTTTGTCTATCAAAGTTGAAGACCCAGCAATTCCACTCCTAGTCAAAATACTTAACAGCCAATATGGAGCATTCCATTTCCCACAAACAGCCAAGCAAGTGAGACTTCAGGGGAGTTCTGGCCTACAGCACGATAGGTCAACAGCTCCAGGGTGTCACATGAGCAGTAGGTATTTGCCTACCGGGGTCCAAAGATTACTACACACACCCCAGAACCTTTGGGGGCTGGGTGATGGGCTCACACATCTGGAGGGGCATGAGAGTAGCTCCTCAGCAGTGACTAAACAGGGCTCCTTAGGGCTACAACAGAGTTAAAAGGAAATTTAGGAATTTGGAGCAGTGGTTTTCTACCAACTGGAACAAAAATTTCTCTATTTTAACATTTGGCATCACCTTAATAGTGTGTACTGGCTGCATATTAATCCTAAATTTTCCCCAAGGAAACTTAAGCACATATACAACAATACATTAAAAGAATTTTTATGCAACCAATGATTAATCATAAGCAAAAAAAAAAAAAAAGCAAAAAGGAAAGTGAATGATAATGAAATAGCCCAATGTGTATGAATCTCACAAACATGGAGTTGAGAGGAAAAAAAGACAGAAAAGAATACATATACTGTAGGAAAGGAAAAACAAGATAAAAACAGAAAGGGAGGCAAACCACAAGAGACTCTTAAATACAGGGAACAAACCAAGAGTTACTGGAGGGGAGGTGGGTTGGGGGATGGCTTAATGAGTGATGTGAACTAAGGAGGGCACTTTTGGGGATGAGCATTGGGTGTTGAATGTAAGAGACGAATCACTGGCTTCTACTCCTAAAGCTAAAATTACACTATAGGTTGACTAACTTGAATTTAAATTAAAAAAAAATTATACATATACTGTGATTCCATTCATATAAATGTTTTCTTGTTTGTTTTTTTTTGTGGTTTTTTTGTTTTCTTACTGATCAATACAAAATTATCTTTAATTTAGACTGATTCTAAACGCTTAACCTACTAAATAGCCACATCTGGTACAATTAATACAATTTCACTGTACCTTTGTTTCCAGGAACAATTATCACATGTCATATAAAGATTTTAACAGCTAAAACAAAACTATACTATAGAGAGAACCATAAAACATAAAGAAATGCAAGGAAATTGGGGCACCTGGGTGGCTCAGTCGGTTAAGTGTCTGACTTCGGCTCAGGTCATGATCTCACAGTTCATGAGGTCAAGCCCCACATCAGGCTCTGAGCTAATAGCTCAGAGCCTGGAGCCTGCTTCAGATTCTGTGTCTCCTTCTCTCTCTGTCCCTCCCCCACTCACATGCTGTCTCTCTCTTGAAAATAAACATTAAATTTTTTTTTTTAATGCAAGGGAATGATTACAAGGCTTATAAAGGAGAAGCCTGGGTACAGGAAGGATTCTGGGGCAGTAGAAATATCCTTTATGTGTTAATGCATCTGTATAATCTTAATGAACTTTTCTCTACTATCTTATATTATGCAATAAAAGGAAAAAAGTAAACAAAAACCTTCTTCAAATAAGAGCTGGGAGCAATGCAGTTGGCAGCTAAAATATGAGAGTACAAATCACATGAGAAATGGGCAGAGCTATGTATCACAGCAGCAAAAGAGGAAAGTGATTGGAGAATAAGAGGGCAGGAATGGTATTTATTCAGACAGATCATTATAGGACATTGAGCACCCTGGATAGAAGTGGAAGAGATTCTTAAGTGAGAAAGAAACTTCCAAGGCTAGTTTGCCAAAGAAAAATGGGCACCAAGGGCAAAGTAAGCAAATACACTATTTCTTATTCTTGTTTGTCTTTTTATAATTTTGCTAAGAGAAGCTTCCTTCAGAATTACTCTCAGAAAGCAGCATTTTAAAAGGATTTAAGTGAACTGCTAGAAATTTAAGGAAATTACTGAGGATGTGCCAAAATGCTTACTACAAGAGTAGTCAATTAAATATTATTTACAAAGGCAAAAAAGAGACAGATTTGAGTAACTATGCTGTAACAACAAAATACAATTTGCATTTGTTAGAAAAAAAGCTAGAGAAAAATATAGAAAATATTTATAGTATATTAATAAGTAGAAAAATAATTACAAAATGTTATATAAAATATGATCCCATTTAGGAATACTGAAAAAATTTACCTCAAAATCATAAAATGAGCGATGAAATTATAGGTAGATTTGTTTCTTTTGTTCTTATTTGTACTTTGAAACTTTCTATAATTTATGTTGTATGTGCAATAAGACTAATGATATTCAAAAACATAAACTCAAGGGGTGACTGGGTAGATCAGTCGGTTGGGTAACTGACTCTCGATTTCGGCTCAGGTCATGATTTCGGCTCAGGTCATGATTTCATGGTTTGTGGGATCAACCCCACATGGGGCTCTGCACTGGCAGTGTGGAACCTGCTTGGGATTTTTCCTCTCCCTCTCTCTCTGTCCCTCCCCCATTCACACGTGCTCTCTCTCTCCCAAAAAATAAACTTAAATATATATATACACACACACACACACACACACACACACACACATATACATATACATGTGATATACATATACATATACATGTGATTCATATGTATATATATAGATGTTCAAAATTGCAAAACAGCTATCAAAAATTATGTATTTGTGTGGTCAAAGACTGGGAAAAGCATACCAAAAGCAAAAATAATAGCATTAGAAACGAGGATTATAGATTTGTTTCCTTCCACTTTATGTCTTTTTTTTTAAGTTTATTTATTTATTTTGAGAGAGAGTGAGCAGGGGAGGGAGGGAGAGAGAGAATCCCAAGCAGTCTCCACACTGTCAGTGCAGAGACCCACACAAAGCTTGAACTCACAACCCTGGGATCATGACCTGAGCTGAAAACAAGAGCTGGACGCTTGACCAACTGAGCCACCCAGGCTCCCCTCCACCTTCTTTCAATGTTACATATATTTAAATTTTTAAATATAATATTAATTAATTACATCTTATATAGTTATATATTAATTACACAATTAATCTCCCTGTCTTTCCCCATCTATCCCTCTTTCTCAGGTTATTAAATGCAAAGCAGCTATTGCCTGGGAAGCAGGCAAGCCCCTCTGCATAGAAGAGGTCGAGGTAGCTCCTCCCAAGGCTCATGAAGTTCGCGTCCAGGTAAGTGGAGACTTTTCCTATATAATACAGAGAAGACACTCAGTGCAGGTTTGGCTTCTTTGGGTCAAGCCTATGTGGCATGACCGAGAGCACCTGGAGTGTCACCTGTGGCAGAATTTCATTTTTAGGTCCAGATAGAAACAGGAATTATCCCAGGAGGGGTAAATTATTAAATATCAGTTGTTATTAATAACAGGTTTAAAATTTAATTCAACTATCTTTACATTAACCATTAGCCCTGAGAATCAGACAAAGGAATTCACTTCAGATTAGAATTAGTTAGGTTTTCTTTTTGCTTTCTTTCTTTTGCTGTATTACAAAGTGATATTAAAAGAAAGATAGAAAATTTGGTTCAACACAAGGTAGAAGGAAGACCTGAAGTGCTGTCCAGGGCAGTATGAGGGTCTAAAATGCCCAGAGGAGGGACAGGCGTGGGTCAGCAGGGAAAAGACACTGCACTGAGCAGAGACCACAGACTGAAAGCTGGCAAACCTTCTCCATTTCCCCCCAGCTGGCCCGGCTTATACACTTCTCCTGAGGACTACCACAGTATGGGTTTATACATGAGGATGAATAAGACATCCTTGTCAAGAGAATCTTGAATAGTAAGGGATATGTTAGCTATTGAGACATTCCTTTATCTGATACCTCTTTTAACTATAAAGATTTTATTACCTCTGTTTCCTTTCATGTAGTTTCAACAAAATTTGCGCCAGCCCTAGAAACCTGTGTTCCCTCCACTACCTCTGCCTAAAAGATTTTGTTTAATTTTCCCTACTACCTTTGATTTCTCCTCTCCTGGAGGCAGTAATTGCCAATTCTATCTCTTTGTATGACTCTCCAGTGACAGTGAAAGTTAGAAAACAAAGGTTTGTTATTTAGAGGAAAAGAATATATGCTGATATTTTTAATTGTGCCCCCCCTCAAAATGTAACTCTTTTATTGAGCTCTAGGAATGTTGTAAAGTGTCAAGGTGACATTGGGCCTAAAATTATCCTAACCCTAATGACATAATGACAGAAACAGGACTCAAGTCTGTGATTGCCTTGCAGATAATCGCCACTGCCCTGTGCCATACTGACGCCCATCCGATCAATCCTAAATTTAAAGAGGCCCTCTTCCCAGTGATCCTTGGCCATGAGGGCGCAGGAATTGTGGAAAGTGTTGGGCCAGGAGTGACCAGTTTCAAACCAGGTACGTCTTTTCCTGATTCCAGTTAAATGGAAATGTCAGGATATTTCAGGGACTGATACAATCTTGGCTTTGCATGCTATTTATATATAGGGGATGTTTATTATATTGGTCTCTATTTATATATGGGAACCATCTTTTCCAAAGACAAACTAAAATACGTTATCTATCACAGATAACAATGGGACAGAATATTTGAAATCAGAACTGATAAAATCTGGATAATATGGTCACTTTATTCACATGTAGCACTGAGAAACGGTCCTGTGAAGCAACCCACAAAGTGGGGCACAAAAGAAAATTTATAACAACCTCCTCTAAATAAAACAGAGAACCAATTGAATATTACAAAGAATTTAAAGAATGAGGATATACAGTCAGCCTAAGTGAGAAATATTATATATGTCAGTATTAGCTTATGTGTCTTTTTGAAACTTTGTAACATAAAAATAATATGTGAATGGAACATGCCAATGGGCTGAAATTTTTTACTTCCCATTTTATAACATTCACAAAATACTGGAATATGGGCTCTGTAATACTCACTTGTCAAGTGGGATGAACTGTATCATTCTTTCCTCCTTTAATGAGAATGCTCCAAACATAGGAGTATATTAGACTCCATTCCAAACAAGATCAGAGAAACAAATTGCTCCCATAAGCTTTGCATCCATGAAGTGCTCTGGCCAATGTAGTCCTAGCTCTGCCACTTACTGGCTGTGTGACCTCCACCAGTGAAGTCACTTTTCTGTGACACAGCTCAGATTTCTGTTTTCTAAAGTGGAGAGAAAAGGTACCCATGTCAAAGGACAGTTCTGAGAAGTAAATGAGATAATATGGGTAAACAGAAGGATGCCTAGCACATACTAAATGTTGAAAAAATGTTAATTATCATTATTGGGCTATGATCATCAGAGGAAAGAAGCCATAAGTAAGTTGTATTTGAGTAAAAAAATAGAAAAATATAGAATTTGAAGCGAACTAAATGGTGAAACATGGCAATGATGTAAAGTTTAATCTCCATATCCTGCCTGTTGTTGTCCACCTTTAATAAGGATGCTCTACTCCATACAAGATGTTTAGAAATGTTAAGAAAAAAAAGTAATAGTCATGATGCAGAGAGTTTCAGTGACAGCATAGCCTCAGACAGGACTCTGCAGCTAGTATCAATGCAGATTTGTTCCCCAAGCGCCCAGCAGCAAAATAAATTAAATTAAATTAATAAATAAATAAATAAATAAATAAATATTTTAAAAAATTTTAAAAATACAGTATATTCAATACTTGGGGAATCTTGTAGAGCAACAAAATATTGTAGCCATCTATACTTTCTGCTGAACACATATATACCATAAAGAATGGTGTTTTCCACTGATACATCTGGTAGAAACTATTTATAAGCTGTATCTTAGGCACCATCCAACACATGGCCTTTCTTTCCAGGTGACAAAGTAATTCCACTCTACATGGCTCAATGTGGAAAATGCAAGTTCTGTCTGAGTCCACTCACAAATTTCTGTACAAAACTCAGGTAAGCTCTATACACTATTAGTAAGAATATGAATTGGTATACGTATTTGGGGAAGTACACTGGCAATACCTAGATGAAGTTTCTATCCACCAATTCTAGTCCTTGGTGTATACAAGAAACTGTTGCAAAATTACCCAAAGAAACATATGCTAGAATGTTCACTACAACATTATTTATAACAGCAATTAAAAATAGCCCAATGCCCACCAATAAGAGAACGGATTAACAAAGTGCTATGTAGTAACACAATGGAATACTATATAACAATGAAAAGGGCTAAACTTGATCTACATACAACAACACAGAATAATCTCACATAATGTTAAGGGAAAGAAGCAAGTTGCTGACAAATATATTTAGTAAGATATCATATACAAAACAATACCATAGACAGTATAATTTATGGTTACATATGCATGTAGTAAAGGTATAAATACACTATTGGAATGATAAATGCCAAAATCAAAATAGTAGCTATTTCCACAGAAGAGAGAGGGATGAAATGAGGCTCAGTAATTTATTCCAAGGCCACACAGATAAAAGTCTTAGAACTAGATCTTGAGGGGTGCCTGAGTGGATCAGTTGGTTGAGTGTCTGACTTCAGCTCAGGTCATGATCTCACAGTCTGTGAGTTTAAGCCCCGGATCGGGCTCTGTGCTGACAGCTCAGAGCCTGGAGCCTGCTTCAGATTCTGTCTCCCTCTCTCTCTGCCCCTCCTCCACTCACACTCTGTCTCGCTCTCTCTCTCTCAGAAATAAACAAACATTAAACATTTTTTTAAAAAAAAAGAACTAGATTTTGAACATAAGCAGTTGGACTCCAGAGTCCAAACCCTTTATCACCTTATTCTTTAATGAGACTACAGAAAAATCTATTTGTCCTTAATACTAATTGAAGCTAGTTATTTTGGAAGCTAAAATTATACTACTCTTACATCTAATCACTATTACTCAATTTCCTTGTCTATAAAATGGGAATAATAATAATGCTTATTTTACAGGGTTGTGGTAGATATTTAAAGAATTAATACACCTTTTTGCAAACTCTTAATGAAATAATGGATTTTGGCAATGACCATAAGTTCTTTCTAACATCACAAGAAGAGAGATAATAAAGTATTATGTGCCTCCAGATGAAAATACACAACACTGCCTTTGAAATATTCCTACAAAAATATAAAACCAAATTAAAACAATCAGTTAGATTGAAAACACTAGTTTAGAGGAAATACAAGCATGGAGAAACATGTTAAACCCAATTACAGGAATGTAATCAGAAAAATCCAGAATGAGAAAAACTCTACAGAACAAATGACTGTTTCTTCAACAAATAAATTGTAGAGAAAAAAATAAGGAGAGAAGTGAGCATCTATAAAGTAAGAGAGACTTAACAGACATATCAACCAAATGCAGTATGTCAACCTAAAAGAATCTCTTTGTTTTTTAATGTGTATTTATTTTTTGAGAGAGAGATGGGAGGTAGGGGGCACAGAGAAGGAGACACAGAATCTTTAGGAGGCTCCAGGCTCCGAGCTGACAGCAAAGAGCCCGATCCGGGGCTCAAACTCAAGAGCCGCGAGATCATGACCTGAGCCGAAGTTGGATGCTTAACTGACTAAGCTACCCAGGTACCCCAAAGAATCTATCTTTTTGAGACACATACTAAAATATTTACAGATGAAATAGTAATGTCTGGGGTTTAATTCAAAATAGTCCCATGAGGGAAAGTGGGTGCTGGTGGGGGTGGCAGGTAATAGATGACAGAACATCAGCCATGAGTTGATAACTACAGAAGCTGGGATATGGTTGCACAGATATGCAACAACCTAGACTTTCTACTTTCATATATAGTTGAGTTTTCCATTACAATTTTTTTTAAGAATTAATACATGTAAACTCCTAAGAGAGTTTCTGGCCCATAAAGAGTATTCAATAAAAAGTTTATCATCTTTAAACTACTTTTGATTATATTTATGTGAAAAGTCTCAAGTCATTTTCTCAATTTTTCTCTCATAAAATTGTCGTAATTAACATGTAATGCCCAGGAATTTTTTCAGGAATGTAATCAGAGGTCCATTTACATTCTCTTTTTTGTGTCTTTTTTTTTTTTTTTTTGTAATTTTCTAGTCTAGTCAAAAATCCTATTGTTGATCAAGAACTAATGCAAGACAAAACCAGCAGGTTTACCTGCAAAGGAAAACCAATTTACCATTTCATGGGAACCAGCACCTTCACTCAGTACACCGTCGTGTCAGATATTAATCTTGCCAAAATTGATGATGATGCAAATTTAGAGAGAGTTTGTCTGTTAGGATGTGGGTTTTCAACTGGCTATGGAGCTGCAATCAACACTGCCAAGGTAAAAGTGTTTAATCACCAGGTTGCATAAAATAGAACTTACTAGGAAATAGCGTGATAAATCAGCTGGTTACCTTCAAGTCCTAGCTCTGTAATTTATTACCTCTGTGACTGTAGGCAAGTTCTTTAACCCCTCTACATTAATATTTCCTACAAATAGTTATGGGGATAATTAAATCATATTACATACATAAGATATCTAGCCCAGCAGCTGGCATATAGTTAGCACCTGGATGAGGTTACTTTCTTGTCTCTATACTGATATGCTACTTTATAGACCATCCCTGCCTTAAATACAGCATGCTCAAATATGTCCCCTAAATAGCAATGTTCATCCTGGGACAGCAGATCCAGTCAAGAGGCAACAGAAACTACAGAAACTCCCAGCGATCTCCATATAGCCACCTCTGCTTTCTCCTTGACCCTGCAGATTTCTCTCCCTCAGACTGTGGTAATTCACCTCTGCTTCTCATTGTGCCCATTTGTGGCTCCAAGGGAATGTCTCAAGTGACAGCCCCGATGGTGGCAAGATGCATCCCTGGGATCCCATGTTAGAATTTAGAAGCTTTCACAAAACTTTAATGAGAGACTGGAGAGATGTCACTATCATTTGGATGCCTCAAACAACCCCTTTATTTAAACCTCCTTGACATCACTCTTCATCCCTTGAGTTCAAACTGCAAAGTGCAACCAGAGTGGTCTTTTTAAACAACAAATCTGAAGATTTCATTCCCCTTTCATTACTCCCCTTTTCCCTCAGTGAGCTAGTGATTCTCCCTAATTCTCCCTTTGCAGGCTCACTGTTCCCCCAGGCCTGACCTTCAGTCTCCAGGCTCTAATCACCGTGTCTCCTGGGCTTTCCACACCCAGATCCCAACAACAGTGCCTGGAAAGCTCCCCTACCTCTTCTGGCTGACTCCATTTTTTTCCCACCTCCTATCAGAAACCCTTCAGCCTCTTGGGCATGCATTGGGTATTCCTTCCAGTTTTCCCAAAAGTATCTGTGCTTATCCCTGTCTTCCTTCCTATCACACTATGGAGAAATTTCCCATTTATTTCTCCTCCCTATTAGACTATTTACTCCTTGAGGGCAACAACTCTCTCTTGTTCATTGTGATGTGAACAATCACTCTAGGCCCTATGCCTAGCACAGAGTAGGAGCTTAATAATTTTTCAATGAATGAATGAATGAATAAAGCCAGATTCACGTGCAACGCTTAAAAATCTTTTTTTTTTTTCCTTAAGAAAGAAAGAGAGAGAGAAAGCGCAAGTTAGTGAGGGGCAGAGAGAGAGAGAGAATCCTCAAGGGGCAGCCCCACGAGGAGCGGTGGGGGGGTGGGGGGGTAGCGAGAAAGAGAGAATCAGGGCTCACCCAAAGTGGGGTTCCAGCTCACCCAATGTGGGGCTCAAACTCACAAATCTTGAGACTATGACCTGAGCGGAAGTCAGATGTTTAACGACTCAGACACCCAGGTGCCCAACCCCTAAAAATCTTGATAAGTCTTGGTTTTCAGCTTTGCAATCCAAATAGTCCTTTTTGTCAGGTTACCTAGAGGTGTTAAAGTGTCAAGGAAATAAACTCAGCCTAACCAAAATAACAGAGTGATCTAGTAGGCAGAATATGAAGAGAAGACTTTTCACTGAGAATTATGTCAACCAAGCAGACAGGAATGCTACTTTTGGCTATCACTGTATTATCTCCCTCCAAAAATTCATTCATTCATTCATTCATTCATTCATTAATAAAAATTAAAAATCATATGCGAAGTCAGACTACATTCTGAAGGCTCCTGGAGGAAGGGGGTTAATTGAGGGAATTTAAAAGCAGGTGTAACCTTGGCAGTCAAGGCATACTCTCCTGTACCTAGTATTGTCAGAATTATTGCTCTTTGGGCCACTCTCTCTTGTCTGGACTCCATGAAGACTGTCACCTTCTACTACTCTAGTCTTTCTTCAGGGATATTAACACTAGAGATTCAGCTACAATTTTCTTTTAAATCCAATCCAAATTTCCAGGACCTGTTCTCGCGGTTGAGGAACACCTAAACCACCTCATAGGATGCTTAGAGAAGAGAAATGAATCTGATAGGAACAAGTTAAGGGAAGTGAAATATCATTAATTCTAGCCAAAAGGCAAGAGTTTTAATAAAGTTTAATTTCCTTCTGGGAAGAAAAGTGATGACACAACTTTGTATAATTAGTGGGAGACTGGCACCCAGCGTTACCAGGAGTCCTAATTCTTTTTAATCAGCTTGTACCCTTTACTGCCAAATTAATCACGTTTCACAGAGATCTTTGGAAGCATGAAAATGTCTTTTAACCGTGTTGTCTGCAAATAGATAATCATCCACTATGAATTATTCTATTTTCAAATTGTGGCGGGGTAGTTTATAGTGACCACCCCCCACCCCAGGACCATAATCAAGGGCACTTTTACACACAGCAGTCTAGTTGTTTAACACAAGTAATATAGTGTATTCAATTTATACTGTTGGAAGCTGTGTATAACATTGCCTCAATAAGGAAGATGCATTTCTACTTTCAATGACTCTTAGAGGTAAACTTTTAAACACAGTCTTTAAAGAGATATATTTGGATATATACTAAACATGTGCCACAACATTGTAAATGTCACACTGTGTATAGAGAACATTATGAATATTTGTAAAAAATATATTTTATTTACCCCTGAGTAGCAAAAGTCAAACACTGTATGCCTGCCTAATATCATGCATAAATTAAAGAGATATACATTCTCTCTATTCCTTAATAGTTTTGTTTCCAATTTAGAATATATCAGTACTTCCCTTGGGCAGATTCCTCTTTCCCTTTTGTTTATGCTTTAATTCTAACAGTTTCCCATCATCATTAGAAAATATTAATTAAGAATCTGTGTAGTATGTTTTTGCCACTATACCACTCTACAGAATAACATAATCCAGATACAGCAACTTTCCTTATCATCTTGTATATTCAGTTTCTATTTCATTCGATGCAATGAACATTTATTAAAGACCCAACACATAGAACACTCTTAATAGCAATGTGAAAGATAATATGAGTTCAAAGAACTTACAGTCTTTTGAAGAAACACGCACACAAATACAAAATCAACAAATCAAGGTAGATAATAAATTAGGCAATATAGAAAAAACAAAAAGGAAATATAGAAAACCAAAAGAAATTTGTATTTCATGCCTTTCAAATTAATTGGTGATTTGGGATGTGAGTTAATTCACACTTAGAGAAACATTAGTGCTCATTCAAAACCGACTATAACACTAATACAACCAAATAAGGCCCATTAAAAATATAAATTATTTGTGATCTATTTAAAAATGAAAATAATAAACCCTTTAAAATGTGTGGGTTTTAAATTTTTGTGCTGACAACACTAAAAGGGAACAGGAAAACAAGAGGATTATTTTCACTTGGGCTTATTCCTTACTATTAGCTGATCATTCTAATGGCATTCAAATGATTCTCCAAATTTAGCCAGTGAGTAATCCATTTTTATATTGGCAGATTTCCCCTATTGGCTGTATCATTTAGTTTTATGATAGACAGTCTTTTATTTATATGTTCCTGCCCCCACCTCACTCTCTCCATTTAAAAAAAAGTTAAGTTCACTTCCATTAACAGTTAACTTAGGGGTGCCTGGGTGGCTCAGTCAGCTGAGCGTCTGACTCTTGATTTCAGCTCAGGTCATGATCTCACAGTCGTAGGATCAAGTCCCCTCACTGGCCTCCATCCTGAGTGTGGAGCCTGCTTAGGATTCATTCTCTCTCTCTCTGTCCCCTCTCCCAGCTCATGCACTCTAAAAAAATTAAAAAATAAATTTTTTAAAAAGTTAATTTATAAATTGTCCTGCCTGCAGGTCACCCCTGGTTCTACTTGTGCCATCTTTGGCCTAGGAGGTGTTGGTCTTTCTGCTATAATGGGTTGTAAAGTAGCAGGAGCTTCCAGAATTATAGCTATTGACATCAACAGTGAGAAGTTTACAAAGGCCAAAGCCCTCGGAGCCACTGACTGCCTCAATCCTAGAAACCTACATAAACCCATCCAGGAGGTCATCATTGAAATGACCAAAGGAGGGGTGGATTTTGCCCTTGATTGTGCAGGTGGACCTGAAGCCATGGTATGTACATTTTTAATGATAGTATATAATAAATTATTATTTATTAACATTAATAAACATTGGCAATGTGTGTATCAATATAGTTACTTTGTATATTTTATATACACATATGTATATATTATATATTTATATAGAAAATATTAGCTATTAGATTGCATGTATTAATATTTAATTACAAGTATTACTTAATAGATTAATATTTTTGTATATTCTTCCACATGAAATTCAGCAAAAAGTTAAGAAAAAACTTAGAAATGAAAATTTTAAAATAATTCTGCCTATGAGAAATTACAAAGAAACAACAGAAAAGGCAGATTTAGAGAAGGGAAGGGGACAGAAGGACACATGTCACCCCTAACAGCTGGAAGTATCCACTCCCAGCTAAAATCAGAGAAGAGAGAGGTTAGCAATTTACAAGCAATCGAGTTCTGTCCATCAGATTTTAGTAAATGAGCTGCACAATTAGATCCAAATCATATATGTGAAATTTTCAATATATTACACGCACACACACACACACTGCAAAATTAAAAAGTAGATCTTTTTTTCCTAAACAATTCTGTATCATTCAGATTTCTTCTCTCAAGACGAGCTACATAATTTGCAGGCCCTTCTAGGCACAGGGCCCTGAGCGACTGCATTGGCTGCAGGCCTACAAAGCCAGCCCTGTCTATTCTACTTGAGAAAGTGGGGTAAATCAACCACACAGACAACACATGGAGAAGTTAGCCTGCCAGAATGCCCAGCCTCATCTTCCAGTGAATGTTCACTTCATACCCATTTGTGCAAATACACTAAGCAGAGTTTTGTTTTGTTTTATGAGATGACAAAAAAATTCGCCAACTATCTGCCATGGAGTCTTTTTCGTGAGTGAGATCTGTGGAGTAGCTATGACACTATGCCCTTTTAATTATGACTTCATTCAACATGGCTCCCAAACCCTCCTCTAGGGAGATGATAAAAAAAGATAGAATTCTGGGGACACCTGGGTGGCTCAGTCAGTTAAGCACCCAACTCTTGATTTTGGCCCAGGTCATGATCTCATGACTCATGTGAGTTTCAACCCCACATTGGACTCGGGGTCCAATTGAGAGTTTCTCACTCTCATGTGAGTTTCAACCCACATTGGACTCGGCACTGGCCAAACTCAAAATAAAGCAGTGTGGAGCCTGCTTGGGATTCTCTCTCTCCCTCTCTCTGCCCGTCTCCCACTCACACACACACATGTGCTCTCTCTCTCTCTCCCTCTCTTTCTCTTAAAATGATTTTTACAAAAAAAAAAAAAAATTAAACAATACAATTCTGTACTTCAGCCTCCCAGTGGCAGGCTTTGAGCAGTTCTTCCCCTTGGTTCTTACCCTACTGATGCATTTCCCAGAAGAGAATGGAGATGGGGAAGAGGTGCTGAGAGCATCAGGCTCCCTACCTCGGTCTCTCCTCTCAGAATGCTTTCATTGATAATGTAACTGCTTAAAGGAGGGTCTGGTAGGTAATAAGCACTCAATAAATATCAGCTATTACTGAAAATTCATGCATTAAGTCTCCTTATCCTGCACGTGCTCCCCTGTGTTCAATGCTTCAGATGTTGTCCTTGGCATCTGCAACTTGCATTGTGCCACAATATTCTTCCACTTTCCATACCTCAAACTTTTTACAAACATTGAAATTCAGCCTATTGATTTTATCTTTCTAGTATAGAGATTCTCAACACCGGCTACACTTTAGAAACGCGTGGGGAGTTGTTATTGTCATTGTTTAATACCAATGAATGGACCATACTCCAGGATAGTCTCAAGAGTCTAAGGCCCAGATACCAATATTTTTTACATTACTCAAGTTGAGAACCATCTGAACTAAAACTTGACAGGTTTTATTATTATTTTAAATTATGGAATAGAATTATACCAGAGAACCCAAATAAATGATGGATTATTTAATCACAAAACATCAGCTACCTACCCGTCCACCAAGTTTCCATTACTAAGGAAAGCTAAATGTCTTGGTTGTAGAGGAGATTCCAGCAATGGGTGTGAACTTGAATTCAATGACCACTAGTGCTCTAAAGCAGCCTTAAGAACCCAACAGAATAATCAGAAAGTTACAATAATTAACAATATTATAAAGTTTTGAAAAGTAAAAGTAATTCTCATCAAAACCTCTCAGAGACTTCTAAATAAACCTGTTGTGCATATAATGCTCATTTTTACTTAAGTCATCATTAGGGAAATTAATTCTTTGCTTGGAGCAAAGCTCCAGAAACGTAGAAAAGGCAAACAGGGAAAAAAAATTTTTTTAATAAAATAGTAAATAAGAGTCAATGTAAATAGCTACCTTCAGGTAACAAATAGTGCCTATGGATTTTCCCCTCTCCATAGATCTCTCCATACAGCATAAACAAAAGTATTTCCTCCCAATAAAAAGTCCACACAGTAGAAGAGTTGCTATTTAGAAATGTTATGAATTCTCAAAAGAATAAATATGTAGTCAAATAAAAATTTCAAAACACATTCTAGGGGCGCCTGGGTGGCGCAGTCGGTTAAGCGTCCGACTTCAGCCAGGTCACGGTCTCGCGGTCCGGGAGTTCGAGCCCCGCGTCAGGCTCTGGGCTGATGGCTCAGAGCCTGGAGCCTGTTTCCGATTCTGTGTCTCCCTCTCTCTCTGCCCCTCCCCGTTCATGCTCTGTCTCTCTCTGTCCCAAAAATAAATAAACATTGAAAAAAAAAATTTTTTTTTTAAAAACACATTCTAAAAGTTCTAGGTCATTGCATTTTCCATCACTCGTAAGACATGGAGAGAGGGGGAGAATTTACTGTACTTTAAACTGCTTTCACACAGTGATCAGTGATGAAAAAAGCTGTTCTTTCTATTGGGACTTTTGTGAAAGTAAAAATTGCCCCAACAGGTCAGAATTAAGTTGAGCACTGACTATGGCAAGGGATATAAAATAAAGTTTACACTTTTCTTAAGATTAGTCTCAAAAGATTGTAAATGTTCATCTAGTTACCATATGGCTTCTTATGGAATGGCCACCCACAAATTTATACCTTTCTCAAACTTTTTTATGTTTTCAATCCTTGGCATTTTTAACCCCAAACTTGCAGTAGGTTAACATAACTCTCTCATGGGAATATCAAAGCAACTCCCCTGGGCCACTGTCTTCCATGTAGTTATTCAGCCAGCAATCAAGGCTCAGTCAAGTTCAAATTTGTAGCTTCACAATCTCACCACAAGATCATCTTGGTTGTTACAGCAGGAGAAGGAAAAGCTGGCAGGTTCTGTTTCGCCTATGAAATAACACACATCACTTCTGCCCATAGCCAATGACCCAGAATTAGTTACATAACTCTACCTAACTGTGAGAGCTAAATAATGTAGGGAAGGAGATGAAATGTTTTATGACCAGCAGCCAGTGTCAGATTCTGTTGAAACTGTTTTGTCCTCTGTTTTAAGTAGCACTTTTTAATTATCTTACTTTGGGATCTACTAAGTTTATGGTGTGTACCTCATTTCCTGGGCTCTAATAAATACTTATTCATTCCTCTCTTCATGACTTCAAAGATTGTTTTTATGCATGTAGAACTGCAAATGTTTTACTACGTATCCACAACAGATCACTGAAAACTTGGTAAGAGTTTATAATACCTTCTAGAGTTCTTTCCTAACTTCACATGTTTACTTTTCTTGACAGGCAATGATACGCATTCCAGTTCACCATAACTATGGTATTAAACAAAATAATATGTTTCTTTTCAATATCTTTTTGGGTAATGCTCAAAATTTTAATGAATGTTCTATCTGAAACAGAACAGTGGCACCCCAAGTATCAATCAACAATACTATGATCATTTTAGCTTGAATAATCTTATCTTATATGCAGAGTTGCATACGTTTTCCCTAAAGCATTGTGCAAACCTACACTAGGGTTCATGTTCTACGTTTTCTACTTACTCAACTAATCTTTTTTTTGACCTTCCAGAGAGCAGCCCTGGACTGTACAACAGCAGGTTGGGGAACATGTACTTTCATCGGGGTAGACTCTGAAATTAGAGGATTGACTATATCTCCAGTGGAGCTCATAATGGGCCGTACCATAAATGGAACATGCTTTGGTGGTCAGTTTTTTTTTTCCCCTCTTTTAATTATCTCCATAGTAGTACTCAAATTCTTATAATGAAATTATTGAATGGAAAGGAAAAAATATATTGTTTAAATATCGAGTGCCTAATAACATATCTAGAGACTGCATAAAAGCTATTCTAGCAATTATTTGAGAATAAACAAAATTTGTATAAATGGATAACTACAATTCGTAAAGTTAAGTTCATTTTGCATTAAAATTAACCAACACAAGAGGAACAAAAGGTAAACTTCGACCAAACTGAGATAATTCCTTATCTAGAAATAGAAACTAATCTTAACATTCCTTGTTAAGAAAAACTTTTAAATCAATAAAAGTATAGAAAATCAAAGATGGGAGGGATAATCTATTTGAAGCAACCCAAATCTGGCTTGGTAATTTCATTCACTCAACAAACTGATTAAACCACTTCTTGTCAAAAACCATGTCTTTACGTGGCATTTTGGCCAAATTACAGGTTGGAAAAGCATTGATTCTATTCCAAAGCTGGTTACTGACTACAAGAATAAGATATTTGATCTGGATATATTGGTGACCCATACCCTGCCTTTTGACAAAATCAATGAGGCATTTGACCTAATGAACCAAGGCAAAAGGTAAGTTAACAAACAGAGGGATAAGTGGTTCAAAAAACCTTTACGATGACTCTTTACTTCATGTTAAGAACCAATCAGTTTGTCTTTTCTGACACTTTCCACAACATCACACATACTAGATGTGCTTAAAAGATTAAATAGTAGCCATCTGGGAAAAGAAAAGCTTCCTGCTCTATTCCCATAATGTACACTCCCATACACTATTTTAACATAGAGTGGTGATACAAACTGACACAGATTTTCCCTTTCAAAAACCATTGTTAACTCAGTTGGGGCTGCTCCCTAGTAAGAAAGGTTTCCATAGTATAATGTCGGGTCATTCTGGTGCAATATAGCCCTGGGTCTGGCATCATTATGTTCTGCAATTAACAAAAGATGCCCACTCTAGGCCCTTCATTATCAGAACCAAGTGAAAACCATGGATATGTGAGCAGTGAGTGGCTCACTTAAAGAAACTTAACGCATGCCCTAACTCTTATCCTCATGCTTTGTCCACTGTCTCTGACCCACAATTTTAGCTATCTTGGCATTGACATTGGCATAGACCCTGAGAACTAAGTTATAGAAATGTCCCAACTGGGGGATCTGTAGCAGCTAGGGAGCAGGAGAGACTAGGATCAATGATTTTGGTTCAAATGATCTGGCACAACCTTGGTCAATAGAAACAATAGGCAAAAACACCAGGACCACTCTTTCATAGAGGAGATGCAGGACAAAAAAGCACCTGAGAAGACATCACAAAATGGGAAGGGGGGGAGGGAGGACCTAAAGTTAAGTGACATGAGTTTGAAGGAGAAAATAAACGTTGCAGAAGAAAGCAGGTTCATGGTGTGAGGACCCAAGCTACTTCCTGGGAAAGAAACCTGAGAAATTATTTCTACTGACATGAACTGTCTAATCTGCAAACATATTAGTTGCAATATATCAAAAAGAAGTTCAATAAAAACAAAAAATTACTTAGGCTACACAAAGTAACTTAGTGTATAAACTCTGCAATATCTCACACAATCTCAGTATCCCCATAAAGAGTGGTCCTTAAGTAAGGAGTTTGGTTGGAGTTTGGAGCCTTAGAACCTAAAACTCATAGCTCCTCCACCATTGCCCCTTTTCCCCTAGAGTTTTCAGTCACGGAATATACCCATAGGGAGTTGCTAAGTGGCAGCCAAATGGAAAATGGTGAATTACTTTATTAATAGCTGGGCAAGTCCCCTGTACTCTTAAAGTAGGCCTAGTAATCAGTGGTAGAATGAAAGGCTGAGGAGTAGATACTTGAATGACGCTTCCTACTTGGCCTCTAGCTCACTGAGAAGACCACATTCCTGCCCACACAGATGGAAAGATGACAATGGAGAAAACAGAGGATGGCACTTACCACGTGGGTGTAGGAAGCACAACTGAGGATAGGCCCTCCTACCATACCAACTACATAGCAGTAAGAAAGCAGAGGGAACGCAACGCCCAGTTGGTCTTTTAAGGTGCAATGACCTTGACTCCTGGTAAAAGGACACAGAGGTTCTCCTTCCACAGGTAGACAGATGTAGCTCTAGTCCCTGGGTGAAGAAAACATTTATGCATGGCAAACTGCTAATGCCAGGGCTTCCACAGTTCCAGCAGTAAGGTCCAACATAAGGAATTCTCTGTCCCCAAGGATTATCTCCTTCTTTGCTTCTACATGTTGAAGGAATTACCCAGGATTTAGAATATTTAGGTTTTCAGAAAGCATCACTCCAACACAACAAGCAGTGACTATTCCAACACAGAAACCTCACTACAACCCTACCATGGGGTAGCATGGACCTCACCCAGGGTCAGGTGAGAGTTCCGAACTTTTCCCAGCTTACTAGCACCATTTGCAAGGTATTATTCATTCCACAAATGAGAGAGGATGACAAGATAAAAGCAATTAGACTTAGCAAAGTAGATGTCTATAAAGAAAGATTAAAACCAAATGCTGAGATGAAAATACAGAAATTATTTGTGGGTTTTAGTTACATTTACCATAAAAACTATGCTGACTATTGTTTTATTATTATTAACAGCATTCGAATAGTCCTGACCTTTTGAAGACACGAGGAACAAACTGGAATCCTATCTGACTGACTCTGAACCTGTCTGGTTAATTTATATCCTGTAACGATGAGCCAAGAATTGCCATGAATTTAAGCAACTATTTACAATTAACATCTCAACATCAAATAGTTATATTTACGGCATTTGTATCCATAAAATGCATTAATATTTCCTATTTAGCAACTATGATAACTGATGTGTTTATGAATAGAATTATATGATGAGAATTGCTTAAAACTCATTGTGGAGAGGTGGGAATGGGGAATGAAGGGTAAGAAGTAAAGCCAGATAGGCTACATGATTATAATTTTTAAGGTTGGGTGATAAATATACAAAGTTTCATTATACTGTTCTCTGTACTTTTGTATATGTTTAAAATTTTCCATAATCAAAAAATTTTTACTAGAAAAAATTACTATTATATACATATACATAAGGTACATACATGTTTGAAATATATATATAAATTGCTGTCACATAATTTCTGGGTTTCAATAAGCTACAAGCTAATCTTCTTTAATAAACTACTAAATAATTTCCTTTTTAACATCTGTTAATTTCTTTTCTCTTAGTCCTACTTTATCACTATGAACTATAATCACAATAGTGGGATATCAGAAGCTATATAAATGAATATAGATATATTAAAAATGAAGATTTTTAAAAAGCAAAAACATGTACACTCTCAAATTTCCATCTGTATTAAATGCCCTTTTCATCTTTGATAATCATTAAACATATAATGTCTAGAGCTTTAGAGTTTAATGATCTGTAATTTGCACTAAGTATTTTTTTTAATATGAAATTTATTGTCAAATTGGTTTCCATACAACACCCAGTGCTCATCCCAACAGGTGCCCTCCTCAATGTCCATCACCCACTTTCCCCTCCTTCCCACCCCCCATCAACTGTCAGTTTATTCTCAGTTTTTAAGAGTCTCTTATGGTTTGGCTCCCTCCCTAACTTTTTTTTTGTCCTTCCCGTCCCCCATAGTCTTCTGTTAAGTTTCTCAGGATCCACATAAGAGTGAAAACATATGGTATCTGTCTTTCTCTGTATGACTTATTTCACTTAGCATCACACTCTCCAGTTCCATCCACGTTGCTATAAAAGGCCATATTTCATTATTTCTCATTGCCATGTAGTATTCCATTGTGTATATAAACCACAATTTCTTGATCCTTTCGTCAGTTGATGGACATTTAGCCCCTTTCCATAATTTGGCTATTGTTGAGAGTGCTGCTATGAACATTGGGGTACAAGCGCCCCTATGCATCAGTACTTCTGTATCCCTTGGGTAAATTCCTAGCAGTGCTATTGTGGAGTCATAGGGTAGGTCTATTTTTAATTTTTTGAGGAACCTCCACACTGTTTTCCAGAGTGGCTGCACCAATTTGCATTCCCACCAACAGTGCAAGAGGGTTCCTATTACTCCACATCCTCACAAGCATCTATAGTCTCCTGACTTGTTCACTTTGGCCACTCTGACTGATGTGAGGTGATATCTGAGTGTGGTTTTGATTTGTATTTCCCTGATGAGGAGCGACGTTATGCATCTTTTCATGTGCCTGCTGGCCATCTATGTCTTCTTTAGAGAAGTGTCTATTCATGTTTTCTGCCCATTTCTTCACTGGATTATTTGTTTTTCGGGTGTGGAGTTTGGTGAGCTCTTTATAGATTTTGGAGACTACCCCTTTGTCCCATATGTCATTTGCAAATATCTTTTCCCATTCCGTTGGTTGCCTTTTAGTTTTGTTGATTGTTTCCTTCGCAGTGCAGAAGGTTTTTATCTTCATAAGGTCCCAGTAATTCATTTTTGCTTTTAATTCCCTTGCCTTTGGAGATGTGTCAAGTAAGAAATTGCTGCAGCTGAGGTCAGAGAGGTTTTTTCCTGCTTTCTCCCCTAGGGTTTTGATGGTTTCCTGTCTCACATTCAGGTCCTTTATCCATTTTGAGTTTATTTTTGTGAATGGTGTAAGAAAGTGGTCTAGTTTCATTCTTCTGCATGTTGCTGTCCAGCTCTCCCAGAACCATTTGTTAAAGAGACTGTATTTTTTTTCATTGGATATTCTTTCCTGCTTTGTCAAAGATTAGTTGGCCATACTTTTGTGGGTCCAATTCTGAGTTCTCTATTCTATTCCATTGGTCTATGTGTCTGTTTTTGTGCCAATACCATGCTGTCATGGTGATTACAGCTTTGTAGTAGAGGCTAAAGTCTGGGATTGCGATGCCTCACGCTTTGGTCTTCTTCTTCAAAATTACTTTGGCTATTCAGGGCCTTTTGTGGTTCCATATGAATTTTAGGATTGCTTGTTCTAGCCTCGAGAAGAATGCTAGTGTAATTTTGACAGGGATTGCATTGAATGTGTAGATAGCTTTGGGTAGTATTGACATTTTAACAATATTTATTCTTCCAATCCATGAGCATGGAGTGTTTTTCCATTTATTTGTGTCTTCTTCAATTTCCTTCATAAGCTTTCTATAGTTTTCAGCATACAGATCTTTTACATATTTGGTTAGGTTTATTCCTAGGTATTTTATGATTCTCAGTGCAATTGTGAATGGGATCATTTTCTTTATTTGTCTTTCTGTTGCTTCATTATTAGTGTATAAGAATGCAACTGATTTCTGTACATTAATTTTGTATCCTGTGACTTTGCTGAATTCATGTATCAGTTCTAGCAGACTTTTCATGGAATCTGTCAGGTTTTCCACGTATAGTATCATGTCATCTGCAAAAAGTGAAAGCTTGACTTCATCTTTGTCAATTTGGATGCCTTTGATTTCCTTTTGTTGTCTGATTGCTGATGCTAGAACTTCCAACACTATGTTAAACAACAGTGGTGAGAGTGGTCATCCCTTTCGTGTTCTTGATCTCAGGGGGAAAGCTCTCAGTTTTTCCCCATTGAGGAGGATATTAGCTGTGGGCTTTTCATAAATGGCTCTTATGATGTTTAAGTATGTTCCTTCTATCCTGACTCTCTCGAGGGTTTTTATTAAGAAAGGATGCTGAATTTTGTCAAATGCTTTTTCTGCATCAATCGACAGGATCATATGGTTCTTATCTTTTCTTGTTTTAATGCGATGTATCACAATGATTGATTTGTGAATGTTGAACCAGCCCTGCAGCCCAGGAATGAATCCCAATTGATCATGGTGAATAATTCTTTTTATATACTGGTAAATTCAATTTGCTAGTATCTTGTGGAGAATTTTTGCATCCATATTCATCAGGGATATTGGCCTGTAGTTCTCTTTTTTTACTGGGTCTCTGTCTGGTTTGGGAATCAAAGTAATGCTGGCTTCATAGAAGGAGTATGGAAGTTTTCCTTCCCTTTCTATTTTTTGGAATAGCTTGAGAAGGATAGGTATTATCTCTGCTTTAAATGTCTAGGAGAGTTCCCCAGGGAAACCATCTGGTCCTGGACTCTAATTTGTTGGGAGATTTTTGATAACTGATTCAATTTCTTTGCTGGTTATGGGTCTGTTCAAGTTTTCTATTTCTTCCTATTTGAGTTTTAGAAGTGGGTGGGTACTTAGAAATTTGTCCATTTCTTCCAGGTTGTCCAGTTTGTTGGCATATAATCTTTCATAGTATTCCCTGATAATTGCTTGTATTTCTGAGGGATTGGTTGTAATAATTTCATTTTCATTCATGAATTTTTCTATTTGGGTCATCTCCCTTTCCTTTTTGAGAAGCCTGGCTAGAGGTTTATCAATTTTGTTTATTTTTTCAAAAAACCAACTCTTGGTTTCATTGATTTGCTCTACTGGTTTTTTAGATTCTATATTGTTTATTTTCTGCTCTGATCTTTATTGTTTCTCTTCTTCTGCTGGGTTTGGGGTGTCTTTGCTGTTCTGCTTCTAGTTCCTTTAGGTGTGCTGTTAGATTTTGTATTTGGGATTTTTCTTGTTTCTTGAGCTAGGCCTGGATTGCAATGTATTTTCCTCTCAGGACTGCCTTCACTGCATCCCAAAGCGTTTGGATGTTGTATTTTCATTTTCATTTGTTTCCATATATTTTTTAATTTCTTCTCTAATTGCCTGGTTGACCCGTGCATTCTTAATAGGGTGTTCTTTAACCTCCATGCTTTTGGAGGTTTTCCAGACTTTCTCCTATGGTTGATTTCAAGTTTCATAGCATTGTCATCTGAAAGTGTGCATGGTATGATCTCAATTCTTTTATACTTATGAAAGGCTGTTTTGTGACCCAGTATGTGCTCTATCTTGGAGAATGTACCATGTGCACTCGAGAATAAAGTATATTCTGTTGCTTTGGGATGCAGAGTTCTAAATATATCTGTGAAGTCCATCTGATCCAGTGTATCATTCGGGGCCCTTCTTTCTTTATTGATCCTGTGTCTAGGTGATCTATCCACCTATAAAGTCCCCTGCAATTACCACATTCTTATCAATAAGGTTGCTTATGTTTGTGATTTTTTTTGTATGTTTGGGGGCTTCTGTATTCAGTGCATAGACACTTATAATTGTTAGCTGTTCCTGATGGATAGGCCCTGTAATTATTATATAATGCCATTCTTCATCTCTTATTACAGCCTTTAATTTAAAATCTAGTTTGTCTGATATAAATATGGCTACTCCAGCTTTCTTTTGACTTCCAGTAGCATGATAGATGGTTCTCCATCCCCTCACTCTCAATCTGAAGGTGTCCTCAGGTCTAAAATGAGTCTCTTGTAGACAGCAAATAGATGGGTCTTGTTTTTTGATCCATTCTGATACCCTGTGTCTTTTGGTTGGAGCATTTAGTCCATTTACATTCAGTGTTATTATAGAAAGATATGGTTTTAGAGTCAGTGTGATGTCTGTAGGTTTCATGCTTGTAGTGATGTCCCTGGTACTTTGTGGTCCTTGAACATTTCACTCACACAGTCCCCCTTAGGATCTCTTGTAGGGCTGGTTTAGTGGTGAGGAATTCCTTCAGTTTTTGTTTGTTTGGGAAGACCTTTATCTCTCCTTCTATTCTGAATGACAGACTTGCTGGATAAAGGATTCTCAGCTGCATATTTTTTTCCGTTCATCACATTGAAGATTTCCTGCCATTCTTTTCTGGCCTGCCAAGTTTCAGTAGATAGGTAGCAGACCTACTATTCTTATATATCTACCTTTGTAAGTTAGAGCCTGTTTATCCCTAGCTGCTTTCAGAATTTTCTCTTTATCCTTGTATTTTGCCAGTTTCACTATGATATGTCATGCAGAAGATGATTCCAGTTATGTCTGAAGGAAGTTCTCTGTGCCTCTTGGATTTCAATGCCTTTTTCCTTCCCCAGATCAGGGAAGTTCTTCGCTATGATTTGTTCAAGTACACCTTCAGCCCCTTTCTCTCTCTTCTTGTTCTGGAATTTCTATGATACGGATATTGTTCTGTTTGAGTGCATCACTTAGTTCTCTATTTCTCTCTCCCCTCATGCTCCTGGATTTTTTTTTTATCTTTTTCTCAGCTTCCTCTTTTTCCATAATTTTATCTTCTAATTCCCCTATTCTCTCCTCTGCCTCTTCAATCCGTGCTATGGCCACCTCCATTTTATGTTGCACCTCATTTATACATTTTTTTAGCTCCTCATGACTATTTCTTAGTACCTTGATCTCTGTAGCAATAGATTCTCTGCTGTCCTCTATGGTTTTTTCAAGCCCAGCAATTAATATTATGACTATTATTCCAAATTCTTGTTCTGTTATATTGTTTAAATCGTTTTTGATCAATTCGTTAGCTGTTGCTACTTCCTGGACTTTCTTTTGTGGAGAATTCTTCCATTTTGTCATTTTGGGTAGTCCCTGCAGTAGCTCCAAACTGCAGGGCACTTCCCCTGTGCTGTTTGGAGTAACTTGTGTTGGTGGGCGGGGCTACAGTCAGACCCCATGTCTGCCCCCAGCCCACCTCTGAGGCCACAGTCAGACTGGTGTGCACCTTTTCTTTCCCTCTCCCAAGGGCAGGGCTCACCGTGGAGTGATGTGGCCCCTGTCTGGCTTGTGGTGCCAGGCTTGTGATGCTGCTTCGATGGGATGTGGCCAAGGGCGTATTAGCCAGGGTGGATCCGCAAGGTGCACAGGGGCTGGAAGGGCAGGCTTAGCTAGCTTTGCCGTCAGTGGTCCCCTGTGGGAGGGGCCCTGGCAGCACCGGAAGGGAAGAAGGCCTGTCAGAGGGATGGATCCACAGAAGCACAGCGTTAGGTGTTTGCATGGTGCAAGCAAGTTCGGTGACGGGAACCGGTTTCCTTTGGAATTTCGGCTGGGGGATGGGAGAGGGAAATGGCACTTGCCGGCGCCTTTGTTCCCCCACAGAGCTGAGCTCTGTCTTCCAGGGCTCAACAACTCTCCCTCCCAGTTTCCTCTTACCCTCCCCGCTCTCCTAGAGCAGAGCTGTTGACTTTTAACATTCCAGATGTTAAGTCCCGCTGGCTGTCAGAACTCACGTAGTGCGGCCCCTCCGCTTTTGTAAGCCAGACTCGGGGGCTCTGCCTTGCCGGGCGGGCTGCCCCTCCACCGCCTCGGCTCCCTCCCGCCAGTGTGTGTAGCGCGCACCGCCTCTCTGCCCTTCCTACCCTCTTCCGTGGGCCTCTTGTCTACACTTGGCTGCAGAGAGTCCATTCTGCTAGTCTTCTGGCAGTTTTCTGGGTTATTTAGGTAGATGTGGGTGGAATCTAAGTGATCAGCAGGACGAGGTGAGCCCAGAGTCCTCCTATGCCGTCATCTTCCCAGGTTTCCTCTGCACTATTTTTAATAATCAATGGAAGTGGCAAACAGCAAAATACCTATAATAAAGTAATGTAATAAGTAAAAAGTTACAAGATAGACAACAAGATTTATATAGGCTTTTGAGGCAAAAGAAGGGAAAAAAGAAAAAATATTTCTATGAAAAGCAAAATGAACGTTTTCAAACAATTATAGTCATAGATGCTACAATGGACACTTTAAGGATAAGACAGATAATAATTTTGTGAGAGTAACAAAGACTAGCTATTGGTTCAGCATAATTCCTGAAACTCACTAGTTTTATTTTTAAATGTTTACCACGCTGAAGTCTGAGAAAAGATAAACTTTTCTGAAGCTCTGGCTGAGGACGGTGATATCTCAAAGTAGAAACTTACGTTCTTGCTTACTTAAGATTCTCTTTTCTTAGAAATGGAAGCCAGTTAATCTGTCTGTAAATGCTTTCTCTGTTGGCATTGTGGGGAGTAGGGCACACCCCACAGGTGACTCCCTTTTTCCCTGTGTCAGCTGTGTTCTGTCTCCTCATCCCCTTGCCTCCTGCCCTCAATCATTCCGCAGCATAGCTTGAGACCCACCTCCTTTTCAGTGCTTGGCAGCCACAGAGCTGTTTTCCTTCCCTGCTCCTTCGGTTCTTACTGTCTTTATAGAAATCTTAACACGTGTTGCTTCCATTATTAGTTTTTCGAGTATATATTTGTAAACTTCTTGAAGACAGAACAACGTTTGAATGTATCCCTCTGTTAGAGATGCTCAATAAATACACGGTGCTTGACATCCAAGTTTATCCTCACAAGTATCCAGTTTATATTAGCCCTTCTGAATGATATTTTTCCAAAACATTTTCTACACTCCTCTTACAATAGGGAAACACAAAGTTAATCCCAATAACTCAGACAGTCACTATAAGAATTTTTATGCCAAGTTGTGACACAGTAATTTCTCTCCCTCCCTCCTTCCCTCTATCTCTGCAATCACTCCTGCAGTCAGTGGCCCCTGCCTCTATCAGCCTTCTAATTTTCCAAGTGTGGTTCTGTGATTTGGAAAACAAAACAAAATAAAAAGCAAAAAAATCTCAATTTTTCTTCACAAGGCTGTTAAAATTACTTACATTACATACTACACAATCAGTGAAAGCCCAGAGTGATATGTATGAGGTTTAAAGCTTAACCTTGAGGACTACCTGGGTAGCTCAGTCAGTTAAGCCTATGATTTTGGATCAGGTCAAGATCTCACTGGTTCCTGAATTTGAGCCACACATTTGGGCTCTCTGATTTTAGTGCAGAGCCTGTTTGGGATCATCAATCCCCATCTCTCTCTCTCTCTCTCTCTCTCTCTCTCTCTCTCTCTCTGCACACCCTCCTGCTTACATGCCCACATGTGCAGCAAAGGCCTTTTTTCTCATCCATGCATCAAGCTGAAACTCTTAATAAATGTAGTTACAGTATAATTCTTCAAAATGTACACCTAATGCCTAAGTTACCCAAACGTCTCTCTCTTAAAATGAGAAATGATGAATGATGGGGTACCTGGGTGACTCAGGCTGTGATCTCACGGTTCCTGAGATGGAGCTTTGCACCAGGCTCTGTGCAGGCAGGCAGCACGGATTCCCTCTCTCTCTGACCCTCGCCTGCTTGTGCACACATGCACTATCTCAAACTAAATAAACTTTAAAAATGAGAAATGAATGCTGAATCTATATGATACTCCAGGAACAACCAAAATCATGTACAAGTAATGCATTTGGCAATGTGCAGAAAACTTCCATTTGAAAACTGCACACTAGAAAGACATTAAAAAAAACAAACCTCCCAACTACTGACAATTGTCTGTCTCTCCTGAGGGCTCTCACATTCATTCTTCAATTTTAAATGTTACTTTTTAAAATAATAGGGGCACCACACAGTATTTCTAGGGTGCCAAGTTACTGAAACAAAACTGGAATGGAACTTGACCATCCCAAAGGGGGAAAAATTATTTTAAAGGTTTGAATTCTCTAACGTAGTAAGATATTCAGGTGTATTGTTTTAATGTTTTGGGGGGGCCTGAAATTATTACAAATCTTTAAGAATGCCTGTTAATAGAGTGAACAGTACTTGAATTTAAAAGGCAATACAATCACAGTCTGTTCTTCTGACAATAAAAAAACACAGTTTTAAGATATATTCACTGTCTCTTCAAGCATCTTAGACTATTGTTTCCTAAATGCTACTATAGCGCCCTCTGGTGTTTTTTAAGCATTTTTCCCATCTACCAGATCCTATTTTCTTGGAGAAAAAGGATTCAGGGAGAGAATAACAACTTTCACTTATATCATAGTTGACATTTTAAAAAGTACTTTCATGTGCGTTATTCCATATGATTCTCCAGAATTTTCACTGTACTATAAATTCTTGAGGACAGGGACATTTTTCATATTCTTTGTGTGCCTTGCAGATAGCAGGCCCTCCAGCAATGTGCCATATGAGGTAGGCAGGGCAGAATTTACTAACCTCATTGAATAAATCCTGTGTTACAGGGAAAAGTAACACAGGATTATGAGAATGAAGATTATGAGAATCTTCATAAGCAAGTCAGAAAAAATCTTTAAGTTCAAGTTGAACATTATTTTTTTTTAATTTTTTTTTTAATGTTTATTTTGAGAGAGAGAGAGACAGACAGACAGATTGTGAGCAGGGGAGGGGCAGAGAGACAGGGAGACAGAGAATCGAAAGCAGGCTCCAGGCTCTGAGCCATCAGCCCAGAGCCTGACGCAGGGCTCGAACTCAAGGACCGCGAGATCGTGACCTAAGCCGGTCAGATGCCTAACCGACTGAGCCACCCAGGCGCCCCTAGTTGAACATTATTTTAAGGATGTTGTAACAGGTAAAGGAGTAATCCCTATTAGGAGATACTTGCTGAAGAATTAAGAGGTAAAGTTCATGAGACTTGCATTTTTTTTTTTTTTCAAATAGTTCATCAAAAGGGCTCCTGGGTGGCTCAGTCAGTTAAGCATCCGACTTCTACTCAGGTCACGATCTCTCCCTTCCCAGCTTCAGCCCCGTGTTAGGCTCTGTGCTGACAGCTCGAAGCCTGGAGTCTGTTTCAGATTCTGTGTCTCCCACTCTCTCTGCCCCTTCCCCCACTCACACTCTCTTTCTGTCTCAAAAATAAACATTTAAAAAATTTGTTTTAACGGTTCATCAAAAAGTATGTGTGTGAAAAAGAAAGAGAAAGTAAATGTGACAGAAAATGTTAATTGGTACACCTAGGTGAGAAACAGAGGTGTCCATTGTCCTGTTTTTCAAATTCTGAAATTGTAAAACTTTTCATATTAAAAGTTAGGTCCAGTAGGATGGATATTTTCCAATTCCAAATTAAATAATTAAATCACTTTTTAAAATATGTCTTACAGGTGGTCAGTGAACCCTAGGTTGAACACCCTCAAAGCCAATTTTTTCCTTATGGTTAAAGCTAAGATCTGCCTCCCTAGTTTGCTCTCTGGAGAATCAAAAATTTAGTCCCTCTGCCTGCCAACTGAAGACAGCTGGGATAATCCCTTTCTCCTCTACCACCATGTCCTCTTTCTTTCTAATTAAATAACTCTATACTTAAAGTCAATATTCCATACGCAGTATGAATAATATATCAGTAAATGCAAGCTGTATTCATATGTTCTTTATTAGTCTTCTCCATCATTGACAAATATTAAGCTGTATAAAATTCCTAAATATTTCCTCTCTGGAATTCTACTAAACCAGAATGCTATTATTCTATCACTTGAACCCGAAGATAGACCATTCATCTTCTCTGAAATTTCAAGGTCTTTTTAAAAGGAAATTATAAGTAAATAGGCATTTCATAATATAGAAGAAAAACTATACCCTCTATTTTACGGCTAATAACATTTTTTATCCTTTCAATAAACTTCTGTTTTATAGACCTACTTATAATGTAGCTAATAAAATTTGAGAACCTGACCTTAAAAATAAAAATGCTTTTTTTTTGTTCCTGCTGAACAGGGGTCTGAACAGCTGAATGTTCTTGCTGAACAGGCGTCTGATTGCAGATATGAAAAAAATATAATAAAATTATATACTATAAGCTACTTTTAAAAATCTGATTTGATAAGGCATTAAATTAAAAAGTTTTCCAAAAGAGACTAACCAAAAAACTGACTCTTAACTACAGAGAAGAAACAGGTGGTTACCAGAAGGGAGTTGGGTGGGGAGCGGGGGGGGGGGGGGGGGGCGGGGAATGGGTGAAATAGGTGAAGGGGATGAAGAATACACTTATCTTGAACACTGAGTAATATACGGAAGTGTTGAACCATTATACCGTACACTTGAAACTAATACAACACTGTATTACATTAACTACACTGGAATTAAGATTCTCAAGTCTATTTTCTCTGAAAAAATAATAATAAATTTTAAAAGTTGCCAAGAATATCTGTGGGTTCATCTCAGCAATATGGAGATATGTGTGAATATTCACAACTATTACTAGAATGTCTTCTGGTTTTTTTGTTAACAAGAAACCCATTCTCAGTTAATGTTATTTGAACTAAAATGTCTTAAGACTCCAAAGAATTTAGGGGCGCCTGGGTGGCTCAGTTGGTTGAGTGTCCAACTTCGGCTCAGGTCATGATCTCACGGTTCATAAGGTCAAGCCCCCATTGGGCTCTGTGCTGACAGCTCAGAGCCTGGATCCTGTTTCGGATTCTGTGTCTCCCTCTCTCTCTGCCCTTCCCCTGCTCATGCTCTCTTTCTCTCAAAAATAAACAAACATTAAAATTTTTTTTTTTTAATTTTTAAAATGTTGCCTTGTCCTGTGAAAATAACCTCAAAGAGGAATCTGCCATTCTGAGCATGTTACAGCCAAGATTTTGACCTGGTAATAATTTGTAAGTGATATCTCTATATTTCTAAGCAGTCTTTTCATTTTTCTGCCAAATTAAAAGAGAATCCTTAGCACATTCCTTTTCTCCCCCATGCACAATGTGGAATTATGAACTATTCCATAATAATGGAGTAATGGAGTAACTACGCCTTTCTTATATTTACTTTTTTTTAAACCTGAGAATCTGAATCTATGTTTCATTTGTATTAATAAATCCATGGATGATGGCACAAGTAGAAAAATAGTAGACAGGGTCTGCTAGGTCCAGAATAAGGGTTGATCCCATTGAGAACAAATTCCTGCTCCCTGCTTGATGAAAGGAACCCAATGTAATCAACCTGTCACAGAATAGCTGTCTAATCCCCCTTAGGTATTATTATACCCTATTGGGGACCCAGGGTTGTTGGGCATTGCTATCAATCTGAACATTCAGCAGGGCAGAGCCAGAACCCACTTGGTAAGGAATGTTTATGCTGTTGGGCCTATCCCCTCTATGGGCACTACATTTATAAGCCCACTGAGCAAGCACTTGGGGGACTTGCTGAACAGTATCACCAGGCTGTGTCACCTTGTTCACCTGGTAATTGATAATCTCTTCCAAAATCAGATCTTTTGGTGAGATTCACATGGAGCATAAATTTTGTCACACACAGTGCCCAATATAAAAGGTCCAGCCACATACCTCTTCTCCAGGCTTCCTTATTACCAATCTAACAATCTCATTCCTTCAAAGACCCTGACCATGTGACCAAATCATTAATTACCACCTATCAATCAATGTAGATCCATACCTCAGGCCATTTCATTCTTGACAAAGAGAACTTAAAGAGATATAATGTACTCCTGCAAGATTTCCCAAATCTACCTCTACCAAATGCCAGAATATTGTGCAGAGTATTGTAAACCACGTTGAAATTCTCTTCCTCCTCTATAAACTGATTATATAGGGGTAGAAGTACAAAAGGAGTGTGAGTCAATTTCTCAGGATCTGCTTGGATCCAGTCCTATAGACACACATCTGCTTGATAATGCTATCCTCCTGGGTGTATCCAACCTTATAATTCTATACATCCAATAATAACCAGGTCATGGTGAGAAACTTAGCATGATCACCTAGCATCTCATAGTTGGACATCTTCCATCACAAGCAGGACTGAAGAGAGCATGACTTTGCTCTAAAATACTCGGTTCTCCACCATAATTCTACTACTGGAGCTTGCACAGGTTCCATCCAACATCCTGACACAGAACCTTAAAAAACATACAGTACATAAAAGAAAAGCATCGAGCTTGCTTTCATAGCGGTCTAGACCAGCTGGAGTTCTCTTGCTCTAGGTTCTACTCAAAGCTGGCACATTTTAGGTCATTCCATAAATAGGTGAGAGCTGCCCAAAGATGGTGTTGCCAACACTGGTTTCCAAATCATTAGCCATTCCTCACTTCCTTACAAAAATAACCCCAATTTCATTCAAGAAACAGGCAATAATGAGCTCAGGGAAGGTGGGAGTCTCCCTCAGCCCCAGGAATTAAACTATGAATGGTCTAATCCCCTTCTCCTTTGCTAGTGACTGATTTGGGGAAGACATATGACTCTGTTCTAGTGAGACATAAGGGGAAGTCTGCTAGAGGGCTTTGGGGAGTGATTTCTCCTTTGATTTAAAAATAAAAAAAGAAAAGGAGGGTAAAGTGAAGACATTTCCCTTCCTACCTTTGGATATTGTCATATAAGGACATGAGAGGCTGGAATGTAGCAGCCATCTTACAACCATGATGGGGAAAACAAGAGAACAGCAGAGCAGCTAAACTAAAGCCCTGACATCATTGAGCAACAGAATTTACCATTCTCTTTCATTAAACTGTCAGCACTTTTAGAAACAACCATCTACCTCCTCCAGCTTTCAATGACTTGTGCACTTTGATACACTTCTATGGCAAAATCTGTGTAGTCCCCAAGGCTTTGCCTCCAATACTTACTTCATTCCAGAAAATCAGAATTGATTTTTTTAATTAACTGTTCATCCCTGCATACCTAGAGACACTCTGCTCATTAGAGTCAACTGAATTTTCACTGCTTTAAGCCTCAACTAGGTCAGATCATTAATCCCAGATTAACCCACTGATGGTCTGTTTTCGTGCAAAATTCCTGGTACTGTTTTTGACTGATTTCATAGGCAAATCACAGAAATCAATTCTGACTAATTTAAGATGATAAAAAAATTTTATTTAAAAGATACTGGTTAGGGGGCGCCTGGGTGGCTCAGTTGGTTGGGCACCAGACTTTGGCTTGGGTCATGATCTCATGGTTCACAAGTTCTAGCCCCACACTTGGCTCTGTGCTCACAGCTCAGAGCCTGGAGCCTGCTTTAGATTCTGTGTCTTCCTCTCTCTCTACCCCCTCCCCCTCGTGAATTCTCTCTCTCTCTCTCTTTCTCTTTCAAAAATAAATAAATAATTTTTTTAAATGTTCCAGACAGAAACTCTGGAGGCTCTGGAAAACCTGACAGGCTGAAGAAATACAAGGTATAATTTCATGATTAAGTATAATAGAAAATTAAAAGGGCATTTTTCATATTATCTCAGTTTTCACTAAGAACTCCAAGGCTCAGGGCATGTGGGTGGTTCAGTCCATTAAGCAGTCAACTCTGGATTTTAGTTCAGGTCATGATCTCACAGTTCATGGGTTCAGCCCCATGTTGGCCTGGTTGGGATCCTTGCTCCCTCTCTCTGCCCCTCCCCCCTCAAAATAAACAAATAAACTCCCCTCTACCTGGTCAGGTTATTTCCAATCTAGTCTACATGAGCAAATTCCCTAATGAAACTGAGGACCTCTGACTCCACTTTATATCAATTTTTCCTTTCCATAGAAAATAGTTACGGCTTACACATCTACTTGTAACTCTTTAGCATACTTTATTTTTAAAAGTTTTAGGGTTCACAGCAAACCTGAATGGAGTTCCAATGTACCTACTGCCCCCCCCCCCCACACACACACACACAACCTGCCCCACCATCAACATGTCCCACCACACTGGTACATTTGGTACAACTGATAACACTGACACATCATCATCACCCAAAGTCCATACTTTATGTTAGGGTTCATTTTGGGTTTGTATATTCTATGGGTTTTGACAAATGTACAATGACATGTATCTACCATTATAGTATCATACACAGTAATTTCTTAATTACTTCTTATCTATTAAAAATCTTCTCTATTCTACCTATTCACCCTCCCTTCCCCAACCCCTAGCAACTACTGATTTTTTTTACTGTACCCATAGTTTTGTCTGTTTCAGAATGTTATATTGTTTGAATCATACAGTATGCAGCCTTTTCAGATTGACTTCTTTCATTTAGTAATATGCATTTAAGATTCCTCTATGTCTTTTCAGCCCTCGACAATATTACACTGTCTATATGAACCACAGTTTATTCAACCATTCACTTACTAAAGGATATTTGGTTGAATCTAAGTTTTGGAAATTATGAATAAAGCTCCTATACATAGCCATGTGAAAGTTTTGGCAATTATGAATAAAATTGCTATAATATTTGTGCAAACATAAGGTTTCAACTCATTTGGGTAAATACCAAGGAACATGATTGCTGGATAGTACGGTAAGAATATGTTCACTTTTGTAAGAAACTGTCAAACTGTCTTCCAAAGTGACCATATCATTTTGCATTGCCACCAACAATGAATGAGAGTTCTTGTTGCGTTTGGTATTGTTTTGTATTTTGGTCATTTGAACAGGTATGCAGTAGTACCTTCTTGTCTTGATTTGCAATTCCCTAATGAGATGTTGAATACTTTTTCATACTTAACTGCCATACATACATCTGTGACAAGGAAATTGTTCAAATCTTTTGCCCATTTTTCAACTGGGTTGTTAGTTTTCTTATTGAGTTTTAAGAGTTCTTTGTATATTTTGGAAAACCATCCTTTACAAATATTCCTTGCAAATATTTTCTTCCAGTCTGTGGCCTGTCCTATTTTCTTGACAATATCTTTCACAGAATTTAAGTTTATTTTCATGAAGTCCAGCTTATCAGCTATTCCTTTTATGGATCATACCTTTGGTATTATATTTAAATATCATTGCCATACACGGTCATCCAAATTTTCTATGTTACCTTGTAGGACTTTTATAGTCTTACATTTACATTCACATCTATGATTTGTTTTGAGTTAATTTCTGTGAGGGATGAAGGTCTGTATCTAGAATCATTTTTTTGCATGTATATGTCCAGTTGTTCTGGAATCATTTTTGAAAAGACTATTTCCTGTATTGTGTATTGTATATTATATATATATATATTTTTTTGCTATGTCATCAAAAACCATTCACTATATTTATGCGGGTCTATTTCTGGACCCTCTATTCTGTTTTATTGATCTATTTATCTATTTTTGCTGATAGCACACTGTCTCAATGATAGCTTTATAGTAAGTGTTGAAGTTGGGTAGTATGAGTCCTCCAACTTTGCTCTTCTTCAATACCGTGTTGACTTATTCTGGGTCTTTAGCCTCTCCATATAAACTTTAGAGTCAGTTTGTTTATATCTACAAAATAACTTGCTGGAATTTTGACTGGGATTGTGCTGAATCTATAGATCAAGTAGGAAAAAACAGACATATTGACAATATTGAGTCTTTCTATCCAATCTCTCACTTATTCTTGTTTGATTTCTTTCATCAATTTTATAGTCTTCCCCATATAAATATTGTACATATTTTGTTAGGTTTACACCTCAGTATTTCATTTTTTCACAAGCTAATATAAATGGTATTGTTTTTAATTTCAAATTCCACTTGTTCATTGCTGGTATATAGGATAGTAATTGACTTTTGCATATTACCTTGTAGCCTACAAACCTGCTATAATCACTTATCACTTCTAGGAGCTTTATGTGGATTCTTTGAGATTTTCTACATAGGCAATCATGTCAATTGTAAAGAAAGACACTTTTATTTCTTCCTTGTCAATAACTATACCTTTTATTTTATTTTCTTGTCTTACTGCATCAGCTAGGACTTCCAATAGATATTGAAAGGGAATGGTGAGAGAAGACATACTTGCCATGTGCCTGATCTTAGCAAGAAAGCTTCTAGTTTCTCTTCATTAAGTATATTGTTACTTGTATATTTGTTGTAGATGTTCTTTATCAAGCTGAGGACGTTATCTTCTATTCCAAGTTTCCTAAGAGTTTTTACCATGAATAGATGTTAGATTTTTTCAGATGCTTTTTCTACATCTATTGTTATGATCATGGTTTTTCTTCTTTAGCCTGTTGGTGACAGATCATGTTAACGGATTTTCAAATGTTGAGCCAGCCTCGTATACCTCAACCAAATCCCACATGGTATTGCCATATAACTCTTTGTATAAGTTGTTGGATTCAATTTGATATCCTTTTGTTGAGGATTTTTGCACCTAGGTTTATGATATTGGTCTGTAGTTTTTTCTTGTAATGGCTTTGTCTAAATTTGGTATCAGGGTAATGCTGGCCTCAAAGAAGTAATTAGTAAATATCCATCTTCTTCTACCTCTATCTTCTTGAAGAGGTTATAGATAACTGGCATATTTTCTTCCTTAAACAGTTGGCAGAATTCACCAGTGAACCCATCTGTGTCTGGTGCTGTTTTAGAAGGTTATTAATTACTGATTCAATGTCTTTAATAGATATAAGCCTATTCAAATGGCTTCATTTTCTTTTTGAGTTTTAAACAGATTGTGTCTTTCAAAGAATTGTCCATTTTACCCAGGTTATCGATTTTGTGGGCATATAGTTGTTCACAGTATTACTTTATTGCCCTTTGGATGTCCATGGGATGTGTAGTGATGTCCCTTTTTCACTTCTCATGTTAGTAATTTGTGCTCCTCTTTTATTCTTAATTAGCCTGGTGAGAGGCTTATCAGTTTCATCTATTCAAAGAATCAGCTTTTGGTTTAGTTGAGTTTCTCAACTGATTCCCGTTTTGAATTTCATCAATTTCTACTCTAAATTTTATTATTTTTCTCCTGCTTACTTTGGATTTTACATGTTCTTCTTTTCCTACTTTCCTAATGTTGAATGTTAGATGATTAATTTTAAATCTTTCTTTTCCAATATATACATTCAAAGCTATAAATTAGCACTGCTATGCCTATTAGCACTGCTTTCTCTATATGCCACAGATTTTTTTGTGTTTTCATTTCCACTAGGTTCAAGAAAGGAGCCAAAAAAAAAAAAAACTTCCTTCCCTTCCTTCCCAACTGAGCAGCTTGCCCAAGACCCTGTTTCAACTCTAGTAGCTAAAGCCTATTTACAGGCCAAATCCTGCACACCCCCTGAAGTCAAAAATGTGTGAGGACCCTCCTATGAGTAGATCTCTGTAGCGTAACTCCCAGACTTAATCCACACTAAGCCACCAGCAATTCATCAATTACACTTCACATTTTCCAAAGCCAATACTGGTTCTCCCAAAGGTAAGTTTCTTCTCCAATAAGTTGTGATTCTCTGCACCCATTTGACTCTCCAATTCTGGGGTTATTAGCTTGCTCTGTGATCTCAATTCTCTGACAGATCTAAGAAGAGTTTTTGATTTCTCATTTGTTCAGCTTTTTACTTGTTAGGATGGAGTGACAACTTTCAACCTCCTTACATGCCAGAATAGAAACTAGCAAACTAGCAAGGCACTACAAAAATGCAAATGTTTCTTCCCAAAAGATAGACAACATATCAACAACTGGGAAAAGAACATTAACTCTCTGTTAAAAGCTTTCTTTCACTAAAAAAAAAAAAAAAAAAAAAAAAAAAAAAAAAAACCACGCTTGCTACATTCCAAGCAGACATTCTATCACAACAAATGCCTGGAATCAAAAAAGAGAACAGTCCTCTTAAGAAAATTCAAGTGTTCCATAAGGTTGTTTTGAGATCTGTGTAGTGGAATAGCAAAAAATAAGGATGTAGAGATAAGCAGGAAACATGTTATGTATGAACCTGACTGGTCCAGCTAGCATCTGGATTTTATCCCTCTCTCAGCCCTTGAAGATTTTTAAATAGTCGAATGACATTTATTTCCTTATAATCCACAGCACTCAAAAACTATAAAAGGTGAAAGGAAATGGCATGAATTCATGTATGTTTCAGAAAGATCACTAACGGGGCATTAGTTGGAAATGCATTACATTCAGGGGCCTAAAAACAAAAACATCAGATAGGAGGCTTTTTTCAGAAATCCTGTAAGACATAATGAGACCCTGAACTAAGGCAGCAGCAACAGTTGTGGGGGGCGGGGGACACAAAATGTGAGAGGTATTTTGAGTTTGGTGCTAGATTGAATGCAGGTGCTAAGGAATGCAGGGACAGGGAGAAGTCGTGATTTCCAGGTTTCTGGCTGGGGCAAGTAGGTGGATGGTGGGGACACAGAAAGAAGAGTTCCTTTAAGGAGAAAAGATGACAAATGAAGACATATCTAGTAAGCAGTTGTATGCCCAAGCCTGGAGTTCACCACAGCCATCCTTGTTCATAACCTAGAAGAAGTTAAAATTCAGGATGTAGATGAGAGGGTGAAGGGAAAGATAACAGGCAGAATTGTTTTTAATGTTTACTTTTGAGAGAGAGAGACAAGCAGAGCATGAGCGGGGAAGGGGCAGAGGCGGGGGTGGGGTGGTTGGCACAGACTCCGAAGCAGATTCCAGGCTTTAAGCTGTGTACACAGAGCCCAACGCGGGGCTAGAACTCACCAACCTGAAATCATGACCTGAGCGGAAGTCAGACGCTTAGCCCACTGAGCCACCCCGGCGCCCCTGGACATAATTTTTTTAGATCACCAGCCCTTAGGACTGAGCAGAAAGAGCCAGGAAAAAGACTGAGAAGCAGAGAAAGAGTGGTCTGGTAGACCTATCTTAAAATAATTCAGCATCCACAATAATCAGAGTTTAAGAGTAAAATAACAAATATTCCCCTCTTCCCTCTCTCTCCACTCTGGCCACTCCTAAACCACACCATATCAAACTTTCTGGAGGCTTTTCGTTCACTAGTACTCCTTGCAGGTTTCTTCCTGTGTTCTACCAACCGCTAAAAATCCTACTCACCCTTCAAAAGCAGCTGGAATAGTGCCTTTAAAAGTTTCCCGAATGGGTACCTCCTTCGTCTCCCCTTTAATCATTCTTCTCCCAACTCAGTATTCCCATCAATGGAGAGTCCTTTGAAGGGCTCGATCTTACTCGTGCCCTCAAGTCACAGCGCACACAGTGTAGAAGGCGCACAGAATGGTGCAGTCCTCTTTCTCACGTGCTTCCAGTTAAATTCCTGGTCCCTCACCTTCCACATGTGTGCTTCATAAGCTTTATCTACGCTGCCTGGGCTAACGTTACACGGGGAAAACCCCTTCCTGACACAGATGTTTTGCATCCAGCCGGCAGGTTTCTGCCACAAAGCCGCCGCCCTCCAGCCTCGCGCAAAACCCTCCAGCTTTGGAGGCGACACCACGTGGGCGCGAGCTACAACGCCAGCAGCATCACACTTCAGGCACCGCCCTTCGCGCCAGACTGGCCTAGCGAACGCTGTATTCACGCTCCGCCCCCCGGAGCAGGCGGCGGCGCGACCACGCTGGGAGCACGCCCCGCCCACGCCGCGCCCCCCCTGCGCTGGGCGCACGTCCCGCCCACATCCCCAGCTCCGTGCGCCCCACCCCGGATGTCCACCCCTCACTGACCGGAGTCCGAGGACATGGCGAACCAGGTAGGCTTGCAGCGCGACCGGGCCCAGGGAAGAGGAGAAAGGGAAAGCATGGGCTGGAACCCGGTCGCTTGTCTGCGCGGGGCCTAGGCCGGTAGGCTGATATCAGCTGCCGGATCTGAAACGGTGCCTCGGGCAAGCTGCTCTGCGGGAAGGAATGGAAAGAGTCTTTGGGCTCCTTACTTGAAAGGTTTCGAGGCTTTTGGTGCAGCCCGAGTGGGGAGGGGGGCGGTAGAAAAGGTTTAAGAGCGTTCACGCTTTGCGTTTGCAAAAATAAGTAACTTGCCTGGAGTCATCTTGCTGGTAGCAGAACTACAGCCAGAGCCCGTGCTCCTAACTCTTAGGTTGTTGTGTTTCATGACTATAATTGTTAATTGAATAATTATGGTGCCACTAAAGAATGTATTTGGCGAAGGCTCCTGGGTCCCTTTCAGTAGTAACATTTTTGAGCACTTAAGGCACCAGAACTTTCCTCTTTTAATCCTACCGTGACGCTTCTGCGAGTATTGTCCCCATTTTGCACACCAAAAATTGAGATTTAAGAGGTTGGTCGACCTTAGTGGTTACATTAAGGTAGTGAGCCAGGCCTGTCCCTTTGCAAGGAACTGTTCCAGGTTCCTGAAATATACTTTAGACAGTAAAGAAAGGCAGAAATGCACGAATAACGTGAATAATCAGGCTAAAGTTGCTTAGTGTTTTAATGTTTTGCAAACTTTAGAAAGATTTATGACATTAAATGTTGAGGTTGAAAAGAAATGGTAAACGCTAAACGATCTTTCATACTTAACAAACTGGCAAGTTGTTTTTCTTTATAACGAAGTGCCTTTATTTGGAGAAGGTGAAAAATTATCCTGTGATCGTATTTGAAGTAGGGCAAAGTAGATTTAGGGTGGAGCTTTGTTTTAGAATTGTCATTAAAAGGAAAAAAATTTCTCAAGCATTCCTTAAAATAGGGGAAGGGGGTATAAAAACCTAGATTATTGGGGCACCTGGATGGCTAGTTAAGCATCTGACTCAGGTCCTCATCTCACCGTTGGTGGGATTGAGCCCTACCTGTAGCTCCACGCTGCCAGGATGGAGCCTGCTTGGGATCCTGTCTCTCCCCTCTCTTTGCCCCTCTTCTCATGCGCTCTTTCCCAAAATAAATAAAATTTAAAACAAAATTTTTTTCTAATTTAAAAAGAACTTAGATTATGGATGAATTAGGGGCACCTGGGTAGCTGAGTCAGTTGAACATCTGACTTGATTTCAGCTCAGGTCATGATCCCAGGGTCAAGGGATCAAGTCCCCATTGGGCTTCTTCACTGAACATGGAGCCTGCATAAGATTCTCTGTATCCCTCTTCCCCCTCACTAAAAAAAAAAAAAAAAAAAAAAAATTATGGATGAATTATATTTATTCTTGTTGCCTAAATTCTCTAGAATATGTGACTATTTTGAATTTGACCTTTGTGATTTTGTTTTGAGATTTACGGTCAGTTGAGGTGAAAACGTTCTAATGCAATGTCTGCATATTTTTACCATAAGATTTAGTATCTACCCTTTAATTTTAAAAATAATAATTTCCAGCCTCACCAATTTACACAAGCCACTCAGCTCTCTATATAGTTCAACTCTGCTTTCCTCCACTCTTTATTCTAGTTTAATAAACACTATTTGTTTCTGCAAAGCTACACTATGCCAAGCACTATATTAGTGAGTTTTTATTCATTTTCATTTACTCCTCACAATAGCTTTTTATATTTGTAGGTGTTTAATTACTATGATTTGTAACTAACTTTTTCTCATCCTTGGGTATCCTAGTTAAAAGTGAAGTTTTTTCAAACCCACCAATGAAAGTTAACAACACTCTTTCTCCACTTTGTGCCTCTCCCTTTAACTTACCCTTTTTGTAAGTGTTGACTTTCAAGTCTGTCTCCTATAAACCCCGCAGTTTGCATCCTTTATTCTGTCAACATGTTTCATAAGCATTTTGTGAACTGCTCAAAACTTTTGGGGGTGGGGGGAATGCAAAATAGGTGACAGGGATTAAGAGGTCAAACTCGCAGATATAAAATAAAGATGTCATGGGGGTATAAAGTACAACATAGAGAATAAAGTCAATAATATAGTAATAACTGTATGGTGGACAGATGATAACTAGACCTATCATGGTGATCATTTCTTAATGTATATAAATATCAGATTGCTATGTTGTCCACCTGAAACTAATACAATATTGTATATTAACTATGCTTCAAAAAATTTTTTTTTACCTTTCCTCATTACACCTGATGCTCTAGTAAAGGAGGCCTAGTACTAAATTCTAGTACTGACTAGAATTTCTAAGTCAATGCTATGCTTGAAGTTAGCATTTCTAGCTAATTAGCTTGGAATTTTTTTTCTAGTAGCCACATTAAAATTGGGTTAAAAAATGAATAATATGTCCATCAACTGATGAATGGATAAAGAAATTGTGGTTTATATACACAATGGAATATTACGTGGCAATGAGAAAAAATGAAATATGGCCTTTTGTAGCAACGTGGATGGAACTGGAGAGTGTGATGCTAAGTGAAATAAGCCATACAGAGAAAGACAGATACCATATGGTTTCACTCTTATGTGGATCCTGAGAAACTGAACAGGAACCCATGGGGGAGGGGAAGGAAAAAAAAAAAAAAAAAGAGGTTAGAATGGGAGAGAGCCAAAGCATAAGAGACTGTTAAAAACTGAGAACAAACTGAGGGTTGATGGGGGGTGGGAGGGAGGAGAGGGTGGGTGATGGGTATTGAGGAGGGCACCTTTTGGGATGAGCACTGGGTGTTGTATGGAAACCAATTTGTCAATAAATTTCATAAAAAAAAAAAAAAAAGAAAACTGAGAACAAACTGGGGGTTGATGGGGGGTGGGAGGGAGGAGAGGGTGGGTGATGGGTATTGAGGAGGGCACCTTTTGGGATGAGCACTGGGTGTTGTATGGAAACCAACTTGTCAATAAATTTCAGAAAAAAAAAAATGAATAATAAAAAATAAAATTGATTAAAATTTAATCCATTATACAGTATTCCCCCCACCCCTTATCCGCAGTTTCACTTTCCATGGGTTCTGTTACCTGCAGTCATTTGCAGTTCAGAAGCAGGTAATCTTCCTTCTGACCTATTGTCAGAAGGTCATTAGTAGCCTAACACTACATCACAATGCCTACCTCACTCACTTCACTTCATCTCACCAGGTAGGCATTTTATCATCTCACATCAGCACAAGGAGGAGGAGTACATACATATAGTGCGATAAGATTTTGAGAGAGAGACTATTCACATAACTTACTACAATATAATTCTGTTAATTTCTTACTGTTCCTGATTTATAAATTAAACTTTATCATAGATACGTTTGCATAGGAAAAACATAGTATATATAGTTTCAGACATCCACGGGAGTCTGAGAATGTATCCTTTACAGATAAAGAGGAATTACTGTGTTCAAATTACTGCCTTGACATGTAATTAATACTTTTTAAGTATTGAAATACTTTTACTTTTTTTTTTTTACTATGTCTTCATAATCTGCGTATCTTTTTTTTTTTTTTTAATTTTTTTTTTTCAACGTTTATTTATTTTTGGGACAGAGAGAGACAGGGCATGAACGGGGGAGGGGCAGAGAGAGAGGGAGACACAGAATCTGAAACAGGCTCTGGGCTCTGAGCAGTCAGCACAGAGCCCGATGCAGGGCTCAAACTCACGGACCGCGAGATCGTGACCTGGCTGAAGTCGGACGCTTAACCGACTGCGCCACCCAGGCGCCCCAATAATCTGCGTATCTTTTACACTTACAGTTTATATCAGTTCAGCTTGAAAGGCACACATGGCAAGTGGCAGTTGTATTATATAGCACAGTTAAAAGGGGTAGATACAGTAATTTTTTAAGTTTATTTATTTTGAGAGAAAAAATGTGAGTAGGGAAGGGGACAGAGAGAGAGGGAGGGAGAGTGAGAATACCAAGCAGGCTCCACACTGTCAGCACAGAACCTGACATGGGACTCAATGCCACGAACCATGGAATCGTGACCTGAGCAGACATCAGGGAGTCAGATGCTTAACCGACTGAACCACCCAGGTGCCCCTAAATATAGTGTTTTAAAATTCTCCCATTCTGATCCTCCTTATGCTCCTTCCCACCTTGCAGTTTTGCACTAAACCAGTGTTAACTTAAACCAGCTTTAGTAAAGGAATACCATAGGGTACGTGTTAAGCATTCAGATTCCTTGGATCCTATGGCAGACCTACTGAATCAGATTGTCCTAGAACCTGTATTTTTTTTTAAAGTATTTATTTTGAGAGAGAGAGGGAGAGCAAGAATCCCAAGCAGGCTCCGTGCTGTCTGCTTGACATGGGGCTCAAACTCAGGAACCATGAGATCATGACCTGAGCCAAAATCAAGTGTCTGACACTTATCCGACCGAGGCACCTAGATGCTCTGGAACCTGTATTGCTTTTAACTTTTTTAAATATTTATTTATTATTTAGAGACAGAGCACAAGTGGGGGGGAGGGGAAGAGAGGGAGACACAGAATCCGAAGCAGGCTCCAGGCTCTGAGCTGTCAGCACAGAGCCAGACACAGGGCTCGAACCCACAAACCACGAAACCATGACCTGAGCTAAAGTTGTACACTCACCCGACTGAGCCACCCAGGTGCCCCCAGAACCCGTATTTTTAACGTATTCCTAGAAGATCGTTAAATATTTGACTAATAAAACTTAACCAAAAGAGGCTTTTACAGCTGACCATGTAGTCATCTGAATTAAATTTTTTTAGTGAACATTACTTATATGAAATCTAAAAACATGCAAGGGGTGCCTGGGTTGGCTCAGTTGGTTAAGCATCCGACTCTTGACTTTGGCTCAGGTCATGATCTAATGTTTGGTAGGTTCAAGCCCCACATCAGGCTCTGCACTGAGAGTGTGGAGCCTGCTTGAGATTCTCGCTCTCCCTCTCTCTCTGCCCCTCCCCTGCTCACGCACACTTTCTCTCCATGTCTCTCTCAAAAAAAAAAAATAATGATTTTAAACAATAATAATCTTAAAAACATGCAAAATGATTCTCCATATCACTTAGAGGTTATGGTTTTTGTGATTCTGCGATATATTTTCTAAGATTAGTAGTCAGGATCTAAATAAGTAATTGATTATTAGTGCAGGAGGATAAACAACTTGCTCTCTTTTTTCCCTCATCTCAGGTTATCAAGTGCAAGGCTGCAGTTGCCTGGGAAGCAGGAAAACCTCTCTCTATAGAGGAGGTAGAGGTGGCACCCCCAAAGGCTCATGAAGTGCGAATCAAGGTAATGATATATTGAGGGCACTGGAAAAGGAGACTTACAATGAGGTCTCTGGATAGATGAATCCTCTGTGGATAAATCCCCAAGGACAGCGTTAAAGAGAAAGTATTGAAAGTCCTCCAACCTGGGAGTCACAACATCCTCCTCTTACTTTACCTGCTTCACTTTTGCAGCACTCCTGTCCCTCTTTTTAGCTTGTGATGGTGAGCTAAGCAGCCTTCCCCATGGATCACTGGATAACCATTCTTTCTTCTGTAGCCTGTGTTTAAGATGACTTTATAGGATGCTCCCCCTTTCTGCCAAGCCCATAATTTAAAATGTATGATGACACATTAGAAACAAAAGAAGAAATGGTCTTCAGTTTTGTTAGCGGAGGTTTCAAATAAGATTTGGGAAGAGGTTCCTGATTTGATCGGAGCAACAAGCAAGTGAAGTCCGCTTGCCTGGAGAGCTTTAAAATGTACTGACCCTTGCAGGCAAGAGCAGGGTTCAGGGGATTCATTAGTCTAGTGCTTCTCAGCCTCTGCTGTGTCAGAGAAATGAAGTTACCCTTGGAGAGAACAGCATTGCACAAGGCAGCCAACTGGATATTTATAGCATTCTACACTTGTTTTGATGTAAAATTAATACTTTAAAGTAGTAACCATTGAATGAAACTAACATCCTAGAAAAAATAAGCTCTTTTTTGCTGTGAATTAGAGTATCCTTTCCCCATCCTACCTCCAAACAAATGCTCATGCTCCCAGGGATCAAATAGCAGGTTGCAGAGCCCAGGGCCAAATAATTTCTTAAGATCTTTTGCAACCCAGACTTATGACAGTTTATATGTTTTTCTTTAAGTTCAGAAATGAACCTGATTGTGATTTTGCTACTGAAAAAGAAAATGTGTCCTGGGATATACTAAGATGAGCTGTTTGGGGCGCACTGGCTTCCCTGGGAAACAAAACAAATGGCAAAGAATGTTACCTTGTAAGCAGGTACATGGGTGAGAGACAAAGAAGCATAAATATAAACACTCCAAGACTTCCTTTCTGTGCGTTAAATGGTTTGGAAAGATAACCTACTTAAAAGCCAGATAAGAATAAAAGGCTGTTTAAGTAGTAATTGTGTGTGGCTGCTAAAAAGGGAGTTGGTTTCACTAAAAGCTCTGAATTTTGGCCCTAATAAGCAGGCAGGCATATTTCCGCAGTAGTCCATACCTTCTTAGGAGTCACATTTGTCAACAGTCACAAGGATCCCAGCAGTGAAATGGACTCCTCCCACTTTGTACACAGGTCATGTTCTCTCCACACCTGTAGGCACAGTGCCCATAAAATCACCTTGTTCACCTTCTTTTGCTAGCATGCACTGAAAAGGGATAGATGTACCATGTGTCTTTGCATATAAACACACCATTACTTTTATGTATCACTTAAAAAAATGCTGCCAATTCCAATTGTTAAGATACCATAGATTGTAAACACTTGCTGATTTTAAAGATTAAAATATGAAACAAATGTATCTTAGAATCAATGAAATGTGGTATTGAAAATGCCTTTCCTTTGACCTGTATCTCTCTGGATTGCAAGCAAACACCCTTAAATGCTCTTGATCTGCTAGATTATCGCCACTGCAGTTTGCCACACCGATGCCTATACCCTGAGTGGGGCTGATCCTGAGGGGAGTTTTCCAGTGATCTTGGGACATGAAGGGGCTGGGATTGTGGAAAGTGTTGGCGAAGGAGTTACTACCCTGAAGGCAGGTAAGGAGGATATCTGAACCACTCTTAATTTTATAATTTCAATTTATTTCTACAAGGAAATTATTTTTATGCATTGTTTCTTTCACGAACAAGTTATCACCTGAGTCATTTTTCAGGAAGAATTTTATTCCTTATCTAGGAAGCACAAATATTTGAGAGTTTTTTTTCTTTCTGATTTTGCAAGCTACTGTCATCTGAAACTATTTAAGTATATTTCCAAAGCCAGTTTGGACCAATTAAACAAGAATTTTTAAAGATTCATCGGTGAGTCAGTATTTTAAAGCCCATGACCTTGTTCTCCAAGTACAGTTTAAGAGCTTTTTCTCAATAAAAATTTTGAAACTTGTGTTTTTTGCATAGTCAGGCAGTGTCTGAATGATGTTGTGTAGGTAAAGTTCTGAGTTGAAGTTAACCTTGCAAAGCCACATGAGGAGTGGGGATTTGCAGAGGCTGACGTATCCATTTAGAGACAGATGTCACCTATTCAGAATAATGTCTTTGCATTTGTTTCCCAGGCGATACTGTCATCCCGCTCTACATCCCACAGTGTGGAGAATGCAAATTTTGTCTAAACCCTAAGACAAACCTTTGCCAGAAGATAAGGTTAGTATCTTTGTTATTTGGTCCTTAAGATAATAAGTAATTGTGTGGCAGTCTATACAGAGCATTCTCCATGAATTATTTCATTCCAGCTTTATGGCAGCCTCACTATCATTGGTATCCCCGTTTTCATAGATGAAAAAATGAAGATTCAAATTAAGTGGTGTGCCCAATATCATCAGCTATTAGATAAAACAGAATTTTCTGAACCCATTCTTCTTCCATAACATTCGTCTAAACTTGCCAAAACGTATATTAAGGAGGGACATGCTTAGGAAATTAAATAGAAGCATTTTTATGAGCCATTTTATTGTCCATGAAATCAAAGTAGTGAAACCCATAAGGTTACTAGGAAGACTACAAGAGATAACTTAACCCCTAGACACAGAAAAGGTAGTTTATTGTAATAAGGTAGCAGCACTTAACTATTTCTTTGAGGCAATTTAAGATGTTGTATTCCCCTTTTTACTGAGGTAAAACACATGTAATAAAGTACTATAAACCTTAAGTGTACAGCTCAATGAATTGTTATGTATATACACACCTAATGGTTATAACCACCCAGATCAACGTAGAGAACCATTCCAGCACCCTACAAAGTCATTCATATCCCTTGCGCTTCAGTGCCTCTCTCAAAGGGAACCACTCTTCTGATTTCTTTCACTACAGACTTCATATAAATAGAACCACATACTGTGTGCTCTTTTGTTTGGTTTCCTCATAATGTCTGTGAAATGTGTTTAAGTTGCTCTGTGAATCACCTCTTTTCTGTCATTCCAAATATACATCCATTTATCTCTATCCATTCCCCTGCTGATGGACATTTAAGTTGCTCAAATGTTTGGGGCTGTTGTGATTCATGCTGCTGTGAACATTCCTATTCATAGCTCTTAGTGAATATGTGACTACTTTCTCTTGGGTATTTTCCTAGGATTGGAATTGCTGGATGCAATACTGTGATTTCATTCAGATAACCAGATACATATTTCTCATATGTATTGGGGTCTTCTGCCATGGTTTCTGGCTCATAGCTATTAAAATTTAGTAGAATTTCCTGTGATGTGGGCTGTAAAAGTGCCTTTGTTATGTTAATGAAGGAGACTTTTGGAAAGCCCTTAGGTAACCTAGGGGTGGCCTGACCTTTGGTAAGGAAAAGGAGGCGTGGAAGTTGAATCAATCAATGGCCAGTGACTTAGTCAGTCATGGCTATAATGAAGCTTTCATAAAATCCCAAAAGGACTGGGTTCAGAGAGCTTTGGGGCTGGTGAACACGTGTAGATTGAGGAGAGTGACATACCTGGAGAGGGCATGGAAACTCCTCAGCCTTTCCCCATACTTTATCTTACGCGTCTCTTCATCTAGCTGTTGATTCATATCCTTTATCGTATCCTTCAATAACTTAAAGAGCACCTGGGTGACTCAGTTGAGCGTCCAACTCTTGATTTCAGCTCAGGTCATGATCCTGGGGTCATGGGATCAAGCCCTGCACTGGGGCTCTGTGCTGGGTGTGGAGCCTGCTTAAGATTCTCTCACCCTCCCTCTGTCCCTCGCTTGTGCTCGCTCTTTGTCTCTAAAATTAAATAAGTAAATAAAAACTGGCATCTGTGTGGCTCAGTCAGTTAAACCTCCAGCTCCTGATTTCGGCTCAGGTCATGATCTCACATTTTGTGAGTTCAAACCCTGCATCAGGCTCTGCACTAACAGCATGGAGCCTGCTTGGGATTCTCTCTCTCTCTTTTTCCACCTCCCATGCTCTCACTCGCTCTCAAAATGAATAAATAAACTTTTAAAAATAATAACATAGGTGTTTCCATGAGTTCTGCGAGCCATTCTAGGACATTAAAAGAACCTGAGGAAGAAAATCTTTGGAACCTCCAATCTGTAGCCATTGGGGTCAGAAGCACTGGTAACAGTTTCGGCCTTGCAGCTGACTGACATCTGAAGTGAAAGGTAGGGGGCAGTCTTCTAGGACTGAGTCCTTAACCTGTGGGATCTGATGCTGTCTCCAGGTGGCTAGTGTCAGAATTGAGTTGAATTGCCAGACACCTTGCTGGTGTCCAAGAATTGCTTTATGTTACATAGAAGGGAACACACCCCCACACACACATTAGAGCTGGGTCCATGACTTAGAAGATTGGGTCATACATAAAAGATCGTGTGTTCTTGAATTTGTTTTCTAGTGCCGTTGACAAAATTCTATTTTTGGGAAACAAGATGTCATTCACTATATAACATAAGTCCAGTTAATTTTGGCAAAGCTAGAACCAAAATCTCATTTTGAAAGGTAATTTCAAACGCAGTCTAACAACTTGGGACACATCAAGTATAATAATGGTATTGGCCTTTTTGTGGCTGCCTGTAGCCTTTCAGAGGGACAAGTCCTCTCAGAACATGAAATGTATCCCACATCACCTTTTGTTCAAGAAACTCCTCTGAGATAGAAGTGATTTCTTGCACTAAGGAAGGGTGAACAAACTTAAGTTGCTCTTAAAGATACAACAGTTATCTGTGGTAGAGCTTTGTCACAGATTTGTTTTTTGTTTCTGGTCATATTTTTTTCTCAAAGGAAATGTATTTTACTCTTGAGTCTAGAAGCAATCTATTTTCATGTGTGTATTTGTTTATTCCAAAGGATTAGCCTAAGAACGAACATCAAATTATAGTGCATTATTTTGAAAAATAATATTTAATAAGCACTCTGTGCCAGGCACAATGTTAATGCCTTCCATAACACCTCATTTGATTTTATAGCAATCTGAGATATGATTGTTTCTCCATTTTTTAGTGAGGAAACTAAGCCACAGAGGTTAATTAACTGGCCCACGATCACACAGGATTTGACCCAAGTGTGTCTGACTTTAGGACCTGTACTCGTAAGCAAGACATTACATTACTTACTTAGAATATCAAAAACAATTTTTGATACTATTTATCATACCAGTTGCTTTTGTGAGCTTTTTTCTTTTCCTTTATCTTTTATTAGTGTTACCAACTACACAGGCAACAAAGTTACAGAGAAAGAAGAGATAACCTGAATCCTTGAGGATTGTTAGCCTTTTAACAAAGCCTCCTGAAAGATCTAAATCAGCCAGTTTGGCTATTTGCATCACCTAATCTGCATAATTGCTCATAATCTCTGTGTAGATTCTGGTTTGGGCTGTATGCTCTAAGAAGTTATATTTACTCATAGTTTTTTCATGGAATTTTTTTTTTTTAATGTTTGTTTTGAGAGAGCACACAGAGAAGGTGCAGAGAGCCTCACACGGGGCTTCAACTCACATATTGTGAGATCATGACCTAAGCCAAAATCAAGAGTCCGACATTTAACTGACTGAGCCACCCAGGCGCGCCGGTGACGGAATTTTCAAATTATTTCATCTAATCCATAAGTTGTATCTGTTAAATTTTATCTCAATACCCTGACAACAAGATCCAGAAGGATATTGAATGTTGGAAAAGATATGTAGGATTATAAGTCTTTTGTAAGGTTTTCTAATAAGGCATTGCTGAAAGGTGGTAAATTATTAATAAATACAGTAGAAATCTGACTTTGGGGCTTAGCACACTTTCTTGTCTACCTGTCATATTTAAAACTTTTTTTTCCTATGGGTTTTGAAAAACCTGATTTTACCCTGCCTTTCTCCTTTTTTATTTTCTTTAGAGTTACTCAAGGGAAAGGATTAATGCCAGATGGTACTAGCAGATTTACTTGCAAAGGAAAGACAATTTTACATTACATGGGAACCAGCACATTTTCGGAATATACAGTTGTGGCTGATATCTCTGTTGCTAAAATTGATCCTTTAGCACCTTTGGATAAAGTCTGCCTTCTGGGTTGTGGAATTTCAACTGGTTATGGTGCTGCTGTGAACACTGCCAAGGTAAGAGATTGGCCCGGGTTTTAGCTTCCGCCTTCTAGTTTGATACAGTGGAGCTTTGCTGGAATAGTGAAATTGGCCCAGTGTGTTAGGAACCTAGTGATTTCCTTGACTCTCGTGCAATGAGTGCCTTACAAACTATGTTTACTATTAGGTGGAGCCTGGCTCTACTTGTGCCGTCTTTGGCCTAGGAGGAGTTGGATTGGCGGTTATCATGGGCTGTAAGGTGGCTGGTGCATCCCGGATCATTGGTGTGGACATCAATAAAGATAAATTCGCACGGGCCAAGGAGTTTGGAGCCTCTGAATGTATTAACCCCCAAGACTTCAGTAAACCCATCCAGGAAGTGCTCGTTGAAATGACTGACGGGGGAGTGGACTACTCCTTTGAGTGCATTGGTAACGTGAAAGTCATGGTAAGTTTTAGCTTCATTCCTTTTTTTTCTCTAGCTTACTTTATTGTAAGAATAGAGTATGAAATACATATACAGAATAGCTGGTAATCAACTGTTTATATTGCTGGTAAGTCTCCCAGTCAGCAGAAGGCTATTAGTTAAATTTGGGGGAGTCAAAAAGTTAATGTGACTTTTCGACTGGGCAGGGGGTCAGCTTCCCACCCCTTGTGTGTTTTTCAAGGGTCAACTGTATATCCGCTTCACTAACCTTGAGCAACAGCTTCTCTACACCTCAGTTTCCTCAGGTGCAAAATGCGCCTACTTGACATAAAGTCAGTCCTCCGCAAAATAGTACTATTCTCCACCTTGCTTCCTTTATTAAAGTCTTTAGAATTTTTAACTAGGATTTACTTTTATAAACGACGGGAAATAAAAGCTTTAAATTCTTTCATTTTGTGTTAGTATTTAGCCAGATTAATACATTTGGTAATTATCTTATTAAAACTTGAATAAAATTACATTGACTAAATATTCAGTTTGATCTTTTTGTTGTCATTTTTTTTTTTTTTTTAAAAAAAAAAAGCTCTGTGCCGCCACCCTTCCCCCAAAAGTTACTTACTGGGGAAGCAGAGATGGCCGGCACAACGCACTGACTCCTGTGATTTGGTCCGCTCTTTCCTGCAGAGAGCAGCGCTAGAGGCCTGCCACAAAGGCTGGGGAGTCAGCGTGGTGGTTGGAGTAGCTGCTTCAGGTGAAGAGATTGCCACTCGCCCGTTTCAGCTGGTAACAGGCCGCACGTGGAAAGGCACTGCCTTTGGAGGTAAGTTAATGGGTGAGCACATTTTCTCTTTTGTCATTTCCATCGGCAGAATTTTAATCCCAGGCTGATTTTTCGTTTTAAGAATTTTCATGGGCTACCTTCATCAAGTTGTTGAACAGCTATTTTAATAGGAGGGCTTCACATTCAGTCAGTATTTACCCCTGGGGCTGGGGAGATACTCAACTTCCTCTGAAGCAGGAGACCCGCTTTTTACACACAAAAAATCAGTATCCTGTTAATGAGGAAATAGTTGGGGGTTAGGGCAGAAGTTAGAAGTAGGTTCCAGGGATACAAACAGCATTGTCAGCCACACTCATGTTATGGACTTAAAGAGGTTATCGGCATTTGTGCTCATTTTTCCAGAGTGTCTGGTTGTCGCTGGATGTAATAATACCTCTTGTCTAAATAGTACTGATTTCAGTAGTAACAAATACAAAGTCTTCAACTGAAAATACTGTATTAGACAAAACTTTATAACAGAAATGAAAAGCTGCCAGACTGATCATTTTTCCCCTTTTGTGATCCTAAAAAACGCATGGTGGTTTGGGGTTGCCTAACTACTGATAGAATGCTGAGAAACAGTTTCCATCTGTTTTGCTAGTTGCTCACCTAGGAGGCACAGATCATGCCTGTATATTCCAACAAGTGTGAATGAATGAAATCTAAAGTTTTTGTAGGTTTTTTAAAAAAGTATATTTCTCGCCATCCTCTTAGGGAAAAAAATCACTTAGCGTGAATTTTCAATAATCTGAACTTAACAAGGTGTTGTTTAAGATCCCCTATCATGCCAGTTTTTTTCAAGGCCAGAGGAAAAGACCAAGAGGGTATGAGGGGGGTTGGCCGAAGTTTCTGCCTTTATACTATAGAATTCACCATAAAAATTGTCATGCAGACTAACCTCCCCTTTCCAACGAGCTGTACGCCTCACTTGAGTATATCAGAACAGACTTTTAAAGCCACACATCCTCTCAGGTCCTTAGCTGTATTTAAAAGGACATTTTAAGCCTGGAAGACTGAGCCAGGGGGTTGATCATAACCTCTCACTGAAGCCTCATCACCCCAGCACATGCTAGTTGGGAAAGAAGCTGGAGTATTGGGGTGTGATGGGTGTTGTTAAAATATGACCGACAGATGTAAATAGAAGTTTTGGTCTAACAAATAGAGGTGGCTGTACTTGTCTCTGTTACCAGGGGATTTAAAGAAGGGGGCACCTGGCTAGTTCAGTTGGTAGTGTATGTGACTCTTGGGCTTGTGAGTTCAAGCCCCACATTGGTCATGGAGCATACTTAAATAAATAATACTTTTTTTAAAAAAAGTAGAAAGGAAAAGCCCTATGATTTGTAAGAGAAAAATAATTAATAGAAGATATAAGGAGGCAGATTTGGAAAAGGCTCAAAAGAGGTTTGAAATGAGCTACAAAGTGTCCCTGGTGTAAAAGGTGGGAAGGTGTCTTTGTTGATTTATTGCTTCTTTCAGTACAAGTGAAAGATCGAAGCACCAATTTTGTTTAAAATCTTACATAGCTAAGAATTTCCCACTTTTGTTTTCAGTTTCACGGTTTCTGGTGTGAGATGCTATCCCTAATTTCATTGTTGAATTTAAAACCAAAGAAATAAGAGGTGCCTGGGTGGCTCGGTTGGTTAAGCATCCGGCTCTTGGTTTCTGCTCAGGTCGTGATCTCACGACTCGTGAGTTCAAGCCCTTCATCGGGTTCTGTGCTGACAGTGAGGAGCCTGCTCGGAATTCCCTCTCTCCCTCTCTCTGCCCCTTCCCCACTCAAGCTCACTCTTTCTCTCTCTCTCTGTCTCTCAAATGAATAAATAAACTTTAAAAAAAAAAAAAAAAGGCTTTAAAACCAAAGAAATAAAAGTCCTGTATTACGTCAGGTTTGTTCTTCCTTAAATGTCATCATTATAGAATCTTTGCTGTTGTGGAGCCAAATAAGTTTGTTCTAAGACTTCAGAGTTCTATCCTGGTATCTTAGAAGTCTCACTTGGCTAAAACCTTAATGAGATTTTAGTAAATCTTAACACAGAAAAAGGAAAATACTCAAAAGGCATTTACTGTTTTTTTTAACTAAAGATGTACATTAAATTCTTCTTTCTCTGTATGCTAATTTTGAAGTTTTTCAGTCCTCTTTAATTGATGAGAAAATCAGGGGGTTTTTTTTCTTTTTAATTTAAATTTTAGTTAACATACAGTGCAGTATTGGTTTCAGGAATAGAATTTAGCGATTCATCACTTAGATACAACACCCAGCATTCATCACAAGTCCCTCCTCAGTATCCACTAACCATCTAGTCCATCTCCCACCCAGATCCCTCCACCTTCAGTTTGTTCTGTGTGGTTAAGAGTCTCTTGTGGTTTGTTTCCCTCTCTTTTTCCCTCCTTCTTCCCGAATGTTCATCTGTTTTGTTTCTTAAATTCCACATATGAGTGAAATCATATGATATTTGTCTTTCTCTGATTGACTTATTTCATTTAACATAATACATTCTAGCTCCAAAAATTTATTCTCTTAAATGTCTGTCACCCACTAAGTAATAAGCATACTGCAAAGATTTGTTGGAAGAATTAATACATGTGTGATTTCTTTTAGGATGGAAGAGTGTGGAAAGTGTTCCAAAGTTAGTATCCGAATATATGTCCAAAAAGATAAAAGTTGATGAATTTGTGACTCACAATCTGCCTTTTGACCAAATTAATGAAGCCTTTGAACTGATGCATGCAGGAAAGAGGTAAGCTTCCTCGTTAGCTATATATTATAAAATGTAATGACTTGGGGTTTATGGAGAAGGGTAAAAAAAATACTTTTAGTGGTCTTAAAAGATATCATTTAGGGGCACCTGGGTGGCTCAGTCAAAGCGTCTTGACTTTGGCTCAGATCATGATCTCATGGTTTGGGAGTTTGAGCCCCACATTTGCTGTTACCACAGAGTCCACTTTGGATCCTCTGTGCCCCTCCTCTCTCTCTCTCTCTCTCTCAAAAATAAACATTAAAAAAAAAGATATCACTGAAAACTGTTTATTGCTTCCTTCTCTTACAGCATTCGAACTGTTGTAAAACTTTAAATTCAACAGAGAAAATATGTCCATCCTTTCACCTAAATCTTGTGGTCCAACTGGAACAACCAGACAAGCAGGGAGAAGCTCTTCCACGATCAGTCTCTTAGACCTTCTCTACTACTACTTCTAGAGTAACCTATTCTAGGGAGTGATATTTTGTGTATAATTCATACATCTCTAATCAAGGACAAAGCTGATAACAGTCCTAAATTAGCTTTCTGAACTCTCCTTCACATGAATAATTGCTAGCTTATTAAGAAATAGTCTAACATAATAAAAGTAATTTCTGCATATGTGTGAAGTTGTGATCTCTGTTTTATGCTGAATTCATTCTCATGGTTCCTGTACTTATTGTCTTCATTCTTTAAAGGAAAGCCAGAGGGGCGCCTGGGTGGCTCAGTCGGTTAAGCATCCGACTTCGGCTCAGGTCATGATCTCGCGGTCCGTGAGTTCGAGCCCCACGTCGGGCTCTGTGCTGACCGCTAAGAGCCTGGAGCCTGTTTCAGATTCTGTGTCTCCCTCTCTCTCTGACCCTCCCCCATTCATGCTCTGTCTCTCTCTGTCGCAAAAATAAATAAACATTAAAAAAATTTTAAAAAAAAAAAGCCAGAGAAAAAAATAAAATAAATAAATAAATAAAGGAAAGCCAGAGGAAACAGGGCAGTGGTGAATATCTTAACCTTGCCTTCTTCCATCCTCGGTAACTTGTGTTTAACTTTTAACAGTCTCTGGCCCGTTTACTAAAGAACATTTCTCGGGGCACCTGGGTGGCTCAGTCGGTTAAGCATCCGACTTCAGCTGAGCTCATGATCTCACTGTTGGTGAGTTCAAGCCAGGCTCTGTGCTGACAGCTCAGAGCCTGGAGCCTGTTTCGGATTCTGTGTCTCCCTTTCTCTATGCCCCTCCCTCACTCTCCCTCTCTCAAAACTAAACATTTAAAAAATAAAAAATAACATTTCCCTCACCATCAGTGGCAAAGTTCATGAGAACCCAGGGCTGTCTCTGTGAGATTACATTCTTGAGAACAGATAACCATGTCTTGTTCAAACTTAAGAGACCCACCCCCCCACAATTCCTAGTATGGCATCTGGCCCACAGTGGGCACTAAACATCATTGACGAAGCTACCCTCTGTGCTTAAGTAGGTGTATGTGTGTAGGTGGTGGCTCTATGAATTCTCTCAAGCATAGGAAAAATACATACTGAATTGCAAAGTTCCCAGCTGCTTTTTCAAATCTTAACATTTTACCATTTCTAGACCACCACCTTGCCTTTCGTCTCCAGAAGTTTTTTGTGAAATACCTGTTTACCTCCTTTCCTCACCACCCGGAATTTGGTGTTTTTCACTCATACATGTTGTCACACTTAATATATGTATCCATTAACTGTCTCTACAGCATTGAAAACCTGATAACTGTCCTATTCTGCAGCTTTCATTTTTTACTCATTGTGATTAATCCATGTGATGCTCTCACTCACTAATTTTAATACTGTGCATTAGTATTCACTTATATGAACTACCATAATTTATCTGCTGCCCAAATGATGGCCTAACGCTATTTCCAAAGCTGTTTCTATATTGCTGACGACACTGGTGAAACATTCTTGTACATCCTTCTCATGCTCACTGTGTTAGTAATCCTCATTACTTAGGATGTGTAGTTGGCCCTTGAACAACATAGGTTTGAACTGCACAGATTTCACTTATATATGGGTTTTTTACAGTATGGTTCTGTAAATATTTTATGATTATCTTCACTTTTTTTTCTCTAGCTAATTTTGTTGTAAGAATACCATTTATAATATGTATGTGTTAATCAACTGTTATCAGTAAGGCTTCCGGTCAACAGTAAGCCATTAGTAACGTTTTGGGGGAGTCAGAAGTAATACGTGGATTTTCAAATGCATGGAGGGTCGGCATACCTAGTCCCTGCATTGTTCAAGAGCCAACTGTATATCCTAGGATAAGCACATCTGTACTAGAAACTGCCAACATCGTTCCTCAAAATGGTTGGAAATCTTTACAAATTCAATGAGTGTGAAATGATACTTCATTACATCAGCTTGCATTTCCCTCAGTTACTAAAGTACTATCGTACATTTGTATTTCCTTTTTGGGGAAGTATTTACATCCTTTGTTCATTTTTCTATTGGATTCTCTTTTTCTGAGTAATTTTTAGGTGTTCTTATAGATGCCAGTCCTTCCATCAGTTTTAAGTTTTAATATATTTTATATTTTTATTTTAATATAATCAAATCTATCAGTCTTTTTGTGGTGCTGTTAAGTAACATTTAGGATTTTCTTTTATTCTGAGCAATATAAAGCAGCAAACAAAAAATGCTTTCTCTTCCATCCAGGTAATCCATTGACATTGAAAAAAAAAAGAAAAGCAACATATCCAAGAGTTAGAAAATTCAATTACAGAAAATTATATAAGAGCAACACAACATTCCCCTCCCACAAAAAAAAAAAAAAAAAAAAAAATGGTTGACTCCTAGAAAGTTCATGTATCTTCCCAGAAGTTTCAATTCACGGGATAGCACATATACATATCCTTTAAAACTACACAAAGGAATACTATTAACATTATTTTGCGCTCTTTTGGTTTTTCCACATGATAGTGTATTGCAGACTGCTGTTCCGTCAACACATCGGATATGCCACGCACATAGTTCTTTTGGTTGGATTGAAGCCATGTGTTTTTTTGTTATTTTAAAAATACTTTTGGGGCGCCTGGGTGGCTAGTTAAGCTTCTGACTTCATCTCAGGTCATGATTTCATGGTTCATGAGTTTGAGCCCCGCATTGGGCTCTCTGCTGACATCTCAGAGCCTGGAGCCTGCTTCAGATTCTCTCTCTCTCTCTGTCTCTCTCTCTCTCTCCCCCTCCCCAACTCACACACTCTCTCAAAAATAAACATTAAAAATAAAAATACTTTTGATTGATAAGGCTTAATTGCTCCTGTAAGTGCTTGTGTTTCTGAGAGAGCACTATTTAGTTGATTTAAAAATAGAAAGGTAGCAATTATGGTCATGACCTCTCCTTTTTGGATAGCTAGTGCATTTGTAGAACCAGGTATTGCCACCTAGCTTCTCTCCCATTTTACCTTGGGGGCTGGAGATGCACTAGGGGCCCAAATGGCCCCAAATTATTGTTCTGAGAAAACTGGAAGAAAAAATTAAAACTAGCTTCTACCAAAGCTCTGAAAATAGGCTTTTAACTGTTTCAGTTTAGCCTTAGTCTTCCAGGAACAAAATCTATCACCTTGAGCAATCACACTAATAGCCTTCCAGGAACAAAATCTATCACCTTGAGCAATCACACTAAGAAAATAGACAAGTAGTGTGATAATGTAGGAGAGCTAATAATTCTCTAAAAAGTTTTTTCCATCATTAGTTTTCTTCTCATATATGAGGTATATACACGAATGAGATGGCATTTTTATGCCCACCTACATGAAAAAGTAAAGCCGTTTTAACATAAAATAATGGGGGCACCTGGATGGCTCAGTCAGTTAAGCATCTGACTCTTGGTTTTGGCTCAGGTCACACCTCATAGCTTCATGAGTTCAAGCCTTGCATCAGGCTCTGTGCTAGCAGCGTGAAGCCTGCTTCGGAGTCTCCCTCTGCCCCTCCCTGACTTACTCTGTCTCTGTCTCTCTCAAATTAACAAAACCTTAAAAATGATTGCTTTATTTTTAAAAAATAAAATATCAAAACAATGTAACTCCAACTTTTGTAGCTGGCCAATGAGGGAGTTAAGTTTATATGATCCTTACTATAAAGATTCTTGGATCATGGGACTATAAAGCCTTTTCAAGATCCTTTTAATATATCCTCTTGGATGGCAGCTAGCATGTTGTGTATAATGCTTTTGTTTTTGGAAGAAATAGCATATACAGTTTTTGGAAGAAAGTATAGATAAAACAGGGGTAAAAGCTACTCACTATATGCACATCAGCAAGCCTATCCTGGTTGTCCAAAATTAGGAGGTCTACCACCTGAAAAGTATTGTTGGGAATTTTTTTTAAGTATCTTTAAACTGCTTTCTTGGACAGATACATAATTTTAACACACAATGGCTAACCCACTATATACTTCATGAAAGTTAGTAAAATGTATTTTTAACTTAAGTACCTAAAATTTTACAGTATTAGGAACTAATTTTAAGCAACTTTTTACTGAAAATTTTTCCTGTACCTAGTTAGCACTTTTCAAATCTTGCTTGCATATTGTGCTATTCTGTTTAACCTGACTGATGTTCACTGGAGTAAGACAGTCCATTTGCAGACATGTCTGGGAACAAGTTCTTTATTACATGCAGAGAACTAACATATAAAGTAGGAACCTAGGGAATGATGAGGTTTGGGGGGACGGAGACAGGGAAAAACTGCATTACATCCCAAACTGTCACAGTGAACCATTCATGTGTGTACAACTTACATCAAACAAAAAACACTCCAAAAAATATACATAATGCTATTTCTTTCCATTTATCCCATTTGAATGCAAACTTATAGTCAAAACGTGTTTTGATTTGGAAAAGAGGGAACATGTTTCCCATGCACAGAATGCTTCAGAACATTTTCTGCCTGGCTACCAATCTGCCAATTAGGCTGGTGATCAAAGTCCTGAAGTAACTGACAATTCTTTGGGCCTAGAGACACTGTGTGACCCAGGAGAAAAAAAAAAATAACTGTAGATTGAGTCAATTTTGTTTCAATACACATGCCAGATTGGATTGTCAGCAAATACCCTTTAGAAAAAAGTATACCACAAACACATTTGGAGAACATTTTATTATATTTAAAGAGATATTTAGATAATAAATGCATAGAACTAAGGGAATCGTGTCTTTAAAGAAACAACTACAAAGTGAACAGGACCATACAAAGTCCTCCATTATACAAATTTCTTTTGGTGGAACTTTATGGGCACTAAGTAGGTGGGATGGTTTTTAAAATGTAACTGATTTTTATCAAAGTGGACATCATATCAGAATTCTTGTGATGAGATAAATTTGCACAAGCCCCTTTCAAGAAAGGAGTGCTAGTCAACTACCTCCAGTTTAAAAATTGACTGAAGCTGGATATATTAAACCAGGATATACTAAGCAACATAAACAGTGAAAATGTGCTTTAAAGTATCTATTGCTCTTTCTCTAACATAGATCTTCAGACTAAAGGTTCTTATCCTTGGCTATTTTGTTTCCTCAGAATCAGATTGACTAATAAAGTTGTAAAAATTCCAGCCTGAATTTTCTGTTGACCCCTGACCCAACTACTGAAATAAATTTGCTTTATAGTCACATTATATATAGAATAAAATAGTTGCTAATAGTATCATTCCACAAATAGGTCTCTCCACAGATAAGTATAGGGATTTGTCCTAGTCTTGCAACCAAATAAAAAACTGGAGAAATCAGAGCCCTGGGGTCCTGTTGGTCCTGTGCTCTTCTCATGACACGAAAATACAAATGTACCTACAAGTTTTGGAAAAGTATTAGCACGTTTGTTCTTGAGGGTGAGGTGAGGAGGCCGAGGTAACATGAAAAGGGCTAAGCACCCAGGAGATGTAAGCGATGCCTCTACTAAAAGTTTTACAATGGTAAAAACGTTCTAGACATCAGTAAAAAATAATTACCAGAAGACTTTGAGCCGTAACAAACGTATCACTGATACCTTTCCAGGAAGCCTTCTTCACTGCTCCACTGGACTTATTGGCACAGTTTGCTAAGACCCCAGCATTGACACATTTTGTAATATAACCACAGAATCACCATAGACCGACAGCTGTGTTTTTGCTCCTCCACAGTCCCCAAAACGATGAGAGGCAGCCAAGGCCACCTTATTTCCTGCTTTCTTTTTCTCAAAATAACCAAATACAAAGCACTATTGTTCTTTTTCATACTTAGCACCAAAAGGAAGAAGAGGTAAAGGAGAGGCTGCCACCAGAGGCTGCTTGCTCCTCAGGGTTCAAACGTGGGGGAGCCTGTGCTAAGCTAACCTTTCCTTGGGTGTTCATTTTTAAAATGAAACAATACAACTTTTAGGATATTAGCATAATGTAGCCTACATTGTGAAACAATCTGTTGCTAAGACAATAATGCCCAGATGTTTTTCTCTACTGGAAAATGGGCCACACATCTACATTACAAAGTGGTATCATGTGCTCCTCTTATAGCTCCAGAGTTTGGTAGAGGTCAAACACCAAATGTAGACAGAACCTTACCACACTATCTCAAACCTTTCCAATACTTCTAACTCCCAGATCACTATCCTTCCCATTCCTCTTACTGTACCTTTTGCCCCCAAGATGCACTGTATTGTCAAAAGGGAGCTCACAGTTTACGAAATTTAGGATACAGTAGGAATAAAATTACTTCAAGTAACAAACCAATAATCTGTACTCCCTTAGTGAGACAGGTTTCAAGAATCACAAATTTTGCACTTAAGTTCACTGTTGGTAGTGATTTTGATACAGTAATTCTAAATTTTACATGTCTTACAGAATCCAGCAAATAAATATTAATGCTGTTCAGAACCAAAGTTCTCACCATGGGATAAAGCAGATATAAATATGAAACAGAAAAAGATGAGAAAGATTAGTGTTAGATTTGAAAGTATCAGAACGAATTCATGATTTATAAAAAGTACATTTTCTGGCTCTGTTTCCTGAAAGTGCCTGGCAACAAGGACACCCAGTAGCACCCAGATCCTCATTTCCAAATACCATTCCCCATGAAAGGGAACGAGGGCTCCTTGGAGAAACAGCCTGTCCCAGTGTGAGACAGGAAAGCTGTACGATAAACTTACAACATCTTGCTACAGCAAAAAGAAAGCGCTCAAAGACTGATAGGCGCAGGTCAAAATGACACATGAATAAGCTTAAAGGTGCTTCTGCTGGCCAAATTTGGGACAATTACAGTAATTAAATAGAATTTTTAAGAATTGATGAGCCCACATTGACAACACTCAACGACTGTGGGTAAAAGGAGGGGAGAAAATGCTTCTTTGTAAAAGGGTGCCAGCTAATAAAATGTAAATGGAATGCTAGATTTCAGTCTCAATTTGCAGCCACCAATGTAATAAAATAATGGACTCTGGCAAGGATTATCAGGGCACATTAATTCCATTGAGTGAAAAGAATATCCAAATGGTCTTCAAGTATCTCCTCCCAGATTATTTGCTTCAGAAAAAAAGATATTCTTAAAATGGAAAGATCTGACAAAGCAAGTGATCAAACTTATATTGGCAATAATGTGACAGTAACATTGTGTCTCCTGATGTGATGTGACACAACGAATGAGACATACCACATACCATCAGTAGAGTCTTCTGCCAAAATATTTATCTTGAAATTTCTCATGAGAAACTCCCAGAGAAATACAGAAATTTATAAGCTAACTGGCCTGCTTTATTAAGTGTCAATTTCATAAAGCACCAAAAAAGGTAGGATTGTTCTAGAGTAAAAAAGACTACAGATACAGGACAACCAAATGCATGGGTCTAGATCCTGGATTTAGAAAAGAGAGAAGCTTTAAAGAACATTTGGAAAAAAACTGAGACTCACATTTGAGTATGTACTATACATTAGATAATTCTGTATCAATGTTAAATTCCTTGGGTGTGGTACTATGATCAGTAAGAAATGTCCTTACGTCTTAACAGACAAGCTGCAATAATAATGTGAAGTATGATGCCATTTGTTTCAAAAGGAAGGTGCTTAAGAGAGAGATGTGGCAAAGTAATGATCACTGAATATAGATAAAGGGTATATGATCATTTCCTTGTACTATACTTTCAACTTTTTTGTAAATCTGAAAATTTTCAAAATGCAAAGTTGGAAGTAAAAAAAATTTTTTTTTTTTTTTTTTTTTTTTGAAAAAAACAGCTTACAGATACCATGAGGGTGCATTCTGGGGGCCTTAGCAAAAAGTAAAGCACCATGCCTGCAATCTTAACCAAACACAAAGAAAAAAATAGTAGTTATAGGACAAAAGAATCAAGGTAAGATGACGAATTCCTCAACCTCCTATTAAATTTCAACCCGTGGCAAGTGGTATTAAAGTGTCAGTGAATGGGTCCTAATGTACCTTAATCCACTACATCAGCAAAAGACATAAAATTTAAAGGCAAATGTTTCCCTGCTTCTAAATTATAATTCCAAGGGGGCTGGAGGACTGGCAGGAAAAACTATATGTATTACTTTAAAAGCTGACACAAGGGGTGCCTGGGTGGCTCAATCGGTTTGGCATCCGACTTCGGCTCAGGTCATGATCTCACAGCTCAGGAGTTCGAGCCCCGCATCGGGTTCTGTGCTGACAGCTCAGAGCCTGGAGCCTGCTTTGGATTCTGTGTCTCCCTCTCTCTGCTCTTCCCCAGCTCATGTTCTCTCTCAAAAATAAACAAACATTAAAAAAATTAAGTTGAGGGGCGCCTGGGTGGCACAGTCGGTTAAGCGTCCGACTTCAGCCAGGTCACGATCTCGCGGTCCGGGAGTTCGAGCCCCGCGCCGGGCTCTGGGCTGATGGCTCAGAGCCTGGAGCCTGTTTCCGATTCTGTGTCTCCCTCTCTCTCTGCCCCTCCCCCGTTCATGCTCTGTCTCTCTCTGTCCCAAAAATAAATAAACGTTGAAAAAAAAAAAAATTAAAAAAAAAAAATTAAGTTGACACAAAAAATAAAAAGTTAATACACTCTGAAAAGTTGGCAGAATAATGAAACGTGAAGCTTTCTCATCTAATAAACATTTTAAATTAGATATATACAATTAGACTAGAGCCCATACTGTTTTGAAATCTACCAAACCAAAAAAAGCATCATCACCAATGTTAACCTTTTTACAAAAAAATTATCCTATCAAGGTATTTTTTCCTTGAGCTTATATTCTAATGATCAAAGAAGCCCACACTGTTAATTCCACCATCAGTACCTAAAATGATTACCTAAATATTCAGCATTCTGTCTTGAAAGCTCTCAAAACTATGGTTGCATCTCAAATACTGCTGATAGGCTCTGGTGAACTAAACACAGTACTGGAATTATGTAGTCGTTAAACTCGAAAAACTCTTCACTCAAATGGTCATGAGTTTATTTCAGATTATGAAATCAGCCACCCTACTCCCGCCACTTCCCTCTGAAACCCCAAACAAATGCAGCAAAGTTAATAACTACACGGTGGGGGGGGGGGGGGGGGGAGGGGATAATCGTTCAAACTTTTAATCTCCCTTTACACATTATATTAACATTCATATTGCAAGGCATTCCATTCACAAATATTACAGTTTGATAAAAAATTTCACACACATACCCCCAAAAGTCTATACCAGATTCAGTCACTTCACTAAATCATTAAAATAATAAAAGTAATGAAAACATTATCATAATTCTTTTAAAGCAATAAAGGTCTGAGGCACTCTGGGAAAGATGTTCTCATATAACATGTCAGTGGTATCAAATTATCTTACAAGAAAGTTACCAGATACCCAGTAATCAAGTACACTCCAATGACAACGACTTTGATCTGATACGTGTTCCCTGGATACACTTCCATTTGGACTGAACTACTGAAAGGAACAAAGATATTGGGCAGCTGGGGTCATTTCTAATGAGGTTCCCAACCATGTCAAGGTAAAGTGTGTTTTCAACACACCACAGACAGCTGCATCTCTACTGCAAGGGAACAGTACAATCTTCAAAGAAGTTCCTTTCTCATCACTACCAGGTTTACTAAATGTCAGAAGCTAACAGCCCACCTGACTTACTCTGCTCACTGCCAAAGAGATTTCAGAACTGTCTCTTCCCATCAACCTCCACAGTGCAACCGTTCACCCTTCTCTGAATATCTCCAAGGTTTGCCCTTGAAATAAAATAGAGGGGAAGAAAGGGAGCTTTTTCCCTCCCATTTCGACCAGAAAGAGGTCTGAAAGAGCAATGTATCACAAAACGCTCATGCTCTGAAACAGCCAGCTATCATATGAAACATGGCTATTTTTGCCAGAAACTAGATGTTTTTAAAATGTGACAACCCTTTTCCAAAGTGAATTTTGCCACAACCATTCACTGACGGAGTCCACACTGGAGAGGAAGTCTCACTGACCGAGTGCTTCCTTACACACAATTACAAGGGTAAATAAGTAGCATGGGGAAGGAGGGAGGCCAAATTCCCAACTGGGAAATAAATCACTGCAAACAATGGGTCCATTTATGACAGCATATAGCACTGTCAGGGCAGAATTAACACAAACCCAGGTCATATAGTGTTCAGGAATTACATACATGGAATTTAAAATGTATACATATATATTTCCATACATATATAATAAAAAAAATCTGGAACAACATATGTTGCTAAAGTTTCAAGGATTCTCATCTTCCACATTCACCTGAAGAGCAGCTGGCTCTTGCTGGCCCAGTTGTGGCAGTGATAAAAGCAACTAGAAGCAGGTTTACGTAAAAAGTGCTCAAAGGCCAAGTGAGAAAACAGGGGTGCAGAGATTTCTGGAGGGAGAGGGGAATACTGAAAAGAGTTGAGAATGTTTCTTTTATTCTTCTCAGCTTTTTCAGACCCAAGTCAAGTTCTTGAAGACACACATCCAATGTTGTAGTCTTCCTTATCTATAGTCAAAACAAAACACGTAATAAAAATCTCCTCTTCCATTCTGTACTCTCAATAAAATGCATGGTACAGCCAGAAGGTATTACTGAGATGTGCCATCTCGGGAGAAATTAAAATTGGGACATGAAGTGAGGCCGCGTGCTATCAAGTCGCCGGGTCAGGATTTCACAGCCAGTGTCCGTGACCAGCAGGGTGTGCTCAAACTGAGCAGACCGCTTTCCGTCTCTCGTCACGGCGGTCCAACCGTCTGGCCAGGTTTCATCCTGCCATCCACCTTAAACAAACAAACAAAAACAATTTCTTAATTCTATCGCTCAGTGTTCTAAACAAACTCTCTAGATAAGAGTATTTGCATGTACTCCTATATCCTTGGATATTACAGAAGCCAATTAGAAAATTCACTATTAAGACTCCAATTTACAAATGGTAGGCAGCTACATTCAAAAGAATGAAACTGGAAAAAAAAAGAACGAAACTGCACTACTTGCTTACATAGTAAGCAAAATACACAACACACAAAAATAAACTCAAAATTAAAGACTTGGAATTCCATGGATCTCCTTAAAGAAAACAGGCAGTAATCTCTTGGACATCAGCCTCACCAACATATTTATGAATCTGTCTCCCGAGGCAAGGAAAACAAAAGTGAAAATAAACTATCGGGACTACATCAAAAATAAAAAGCATTTGCACAGCAAAAGACACCATCAACAAAACAGAAGGCAACCTACCGAATGCAAAAAGATATCTGCAAATGATAGATCTGATAAGGGGTTAATATCCAAATACATAAAGAATTTATATATACCTCAACACCAAAAACAAAAACAAAAACAAAGAATCCAATTAAAAATGAGGAGAGGACCTGAACATTTTTCCAAAGCAGACATCAGACAGCTAACAGACACATGAAAAGATACTCAACATCACTAATAATCAGGGAGCTACAAATCAAAACTACAATGAGATTATCACCTCACAACAGGCAATAACATGTGTTGGTTGGTGAGGAAGTAGAGAAAAAGGGAACCCTTGTGGACTGCTAGTGTAAACTGGTGCGGCCACTGTGAGAAAAATTAAAAATAGAATTACCACACAATCCAGTATTTCCATTACTAGGAACTTACCCAAAGAAAACAAAAACACTCCTTCAAAAAGATATATGCACCCCTATGTTTACTGCAGCATTATGCAGAGTAGCCAAGATATGGAAGTAACTCTCAAGCGTCCACTGATAGATGAATGGATGAAGAAGATACGGCATGCACACACAACAAAGTATTACGCAGCCATGAAAAAGGGTGAGATCATGCCATTTGCGACAACATGGATGGACCTAGAGGGTATTATGCTAAGTGAAATAAGTTAGACAGAAAAAGACAAATACTCTTATGATTTCACTTACATGTAGAACTTAAAAAACAAAACCAATGAACAACCAAACAGACTCTTAAATTTTTTTTTTTTAACATTTATTTATTTTTGAGACAGAGACAGACAGCGAGCAGGGGAGGGGCAGAGAGAGAGGAAGACACATCTGAAACAGGCTCCAGGCTGCTCTGAGCTGTTAGCACAGAGCCTCATGCGGGGCTGGAACTCACGAACTGTGAGATCATGACTTGAGTCAAAGTCGGATGCTTAATTGACTGAGCCACCCAGGTACCCCTGCGAAAGACTCTTAAATAGAGAGAACAAATAAGTGGTTGCCAGAAGGGAGGTATATGGGGCGGGGTGGGGGGGCGTGAAATTAGGGAATTAAGAGGTACAAACTTCCAGTTATAAAACAAAGAAATCACGGAAATGAAAAGTAGAGCATAGAGAATACAGTCAATAAAATTGAGAGGTGGTGACTACAGTTATCACGATAAGCACTGGGTAATACATAGTACTGTCAAATTAGTATATTTAATCTATACCTAGAACTAATACAATATTGTACATCAATTATACCTCAGTAATAACAATAATAATAATACTCCTATTTATACTTCAACTGTTTTAGTTTTTCCTCCAACTTCATTTTGGTTTTTAGTTCAATGAAGTAATGATGATATTTTATTCCTTGGGTGTGTTACAACTTCACATTTTTTATGCCTCCCAAATACCAAATCAAGATGGTATTTCCAAAATAAAGGCACTGGGTTTCATTTTAGAAAACATATTGATACAGCTCATTATAGAACTATGAGTTAAAAACTGAATTAATAAATTTAGCTCTTTCCTGGTACAACTTTGGCATAAACTACAGCCAATGTATATTGTAAAGGAAATCATCTTTTTACACTTTTATTACAGCATTTTTTTAATGTTTATTTATTTTTAAGAGAGAGACAGAGAGAGAGAAAGAATGCAAGCAGGGAAGGGGCAGAGACAGAGAGGAAGAGAATCCAAAGCAGGCTCTTCTCTGTCAGGACAGAGCCTAACATGGGACTCGATGTCACGAACCATGACCTGAGCCAAAATCAAGAGTCAGATGCTTAACTGAGTGAGCCACCCGGGCGCCCCTATAGCATTTAATTTCTAATATGATTTTTAAATGGCAGGCACACAGATGGTGACAAGAGATTCTACTCTGAAATTTTTGACCACACCCCTCTAGTAACCAGAAAAAAAAGGGGCTAAGAGAAAGAAATAGGATTGGTGAGAGAATTTTAAAAAATTAGAATGAGGCAAAATAGATAGGGAGGGGCTAAAAGAGAAAGGAAAGAAAGGGACAGTGGAAAAAAGCCCCAGGACAATGAAAGAAACCACTCTCGAGAAAGAGAGGAGGGGAGGCAGAGGTAAAATGAGAAAGTTATGCAATTCTGGATACTACTATAGAAGTGTGTTTATAGAGACTTTCTTGTCTCCAAATTAGATGTCAAAAAAATCAATACAGCCTTCATTTTGAGTAATCTTTACCAAAGATTAGGTCTCACTGACTCACACAAATCCTAGAACACATATAAAATGCAGTGAAGTAACCTACTTTTACAATACTAAATCCCAGCCTAAAAAGAAAATATGAGGTAGCTTAAAGAAAGTTAATTCATGCTTTGTCAAACATGTAAAGATGACTATAACTGGGTATTTTCTGATGTAATGAATAACCTTTTCACAACTGGATTAAAGACATAATACTTATCTAACTTTACTGCGAACTGCTTACAAAAGGTTCTTTACCAATGTCAAGTCAAACATATCTGGATCCTATTCGGAGAAAATTCAAATTCTTCTTTGCATTTGAAACTTTCCACTCCAGAGCTAGGATTTAGCCTACCTGAGTTACACAAAAGTATGTATGCTATAATATGATGATTATCTGAACAGGCTCTATGAAAAGTTATTTGCTTATTCTTGGAAATACCACACTGTGTCTTACCAACCAGGTGCCAGTTAATGAAAACAGGTATGTAACCAAAACTACTTTCTTCTCAGTGTCTTGCTTTTCTCTGCTAATATACCTCCCGCCCTCAGACTGGTTCCACAGGATCAGAACTTAATTCTTATTCCATGACAACGACAAAAACAGTACCTTGCATGTTCACAGCCCTTAAAAGGACACAAGGTATTTTGTGCTAATGTAAGTCGTCTCAATTCTTAATAGCTGCCCTGGGGAGCTGGCAGGTTAAAGAGTGTAATTCCACTTTACAGAAAAGGCAACAAAGGATCAGGTTATAAGAAGGCAGCCTGTAGACTGAATTTAGTGACTCACTTCTAAGGAAGGCAATCTGACAGAAGTAATGGGATGTCACTGCCAAGATCAGGTTATAAAAAAGACCGGAAGGATCCAGAGAGGAGGTATCCTTTAATGTAGGCCCCAGGACACACCAGCCCCACTACTACAGCCTCACTGCGTCCCCTAATCCCAACAGAGGACTGGCTGAGAAGAAAGGTGAAGAGAACATCCGACCATCTGAGCGACAAGCTCTAATCATGACACTGGGTCTTTATCAATGCTATGAGCCTGCCACGGGGAACAGCAACACTGAGGACATAAAACTGCCAGCGTTAAGTATGTCTGTGCTGTGCTTTGTCCACAAGAGCTAAATAATGCCACCTGATGACCTGAGCGCAGACCCTGAGCAGGCAGAACAGCTCATGAGTTTGGTCTAAGTCAGCTGCCACATAACTAGCTAGATGACTTCAGAAGAGTTACTTACCTGCTTCAAGGATCAGTTTGCTCTTCTGTATGATGGGGATAGCACCTACCTCGTGAGTTGCGGAGAAGCAAATCATATACCCGTGTCTGCCTCGAAGTGAGTGGCTCTACTTCTTTTTCCCTCCCCCTGGACACCCATCAAAAAGCTACACAGGCTTGATGGAGGCTCCTGTTATTACAACACACCCTTTGACAGAATATTTTATGGAAAGGGACCAGGATTCAAGTACTTCAGCATCTACTGACAGCAGAATTACCAGACAGAAAGCACTGCTTTCTTGCCAGCCCTTACAGTTTTCAGTTCTCTACATGATACTGAATTGAGCTTGAGATGCGACTGGGAGTGGAAATGAACCAAAAAGAAAATAAACAGAGCAGACTACTGATCTGATCATGAGTGACCAAAAGTAAATTAAAATTCAAGAACATTATAGCATCCTTTTTTCTCACCTTCACAAATCATTGGCTCAATTGTAAATACATGGCCAGCCTTCATCACTCCAACTGCTTTATTTTCTGAAATTAAAGAAAAAAAAATTCTCAAAACCCAGCTAAAAACCAGCAGCATACTGTTGAACAGCTCCCTTGTCAGAGTACACAACTTGCATTCCTATCAGTGATTCTTAAATTCCTCTCTCCTTTCCCAATTCCCCCTTCTTAAAGGGGATCATTCAACAAACAGGTATTTTGCAGATATCCACCTGCTGTGGGGCAGATACTGTCCTAGGCATATTTTATTCTGCTTCTATTTTCTCTAGGAAAACACAGAGATGTCTGCAAAGTGATTTCAGATGAAGTTATTACTTCTATGAAATGAAAAGTACCACCATTTATGTTACACCAGGAGTAGAGTTGAAATCATGCAACCAAGCAAAGTTCCATTACTCACCCAGATATTTAAAGGAAAACAACAGATGTTCCAGATTACGCCGGAAGCCTCGCACCTTTTGGGTGGGTGTGTGGATGTGGGGTGAGGGGGGAGCAGGCACACAGCCCACAGAAACAATGGCACAATTCTCATGAGGCTTTTATGTTGCCTTCTTTTTCTTATCTTCAAAAAGGAACAAAGCCTCTATGTATGAACCTACTTTTTTTTAATGATAAAACTATCCCTTTTTATCTGAAAACAGAAATTCCATTTTCTCCCCCAAATACTTTTTTAGCTTTTTGTTCACTAATACGAGAGTATTTTTCAGGACCATCATGAAAGACACAACGATGAGTTCAAGTATTCAAACTGGTCATCCTCCAAAAAAGGCCAAAAGGTAAAAACAGGAATGGACATTTTTAGATAATCTCAGACAAAAATGGAGAATCAGTTTAAAGTTCCAATTAAAAAAAAAAACAAAAAACTGATGTGAGCATCAGTAAACAAATGACTGCATTTGCTCTGCTTAACCACCAGATGGCAACAGCACTGGCTTTCAGGGTTTCTTAGTAAGGCTGGTCTTGGAGATGGTGGCTTTGGTAATGAATGACACGTGTCCAGAGGCTGAATCCACTAAACGCCATCTAGATGTGATCTAATCTCACCTGCACATTTATTTTCCTACACATCCTTCCTTGTGAAAAGCCATCATGCTGCTTTTCACTCTCTTACGTATTGCCAAAATACACGCACTGCAGATTCCAAATCTGGACTTTCGAAATCATCCTAAAATCTGAGAGGCAAAAAACAATGACTTACTATTTCTAAGAACTTTCTTTCCTAATGACCTGCAACTTACTACATATAAAGAATTGGTCATATTCCCCTGGGGATATGTATTTTTTTTTACTGTCAAAAGGGTAGCAGTGTGATGTCACAGAAAGAAAAAGGATAAAGGAATCTGGAACTGAGCTGTCCCACTGCTGCAGCACTGGAAGCATGTAGCCTCCGAGAGCACTTGCCAAGTGGCTAGTCAGAATGATGTCAACTGTTCAGTGTAAAATATAGGCCGATTTCAAAGATGAAATATATATCTCAATCATTTTTACATTGATTAAATGCTGAAATGCTAATTTTGTGAATGCAATGCATTACATAAAATATATCATTCAAGTTAATTCCACCTATTTTTTTTTTTTTACTGACCACTAGAAATTTTTAAAGTACATAGGCACCTCGCAAGATATTACTACTGGACAGTGATGAAAGAGACTCAAAGTTCCACTCCTTTCTTCTGTCACTGACTCATTATTCTAGAAGTTACCACTCCTACTCAACTTGACTCATGGTTTCAGTTTCTCCATGTACCTCACTCAGCAAACATACATTATCTGATTGACTACACGACTGCAGACAGTATGCTAAGTACTTCTGTAAAAAGCTGTACCTGCTCTACCATCTACCTCACAGATTATTTAACATACATTCCAAACGTAGGGTATTATTCATCATTACCTCTTAGCCCTAATGACTTAAATAAAAGGAAATCAATTCTAACAAGGACTTCTCTAACATAGAAGGTGTGGAGGAAGTTACACAACAGTTTCCTAGTTCCACCTTCAGCTAGTTAGGAATATGGAGTTACAAGCCAAAGCAGGGATCATTTACACATTTCAAAAGGTCTCAGCTGCACAAAGACTCGGCAGTTTCCTTTTACACTTCCCTAAAGTGATCACAACATATTTTAATATATATAAACCTGACTGAAACTGGACTTTCCATAAATGTATCAAACATATGAAATCAAGTATACGTGGCCCTTGCTTCTTTTTTCAGAACTGTTTTCTATTTCTAATTAAATGGTTTTATGTATTTTACGGACACGATCATCACTGACCCGTGTCCCCTTCTCCCATAAATTCTATCTTCTTCCATCTCTTTATATAATCCGTATCTAAACCTAAATCTGTCATTTGTCAATTCAGTAAGTAAAGGGAATTTTTTCACCCCCCCCCCCCCCGCACACACTCTCTGTACACAAACATACACACTCATGTATCCCTGTAATCAGAGTAGCCACTTCCATTCTGTTAATGGAATGCACATCAGATTATAGGGCTTACCAGGAAGGAATTAAGTTGACTACCTATTTTCTGTTGCTAATTTTTATTTCAAGCACAATTCACAGCTTATATAAAGAAAACTTCGTGGTCTGCTAATAAATGTTTGCTGATAGGTACCAAATGCTGTGCTCCAAACTACTTCTCCAGCTTCTCCCATTGAGAGGTTTCTCACTCCTTTCCCTTTTCTTCACAACTACTGACATCTAGAATCTTACCACCTCACACCTCGACTACGGCAACAAGTGTGCATCAGGCTGGCTAGACTAGCTCACACCTGCAATACACTCTAGACAACACTGCCAAATTTGTCTTCCCAAAATAGCAACTTCACCTTGTCATTCTTCTGCACGAAAATGTTTCTGATAATCCCAGCAAATAAAGTCAAATATCCTTGGTCTGGCACTGCCTCCTGCTGTATTATTAATATATAGTACTCAGCCCTAGCTCATCATTTCTCTGTTCGCTCTCAACTTGAAACATCTATTCATGCTTGCTCTCCACCTGGAATTTCTTCCTCATCTCCACCAAGCCAAAATTTCAACCATTCTTTTTTTTCTCCCACATGAACTACACCAAACCGCTTCGGTCCTTACCAGGCGGCACAAAGTATGGGAATCAAGATTGCCTCTAGAAGGACAAAACCCAGGTACCACCCCTAGTCTTGGTATTTATTTACTAGTCTGTGTGAACCTGAGTAAATGAAGTACTTTTCTAAGCACAGAATCTGCATTTATTTATTTTGTTTATTTATTTATTTATTTAGCAGAATCTGCTCTTTAAAATAGGGCTAAGAAATTATTCAGAGTTGTGATGATCAAATGAGATAATGTATATCCATCATTATTATCATCATCATCATCATCATCATCATCATCATCCTAAAAGTTAACACTAATTGTTTTCCATGTACTATCTCACTTAATCCTAGTAACAATTCTAGGGTAGGTGCCACTCCCTACTATTGTTCAAGATGAGAAAACTTAAGCACAAGAAATTATGTGAAAGTGCCTACACAGCAATAACTCACATATATTTGTTAAATTCCTTCTTAGGTCACTTACTGTGGACAGCTTTCATTTCTAGCACTAAATAAACAGACTTATTCTTGCATGCCTTATCTCTCTAAGAGAAAAAGGTTTTTGGAAGACATTAATTGTCCCACACTTCCTTTCTTATTCTATCAGATAGCACTCAACTTAAAAAGGTACTTCATCTATCTCCTTTATTTATACCAACAAATAGTACAGTATCTGATATATACTACAAAATCAAACCAAGCCAAACCAATTTCATTTAAGGAATCAAAAAAGTGACAGCAGAGAATGCCTGATGACTCAGTCTGACTTCAGCTCAGGTCATGATCTCATGGTTCATGAGTTCAAGCCCCACATCGAACTCGCTGTGTCAGCACAGAGCCTGCTTCAGATTCTCTGTCTCCCTCTCTGTCTACTCCTCGCCCGCTCATGGGTGCACACTCTCTCCTTCTCAAAAATGAATACACATTAAAAAAAAAAAAAAAAAAAAGAATAGTGATAGCTGGATCCATGGCAGAGGCTGTTGACCAAAATTAGGTTACTTCTCTGAGAGTCCTCAGCTAGATTACACTTCCCAATCTCCTTTTCAGTTAGTGTAGCCATGTGACTGAATTCCCACCAATGAAAAGTAAATGTAAGTGATCTATGCCAATTTCAGGCTGGTTCATTAAAACCTCCCAAAGATACCCCTCTCCATGCTTTTCCCCCTCCTCCCAGTATCTACAGATTAGAAGAATAACTCCCAAAGTGATCTTGAAAGGTATAGGTTGACGATGACAGAACCTGGGTCACAGAATAATTGCCATATCACCACCACCCCAATAGTGACCAAACACATTTTGGACTGTTAGGTGAGCAAGATAACAAATGTGTATTGTGTATGAGCACATATACATTTTGAGGGTCCATTTATAACAGTTAATAGAAAAATAAATACAAAATAGTAGGTCCTGTTAAATGTTTGAATAAATATTTGTTAAATAAATGGTTAGCAAACAGCAAATCTTTGGGTAGTACTTACTGGCATAATGGGGTACATTAGGGGCTGTATGAAAAAGCTTGTGGATTCCATGCCCACAATAGCTTCGAACAACTGAAAACCCATTTGCTTGGGCATGCTTCTGAATAATGTTTCCCAATTCTCTGTATCGAACACCAGGCTTCACTGGAAGGAAAAAAGAGGACTCATGACAAAGTAATAGTAAGTGACACTTACTGCCAATTACTATCTATGTGCCTGGAACCTTTCCAAATGCTTTATATTTCTACATTACATGCCTATACATAAACATGTCCCTTACAAAACTTTCAGATGAGGAAACCAAGGGTAACAGATACTACACTGCCAATAAATAGCAAAGTTGAGATTCAAACTAGTAGCACCTGTACTTCCTCCTTCGGTGCAGAAAGGGACACATGTGCAGTACTAAGGGGTTGAGAGACGTACCTTTTGCTTTCTAAATAGACAAAAGAAAGGGGCGCCTAGGTGGCTCAGTCCGCTGGGCGTCCCAACTTCGGCTCACCACTGGTGGGTTTGAGCCCCACATCGAGCTCTGTGCTGACAGCTCAGAGCCTAGAGCCTGCTTTGGATTCTGTATCTCCCTCTCTGACCCTCCCCGGCTCATACTCTGTCTCTCTCTCTCCCAAAAATAAACATTAAACAAAATTTTTAAACAGACAAAAGAATGGAAAACAGGCATCTCTTTCTCTCCTTCTCTAAGGTCAAGTGTGCTATCCTATTAAAGCGAGCAGAAGAAGTAAAGTAGGAAAGAGCACCAGGACAAAAAGCAATGTCCAGAAAGTAACTTGGACTTATCCTTAGTTTCAGAGTGATCAAGTTCTCAAAGGATTACTTCCCCTGGGCTTCTTTCCCCATAAAAGTGATCCTCAAATTACTCACAGTTGCCTCTGAAGACAGTCCTGAGGATAGGGTATAGAAAGATACTTCTCACTATATACTTCCTGCTCTGCTTAATTTTTATGACTTTTGCCACTATAAACCAAAACAAACAAAGTGGTTCTTGTTGTTGTTATGGCTGTCCCAGCACTGAGACCCCCAAGCTGGGCGCTGCCCAGACTCCCAGAGAACCTAGTCATGGTTCTGGTGCTCCAACTCCCTACAGTCTCCTAACTCTGCCTCCCTGATTTTCAACCTGTGGTTCCAGTACAATGTATCGCCTCCAGCCAATCAAATCTCTGGGCAAATAGCTCCAGGAATTATTTCAATTAATATGTACTTGTTCTTAACTCTATGTTCCAGCTTGACTGTTTTCAGGGGTGGGAAGTTAATAATGTTGAGGAACAAGGCTGACTTGCATAATGATTTGCTTGCATTCCCATCCAAGCCTTCTTATCAGCCCCAGTCACGGGGGAGCAAAGCAAAACTTTAACCCATTTTGCGCAATATACAACAACAACAAAAAATCCCTGTTCAAAAATAATGAGAATAAAAGAGAGGAGATTTCTCCCTAATTCTCAAACTAGAGGCAATTCTCATCCCAAGGATGCACTTCATAAGTACCTGGAGACGCTTTTAGTTTTCACCACTAGGAGGGCCGGTGCAAACTGGCATCTAGCGGGTAAAGACCAAGAATGTGGCTAAGCATCCTACAATGCACAGGACAGGCCCTACAATAAAGAATTACCAGACTCAAAACAATTTAATGTGTAGATTGAGAAGCCCAATTCTAAAAGGATAATTTTAACAACAGTCAAGCTCTACTGCTCTACACCATGTTGAGCAGCCAAGCCAGTAGAAAATAAGGGGCAAGAATGATACATACAAAGGTATTAACAGCACTTTCCAGAGTTCTATCCTGGCTACTGTGACAAAGACTTTGGTATCTGCTGGTTTCTTGATAAGTTCTATTCCTGTGTCTTTGTAAAACAACATTTCAGCTCTCTGGTTATTTCCATCAACTCACAGAAGAGCAAAAAGGATATAAACATCAAAGATACTACCTGGCAGAAACCCTAAAAATTGTTTTAAACTACAACTTCCAAAAATGAGAAACTAAACACTAAAGAATATTAGCTTTTACATAATCAACACAGATACTTGAAAGTATCACATTTTCATTTTTCATTCCTCTAACTTTATTAGTAAAAATGTCATCATTTTCCATGCATGTTAAAATGGACTCAAAAAAATAAAAATAACAGATCTATGTTATCAGAGATAACTATGTGTTTGTCAAAGAATGTGGTCCTGTCCAATACTTTGTTGATGATATATCAGGTTTATTGTGGGGGAAAGGAAGGTGAATACAGATAATATACTGAACAATATAGCTAAAATGTCATGGGATTCAACCTAAAAAGTTGTTTGAACTCCAACTGTCCTTTTAGTAACAGTCTGCTAACATTCGCAACAAGCCATTCTTTCTCCTCCTAAGACATACTATAAACAACAACAAAATCTGTATGAGCTATCTGAGTGGACAAAGACAGCCTGAGAAAAATCCTACAGAAATATACCTGTACTCAAAGATATTATTCACTACAATAGCAAGACATCTAGAAAACACCAAATTCTAGTAGGGGAATACTTGTAGAAATTTTTATAGTATGAAATATAATATATAGCCATTAAAACAAGGGGGTAGATCTATGCATGCAAGTACATATGTTAATTGGGAAAAATCACAAAGACCCTACTGAGAAAACATACAAATTACAGAATATTACAAATATTATAACTCTAATTAACCTAACTAAACACATACACATAAATACATGTGGTATGTGTATGTCCATCTGTTAATGTACAGGGGAGAAAAAAAACCTAAATGTTAAACGCAGATACCTCTGGGAAAAAAGATATAAAAAGGAAAGAGGTAAGTATAAAGGAAGATCGTTCATTTTTCTCTCATAATCTAGCATTAATTTTTTTTAAAATGAGAACATAATATGAAAGAATTAACATGTAGGAAAAAAAACTGCATTTAAGAACTACACATTTCTATACACTTATCATGTTATACATATAATATACATTCCTCCTCATTTATCGGTCAAAGAAAAGAAAGATAAATCACAGAAGAGAAAGGATGATAAGCAATCATCTGGTCCACCTCATCAAGGGATCCCCAAATCACCCGTATACCCATCACTGCTAAAACCCACGCTAACTCAGGCAGGGTAGAGGCAAAGCTGGTAAGGGCAAGGAAAGAACTGTGGAGGGACGAGCCATCTGAAGCCCATCAACACGTAACAGCTCTAGAGGGTGCCCAGCACTGCCACCGACCTGCGTCAATGGCTTGCATCAGGCACTCATACGTGGTCTGAACCAGTTTCCGTGCTCCCTCGTCCACATCTCCGACAAAGAACGTCTCATTCAAGTCCCCATGGTAGCCATTGCGATAAAGAGTGATGTCCACTGTAAAACAATGTACAAATATATAGACCATATTTTTGTTTCAAAATAGAAGACATTTCTCCAACATGACAGCATCAAGCAGCTTAATGAGAAAGACAATTTCTGCATTCTCAAACTAGACACTAATGGATATACAGTTATAGCCTGAAAGACATTCCTTGTCTGTCATGCAACTAAACTCACTGTGGCGGAAAAGGATGTGGTCACGCAGCACAAGCCAGATGGTGGTCTTTTATACTTACAGTACTAATTAGATCATTTATGTCAGAAGAAATGTATTGAGGATACATTCACACAAGATCAATAAGCAATTAATAACATTAAATGGAGGACTATGCTACGTTTCGACATTAAACAGAAAATACTGCTTTCACTTACTGTCTAACGCGTTTTTTTCTCTTCCTAGTGAATCACTAAATAAAAAAACTTATGCTGTTCTACACTTATTTTTTTCAAAAACTCATTTGCTTTCACTTACTTGTGAATATTCACCCTTCCCTTTGTCAACATATTGAATACATACAGACTACTAACATACAACTGTAATACACTAAATGTATGTTAAATGAGTTTTTTTAAACCATGAATTTTGACCAACCTACAGTATCACGATATAGGTGTGTTGGCTAGCACGACACGTACATTCCTGAAAAACCTCACACATTATGTAATAAATGTGTAAAAATAAAATAACAGGTTTGTATGAAAAATAATAATTAAAAATAACAGGGTATGTTTGAAAAACAGGGTTGGGCAAAAGCCATGGCCTTTGTAAACAGATACCCTAACTAAAAAATAACAACCGAACAAGAAGTGTTGGCTGTCTCCACTAGCACTCCCAGTCAGCATCATAGGCAAAGCATCCCCTGCAGCCTTACCACTTGGGCTCATGCTTCCTCATCTGACAGGTAAGCGTTTGAAGGTTTCTGATTACTAACAAGACCAAGGTTATCAATATTAAAAATACCATCTAGGGATGTCTTCTTCATCGGTATTTCTTTTTATCGCAGCTCCTTCCTCTGCACTTGCAGCGTCCCCAGATAGTTTAACACAGTGGCCCCTGTAGCCACTTTCTGAATTTCTTACATCAAGGAAGGCATTTCTGTAGGATTTTACTTTTCTTAAGATCTTCATATATTACTAAAAATTTTTCATTCTCTGTAAGAAAGCCTGCCCTGATCTCTTCAACACCATTAGTGGACTAAAAGAAAAGGCAGGGGGGAGGAGTGAATCCCACCTGAATCAACATTACTTCCACATTTCACTGACATCTTCCACGATTTGTCAATCACAATCATGCTGTGCCAAACATATCATACTAGAAGTACTTAAAATCATAAAAAATGTTTCCACAGATTTAAGATTTCTTTAAAATTTTAAATACAAAAAAGGGATAAGTTAAAGACAGGAAGCAAGTAAAGAAAATACAAGTCACTATCAGAGTCCCAAAACCTTGTTGTTGCTTTGCTCGTGGTGACAAAAGTCATGCTTACACATTTCTTACCGTTAACAATATCACCTTCTTGCAAGGGCCGTCTGTCTGGAATCCCGTGGCATATCACTTCATTCACTGAAGTACAACAAGACTTTGGGAAATTATAATAATTCAGGGGAGAGGGATAACAATTTCTTGCAATACATGCCTATAAGAAATTAAAATACAGAGAAAATAGTTTGGAATGTGCAAAAGAAAAAAATCTATATGCAATTAACCAGATTTTAAAATTTTTTAAATGTGAAAAAAACTGTTGTACAGATGCTCCTAATGAACTTATTTAATATATCATTTTAGAAAAAGTAATAAATATTATCTTAAACAATATACATCAGACTGTAGACAAACCAATATACTGGTAAGTGCAAAAGTAAAGCAATTTCACGTATTATAACTATTTCCAAGTACACACAAATGTTACTACATGAAGATTCTAGTTTGGAATTAACTACTCTTTATTAAAAATATATTATTTAAAATAAAAAGATAATATCTAAAGCAAATATTAAATGTACTTTTAATGTAATTATATCTTATAACCAGCTTATATATATCCTTATAACCAAAAATGGAATACCAGCATAATTAAGAGATGACACAGTACTTCCTGATACATTTTAATCACTACATTCACATGGAACAACAAGGGAACCTCTAAGAAAATGGTCTGGTTTTCCTTAACAAGTCTTATTTTACTTGGATGTTTTTACACAGTGGGAGTTACAACATATATAATTTCTGTTTCCATACTACCACACAGTCTTCAGACCAATAAATACTTGCATATGATTTGTGAAATATGCCATAATTTTACTGGCAATTGCACTACTATTAGAAATTTAAATGAAGTTTCCTCAATTACAAAAAATATTACAACCAGTAACTATATGCCTGTCACTTTTCCCTTATCTGATGACATGCTTCTCACAGCCAGTATAAATAGTTTAGAGCACATAGCAAATTGTTTTGACTAAAAATGTCAACTCCATCATTTACAAGTTGTGTAACATTGGACAGTTAACCTCTGCCTCAGTTTCCCTATCTATACAACAGAGAGGACAGTGGTATCTAGCTCATGGAGTTGTTGCAGACATTAAATGAGTTAGTGAAAAAGCACCTGCCCTATAGCAAGTGTGCAATATGCTACTACTGCATACTACATATTTTATAACATAAGGAAGAACTCCCCAAAATCAGAATTTATAAATTTTGAATAAAAAATTTTATGAAAGTTTTTTACTGCTCAAGAAACCTCGTCAAATTCCATTTCAAAAAGGTCGTCCAATTTACAGTAGCACAATCATGCAAAAAGAGTACCAGCTTGGGGTGCCTGAGTGGCTCAGTTGGTTAATCGTCTGACTCTTGGTTTTTGGCTCACGTCATGATCTCCTAGTCCGTGAGTGAGTTCGAGTCCTGCATCAGGCTGTCTGCTATCAGCACAGAGCCCACTTTGGATCCTCTGTACCCCCCCTCCCCCCCCCCGCCCCTTCCAATCCGCGCTCTCTCTCTTCTCAAAAATAAACATTTAAAAAAATTTTTACAGAGTACCAGCTTCATCTCCACAGAGACTGTGGAAATAAACGTCTTTAAAATACTTAACTAATTCAATAGGTCTTCATGATTTGCGTTTGATTACCAGAGCAGGTTTAATTAGTTTACCATATAATTTATTAACTAGTTTTGCTCTTGTCTTATGAACAAGATATTCATATAACACGTGCACTCATGTATGCCAGGGTTTTAAGGTCTCTCCATGAAGGATAGGTAATCTACCCCTATATCATATTTAGTACAAACATTTACCTCTTTACTGCCTTTACAAATGGTAATAATGACTATTCAATATTTTCTTTTAAAAGATTTTTAATTTTTTTTTGTACATTTATTTTTGATAGAGACAGAGCACAAGTGGGGGAGGGGGAGAGAGGAGGAGACATAGAATCCGAAGCAGGCTCCAGGCTCCAGGCTGTCAGCACAGAGCCCGACACAGGGCTCCAACTCACAAACCGCGAGATCATGACCTGAGCCAAAGTCGGACGCTCAACCGACTGAGCCACCCAGGTACCCCTGTTCAATATTTTCTATATTGAAAGAAAGTAAAATTTTGCTTTCAAATTAGCCATTAGAACTTTCAGAATTTCTAATTTTTTAGAAGCTAAAGCATCTAATAAGGTGAAAAACATTTTCAAAGCATAAAAGTCAAGTTCTTACTAAGTGTACAGCATGATCTATTTCTTCAGTAGTTACACCAGGTTTAATCATGCCAGCAGCAATGTCCAATACTTCCCTAGCAAGCTGTAAAAGAGAAACATTTAATACAGTCAAGAAGAAATGAAATAGAAACAGAAATCTGTACCCTTTGTACTATCTCACATTTTGTGAGAAATCTGTAAAATGAATTTCACCCTGAATACTATAATCTTGAATTTTCATTTTAAAGCTATTTGTATTTCTAATGTCCATCAATAAATATGTGTGTAAAAATATGTAAATAAAATCAGGCTAACCAGCTTAATAAGTAAGCATGACTGAGTTCCATGTGAAAATGCATATCCTAAGGAATCTAAACAATAATCAATCGATGGAAGTTAAGTCTTCTCACATTTCTATACTTCCTAGGTACAGCAGTCTCCTGTTATCTGCAGGGGATATGCTCCAAGACCTCCTGGATGCCTGAAACCACAGACAGTTCCGAAACCGACACATACTGTTTTTCCTATACATATAAACCGATGATAAAATTTAATTTATAAATTAAGGAGAGTAAGAAATTGACAACAGTAATAATAACACAGAACAATTATAACAACATATACTCTCATAAAAGTTCTGCGATTGTGATCTCTCTCTCTCTCTCTGAAAATATCTTACTGTACTGTACTCACCCTTCTTGTGATGTGAGATAAAATGCCTACATGAGGAGATGAAGTGAAATGAATGGTGTAGGCTCTGTAATGTGGCTACTACTGACCTTCTGACAATATGTCAGAAAGAAGATCACCTGGGTACAGACCGTGGCTGACTACAGGTAACTGAAACCATGGAAAGCAAAACCACAGATAAGGGTGGGCCACTGAGTTTCACAATAGAGGCTTTTATTTAGCTTTATATAAAACCTCAAATTTGCCCTATGTTACGATGACTCGTGAAAATAAAATGACAAAATATGAAAACTCGGTTCAATTAAAAAAAAATACAAGGATCAAAAAATGGACTGCCAACTTGCCATAGTACTTTTCAAAAAGGTTAAGTAGAAAAGAACCATTGCATAAAATTATATGCTAACAATAGTTTAATGAAAAGTATGACCAGCCATAGTCTTACAATGGGACATTTGCTACCTTTGTAAATCAGCAAATCACTAACTTCATATCTAGAACTTCAAGCCCACTTCCATCTGTCTTATCTCATGGGGAAAAAATAACTCTTACCCTACATACAAGTCGCATCCCTTCTATGTCTTCAGATGAGAGTAATTTAATTTGAGAAGTACCTTTAAGAGCCTGTTCAGATTCAGACATTCCTGGAAAAGAAAATCAGTAAGAAAGCCAAAATGAAGGTAAAAATGTAGTATTTATTAGCATAATGATCTTCCCAATGACATAATAATAGTCAAGTCTCATTGTTTCACACAAGAGTACTCCATAACTTAGGAGGGTCCAAGTCAGATATTTTAAAGAGATATTCTCAAAATGAAAAGGAAATTTGCCCCTCACCACCCAAAATAAATAAATAAATAAACTTAAAAAAAAAAAAAAAAAAGAGCACCTACAAGTCATTATAAAAAAACTCCTCCTCTAACTGGCAGGGAGCAACTTGTGCTACATATTACCTATCTTCCCCAGGCATCTCACTATTGGTATCTATAAACCAGAGAAGACCACGGAACCCACCTCAGGGGTGGTCAGGGTAGTAACGGGAAGAATGAACACATGTAAACAGCTTAGCACAATGCCTGACATACAGTCATGAAAAAATACGTATCAGTTATAGAATCATCATCATCGTCATCACCACTATTTCTATTACTGCTACAGCCCAGAGTCTTTAGTTAGGCATTCATTCGAGGCCCCCACAATCTATTTTTTATCTAAATAGACACTACATAATTAAAGTAGAGGACACATTAAAATCAAAACAAGTTTTTGGGGCACCCGGGTGGCTCAGTCAATTGACCGTCTGACTTCGGCTCAGGTCATAATCTCATGGCTCATGGGTTCAAGACCCATGTTGGGCTCTGTCCTGACAGTTCAGAGCCTAGAGCCTGCTTCAGATTTTGTGTCTCCCTCTCTCTCTGCCCCTCCCCTGCTCATACTCTGTCTCTCTGTCTCTGTCTCTCTCTCTCAAAAATAAACATTAAAAAGATTTTTTAAAAAATAAAAATAAAAAACAATAAATAAAATCAAAACAAATTTTTAATCTAAAATTTGATGTAACAACACAAAATACATTATGTTGAATGTAGCCTTTAACAGCTATATCAACAGTGTTTTCAGAATTGGGTATATTTCTAAGAGGAGGAAAGAATCTTTAACTCTCATAAATGTTCTAGTGTGTCTTGGAAAAACATGTTTACATTTACTGAAAAGCCAGCAATAGAAAATTTCTACAAAAAAGCACTCCTTTCCTTTGCAGTAATTACCAAGCCCACAAACTGAAAAATGTAGAATCGGCACAGCAGAATTTACCTAACGGGTGATCAGCATAATCTGGTCTTTGAATATAACTTGGCACTGGCCTTGTTGGCATCTAAAAACATCAGAGAGATTAGTTAAAACCAATTCAAATCTGAAAGTAACTTTCATTATTAAAATTTAATAACAAAGAAAATAAAAGTAGGGAAAAACACTAAAGACATAAGTTCACTCATAGCATACAAATGGAAAACAAGTTTTAAATGACATCTTAAATATCGTATCTATTTCATGAAGACTAAGCTTTACTTTCCTAATGTTAATGCCACTCCCTTTCTTAGGATATTTAAGAAATATCCAGCAAGGATTTGAGACGACACACAGACAACATGGTGCCCAAGCAAAATGACAAACCAAAAACAATAATAAAATGTATTGAAGTAAACATATATAGCAGTATGCTCCTGGTCATTATCCCTGAAGGCAGGATTAAAGAGACTTTCTTATGTTTTTGTTATTTGTCCAAATTTTAAAAATTAAAGGTACATTCCTTTTATAAAAAGAAAAACATCAATAAAGAGAATTTAAATATTTGAGAATGGCAGACAGATTTCAACTTAATTCCTATGTTATTAAGATTCTTAAGGTCCACCTGCCAAGAACATAGGAAGGGGTAGGAGTAGCAGAAAAGCCATACGTAAATTAAGGTGGAAATATATTCCACTTTAAAACAAAAAAAGCAAAAAAAAAAAAAAATTGGAAAATAGAAATATACTACCACTGTGCTGGCCAGAAAATATCTACTCTACCTCATTCTTTTTTTAAGATTAAAGAATTTTTAATCCGTTCACCTAAGATGTTTTCTCCTTTGTCCAGGACTGTCAATTATCCTAAAATCCAAATAATATATCATAAAAGCTAACGAGCTAGAATGCAAATTTCATCCTGATTATGTGATTCATAATTAGAATGTAAAACACGTGTACCATTTCTAGGAAACTGAAAATTCTTAAAATTGGTTTAAAAGAATGCAAAATTTGTATTACCTTATTTACTCACCAGTGGATAATGTGGTCTGAGTTTACCAGTATATCGATAGCCTGCCCACGGATCAGTGTTAATATCACCTTCTAGAGTCCAGGAAGACACTTCTCGCTTGGCCTTTTCATCTTCTGGGAGGTGGATGGATGAGAAAAAGAGAAAGAAATGCTTCAGTGGTCAAGCTACTGAGCACCAGCATACTTTAACCATCACTTGTTTGGAAACCAAGCCACAGAGACCAGGTATAAAAATCTAGGAAACTTCCACCCTAATCTAAATCACCAAAGCTTCTGCTTCCCTGCTATGTTCATAACCCTAGGACTCTTCAAAGATCCAAACGTCTTGGGAGAAAAGGCCCAAGCTAAACATATTCTAAGTTTTTACACGAAATTGAATAGGAATAGCTCCCAGAGCTCCCTTTTCAAAAAAAATGCTAAATGTATTCTCTCTACAATGTCAATTTATAGGAAGACCATTTATTGAAATGTAAAATCTAAACCTAGGCAAAACTTCCCAACTGAGAGCAGATATTATAAATGGATTCTGTGCTCTTACTAAAAGAACAGAGTCTAAAAAATTCCACAGCAAATTTAAAATAAAAAAATTCCCACTTAGCTGATGAACAGCTTTCAGATCAATATTTCAAAATGCTTTGAAAATTTTATAGTCATCATTTGCCTTTTTTCAGGAGGGGGGTAATAGGATGTAGTGAGAAAGTCAAAGATAAGAGGGGGGAAATATCAATAGAAAATTACTGAAAACTCATTAGAAAAATTAAGAATCACACACACACACTCACTCATTCCTACCAGCTTAGTCATTAATACATAATGTTATATTTACTGAAATGCACCTAAGAATTCTTTTCACATGGAACACACCCTCAATGGTGTCTTATGTCTGCACCCTGACTGCATCTCTTATCCATCAACTAAAATAAACTAACCTAAGACTTTAAGGGCATCTGGATGGCTCAGTTGGTTAAGCATCCAACTTTGGCTCAGGTCATGATCTCACAGTTCATGAGTTCAAGCCCCACATCAGGCTCCATGCGGAAAACTCAGAGCCTGGAGCCTGCTTCAGATTCTGTGTCTCCCTCTCTCTCTGCCCCTCCCCTGCTTCTGCTCTGTCTCTCTCTCTCTCTCTCTCTCAAAAATAAACATTAAAAAAAATTAAAAGAAAAACTAACCTAAGACTTTACACAGCAGGAATTCAAATCCCTCCTACACCAAGTATCAACCTATACACTTCCCAACTCACACTGATCTTCTCTTGATTACTGTTACCATTGACTTTAAAAATCAGACTTCAAATAATTTCTGCAGTGTACAAGAAAAATAAAACTGCCCCCCACACACACACACACGCTATCTAAAATATGAGACTCACACAATGTTAAGCTAGAAAGGAACAGTGAAATGGGTAAGGGGGTCCAAAGGTACAGACTTCCAGCTATAAGGTAAGTAAGTGCTAGGGGTGTAAAGTATAGCATGGTGACTACAGCTAACAACAAAAAGACAACTGAGACTAATTTACTCATCAATTTACAGATGAGGAAACTGAGGTGATGTGGCTCACAGGAGCAGAGACGTGGGAATGCTGGTTCTCAGTCCAGTAGCCTCTGCAGAGAGCCCTTCGTCAACTTGGGATTGCAAGACTATTGAGGCACAACAGACTAGAATGCAAAAATATAGCCAGTCTTGGGGCACCTGGGTGGCTCAGTTGGTTAAGCGTCTGACGTTGGTTCAGGTCATGATCTTGTGGTTCATGGGTTAGAGTCCCACATCAGGCTCTGTGCTGACAGCTCAGAGCCTGAAGCCCACTTTGGATTCTGTGTCCCCCTCTCTTTCTGCCCCTCCCCCACTTGTGCACTCTCTCGCTCTCTCTCTCTTTCCCTTGCTCTCCCAGAAATAAAAAAATGAATAACCTTAAAAATATATATATAGCCAGTCTGTTCACATTACTTTGGAAGAAAATTCAATGATAATATTACAAATAAAAGAAAAGAAAAGAATAAGACTATTAAATAAGAATAGCAAAGGACGATGCCTGGGTGGTTCAGTTGGTTGAGTGTCAGATTCTTGATTTTGGCTCAGGTAATAATCCCAGGACTGTGGGATCAAAGCCCTATGTTGACTGTATGCTAAGCGTGGAGCTTGCTTGACATTCTCTTTCTCTCTCTCTCTCTCTCTCTCTTTCTCTCTCTCTCTCTCTCTCCCCCTTCCTCCCTCTGCCCCTCTCCCCTGCTCGCACTCTCTCATTCTCCTTAAAAAAAAAAAAAAAAAAATAGAATAGCAAAGGAAAAGAAAAGCTCCATCATGCTACTGAATTTTAGATCTTTCTCCCCTCTGGAGTTCAAGAAAGCCACTGTGAATGTGAATGTCAACAGGAAAACTGTTTCCCAACCCAAGATAAAAATGGACTCCACTCATTGCCCCTAGGGTCCAATATTACAGAAAACAGTTCAAAATACAGGCCAATTGATGCCTGCTTCAGCTATGAACTGCATCAAGTGCTTCGTCTGAACTATGAACTTCCAGAATCATTTTCACCTGAAACCCAGACAGAACAGCAATCAAGATGCAGGCTTTCTGGTCTGACACACTCCTGGGGAAGGAGGAGGGAGAAGGAAGGACATAAGATCTTTCAAAGCTTCCTGCTGATCTGCATTCAGACCCTTCCACAATCTATTGTCAAAAGAAAATTAAAAGCAGACCTCCAACAAATATAACTCAGAGCTATCTAAACAAGTAAAGATTGAAATATGGCAATTTCTTTTCTCTATGTAGAATTTACCTAGGGAAATTTACACTTCGAAAGTAAGTTAGTTTACATTTTAGGCCCTCAATTTGAGGACACGTGGGTGGCTCAGGTTATAATCTCACAGTTGGTGAGTTAAAGTCCCACACTGGGTGAGCACAAACCCTGCTTCAGGTGAGCTCCAGCCCTGCTTCAGGTAAAAAAAAAAAAAACAAAAAAAAAAAAAACAAACCACGAGCCCTGGGTGAGCCCTGCTTCTCTCTCTCTCCCTCTCTCTCTCTTTCTCTCATAATAAAGGAAGAAAGAGAGAGAGAAAGAATGAATGAATGAATCAATTTGATCTCAGCCTTAAATCCTACAAACATTAACAGACACCTAGTAAGTATGAATCGTATGGGAGTTTTGTAACAAAATTACATACTAATTGGTCTCTGTCAAAAGAATGAAAGCACAGGACAGTGTAAATAAAGATCTGTAAATAAAGCTGTCTTTGAAACATCATAATGCAAAAGGGCCAGGTACACTGCAGGGAGTGTTGAAGAGTACCTGATATGTGCAAGATCTGGCCCAAAGTACATCATACCCAGGCCTCATTCTTTAAAAAGTTCTGTGCAAGCTGTCTCTTCCAGCCAGCTGATAACAAAGAACTACATATGTCTAACATATGCCTGGAACAGGACTTTCTAATCACAATCCTGACTCCGTTCTTCCAGAGATGATTATTAAATAATTGCTGAGCATTTACTAGGCATTGTACATATGCTAAGCACTTTACATGGATCTGTTCATTTAATCCTCACAACAAACCTATAATTTCAGCATTTTGGAGATAAGGCTTAAAAGTAATCCATGCTCGAGCGTGAAGGACTCCACGAATCCCGTTTGGAGGCATCTTTGAGCTCGCCAAGCAAGCATGATGGGCAAAGCTCACCCTCCCAAGTTGAAAAAATTTATGGACAAGAAATTATCATTGAAATTAAATGGTGACAGACATGTCCAAGGAATACTGCGGGGGGTTCGATCCCTTTATGAATCTTGTGATAGATAAATGTGTGGAGACGGCAACTAGTGGGAACAGAACAATATTGGCATCATGTTAGAAGCCTTGGAACGAGTATAAACAATGGGTGTGTTCACCAGAAGAAACCAACTGCCCTCACATGTCCCCTCCATAGCACCTGTTTTACTACAATATAAAAATCAGGTCATGCATTTTCATATTGAACTTTTTTGTTAAATAAACTTCTTTAAGAGTCAAAAAACAAAAAAAAACAAAAACAAAACAAAAAAAAACTAATCCGTGCTCACAAAGCTTGGTGGAAGTAGTTCTCTGAATTATCACATAACACCTTCTCTCTGCAATCCAAAAATCAAGCTTGCTAGTTTCAAGGAGTAGAGGAAGAGAATAAGTAGTGTAAAGTTTTTTGTTTTTTAAATAGAGTTTTCATATCATATTTCTGGCTATTCAAGAGACACCTGTAAAACATTCCTACCTTTTACTCTAGGCAAAGGTGACAAACACACTGAATGTATCAGTAATAAAGTAAAAACAATGATAACCTAAAACATACTATATTATCATTAAGATGTAAAGTGCTACAACTTTTATAGGTCAGACTAAAAGCCAATGCTACTACATACATTCTGACAGGAGATACACATTGGACACTGTGTACCCAAGCCAGCATGTCAGCATTACGTGCCTTTTTTTTTTTAATGTTTATTTATTTTTGAGAGACAGAGAGCAAGTGGGGGAGGGGCAGAGAGAGAAGGAGACAGAATCTGAAGCAGACTCCAGGCTCTGAGCTGTCAGCACAGAGACTGTCGTGGGGCTGGAACCCATAAATTCTGAGCTGAAGTCAGACGCTTCACCGAATGAGCCACCCAGGCACCCCCTTTAAGGGCTTTGCAATCTAAGTGATCGTCTTCACTAGGACACATAAAAAATAAATACTCCATTGACTCATTTCTTTAACTGACACTTGAAATTTTCCTAAGATCTTATTAGCTTCTGCAATCAAAACAACTCCAGGTCCAGATGGCTTCACTGGTAAATTCTACCAAATATTTACAGAAGAAATAATACCAGTTCTACACAATCTCTTCTAGAAAAGAGGAGGGAACATCTCCCACTTTATGAGTCTGGGATTACTCTGATGCCAAAACTAGGCAAAAATATTAACAGCAAATGTCAGACCAATATCTGCACCAACATAAATATAAATCAGGCCTCCTTAATTAGAGATCAGTACACATTACAGTTAAAAAAAAGAAAAGAAAAGAAGGGCACCTGGTGGCTCAGTCGGTTAAGCATCTGACTTGGACTCAGGTCATGATCTCACAGTTTATGAGTTTGAGCCTCGCGTTGAGCTCTGTGCTGACAGCTCAGAGCTTGGAGCCTGCCTCAGATGCTGTGTCTCCCTCTCTGCCCCTTCCCCAGTCATTCTCCCCACCCTCAAAAATAAAATACACATGAAAAAAAATTTTGTTTGAAGAAAAGAAAAGTTACTGCTTCCTATGTTAGCTCACTATTGTTTCTTTGAACACGGTGTGATCTGTAATATGCTTGGCTCCTTGCCAGTCCAACATTCTTTTCCCCCGATCCCTTTTCCAGCTATTCCTCTTCGCCCTGGATGTTAACCTTCCCCTACACCATTCCCTCCTCCAGAATAGTCATCCTCAATGGTATAGTCAGGGTCAATTTAATAGGATGTAAAAGATACAGGGCTGGCCAGCTGAGAGCTGTCCCCATCCAACAGCATAACACACCCCAAAGGGATCAAGAATAGTGCTCACCCCTAAGAAAATCATCTCCAAAAAATCCAGGAGGGCACCATTTAAAAGAAGGCACCATGTGTAAACACCAGAGCTATAAGTAAAACGCAAACGGTCTCAGTCCAAGGCAGTAATAATTATGTTCTTTTTACTTAGGGAACATGAGCTATTTAATTCTCTTGGAGTGTAGGTCATAATAGCCCTTATTTCCTGTAGGAATCCAATATTAACGAAACACACACACTTCAACAAGTTAACATATGCATGGGGTAGAGACCCATTCTCAGCTTTTTTACTAACATACTATTTCACCTCAACCTTTCCCTTCCCTATGCTTTAACTTCCTGGATATAAAATGTTAATAACTGGCTCAAAAGAGCTCTAACAATATCTAACACATCAGACATACAATACTTAATGTGTGACTTAAGTTACATATTAAATAAAAGTAAATGGCATTTTTAAACCAACCTCTATACTGTACTTTGATCTGAAGTAACAAACCCTGTCATTTATGCTTTCTTAAACTCTTATGTATTCATAATCGTATTTCCTCATTTCTAACCACAATTCTTCCCACAATAACCTAACATTTCCATTAAATGTAGACTTCACTTATAGAACCACAGAAAATAAGTCTTTTTAAATTTTAATTTCCCTTTCCTTCAAATGGTGGTTGAACTGACCTCAATGAGGTTTTAAGATATAAATATATACATATGTATATACATACATATATGAAATAATCTATCTACTTTATTAAACCAGCAAATTCCTAAAAAATATACAGTTAGATGAATAAAAAATACCAAGAGCATTAAGACGAAACTTAAGATGGATGAAGACTGTCTACCAAGCCTTCATCCATTAGGATGGCAATGCTTTAAGACCAGAAAGCCCTTGTCAATTTTCAGGTAACTGTTACAAATTGTCTTAAGCCCTTAAGCCAGCCCACTAATGAAATGAATTTACAGGATGAGTAAGTAAGCCAAAGCAAGAAAGGGCATGTGAGTTGGCAATAGATCCATGCGGCTGACAGCAATAGCTAAGAAGCAGCTAATCGTTTCACTTTGTTGTGTCTCACAAAGTAACTTTAAAAAGGAAAATTGAGTATCTAGCTGCAAGTAATAAAACATCAAAAAACAAAGTAATAAAATTTTGAAATAGCAATCAAATTGAAACTAAACAAAAACAAGAGGTCTGGCTAAATTTAGAATCCAGACAGCTCATGTGCACCTGCCTACAACATGCAAACACTTCTAGCAATGGAAAGAGGGTGCCAAAAAATTAGGACATTCTCAGGTACTGCTCAAGAAAAAGCCATCTATCCTAGCAACCATCTCATGTTTTCATGTTACATACAAGATTAACAAAGACAGTACTCAGCCACATTTTATTTGCATGTTTATGCATCACAAAGAATAAAAAATTTTAAAATAAGTGCTAATCTAGAACATATAGGGATTACATTTTCAGAACATTCACATATACACTTTCAGAACTGGAAGACTTCTAGTCTTCTGCAAAAAGCCACTTCTAAAACGATTAACACAGAGATGTGTAATTTTACTTACTTGCTTTCTTATGCAGTAACTTGTGAGTTGCCCAACTTCCTTTAAAACATTCCTAAAAGAGCAAACATGAAAATTAGTGTCAGACCTTCCTTAATCAGAAACACTTTAAGGAATACTGTATGTAAGATACAGTTACTGGAAACTCTGCAAAAATCTAAATCAGTTGAGTTTACTATATTCAGTATTTAGGAAAGCTTAAGAAATGATGATATCTATTTAAAAGTTCACTTCAAAAACCATCCTAAACTTGAGAGTACTTCAAATAAGCAAGAAACATCAGCCTATATTATAAATAGTAGTCATAGTCAGGGCGCCTGGGTGGCTCAGTTGGATAAGAGTCCGACTTTGGCTCAGGTCATGATCTCACGGTTTGTGAGTTCGAGCCCTACGTCAGGCTCTGTGCTGACAGCTCAGCCTGGAGCCTGCTCCGGATTCTGTGTCTCCCTCTCTCTCTGCCTCTCTCCCACTCATAACCTGTCTCTCTCTCTCGCTCTCAAAAATAAATAAACATTAAAAAAAAATAGTCATAGTTATATTTCAATTTTATGTCACCAAATTATTTTTAAGCATTTGAAAAGAACCATGACCCATGTCATACAATGGAGGGATGGGGGGGGGGGGGACACACAAGGAAAATTTTGCAGATTTTTCCATTATTTATAGTTTGATTCCTAGTTAGTTGTATCCTCATTGTTTTCTACACACTGACAATCCTACACTATAAGTTCAGTAAGGGAAGGGACACTGTCAAGTTTACCATCACATGCCCAGAGGCAACCGTAGTGGCTGGTACACAGTGGAGATTCAGTGCATACTTACTGATTGATCAGAATGGATGAATGATGTGAAAGATTGGACTTTTCACTTAGGGAAAAAGTTCATATGACATATTTCAGACACCAATAGGAAATACTATATTGGGAAAATGAACTCAAGTAACAAATTGAATTCAAATAATGAACTCAAGTAATAAATTAGAAAAATGAATTCAACCATAGATCTTATTTATGCTTTGATTTTTATAGTATTTCCCTCAAAGAGTTTAAAATCACTCAAACAAATCAGTACAAATACTAAGAGAATTCACAAACTCCTACAAATGTTTTGACTTTGCCAACATAAAAGAGTAAGTAATGGATAAGAAAAAGCTAAGACAAAAGTAGAAAGCCTCCCTAGGACTAATTAGTAATTAAACTACATGACACCAGTGTCGCTAAAGCTACTCTCCCTAAAGGTTGTCCACGGGCTCTGAGGGGTTGGTTTCTCCCTCCAGGGCCAGGATGTTCACTACTTCTCCTTTCCTCTCCTTGTACCCTACACAGCCTGTAACTGTTTGCATTCAGAAAACCCAGGTCAGAGGCACCTGGGTGGCTCAGTCAGTTAAGCATCTAACTTCAGCTCAGGTCATGATCTCAGGGTTCGTGAGTTCAAGCCTCACATCAGGCCCTGTGCTTATGATAGGGAGACTATCCTGGATTACACAAGTAGGCCCTAAATACCATCATCATGAGTATCCTTATAAAAGAGAGGCAAAGAGAGGTTCGCCCACACAGGAAAAAAGGTAATATGGCCAGAAGGGTAGAGATTGGAGAAATGTCGTAGAGCCTATGCAGGGAGCATGGCCCCACCATCACCTTGATTTAGACTCAGTGAAACTGATTTTGGACTTCCACCTCCAGAACTATGAAAGAATACTCTGCTGTTGTTTTATGCCACTATGTGGCAATTTGTTAACAGCAGCCACAGGAAACTAAGACAGTAAATAACAAGACACCAGGGCACAGCAAAAGAATGAATCCAATTACTACAATGACGGTGAAGGATCAATTACAGTCTTCTTGAAGCTTTTTTTGCTTACATGTACTTACTCATGGGGTCAACTCCCAATTATGCATGGTGATTTTTATTTATGTCTTAAAATGTTTTTATACTTATTTATAAGTATAAAGAGAGAGAGAGAGAGAGAGAGAGAGAGAGAGAGAGAAAGAGAAGGAATGAGCCAGGGAGGGGAAGAGAGACAGAGAGACACAGAACCCAAAGCAGGCTCCAGGCTCTGAGCTGCCAGCACAGTTCGACATGGGGCTCGAACTCACGAACCATGAGATCATGACCTGAGCCGAAGTCGGACACTAACCAACTGAGCCACCCAGGCGCCCCTTTGCATGGTAATTTTTAAATGGGATGAGCGAAGGCACATGACTTATTTTAAGAAACTTAATTTCAGTCAGCAATTTCAACCTCTTCTTTTCCTCCCCTTTCCAAATTATTCATCATCATGGATAAGACTGACAAGAGGGAGGAGACAGATTGGAGTTTCACTTGTTTTTCCCTTCTCCCACCCTAGCTGGTAACAAAAATGTTTATGGCAGTAAGACATTCAGCAAGGAAAAGTTCAGGGACGAGGAAAGAAAGGAGTGAGGTATTCAGGGTGGGTGCTAGAATACCAGTCTAAAAGTCGGCCAGGCCTAGAAGCAAAATCCCACCATGGCTGCATGCTAGGTGCACCAATGTTTTTCTTCAGTTCAAGACCATGACTCCAATGTTTCCTTAAACCAGACAAACCATCTGCATGCTAAATATGCTTGGTACAATTTTCAATTCATTTTCATTATGCCAGCTTAGAATAAATCAACTGAATGTCTGCTCAATGAGAACAATATATTGCTAAAGTGGCTTACACATCTCCTAGGAACAAATAGAACCACTATTGCAGCACTGCTATAAATAGACTTCCCTGAAAAAAATTAAGGACAGATTCTTGTCCCATCACATACACCCCCTTCTCCAAAATCCTAAGGTACTCCAATTGTTACGTAAGCACAAGCACAGTTTGTGCCCTCAGCCTGGCTATCCCTCTTCCTGCCATCACTGAAATTAGGACATAAGAAGGCAGAAAACCAACAAAAAATGAGAAGAAAATGTCAAGAACAATACAGAAGAGACTTCTGGACAGAGCAGGGTTATCAAAGGTGACCCTGTAGATACTCTTCAGCTCTACAAGCCTAGGATTCCATCTTACAAGTAATTATGGAAGACATTACAAGTTCTCAAAAACTTAAAAATGTGACAGTAGAAATGATGATCTCAAAGTTAACCTCTCCCAAAAGCAGACTGAAATGACAAGAAGTTGAAAATAACGAGATGGTATTTGTGAAACAAAGGACTTGCAACCAACAAGTCTGGGGCACCTGGCTGATTCAGTCAGTAGAGCATGCGACTCTACCTCGGGGTTGTAAGTCCGAGCCCCATAATGGTGTAGAAAATTACTTACAAATAAAAAAAATTTTTTTAATCTTAAAAAAAAAAAAAAAACCAACAAGTCTAACATCTGAATAATAAAATTTCAGAAAGAAAAGGGCGAGGAGAAATCAAAGAAATAAAAGTTTTCCATAACTGAAAGACAGGAGTTTCCAGACTGAAAAGACCCCCAAAGAATAAAACGCAACTTGCCCAAGGATACAATATGAAATTTCTCAACACTGAGATAAGAGAAGATCCAATAAGCTTCCAGAGAAGGGGGGAGAGGGGGGCATAAATATGCAAAAGATTATGAATCCATGGCAACAGACTTTTCAACACTGGAAGCTAAATGAAAATGGAGAATATAAAAATTCTGAGAAAACAATTTCCAAACTAGAATTCCAAACCCAGCCAAACTGAAAATCAAGTGTCAGGGTATATAACAAGACATTTTCAGAATCTCAAAAATCTACCTCCTGTGCCATCTTTCTCAGGAAGCTATTGGAGGAGATGGTGCATAAAACATGAGAACTAACCAAGAAAGAGGATGATGTGATACAGACAAAAGAGAAGTAAAGGGCGATGCTTGAAGAGGGATATAAGGAGGACTGCTCCGAAGCAAGCCCAGGGAACAAGTTATGGCTGGAGGTCAGAGAGTTCCCAGATAAAACCGATTACATGCCAAATGTATTTAACAGTACTGAGAGGAATTCTATGAAATTGTAGAAGAGTCTGGGAATTAGTAAACGACCAAAGGATACTGTTAAAAGAACGGGAAAGAGGGAGGCCTGGCTGGCTCAGTCAGTGGAGCTATGACTCTTCATCTCAAGAGTTGTGAGTTCCAGGGGCGCCTGGGTGGCGCAGTCGGTTAAGCATCCGACTTCAGCCAGGTCACGATCTCGCGGTCCATGAGTTCGAGCCCCGCGTCGGGCTCTGGGCTGATGGCTTGGAGCCTGGAGCCTGTTTCCGATTCTGTGTCTCCCTCTCTCTCTGCCCCTCCCCCGTTCATGCTCTGTCTCTCTCTGTCCCAAAAATAAATAAACGTTGAAAAAAAAAAAATTTAATAAAAAAAGAGTTGTGAGTTCCAGCCCCAAGTTGGGGTAGAGCTTCCTTAGAAAAAAAAAAAAATGGATAATAGGGGGCACTGGACTGGCTCAGTCAGAAAAAGAACATGTGACTCTTGACCTCAGGGCCATGAGTTTGAGCCCCATGTTGAGTGTAGAGATTATAAATAGATAGATAGATAGATAGATAGATAGATAGATAGAAAGAAAGAAAGAAAGAAAGAAAGAAAGAAAGAAAGAAAGGGATATAGAGGAAAGCAGGGAGGGGATTTGTAAGTTAGAAACATTTGTCTAGGTATGTGAAATAATTTGAATAACCAACTAAAAAGTTACAAAAAGTCGGGGCGCCTGGGTGGCTCAGTCGGTTAAGCGTCCGACTTCAGCTCAGGTCACGATCTCGTGGTCCATGAGTTCGAGCCCCGCGTCGGGCTCTGGGCTGATGGCTCAGAGCCTGCAGCCTGCTTCCGATTCTGTGTCTCCCTCTCTCTCTGCCCCTCCCCTGTTCATGCTCTGTCTCTCTCTGTCTCAAAAATAAATAAAACGTTAAAAAAAAAAATTTCTTTTTAAAGTTACAAAAAGTTATTTTAATTAATTACAGACATTTTGCCTCCATGATGTTGAGACAGTAAACATAAACCCAATCAAGAAACATCTAAATTACTTTATTGTGAGTTAAGCTTCTATACAAAATATTTTAAAACATATATAGTGCTAAAAAAAACTCTAAAGTATGAATAAAATCAATATCAATATTTTATCAATAAAATCAAAATCAATATGAAAAAATCAATAGGTAACTTTAGAAAGAAAACACAGACTTTTAAAACTAGGAGAAATTTATAATTTTACAGAAGATGAATTCAAGGGGCATATGGGTGGCTCTCTCAGTTAAGTGTCCAACTCTTAATTTTGGTTCAAGTCATGATCTTGCAGTCATGAGATCGAACCCCGCATCAGGCTCTGTGCTGGTAATGGAGCCTGCTTAAAATTCCCTCTCTCCCTCTGCCCTTCCTCTGCTAAAGCTCTCTCCTAAAAAAAGAGAGAGACAGAGAGAGAGAGAGAGACAGAGATGAAACCAAGTAATCTCCCACTCAATAGGACTTCTATCACACTGTAATATATGTTACATTAAACTATGAGAGATTTTTTAAATGCTATTATATAGATAACCATTTTTCAAATGAATTTTATGTTCTACAATGTAATAATTTAAAATGCTTGCTCACTGCCATATATATATATATATATATATATATATATATATGTCTAGACATTCAAATGCAGTTTAAAATTAAAAAGTAAACATCTTCTATGTCTAATGATACCATCTAGGTTGAATACCCACTGTATCAATTCCTTTAGTGTGATACTTAACTTTTTTTAGATCACTGAATCTTTTGAGAATCTTGGGAAAGCAATCATTCCCCTCCACAGAAAAAAAAAATCCATGCACATATAAACTCATGCACACAATTCTACTCATTTATTCATATAAATACAGAATGCACATTATGACCAAAGCACTTGCAAGGTGTTAGGCATGCAGGAGTGAACAATATAGGCCTGTTCTAGACAAATATTACACGGCTAATTACACAATTACACAGTTTAAGTCATAAGGGCTAAAAAGAAAAAATACATGGTGCCGTTAAAAGAGGAAGAAGACAAAAGCTAAAGATATAGTTAGGGATCAGATTAGGTTAAGGATTCTGGTCTACTCTAATAACAGAAAGCCATTAAAGAGTTTTAAACCAAGGAATAACCTGAAAAAGACTGAATTCCTGGCATCCCTGATCTCCATCAAACCCAAAATCAAAATCCCTTTTTCTAAATAATAGCCTAAAGAATGGTCTTAAGAACTGGTTTTTAATATAGGCAGTCCTTGCTTTGCATAGTAGTACACAGCCATAAAAATGACCAGGGCAAGCTATAACCATACAAAGAATCTTGTAAGAAATTGTAAGAAATTACAATTGTTCCATGACCTTTAAAATTTTTTGATAAGGGGCGCCTGGGTGGCGCAGTCGGTTAAGCGTCCGACTTCAGCCAGGTCACGATCTCGCGGTCCGTGAGTTCGAGCCCCGCGTCAGGCTCTGGGCTGATGGCTCGGAGCCTGGAGCCTGCTTCCGATTCTGTGTCTCCCTCTCTCTCTGCCCCTCCCGCGTTCATGCTCTGTCTCTCTCTGTCCCAAAAATAAATAAATGTTGAAAAAAAAAAAAAAATCTAAAATTTTTTGATAAAACATTAAAAAAACTCTGTCAGTTATAAATATATAGAGAACTGGGGGGTGAAGGAATAAAAGTAACACTTATGTACACTGTAATACTGAGAATTAGAGTGTTTTGTTTCTTTATTTAAAAACTTAGCAAGGGGCGCCTGGCTATGTCGGTCGATCTCAGGTCATGAGTTCAAGCCCTATGCTGAGTGTGCAGAGATTGCTTAAAAAAATAAATAAAATTTTAAAAAATTAAAAAATAAAAACTCATCAAGACTAGTTTGAACAACGTTTAGCCTTCTTCCCACTGATGACTTATGAAACGGAGTAAGCCATCTTTTTGTGCTTGGCAAATTATCCCTCTCCTTTCTAGATGTGGAGCAGCTTCCAAATTTTATCCTTTGCACTTTCAAAACCTCTGAGACTTCCTTTAAAGTTTTTGTTGGTTATCGTTTCCCCTGAGACACTGTCATTCTTTTCAGCACAACCAGTTTCCTCATTTGTGTCAACAAGCTGGCCTCACAGAGGTGCTCTGACTACTCGTCTCGAGTTTCTAGAATGGTGAGCTATGCCAACATTCCCATGGTCAGCTACTTTTTCTACAACCCCATTTATGTTCTATTTAGATTTCACTTCCAGCATTATCATTTACCATTTCTTTGCTGCACTTTCATCTTTGTTGACAGATTCCTTCTTTCAATTACATTTGTAAAATATCACAGAAGTTCTCACTGAAAAACAAGAAAGCACCACAACTACAGGCTTTGCTGTCTGTCTGGATGAGAACTGAATGACGGATGCACAGTGACCAATCATAGGTTTTGAAAGAAGGGAGTGACTGGTCACCAATCAAGATGCACACCTGTGATTTACATAGTGCTCCTAGGACTGAAGAATTAGCCCTCAAGTGTGTACTTTATGTAATTACTCTGTGATGTTAGGAGACTTGGTTTCGTTTAACTAAACTATGGTAACAAAACTCATGCATATCAAAACTGCAAAGTAAGATCTGCCTTTAGGGGGCACCTGGCTGGCTCAGTTGGCAGAGCGTGTGACTTGAGTTCAAGCCCCTCATTGTGCAAATAGCTTACTTAAAAAAACAAAAAAACAAAAAAAAATCTGCCTTTATATAGTTGGCACTCTCATACAACCTATTTATAAAACCTTTCTAAATGGGTTAAGTGAACAAAAACGCTTCTGCATCACTCAACATCTTTTTTTACCCTCACAGAAGCTGACACACATTTCCGTAAGTTAAAAAAAATCTCTATCCCAACTGATTCATTTAGAGAACACAGAAGTTTACATACCAATTTGAATGGGGGCAGGAGGGAGGGGTACGTACCAATCTGAACAAGAAAGGGTAGGGGAAGAACTATCAGAGAGGAGAGGTAAAAGAAGCATTTAAAATGTTGCGAAAAATTTAGTATATTCACCTAATTTTTTAATACTAAAAAAAATACTGCCTACTTATTACTAAGGATAATTCATAATTCATAAAGGGTTTCTAAGTAGGGACAACTCAAAACCCACAAGGCTTTGTAAAACATTCCTTTTCAAAACTAACGTTAGGGCAGTGGCTAAAATCATGGACTTTGAAATCAGACAGACTTGTATCCTAGCTTGGTCACTTATTAAGCTGTGATACTGGAGAAAAAAAAAATCTTAGTATCTCTTCAGTTCCACTTTCCTCAACTGTTATGTTGGGAAAACAATTAGGTTAAATGTGTGGCCAATAAGTGCTCAATTCTAATTGTCATCCATTTTACTTTTTCAAGCAATTTAAATTTTAACTTCGAAAAGATGATGCACCTACATATCTATCTTTAACATGTTGTCAACCCTGGCCCAAATTCCTGGCTTGTGAAAACTGATGGCAATTAGGCAGCTATTGCTTACTGTGAGCTTTGTATCTGACTAGCATCATTACTGCCCACAGAAGCTGCACAGTGGGGAAGGGGATGCAACCCAAAGTTCAAACTTGCTCCTAACACGTAGACCATCAGAGAACCCAGCCTACTGGCTCAAGGTGTCTGAGTACAACCTGGGACCAATCTCTGGCAGAATACTAAGCTATGCAACCCTTAGAAAGCCAGGCCACGAAGACAGAGTGCTCCAGGAGAAATCCTCCAATTTTGGTTCAAGAATCAGAGTTCGTGAGTTTGAGCCCCGCGTCAGGCTCTGTGCTGATGGCTCAGAGCCTGGAGCCTGCTTCAGATTCTGTGTCTCCCTCTCTCTCTGCTCCTCCCCTGATCATACGCTGTCTCTCTCTCTCTCTCTCTCTCTCAAAAATAAATAAAGATTAAAAAAAAAAAAAAATCAGGACAGGGAACTCCTAATGCTCAAAGAGCATGGGTATCCACCTTCTCTCTCTTCTATCCTCTCACACCCCAGACCCCAAAGTGATCCTGAGGTGGCCATCTACTACATGAGTTTGTAGGAGCCAAAGTTCTGAGGAAGGGGCATTTTCCTTCCCTGATCAGTGCAGAGAGGGTGGGATTAAACCCTACTGCTTTTTTTTTTTTTTTTTTTTTTTTTTTGCCTCTGCCCTCTCGCCATTTGGCCACAGATACAGGCACAGTCATGAAGTGTGCAGCAAAGCAGGTAACTAAACCGCAGCTTACTGGCCAGAAGACCAAAAAAGAGAATTCCCAAAGAACCAGAAAGTACTTGCAAGTTGTTCCAGAAAGGGAACTTACGGAAAGTTGTCCATAATACAATAAACTGATGCTTGTGAGAAAAGAACTAATCAAAAATCCATCATCCAAGTCTCAGACCAAGCACTGGGTCAGAAGGCAGGTAAGAACTCATAGCCTGAATCTAACCAGATTAATAGCCTGCTAAAACAAAAATATCAACATTCTCCATAGGATCTAAACAAGACTCAAGATCTCATAATATTCAAAATCTCCAGGATACAATCTAAAATTATTTGACATATATTGGGGTGCTTGGGTGGTTCAGTCAGTTAAGCATCTGACTCTTGATTTCAGCTCAGGTCATGACCTCATGGTTCATGGGTTCAAGCCCCACATCAGGCTCTGTGCTGACAGTGCAGTCTGCTTGAGATTCTCTCTCTACCCCCATTCATTCACTTTGTCTTTCTCTCAAAATAAATTTTGAAAACTTTTTTTAAAAACTATTTGACATAGGGGCACCTGGGTGGCTCAGTGGGTTGAGCGTCTGACTTCAGCTCAGGTCATGATCTCAAGGTCTGTGGGCTCGAGCCCCACGTCGGGCTCTGTGCCGACAGCTCAGAGCCTGGAGCCTCCTTCTGATCCTGTGTCTTCCTCTCTCTCTCTGCCCCTCCCCACTCACACTCTGTCTCTCTATCCTTCAAAAATAAACATAAAAAAAATTTTTTTTTAATTCAACAAGGCATGAAAAATAAATATAAAAGGCATACAGACAGGGAAGGCAGGAAGAGGGAGAGAGAGAGAGAGGGAGAGGGAGAGAGAGGGAGAGGGAGAGGGAGGGAGAGGGAGAGGGAGGGAGAGGGAGAGGGAGGGAGAGGGAGAGGGAGGGAGAGGGAGAGGAAGGAAGGAGGGAAGGAAGGATCCTCTTTCAAAGATGACATAATTATCTACATAAAAATACAGCAGTACCTGGGTGGCTCAGTTGGTTGAGCGTCCAGCTCTTGATTCTAGCTCAACACTAAGCATGAAGCCTGCTTAAGATTTTCTTTCTCTCCCCCCCCCCACCCCCCCCCCCCCCGCTCCTCTCCTCTCTCCTTCTGCCCCTCTCCCCCCGCTCAGGCTCTTTCTCTCTCAAATAAAAAAAAAAATACAAATAAATAAAAAAAATTAGAAATACAAAGGAAAAAACTCCCAGAACTAAAATATCAGGGTTACAAATACAGAGTCAACACACAAAAACCCACTGTATTTCTATATACTGGCAGTATATAACTGGAAAATGACACAAGATCAATACCATTAAAAACCACTCCTCCCAAAATTAAGTAATATAAAAGCAACAAAAGGTGAACATCAGCTATAGGCTGAAAACTAGTTAATAATAAGAGATCAAATATGACCTAAATAAGTAGAGAGGTATCTTGTATGCACAGAGTGGAAAACTCAACATCTGAAAGATGTCAATTCTCCCCAAATTCATTTATAAGTTTTAACCAATTCCAATCAGGATTTTTCTTTTAGATATAAAAAAGTACAATTCTAAAATTTATACAAAAATGCAAACAAACTAGAATTGCTCAAACAATTTTGAAAAAGAAGAAAAGAATTGGAGAACTCTTACACTTTTTCTCACATTCAGGAAATAATTTTTCTATTTCTACTCTAAAAATATTAGAGACTCGTGCTGAAACCTATGAAATTCATTTTCAGCATCCATAGAAGCAATTTTTTGTATTTGATGTAATGATTTGATGTATTACTGTATTAATAGCTTTTCCTATTATTTCATGACTTCTAACTCCCTGAAATAAACTAGCTGACTATGGTAGATTATTCCTTTTTATACTGCACAATACAACTTCACAGTATTTGTTTTGCAAAGTTGTGGGCATTTTAAGTCTCTCAGTATGTATTGTTGGTATTTCTTAATTCAGGGTTTTCTTGCTGCCCTGTCTTCCCTTTCCTGTCTAACTACCATTTCAATATTAATACCAACCCTTATTACTACTGGTCAACAGGTAATAGGGAAGCTGTCATAACTTCTCTGCTTCAGAGTCTTGTCTCAAAAATACAAATTCCTGCCATCTTAATGAACAGAAAGGACCAGGTGGCAAAAATCTATAGAGGAAGGTTTCTGTCAAGCTGAGTTAGGAGGATCACTGTCCATTAGAGATAAAGGCCTGTCTAGCCTCCAGTCAACATTTGTCGATTGGAACTACCATTTGTTGAGAGCCTTTTTTGTGTGTGTGGCAGGCACCTTACATGCATTATCTCACTCAGACCTCACACTTATCCTAGGAATCGGATATTAAGATTCCCATTTTACAGATGGGGAAACTAAAACAGGAAAGGGTTAAATAACTTGAACCAGCTCAAACAGCTGTTGGGCTTTCAGGTTCCAAGGTCCACTCTTTCTATGCAGCTACAAAGCTCACAGGGCAGGGCTCTGAAGAAGCCACAGCTCAGTAAAGGGGAAATAAGATGGGGCACCTGAATGGCTCAGTTGGTTAAGCAACCGACTCTTAATTTCCACTCAGGTCATGATCTCGAAGTTCATGAGTTCGAGACCCTCGTCGGAGCTGGCACTGACCTCACAAAGCCTGCTTGGGATCCTCTCTCTGCCCCTCCCACCACTCGCACATGCGCCCGCACTCTCTCTCTCTCTCTCTCTCAAAATAAACATTAAAAAAAAAAAAAGAGCTCTCTGAGACAGGAGCAGGGAGCTGGTGCCACTCCCACCTGTGCCCAACTCTAAATGTATCTTTCAAAGCAATTAAGCTTAAATAATCAGATGCCCTCCTCTGCTCCATTCAAACCTTACCTTTCTTCAAGAGTACAGAAGATAATAATAACTGATTTTAAATACCATCTGTCCCTCAGTGGGAAATGACATTTCTAACTGCCTCTACAATTCACTTAATAATCTATTCCACTGTGATCTGTACCACTGATTTGATTCTGAGGTAAACTTTGAATAAACTAAAAGCAGCATAAATTTTTTAAAGGGATCATATTTCAAAATCCTTCTCCATCCTCACTTCATGGTGGGCAAAGTAAAACAACCCAAAATAATATATAAAGATCAACATTTAAAATACCCCTTAAGCATTCATGGAAAATTATTTTTTCATATCTGTTTTAAAAAGTCACAAGCTATGCAGTAATTACCAAGATTTAAAAATAATCATGCTTGACTCTGCTTCAGCAAAGAACACTTACAACAAGAACATACTCCTGGAAAAACACAACACGTTTTACATTTTTCAGACTACTTGGTATTCTAAAGAAGCTTATGATGCACTGGAGATCAACTCTGTCCCACATCGATTTTTCTCCCAACTGTAATGTAGCCATCATCAACTAACATTTTGAAATTTCACACATTCACTGAAAAGTAGCTCTCCACCAAATAGCCTTCTACTTTCCTCAAAGGATTTCAGAGTGCTTTATATTTAGTTCATGAAACTTACATCAAATCCCAATTTTTTAATAAGAGGACTAATAGGATTATTCTCATTAAATAAACTGGGGAACTATCTCATGAAACAGCTTAATTAGCTAAAGGCTTGTATTTCAAGATATCTGAAGATTCAAGAAAATATTCCTAAGAAACACCTCTCACCTGTATAAGTGCACCCACCTTCCCCTTACTTGCTGAGGCCATGAAGCAACCTGGTCATGACCTTCAAAAATCACTGAGGACGTCAAGAACATTCTCACATCTCCTAGTAACTCTTGATGACTGAACAGTGTTCCTTCCCTAAACCACAATCTCCCTCTTTCTCTTCTCCCATTCATTATCAGCCAAGGACCACCCAAAGCCCCGAGTGACTGCCCATTTCCTAAAAAATCAACCTCTGAATGCTTAAGTTGGCAATCTTTCCCTGCTCATCTCTGAGAAATGTACCAATGACCTAACTAGAACTAGACTTAAAGTTCCCCAAACACACTTCCCTTTCCTTTGCACAACCTGGTCTATGTGCTCCTGACACTCACCTTTACATCTGAGTTCTCAGAAGCCTTACCTATCCCTTCAGGTCTATTTCAAATGCTACCTTCCCTATATAAATGTCCACCACACCCCACCCCACCGCCAAGCCTAACAGGTCACCTGTACTTATTTGGTGCTTGTTTGAGAGCACTTTGTCTCACTGCTTTAGTCTCCACCTATTTAACAGCACCAAAGCACTGTGTATTGATTACCTCTTATAACTAGTTGTGTCAACCTTTAGTTTTCACCCCAAGAGAATGTATTTTTTCTTTAGCACCAGCAAAGGTCTACCAGTTTTAGGAGCTGCTATGAGAGAGTATGGTTCTTAATCCTGGCTACATAAAAGAAACACCTGGAAAGCTTTTCTTTTCTGAGGACAGGCTACACAGGGGATTCTTATTTATTTCCAGGATTGTGAATCACTGGAGAGCAATAAAGTACCAACAGAATTAAGAGACCTGTGTTTTCATTTCACTGCTAGAACAAGTCTTTTCCTATTTCATTCTTATCTAGTTAATCCCAATATCCCCACCCTATTTTAGGCTCTACTGACATGTCAAATTACCAAAACAGCTTCCCAAATGGTATCCTTACCAGAACCCTCTCCTCTCTCCAATCTTTTCTTATTCCAAACCACAAACCATCCTACAAGTAGTTGCTAGAATTAACATTAAATGGTTTTCCTAATGTGAACACCTACCTACTCCTGCCTCCCTAAGAACCTATATTATCTTGTTCTTTTCTGCCCTCTCAAAACTAAAATCAATTCATGTTGATAAAGGTCTGAGTAAACAGACACACCATTCAGTGTTAATGAGTCTTGAATGATCAACTGATACCAAGAAGGCTACATGTATCAAATATAACATGTATATAAATATACAACACATATAAATATATATTCCCACACAGAAAAATACCATTTGAGCCAGTAATTCCACTTCCCTCCAAAAAATTTATATGTTTAAGTATAAATGATATACAGTTATATTAGTTTCAGGTGAACAACATACTGATGCAACAATTCTATACATTACTCAGTGCTCATCATAATATCCACTTCCAAAAACTTAGCCAAGGAAAATAACCTAACAAGCAAACATGCAATTTAAGGCTCAGTGCAGTATTGTTTATAATTGTGAAAAGCTAAAGAGAGTTTAGATATCCATCAATATAATATGGTTTAAATTCTGATTCAACCATGCAAATAAATCCTACATCATTATTAAAAGTAATGGAAATAACCTTACTTACAAGCATACAAAGAATTCTACAATGTTTTAGTGTTAAAAAAAAAAAAGTAAATTAGAAGGAAAACTGGAAAAATCCACAAATGTGTGGAAATTAAACAATGTACTCTTTTTTAATGTTTTTAATTTTGAGAGACAGAGCATGAGTGGGGGAGGGGCAGAAAGAGAGGGAGACAGAGCATCCAAAGCACACTCCACGCTGAGAGCAGCTAGCCCAATGTGGCGGAACCCTCAAACCGCAGGATCATGACCTAAGCCAAAGTTGGACACTCAACCAACTGAACCATCCAGGCACCCCTAAACAATGTGCTCCTAAACAATCAATGGGTCAAAGAGAATGACACAAAGAAAATTACCAAATACCTTGAGACAAATGAGAACAAAACACAACATACCAAAATTTATGGGATGCAGGATAAGTGAAGTTTATAGCTATAAATTCATACATTAAAAAGGAAAAAAGATCTCAAATTAATAACACTAACTTTACACCTCAGGGAACTTTAAAAAAGAACATACCTAATCTAAAGCTAGCAGAAGAAAGGAAATGATAAAGATTACAACAGATTAATAAAAGATAAAAAACAATGGTGGGGGGTAAGAATGAACACAACTAAGAGTGGAATATTTTTTAAAAGATCAACAAAATTGACAAACCCTTAGCTACTTAGAAAAAAAGAGAGAAAACTCAACTAACAATAAAGAGGGTAAATTCTCAGTGCGTTCATTCTACAAAGCCAGTGATATCCTGATACCAAAGCTAGACAAAAGACACCACAACAAATCTACAAACCAATATCCCTGATTAATATTGATGCAGGGGCGCCTGGGTGGCTCAATTGGTTGAGCGTCCGACTTCGGCTCAGGTCACGATCTCACGACTCCTGAGTTCAAGCCCCACGTCGGGCTCTGCGCTGACAGCTCAGAGCCTGGAGCCTGCTTCCAATTCTGTGTCTCCCTCTCTCTCTGCCCCCAACCTACTCACATTCTGTCTCTGTCTCTCTCAAAAATAAATAAAAAACATTAAAAAAATAAAAATAAAAAATATATTGATGCAAAAATCCTCAACAAAACATTAGCAAACCAAATCCAACAACACATTTAAAAAATTATACACCATGATGATATGGGTTCCTGGAATGCAAGGATGGTTCAACACACACAAAGTCAACTGATCAGTATATAAAATTCAACACTACATTAACAGAATGAAGGACAAAAATCAAAGTAATTATCAATTGATGCAGGAAAAACATTTGACAAGAGTCAACATGCTTTCAATGATAAAAACACTTAAGTTAGGAACAGAAGAAACTACCTCAACATAATAAAAGCCAACAGCTAACATCACAGTCAATGGAAAAAGAGTGAAAGCTTTTCCTCTAAGACCAGAAATAACTCAAGGATGCCCACTCTCACCACTGCTATTCAACATAGTATTGGAATTCTTAGCCAGAGCAATTAAGCAAGAAAAAGAAATAAAGGGCTTCCAACTAGAAAGGAAAAGCAAAATTATCTTAGTTCACAGATGACATAATCTTATATGTAGAAAACTTCTTAAAGATTCTAAAGTGAAAAACTATTAGAACTAATACGCAAAATCAGTAAAGCTGAAGGATACAAAATCAACATGCAACAATGTTTCTATATACTAACAGTGGATAATCTGAAAAGGAAATTAACAATTCCATTTATAACATCAAAAAGAATAAAATACCTAGAAATAAATCTAACAAGGCAAGGGACTTATACACAGAAAATTACAAAACAGTGCTGAAATTAAAGGCACATACAAATGGAAAGCAGTCCTGTTTATGGACTGAAAGACTTAATACTGTTAAGATGTCAGTACTACCCAAAGCAATCTACAGATTCAACAAAATCACTATTAAAATCTCAAAAACTTATTTTGCAGAAACGAAGAGTCGTCCTAACATTCATATGGAATCTAAAGGGACCCCAAACAACCAAAACAAGTAGTTTTAAAAAGAACCAACTCAGAAGACTGACACTTCTACAAAGTGTCATACTACATACTACATACATACAGCATACGACAAAGCTACAATAATCAAAACAGTGTGATACTGCCATTAAGACAAATATAGAGACAACTGGAATAGAATGGAGTCCAGAAATAAACCCCCAGATATATAGTTAAATGACCTTATTAGAGTACCAACACCACTCAATACGGAAAGGACAGTCCCTTCAATAAATGGTGTTAGGAAAACAAGAGATCCACATGCAAAAGATGAAGTTGGACCCTTATCTTACACCATATATAAAAATTAACTCAAAATTGGTTAAAGAAGTAAACATAAGGCCCAAAACCATAAAACTCAGGGGAAAAGCTTCATGACATTAGATACAATGATTTCTTGCATGTGACACCAAAAAGAAAAGGCAACACAAGCAAAAATAAAGTGGGACTACATCAAACATTAAGACTTTTGCTCATCAAAGGACACAATCAAAGGTGAAGAGGCAACCTATGGAATGGTAAAAAAGATATGCAAATCACGTATCTGATAAGGGGTGAATATCCAGAATATACAAAGACTCCTACAATCCAACTAGAAAAAAATCACATAACCTGATTTAAAAAATGGGCAAAGGACTTCAACAGACATTTCTCCAACAATGATTTAAAAAAAATAAATAAAAAGGCCAATAAGCATCTGAAAAGATGCTCAATATCACTAGTCATCAGAGAAATATAAATCAAAACCCAATGACATATCATCTCACACCCACTAGGATAAGCTACTATCAAAAAAACCTGAAAATACTGGCAGGGATTTGGAGAAGCTGGGATGTTTGTGTACTGTTGGTGGAACTGTAAACTACTATGTAAACCATACTGGGATAATGTAGCTGCTATAGAAAAGAGTATGATGGTTCCTCAAAAAATGAACATATAACTAGTTAAAGATCCAGCAATCCCTCTTCGGAATATATATCCAAAAGAATTGAAAGCAGGGTCAAAGAGACATTTGGACAGCACATTCATCAGCAGCACTGTTCTCAATAGCCAAGAGATGGGAGCAACCCAAATGTCTACCAAAGGATGAACAGACAAACAAAATGTGGTACATACACACAATGGAACACTCCGCAGCCATAAAAAGGAAGTAAATCCTGTCACTTGCTACACCATGGATGAACCTTAAGGACACTATATTAAGTGAAATAAGCCAGTCACAAAAGGACAAATACTATGTGATTCCACTTGTATGAAGTATCTAAAATATTCAAATTCATGTATAAAGAAAGTACAATGGTGGTTAGCTAGGCTAGAAGAAGGGAGTAAAGGAGAGTTGTTATTTAATGGGTTTCAGTTCTGCAAAATGAAACATTTCTGGAGATCTGCGCAACAACAATGTAGTAGATATACTTAACACTACCAAAATTGTACACTTAAAAATGGTGACAGTGGTCGTTTGTGGGTTTTTTTACAATAAGAAAAAAAGACATAACTTTAAAAAAAGTTAAGGGGCACCTGGGTGGCTCAGTCAGTTAAGACCGACTTGATTTCAGCTCAGGTCATGATCTCATGGTTCATAGCATCAAGCCCCATGTCAGAATCCCTGTTTGGGATTCTCTCTCCCTCTCTCTCTGTCCCTCCCCCTGACTCATGCACGCTCTCTTTCAGAATAAATTTACGGGGAAAAAAAAAAAAAAAAAAAAAAAAAAAAGGTTAAGTTCTAAAACTGAATAGCTCTATGTAAGAGCAATGACCTCATTTTTGTTTTGAAAAAATAAAAACAGCTAACATTTGAGCATGTACTATACGCCAAGCACAGATGTAGACACTTACCATGTATCAATGCTGTTAATCCTACAACTCTAAGAGGTAGGTAATATTATCATCCCATTTTACAGATGAGAAAACTGAGACACAGACAGATTAATTAACATGTCCAAAAAACATAAAGCCAGGTTTTAAATGCAGGCCCTCTTGAGGTACTATCTATGCTCTTAACTTCTATGCAATACAAATATAAAAGTCTGGAAAGATAATTAACCAGAGTGTTAACATTCTTCTAGTATCATCATGATGGACTTTTTACTTTACATGCTTCTATTAAATTTATGCAAAGATCATGTACTGCTTTTTACAATGAAAACCAAAAGATATTTACATTTTCAAAAAATATACTTAAGGGAACAGCAAGGTCTCTGTCCCTACTAACTACTCCTACTCTTCACTACAGTAAAGCTACTCTATTTGCTATGACACAACACCTTCTCAACTTGCATCTCTACTTCCATAAGTTCATCCTTCCCCTGGAAAGAATGTCCTCTCCTACACCCTAATGCACACCTTCTGATTCACTTTTTCACTTTCACTTATTTTTGTAATTTATCAAAATCCAGTTCTTAACTCACCTCCTTCAGGAGGTCTTCTAGGACCTGTCCTTACCTATAGCATTTTTTCACCTATTTAGTGTACTCCTTTAGAAAAACTGCCCTGTAGAGGTTTTATGTCCCTCATATGGTCATCAGCAAAATTTCCCGAAGATCTTACTACTCCTTTTCCTAGAGACAAGGACACTCCAGGAGCATGAAACATACTTAAAGCACCCAGATCTGGATTTCTAAAGACATTCCTACCAAAAACAAGAGCTCCTTAGAGACAGGACTGATTCTATGTCTGGGATAGGGAAATTACAAGGTAAATCTGATTTGTCTTGTAGCAGAAAGCCAGGAAGCAATCAGAGACTAATGAAGGAAGGTCAAAAAGATACAGAAGTCACTTTGAAAGTGGTACCACTGACTGAATCTGAGACAATTTGAACATCAAAAAGAGTAAGGACTGTAACTTATTTTAACGCTTAATGAAGGGGAAAAAAATTCAAAGGTCCCTATACTGAAAAATGTGAAAACTCCAACAAACATTTGTGATCGTTTAAAGTGAGCGATGCATTACCGTTACATGTCTTTTTAGTAGGAATATTATAGTACGTTTTTAGGTGGAACATAATTTATTAGCCAGTTGATAAACATAAACTCTTCCTTACAAGAAAAAAAAAAATCAGCTATTAAATGCCAGAATGCAGTGGGGAGGGGAATCACCATTTGCAACCCCTATTGGAATAATTATCAGACAAGCATCATTAATGGGTACTAAAACCACTAGGAGAAAGCATGTTGAAAAAAGCATATTCTCATAGTGCCAGAGGATCACCCCACAGATTACACAGTCATTGCTAAGTGAAAAATGTGTTTACAGTGGTGATCTGGTAGCACTTTAACAAAGAGATCAAGTTTAGTGGTGGGACAACCAGGTGTTCTGTGCCTCCTGATGTGATACAATACAAGGCACACAGCATCACCCAGGAGTCTTTTCAAGGGAATCTTGACATATTCCAATTAGGCCTCTGGACCTAATATCTGGCTTAAGGAAAATACAGGGGATGAAAGAACAACTTAAGGACACTATAAGGAAATAATCAAAAAATCAAGAATGTGTGACACTCTATAAGACAACTGACTAGTCTCTATAAAAGTCAGCATCATGAAATAAAGATGAGAGAACTCTTCCAAATTAAAAGAGGCTGAGAGGACAATCAAATGCTATCTGTGAGCTTTGACAGGATTTTGATCCCAAAAATAACAAAAAGCAAAACATACAACTATTAAAGACGTGCTTAGCAAATAACTGAGAAATATGAACAGGCTTGACTATTAGACGACATTAGGGAATCCTTGTCAATTTTCTTAAATGTAATCATGGCACTGTAGTTAAGAAAGAAAAACGTCCTTGTGGTTAGAGAACGCATGCTGAATATTTAATGGCTGTGGTGTCATGTTGTCTGTGACTTATTCTCAAATGTTTCAACAAATACATACAAAAATGCAATATACACACAAGCAGACACAAAGCAAGCAAGGCACAACATTAATTTACGTGATGAGTATACTGCAATTAGTTATAATATTCATCTTTAAATTTTTCTATGGTTTGAAACTGTTCAAAATAAAAAACTAGGGAACTTAATAAAATTGTAAAATAAAGGAAAATATAATTATTTGTCTCTAACTTTCACTTAGCACCTCCTTGTTATTTTTTCTTTAAAAAAAAAAAAAACTTTTTTTAATGTTTATTTATTTATTTTTGAGAGTGACAGAGAGTGAGCAGGGGAGGGGCAGAGAAAGAGGGAGACAGAATCCCAAGCAGGCTCCGTGCTGTCAGCACAGAGCTCGATGTGGGGCTTGAACCCATGAACCATGAGATCATGACGTGAGCCAAAACAAAGAGATGGATGCTTAACCAACTGAGCCACCCGGGGGGCCCCTCCTTGTTATTTTTCTTAAGAGAAGTATACTTGTATATAATATTAGTTTCATGTGCACAACACAATGATTCAATCACTTGTCTTTTTTAAAGTACTTCCTGTTTGTACAAGTAACTATTAAGTCCCTGAGGACAGTTAAATTTTTTCAGGTTTACAAACATACAAATAACCCAATGAATGTTGTTATTCAGAAGTAACACAAAAGACCAGATTGACAAAAATCAACATGTCTGTTAATCTCAAGTCCTAGCTAGGATATAGAACAATATAAAGTTTTGGATGATGGGAGTAGAAGTACAAGCGCATTGAAAAACAATTTGGCACCATCAAAATAAAGCTAAACACATACGTATCCTATGACTCAAGAATTTTTCTCCTGGGTATATACCCAGGAGAAACTCTTGCACACAGGCACCAAGAGCTAGGTACAAGACTATTTAAAGCAGCACTGTTTACAATAACAAAAACTTAGAACAACCCAAATTTCCATTAACAAAGAAATAAACTATGATATATGAATTCATTGGAATACCATAGAGAATGAAAATGAATGAGCTAGAGCTACACACAACACGAATGAATCTTAAGACCTTAATGTTAAACGAAGACAGCAAGTTGCACAAGAATACTAGCAGTGATTTCATTTACAAAATTTTCAAAAACATCAAAAGTAAACAATGCATTATCTAAGGAATCAAACATATGGGAAAGCAAATGAATGATAAACACAAAATTCAGGATATGTAGTACCTCTTGTGTGAGGAAAGCATCGGAGCCTTCTGGTTTTACTTGTTTTACTAGTAATGTTCTTTTTAATAACTTAAGTGCTTAGGCATTTACCATGTCTTTTTTTTTTTCTTTTTAGATTCTATGGATGATTTACCAGTAGTTTTTAATTCTACTCAAAATCTAACGAAAACAATTTAGCAAAGAAAAAAAAAGATAATACTTATATATAGATCCTGACTTTAAGGTACATAAAACCTCAATTCAAAAACAATACTAAATTATTCACACAATAACTGCATTTATATTTTTCTCTGCATTTGCTTAGTAGTGAACAATGCAAAGTTATCAGTATTCAAATAATCAAACCTATCAGTAGTACCAATTAGCAAAATAACCAGGAATAAAATAAATCCCTTCACCCAAAAGTCAAGTCCCACTTGAGGGAGGGAGGGGGAAGCCAAGGCAGGTCTAATGGCACTTACATTTACCTATTTTACTGAGTGATTTAACGTCATAGCTTGATGGATAAGACAAAGTAGCCTTCGGAACGTGATATAAAAGGCTGCCCTTTTGTACCTTTCATCAAGGGAAAATCATTAAAGACAGGTTTACAATATGGAGAAGTCTCTGTCTCCTCTTACTTTATTAAGGAAAATTGCTACAGTCACAATTTATCTTTTTTACCCTAACCACTAGAGGCCTGAGCTATGACCCAGATAAATGGGACACTAGCAGACCCCAGCTAACAGCGTTTTTAAGAATGCTTTCCAACAGACATGGCACAGCTCTAGTGTATCAGGAAGAAGTCCCTACTGAATTTTATGGTAAAACAGGTAAGTTACTGGAGACAAAAACAGGAGAGGATTTTTTTTTAAGTGTCAATATAATTTTCCTCGTTGTAGGTAAAATGTTGAATAGCAGACCTCTAGAGCTTATTCTAGAGGGTGTGTGTGTGTGTGTGTGTGTGTGTGTGTGTGTGTATGTGACTGAAACTTAATGCCTGATTAGCACCTTCCACTTCTCCCTCCTCCCAGCCCCTGGCAGCTACCATTATATTCTTTGATTCTATGAATTTGACTATTTTAGATACCTCATGTAAGTGGAATCATGTAGTGTCTGTTAACTGGCTTGTATCAGTTAATATAATGTCATGGCACACTGCAGAATCTCATTTTATAAGGCTGTATGGTATTCCACTATGTGTATATGCCACGTTTTATTTATCCATTCACCCACCCATGGACACTCTGGTTGTTTCCACAACTTAGCTATTGCGAATAGCAAGTGCTACAAGAGATATATTGCAATATATAACTCGGGGGAAGAATTACAGGGTCCCTCTCCCAGGTTTAGCTATAGCTGCCAAACATGTTGAGACAAGACACAGCTTACAGAGTGTGTTGAATTGCTCTTTATTCAAAGCCACACACAAGACTGATACTAATCAAAGAAATCAAAAGAAAAAGGTGTAATTGTTGAGCTAGGAGTACTACCTGCCCAAGCATGAATAAGCAAATGCTTCATGTTGAAACTGTGAGGTCAGGAGAGGTTCATGATCAAGCAGAAAGGGTAGTAATTATATTTATACTCCATTACATTAAATCTTTGATACGCAGAGATTCACAATAGTTGCTTTACAGAGTATGCCTGCCTATATTATATCTACTAAATGGGTTTGCTATTAATACCAAGGACAATTCCTCAGTAATTAATACAGGAGTTACCATGCCATTGCTTTTCCCTCCTAACACCTAGAGCTAAGCATGCGCTTAGCTATGTGCTTATGTGTCTGTCACGCCACCCCTGCCAATTTTACTAAGACCAAACTAAAAATTTTCTATGCCAAATAATTTTTTGTATGTCAAAAAGACTCACCAAAAAAAAAGAAAGAAAAAAGAAAAAAAGCGACTAAAACATCTATCCACAAACTGTATGAACAATTAAGATCACACCTACTACCAACAGCCCTTCAATCTCTAAAAAATTCATTAAAGACTTGTTCCACTTTTGATTACTTACCAAATGCTGCTTAAAAAAAAAAAAAAAAAAAAGTTTATTTATTTTTTGAGAGAGAGACAGAGTGTGAGTTGAGGGACAGAGAGAGAGGGAGACACAGACTCCAAAGCAGGCTCCAGGCTCTGAGCTGTCAGCACAGAGGCCGACATGGGGCTCGAACCCACGAGCTGCGAGATCATGACAGGAGCCAAAGTCAGACACTTAACCGACTGAGCCACCCAGGTGCCCCAGAGGCTTGCTTTTTATAAGTTCTACTGGAATATAAGTATAACTCATGCCAAAATGCCAACACGTTTGTTTATAATATAAGCATGTCAATAAAAAGATCTCCACTGGGGCATCTGGGTGGTTCAGTCGATTAAGCATCTTGACTTTGACTCAAGTCATGATCTTATGGTTCATGAGTTCGAGCCCGACACTGGTGGGTCCGACACTCTGGCCCAGCGCAGAGCGTGCCTGGGCTTCTCTGTCTCTCTGTCCCTCTCAAAATAAATAAATAAATAAGCTTAAAAAAAAAAAAAAAGATCCCCACTGACCACCACAAAGTCTGCAAACCAACAATGATCTTTATAAGATCGATGAGCTTCATAAGAAGCTCTGATAGTTATACCCAATCACCTAACTTACAGTAGTTATCTAGGGGTGGTATGACATAATGTGAGGAATGTAAAGATAATCCCTATAAAATACAATATGGTAATATCTCCATCAATGATGAAGATGAGTCCCAGAAATACGCTGCATTATCAGGAACTTTGATACAAAAGGAGAAAGAATTTCAGAGGACAGGGTTGCATTTCAAAGATGCTGTATGTTGGAAGGGCAATTCCTTCCTTCCTTTCCAACTCCAACCCACAAGATGCTCAGCTACTCAACTTTCTTCCTGGAGACCCAGTTCATCACCTGACTTTGCCAATGCTTCTTTGAAAGAACCTACTGCAAGACTTTGTTCAAAATGTTCATAAACAGACAGGAGCACATGTGTGGGGGGTAGGCAAAATGGATGAAGGGGAGTGGGAGATACAGGCTCCCAGTCATGGAATGAATAAGGCATGGGAATAAAAGGCACAGCACAGGAAACGTAGTCAGTGATATTGTAATAGTGCCGTATAGTGACAGATGGTAGCTATATTTGTGGTAAGCACAGCCTAAAGGTACAGAGATGTTGAATCACTGTTATACACCTGAAACTAATGTAACATTGTGTGTCAACTATACTCAAACTAAAAAATTTTAAATAAAATAATAATGATGATAAGGTTCTAAATATTCTGAGAATTACTAAAATGTGACAGAGACACTAAGTAAGCTAAATGGGGCCAAGAAACTTGCTTGACACAGGGTTGCCACAAACGTTCAATTTAAACAAAAAACACAGTATCTGTAAAGCACAATAAAGCAACCACAATACAATTAGGTATACCTATATATACCTCCATTTCTAGCTTTTCTTTAATTTCTCTCAGCACTGGTACATACTTTTTTTAGTGTAGAGATCTTTCATTGCTTTTATTAGATTTTCCCTAGTTATTTGATTTCTTTGGGTGCTACTGTAAATAACATTATTTTATAATTTTACTTTTTGATAGCTATTATGGAGAATAAAAATTGTTTTACAGCACCTGGGTGTCTCAGTTGGTTAAATGTCCAACTCTTCATTTCGGCTCAAGTCATGATCTCATGGCTCATGAGATCAAGCCCTGTGTCAGGCTTTACGCTGGCATTGCAGAGCCTGCTTGAGATTTTCTCTCTCTCTCTCTCTTTCTCTCTCCTCCCCCACTTATGCACACACTTTCTTTCTCTCTCAAATAAACATTTTTTTAAAAATTGTTTTCATAATTAAAAAAATATTTTTCATAAACAAATGATACTTCTTCCTAAACATTTTTATTTTTTTTTTTTTTTTTTATTTTTTTTTTTCAACGTTTATTTATTTTTGGGACAGAGAGAGACAGAGCATGAACGGGGGAGGGGCAGAGAGAGAGGGAGACACAGAATCGGAAACAGGCTCCAGGCTCCGAGCCATCAGCCCAGAGCCTGACGCGGGGCTCGAACTCACGGACCGCGAGATCGTGACCTGGCTGAAGTCGGCCGCTTAACCGACTGCACCACCCAGGCGCCCCCCTAAACATTTTTAAACTTTCCTCATAACTAAGTGTAAGGGTATTAGATGTGAGGCAATATGCATAATAAAACCACTCACTGAACACTGTGCTAAGCACTTTGCACGCTCTCTTATTCACCTTCCCCTCAGCTCCATGAAGAGGATACACCATTAGCCCTCTACTACAAATTTAAGAGAGAACTTAGCCAAGAACATAGCAGCAAAGATTCAACCCTAGGTCAGACTATATACCCAGTCTCTTTCCACTCACACTATACTATCTTTTAGTTATTGTATCTTATAAATGATTGGAAATCACTCATGTGTTCTCAGCTTGATCCTTTAACTACACACAAGGTAGCATCTGCCCTGGGCTGATATTCACTAAGGGCAAGAATGCTCTTTGCTTTCCTTCTCAGGCCCATCAACCTCTCTTCTTTCAGTTAATAAACTAAGTGCCTACAGTGTACAAGGTAGAGAAAATGAAAATAAGTAAAGCACAGCCTCCATCTTCAAAATATTCTTACAGACTCCTAGGAAGTAGAAGTAAACTCCTATACTACTATTGAAACTACTAAACTACTGGGGCGCCTCAGTGGCTCAGTTGGTTAGGCATCCAACTCTGGATTTCGGCTCTTATCATGATTTCACAGGGTTGTGGGTTTAAGCCCAGCATCGGGCTCTGTGGTGACACTGTGCAGCCTGCTTGGGATTCCCTCCCTCTCCCTCTCTCTCTGTTCCTTCCCCACTTGTGTTCTCTCTCTCCCCCTCAAAATAAAGAAACATAAAAAAATTAAAATAAAAAATAAACTATTAAATAAAAATGGACATGCATCTATAAGGAAATGCAATCAAACATCAGAAACTCCTGAAAAGCTTGATTTTCAAGTAAAACAGATTTTACTCATTTAAAGGACCAAAACTTTTCTTAAAATTAAGCATCTTAGAGGTGCCTGGGTGGCTCAGTCACTTAAGCATCCAACTTCAGCTCAGGTCATGATCTCACAGTTCATCCGGCTCTGTGCTGACAGCTTGGATTCTGGAGCCTGCTTCAGATTCAGTGTTTCCCTCTCTCTCTGCCCCTCCTCTGCTCTTGCTCTGTCTCTCTCTATATATCTCTGTCTCTATCTAAAAATAAATGATAAACATTAAAAAAAATTTTTAAGACAAAAAAAATTAAGCATCTTATGAGTGCCTGGCAGGCTCAGTCAGAGGAGCACGTGACTCTTGATATCAGGGTTGTAAGTTTGAGCCCCACATTAGGTGTAGAGATTACTAAAAATAAATAAACTTAAAAAAAATTTAAGCATCTCAGATAAATATATTTCTACCTTAAGCATAAAACACAGTATAACACTAAGACCTAACATCGGGGAAAAAAAAAAAAAAAGTTAGGGAGGGAGCCAAACCACAAGAGACTCTTAAAAACTGAAAATAGGGGTGCCTGGATGGCTCAGTTGGTTGAGCAACCGACTTCGGCTCAGGTCATGATCTCACATTCTGTAAGTTCGAGCCCCGTGTCAGGCTCTGTGCTGACAGCTCAGGGCCTGGAGCCTGCTTTGGATTCTGTGTCTCCCTCTCTCTCTGCCCCTCCCCCACTCATGCTCTGTTTGTCTCTCAGAAATAAACATTAAAAAAAAAAAAAAAACCTGAGAATAAACTGAGGGTTGATGGGGGGTGGGAGGGAGGGGAAAGTGGGTGATGGGCATTGAGGAGGGCACCTTTTGGGATGAACACTGAGTGTTGTATGGAAACCAATTGGACAATAAATTTCATATTAAAAAAAACCTAACATCGATTAAATTTACCAATGTGCAAAATGTTTTACATACTCTTAGTATTTACTGAAGACTGAACCCTGTACTATTAATGGCCCCATTTTAAAAGGATGTAACAGAAAATAAAGAAGCTATATTATTTGCCCAAAGTCACACGGCTAGTAAATGATTAAGTCATGATTCAAATGCAGCCTCTCTATGCAGCCCTGTGATACACTTATGATTGATTCAAACACTCACTGCCCACCTACTGCATACAGAGAATCATGTTGAGAAATAAGAGGGCAGTGAACGAGACAGCTTATTCATGAAACTCACCTTCCAATTAAAAAACAGATAAATAAGAAAATAAATGAGAAAATTACAGATCGTATAAAGTATTATAAAGGAAAAAAAGAAGGGGATGTGAGGAAGTAACTGGAAAAGAAAGGCTTACTTCTGTTATGGCCTCTTGTAGTCTTGCTCTCAGCTTGTTTCCACACAAGCTGGCCAGACAGCCAGGCTGGCGACCAGAGAAGCAGACAGAAGACAGACCACTCCTAGTGAAGATGATCAGAGAAGTGGCAAGGAGAAGCCCTAGTTTCATGTTTTCATAACTGTGTTGGCATTTTTCCACAAACCCTAATGAGCCAATGTTCTTTCTACTGAATAATACCGTGCCTAAGAGAACATCACCTATGCTGGATGAATACAGTTTCACAGTACCTTTCTAAAATCTCAACAGGTAAGTGTGTGTACACATTAACTCATTTGGCATTACAAAATGCCACCTAATCTTAAACGCAATGAAAACCACATTATTCCACACAAAGATGGTACATAATTTCCAAAAGCAAATTATTGGGTTTTTGTTTTGTTTTGTTTTAAATCCAGGTCCCACATAGGCTTCAACAAATGAGAATTTGAAAATTATTTCTAAGAAACAAAAGGACTCATACCAGGTTTAGCATGCTGAGTAGTCCTAATGCTATTTTTAGAAAGAGCAACTCTTCTCATGTGCAACTTTTTCCAAATGATATTAACAAGGTCAAGGATCATATCCTATCTAAAAACATGACCTATACAATATAGCCAGGATCTCTCATAATGGCTTATGCACAAGTATTGTGACCTGAAGGATTTGTTTATTTTACATACATCTTTAGGTTTACATAGTTTATATTGAAGATATTCATATTCTTGTATTTACTGTTCTTATATATTTGTTTCTATTCCATTCATTGATATTTTTTATATGGCAGTGTTGCACTGCACTGACAGCCTCTAAAACCAAAAAAAGTGCTTCACGTTTTACCAACATTTCCATTTACTGGATAATTTGAGCTCCAGAACAACCTTGTGAAATATGTAAGTGAAAGTATCACCTTTCTTTCCCTCTGCACAGTGGGAGCTCAGAAAGGTTAGGTAACTTGACTAGTTCAAGACTGCACTGTAATTGGCAAGGACAGGGCCCTGCCCAGGCCTTCAGACTCTTTGTTCATGCTCTTCTCCCCACAGGACGCTACTAATTTAAACCTGAACTTTCACGTGTCTCTCTTCAACAAATCTGGACTGTAACTACGAGCCTTACCACTGCTACCCTGCCAATACTCTGTTCCAATGCAACCGGAACACTAGTACTCTTCAGTAAACATAAACACCGGCACACGTTTCTGTCAAGACCCCATTCAGTGCTGGGTTTGCTCCACTGCACAAAACTTAACTAAAATACACCACGGCCTTAAAGCATAACCCTTAATGGAACTGACTTTTTCCCTTAGTGGGAAATTCAGTAAATGAGAACGGTGACTCGTAACGCTAACTTACGGTTTTCTAAATTAATAATTTTGGGTGCCAAAGCAAAAGAATGAATTACAGACCCCTCTCTATCCCCACGTCCAAAGTTGCTTAAGTGTCAAAGAGCGGTAGTAAAACACAAGGACACAGGTGGGGCTGGAGCTAACATTCCCTCCTGTCTGCGACCCCCACCACCCCCAGGCAACCCAGTCCTCAAAACCCCAGTGGGTGTCTTCCGACCTCCAATCCCGCCAGGACCAGAGTGACCACCCAGCTCCGCAGCCCCCTGTGACCACGATCAGAGTCCTGCCGGGAGCTGTGGAGACACGCCAGAGGGGCGTGCCCCCTCCCCGGGGCGTCCCCACCTGTCTCGGGCAGCCCGCACACCTGGTAGCCCCAGCACCGGCAGGAGATGCGCGGCGGGAACCCGCCCCTAAACGCGGCGCGTTAGGACCTCCGAGCTACCCGGGACAAGTCCGCTTCCGCCCCCAGCCCACATGGCCGCTGCAGACCGCGCCCGCGTCGAAGGGGCCCAGGCTCTCCGGAGGCGGGAGGGGGCGGCGGCGCTGCGGCTGGGGGTAGGAGGAAGCGCGGCAGGCGCGCCCGGGGGGTGGAAGAGGAGGAGCGCGTCCCGACCGGCCGCGAGGGCAGGCACAGAGGGAAGGAAGTCCGCCAGCGGCGGCGGCGCCGTGGGAGAGCAGGCGTCTACCTGGGAGCAGAAGTACGAGCCTTGGATGCCCAGCTTGATGCAGGTGGGACACTGGAGCTTGGCCTCGCTGCTGCAGCCGTCCGTCTCGCACACCCGCGTCTCCACAGCCGCCATGCTGCCTGGCTGCTGGAGGAGCGCCTCACTGAGGAAGAGGAGGAGGAGGAGGAGAGAGGGCAGGGGAGGGGACAGAGGCCGAGCCGGGGGAGGAGCTCGGCCTGCGGGGCCTGGGCGCGGAAGCAGAAGGAGCGCCGGGCCGGCCCAGACCACGCTGCGCGCCCCGCCCCCGCCCCGCGCGCGCAACTGGCGCCCCGCCCCGTGGCCTTCGCCCCGCCCCCGCCCGTGGCCCCCGCCTCCCGGCGCCAGTCGTGCACGTGGGGGCTGTGAGGGAGTCTGTCGCAGACCTCCTGCTCCGCGGGGTCCCACGTCTGTCCCCGGGTAGTGCGACCTCCTGGCGCCCGGCGGCTAAGGGCGCAAAGGGAGAGGCCCTCACGTCTTGCGCTGTCTGTACCTAGGGAGACAGCGCCCCGGCCGTGCCTTACTGAATGTCCCCCACACTCACAGGCGGTTGGAAAGAGCGCCGCGCTCCTCTGCGTTGGTTCGCCCGGCAGCTCCTTGGAAAAGGAAAGTAATTCTCTCTTTAAAAGTACTGTTTCTCACCGATAGTGTCTGCTCTGAGGCCTAAAGACCGCCACTCAGTCATTCACAAAAAGAGGAGCCAGAGAGCTGTCAGAAGATGGGCTGAGATTTGCATCAGGCCTCCCTCGTGCCTGATTTTTTTTCACACTCCCCCCCCATTCGCAGTGTACAATGTTAGTAATAGTGACACAACTACTAGATATTCAATAAAACAATGATTTTTTTGTATTATCCCAGTTGATTGTTTGAAAGGTGAGTAGGGAAGAATTGTTCTAATGTTGAAGCACCGGAGTTGAAAGGAGCTTTAGAGGTCAACTGATGTAAACTTGTTGCCTAAATTTCTTCAACTACATCCCAGGTCTGCCATTTTCTAACTTGTGCTTAAATACCTCCTGTCACTGGAAAGGGAGAGGAACTAATATTTATTGATCATCAGCTAAGCGCTGTGAACTTCGTGTTATCTAATCCATATTTTTTTAAACTTACATACTTAATAGACGAAAAAACTCATGTTACTTTTATTTTTATTAAGTGTTGCTGTATAAGCAATACAAATAAATAATGTAATAAGATCAAATAATACATTTTAAAATGTTACACGTGAGCAAAAATCAACGATTTATGTGTGTATAGATGCGTATGACATACATATGTGTATATGTATATATAAAATATTTTTTAACAAAAACAAAGACCATCTTTAGTTACTTGCTTTCTTCAGTTATTACATTACAAACTTGCTTTATTGTCCTTAAATATAGTATAATTTATTATTGATTTAATTATGATTTAATAATTTAATTATGATAAACTTTACCACATAATTTAATGTCTGCGTAATATCCTATTGTATGGGTAATTCACTGAACAAAGCTCACTAACAATAGACATTTATTTTTAACTGTTACATATTATGAACAAGGCTTCACTGAATACCCTTTTAGCTAGAACTTTGCATACATTCTTATTTACCTAGGATATGTTGTTAAAAGTGGAATTGCCTCATCCAAGGATTGTCACTTTATTTTTTATGATACAGTTTGTCAAAGTTTCCCTTAAAAGTGTATACAAATTTACACTCTAGTCAGAACTATACTGACACTTATTTCCTGAGACTTTGCTAGTGCTGATTATTATCTTATTTTTAATGCCTGTCATTTTGATAAATGGAAAATGGTATCTTATTTTTTTTTTTTTATTTTATAATGAGGCTGGACATTTTTTCTCTGATTATCACCATTTGCATGTCTTCCTGTATGTGTTTGCTTTTATTTGTTAAATTTTCCTTTTGCAGAACAATACTTAAAAACTAAAAAAAAAAACAACACACAAATTGGCCATAATACTATCACCTGAACACCTCAATGTTTCATTTGTCCTTGTTCCCTCAATCTTTATCCACATGCATCTTCAGCATTTACATATTTGCAATTATTGATAGAATTTTTTATTCTACATTTTCACATAATACTATGCCATGGATTAATCTCAGATTTAGGAAAAACACTAAGTTCTATTCCTTTTCAACATGACAGCTCTTTTATGTGTTTGAGACTGTCAGGTCTTATGGTTTGTCAGTCTTACAGCATCCCCTTCCATCTGTGGTAAGTTTAGATCCCTTGCAATCTTTCTCCATCTAATCTGGAGGAATTCCAGTTTGTTCCCTCATGGGTTGTGTCCAGATGAAGCTAATCAAATAGAGGAAGAGGAATTATTGAAAACTCTAGTCCAAAAGACCCTCAGGGTTCTTCTCAGGCATGGGGAGACCGGAAACTCTTCTGCTTTTGCTAGCTGTTGCTCTGGAGTCGGCTGTGTCCTTGCACCTTTAGGAAAGCAATGCTGTGGGGCAATTAAGAGCACAGATGTTGATTAAGATAGGCAGACCTGGGTTGAAACCTCTGCCTCCCAACTCTCCTCCCTTAGTCATGTTCCCATGAGCAACTTATTTAATCTCATTTCCCATATCTGAAAAATACAAGCTAGAGTACCTACCCATAGAGTTTTATGATAGTTAAATCAAATAGATTTTGTGAAGTGCTTTGGAGCTCCATTAGCAATACTTAGTTAGCTTTGCCATCAAGTCCTCCTTCCTTGGTCCTACTCACCCCACCACCACACCAGCCTCAAACAGGCTGTTGAGTGAGATAAACTTCCTAAGATCACCTTATCTTATTCTCAAGGTAATCATCCATATTCCTTTTATTTAAACATAAAAAAGTGACAATATATGAGAGGTTTTACAAAATTATGTCTGTCAGAGTCCCTGTTTTATTCTTCTCTTCCTTTTGAGATTTTAACTGTTTCTGTTTTAATTCCTATGTGCAAAGTTCAGCCAACCCACATCCAGGAGGAAGAATGCACTTCAGGATCGCAGCTGAGAATTTGGCATTTATCAAGAGTCCTTTGGGGGCACCTGAGTGGCTCAGTCAGTGAAGTGCCCAACTCTTGATTTCAGCTCAGGTCATGATCTCAGGCAAAGCCTGCTTGGGATTCTCTCTTTCCTCTCTCCCTCTGCCTCTCTCTCTCTAAATAAATAAACAAACAAACAAACAAACTTAAAAAAAAAAAATGAGTCCTTTGGCCTTGGAAAGCACTTGTTTGCCAGGACTTCTGCATAGAGAGAAGCATTTTTGATATCATGTTTAAGCACATGTTCAAACTATCTGCCCAACTAGCTACAGTATTTCCAGTGTCCATGGACATTTCAAATCAACATAGCCAAAAAGAAACAATTATCTTCTATTTACCCACTTTTGCCCTTCAAATCTGCTTTTTCTCCTGAATTCCCTGTCTTGCTTTGTGACATCCTCTATCTAGTCTTTTCTCCCAAGTTAAAAATTAGGCCCCTTCTCTCTCAAACCCCCACATCAAATGAATCACTCAGTTTCATAGACTTTATCCTCTAAATATTTTTTTAGGGGTGTCTGGGTGGCCCAGTCAGTTAAGCGTCGAAGTTCAGCTCAGGTCATGAGCTTGAGATTTGTGAGTTCGAGCCCCACATCAGGCTCTGTGCTGACAGCTTGGAACCTAGAGCCTGCTTCAGATTCTGTTTCCCCCTCTGTCTCTGTTCCTCCCCTGTCACGCTCTGTCTCTCTCTCAAAACAATAATAATAAAAACATTTATAAATAAATAAAAATTTTTTTTAATATGTTCTCTCTTCTTATGGCTACAGCTTTAGTTTAGGCCATTTTAAGCCTTTGCTTAGACTGTTACAGTAGCTTCTTAACTGCCTTTAATCCATTGAATCTACCCTGCCATCAAGCTGATTGTTCTCAGAGATAAATCTGATCATGCCTTTCCCCTGTTTAAAATCCTTTGCTAATATGGGGCTTGTAGAGCTGGAGCCAGGGTCAAAAGGTGGCCAGACCCTGCAGAGTTGGTGGTAAGGAAACAGGACTAAGGAGATCTGTGGACCACCAAAGTCAAAGCTAAGGACACAGCCAAGGAGATAAGGGGCTTGGTACATAAAAATGAAATGAGCAAATACATAACTAAATTAAGGATAATGAGAGACAAATTTATCACTATCTGAGGGAGTTACAAATATGAAAAGGATGAAGGCTAGGATGAATCATGTGGTATTATATTGGATTTGGAAATATTGATGTGATGGGCTCCTGGGTGACTCAGTCAGTTAAGCGTCTGTCTCTTGATATCCACTCAGGTTGTGATCTTATGGTTGTGAGATCAAGCCCCACATTGGGGTGGGGGTCAGGGGGAGGTCAGCATGGAGCCTGCTTGGAATTCTCTTTCCCTCTCTGCCCCTCCCCCTCTCTCATATACATGCCCTATCTCTGTGTCTCTCTCTTTCTCAAAATAAATAAACATTAAGGGGCATCTGTGTGGTTCAGTCAGTTAAGTGTCTGATTTCTGCTCAGGTGAGGTCACAATCTCACACTTCATGAGTTCGAGCCCTGTATGGGGTTCTGTGCTGACAGCTCAGAGCCTGGAGCCTGCTTTGAATTCTATGTCTCCCTCTCTCTCTGTTCCTCCCCCACTCACACTCTCTCTCTCTTTGTCTCAAAAATAAAGATCACACTGTCTCTCTCTCAAAAATAAATAAAAATCAAAAAAAATTTAATAATTAAACATTTTTAAAAATATATTGATGTGAACTCAAGGTTTTGCATAATAGATAATATGGACATGCAGATACGTGTGTGTGTGTGTGCGTGTGTGTGTGTATAGTTCTGACCGCTAAATGGAACTATAGGCAATGAGCACACCTAATTTTCAGATCTTTGTTTCTAAATACTTTTGTCCAATAAAAGGGATCAGATGTCCTTGGGGAGCTGGCTCATTCCAAAACCAGAGCAGAGAAAGTACAAGTCTGGAAAGTCAAATTGTACCAGAACATAAGGTAGAACACAAAAATTATGGTGACTATAGAAAGGACATGGTAGCCAAGTTGAAGTAGCTCCCACTGGCCAAATTGAATACAATGTGAACCAGAATAAATAGTGATAGTATCAGATTATAACCCACTGAAAAATAATATTCCATGAGCCTATATTGCTAAAAAGACATAAACAAATGAGGGACAAAAGTAAGCTCTTATTTACAATAGAATATCAACTAAGAAATCGCAAGAAAACTGAGAGCTTTTATTCTAAGATCAAGAACAAGACAAGAATGTCCATGCTCACCACTTTTATTCAGCTTAGTACTAGAAATCCTTGCTATAGCAATCAGACTAGAAAAAGAAATAAAAGGCACCTAAATTGGTAAGGAAGAAGTAAAACTTTACAATTTGCAGATAACATGATATTGTATATGGGAAACCCTAAAGGCGCTACCAAAAAAACTATTAGAATTGATAAATGAATTCAGTAAAGTTGCAGGATACAAAATTAATATACAGAAATATGCTGCATTTCTATACGCTAATAGCAAAGTAGCAGAAAGAAATTAAGAAAACAGTCCCATTACAGTTGTGCCAAAAAGAATAAAATAACTAGGAATAAACTTATCCAATGAGGTGACTGACCTATACTCTGAAAACTCTAAGACACTGGTAAAAGAAATTGAACATGACACAAACAAATGGAAATCTATTCCATGCTCATGGACTGGAAGAATTAACATCACTAAAATGCCCATTCTACCTAAAGCAATCTACACATTCAATGCAATCACTATCAAAATACCAGTAGTATTATTCACAGAACTAGAACAAATCCCAAAATTTGCATAGAACAACAAAAGACATCAAATTGTCAAAGCAATCTCGAGAAACTGATGGTATCACAATCCCAGACTTCAAGATACACTACAAAGCTATAGTAATCAAAACAGTATGATACTGGCACAAAAATAGACACACAGATCAATGGAACAGGATAGAAAGCCCAGAAATAAACCCACACCTATATGGTTAATTAATCTATAGCAAAGGAGGCAAGAATATACAATGGGGCAAAGACAGTCTTTTCAACAAATGGTGTTGGAAAAACTGTATAGCTGTATGCAAAATAATGAAACTGGACCACTTTCTTACACCAGACACAAAACACGATATGGATTAAAGACCAAAATGTGAGACCTGAAACTATAAAACTAAAAGAAAACATAGTAATCTCTTGGACATCAGCCTCATGAACATATTTATGGATACATCTCCTCACGCAAGGGAAACAAAAGCAAAAATAAATGATTGGGACTACACCAAAATAAAAAGCTTTTGCACACCAAAAGAAACTATCAACAAAATAGGCAATTTACTGAATGAGGGAAGATATTTGCATGTACCTGATAAGGGGTTAATACCCAAAATATATAAAGAATGTATACAACTCAACACACACATTCAAACACACACACACACACATTCACACACACACACACAAACCCAACTAAAAAATGGGTAGAGGCATCCAGGTGGCTCAGTCAGTTGAGCATCCAACTTCAGCTCAGGTCATGATCTCGCAGTTCATGGGTTCAAGCCTGATGTTGGGCTCTGTGCTAACAGCTCAGAGCCTAGAGCCTACTTTGGATTCGCTGTCTCCCTCTGTCTCTGCCCTTCCCCCACTCATTCTCTCTCTCTCTCTCTCTCTCTCTCTCTCTCTTTCTTCTTCTTCTTCTTCTTCTTCTTCTTCTTCTCTCTCTCTCTCAAAAATAAACATTAAAATAATTTTAATGGGCAGAGAATCTGAATAGACATTTTTGCAAAGAGAAGTACAGATGGCCAACAGGCACAATAAAAGACGCTCAACATCACTAATCAGGGAATGCAAATCAAAACCACAATGAGATATCACCTCATACCTGTCAGAATGGCTAAAATGAAAAAGACAAGAAATAACAAGTGTTGGCAAGGATGTGGAGAAAAAGAAAACCTCATACACTATTGGTGGGGATGCAAATTGGTGCAGCCACTGTATGGAGAAAACTGTATGGCAGTTCCTCAAAAAATTAAAAAGAGAAGTACTACACACACCAGTAATTCCACTACTGTGTATTTACCCAAAGAAAACAAAAACACTAATTCAAAAATATATGCACTCCTATGTTTATTGCAGCACTACTTAACAATAGCCAAAATATGGAAACAACCCAAGTGTCCATTAATAGATGAATGGATAAAGAAGGTGGTATGTATATACACTGGAATATTGCTCAGTCATAAAAAAGAATGAAATCTCGGGGCACCTGGCTGGCTCAGTCAGTCAGGCGTCTGACTTCGACTCAGGTCATGATCTCACGGTTTGTGAGTTTGAGCCCTGTTTCATGTTCTGTGCTGACAGCTCAGAGCCTGGAGCCTGCTTCGTATTCTGTGTCTCCTCCTCTCTCTGCCCACCCATGCTCATGCTCTGTCTCTCTCTGTCTCTCAATAATAAAATAAACGTTAAAAAAAATTTTTTTTAAAGAATGAAATCTTGCCATTTATAACATAGATGGACCTAGAAGATATTACGGTAAGTGAAATAAGCCAGAGAAAGACAAATACTGTTAGTTCTATGTGGAATCTAGAAAACAAAATAAATGAATAAACAAACAAACAGCAGGAATACAGAGAACAAACCGATGGTTGCCAGACAGGAGATTGGTAGGGGAATGGGTAAAATAGGTGAAGGGGAATGGGAAGTACAGGCTTCCAGTTATAGAATGAATAAGTCATGGGGATGAAAGGTATAGCATAAGGAATATAGTCAAAAGTATTGACAATACCTATTTGGTATTCAATGATAGCTACATGGGTAGCTACACTTGTGATAAGCATAACAGGATGTATAGAGCTGTCAAATCACTAAGTTTTACATGTGAAACTAATGTAACATTGTGTGTCAACTATACTTCAATTAAAAAAATAAAACTGGAAAAAACTAATTTGGAAAGAATGATGGAGTTAGAAAATCACCATTTGGCAATCATTATAGCAATAATTTATTCAGGCAATAGTCATCAAAAAATGCTAAAAAAAATGTATGCTTTCACTGGGTGAAAGTTTCTTAAGTAACAGGGTATTTAAATAGTCTCAGTGTAACTCCCTACAAAATATTTATCATTTAAAAAGGCAAAATAGGGGCGTCTGGGTGGCTCAGTCAGTTGAGTGTCCAACTCTTGATTTCCGCACAGGTCATGATCTCATGGTCGTGGGATTCAGCCCTTTGTCAGGCTCCACACTGAGCATTGAGCCTACTTGGATTCTCTGTCTTCCTCTCTCTCAAAATAAATAAGTACATATGTTAAAAAATTAAAAATTAAATAAATATAAAAAGCAAAATAATAACTTCACAGTGAGAACCTTGTATATACTGTCTTAACAGTGTTTTCTAAGTTAAAATCACCAGTAATGAGACAAATTGACTTTGTGCACCTCCTGATATGAAACACTGAGAACACAATTTGTTTTCTGTGGTGTTCAGAAATGCATAATTGATTCTAACCATGAAGAAACAGTCAACCCCAAATGGAAAACAATCTACAATATAAATGACCTGTAATCTGCAAAATGTCAATATCCCAAAGACAGAGAAAGATTTGAGGAACTCTTCCAGATCAAAAGAGACTAAAGAGACATGACAACTTGAATCTGGGTTAGATTTTGGATAAAAAGAAAAAAATGATTTTGCTAAAAGGAAAATATAAAGATTGTATTGTATCCTTAAGAATTCCCTGGTTTTATGGCAATCCTGCTCAGTATGAGAGGAACCGCAAGTTCAGACATTTGGTGTATGTATTTGCCTCAGAAGCCAATGGGACGAAGCTACCATCTGTGGGATTATGGACTGTTGAACCTCTAAGTCGGAATCCCACCCATCGCAGCACCACAGCTCTTCTGTTGGCCTCAGTTGGTTCCCTGCCTTCCCCACTGGCAAGCCCCTACCTGTGCACCAAGTGTCTTGGTGTGCCCCACCACACATTGGGATCAGGTTCTGTGCAGAGAGCCCCTCGTCCTGGGAAATAGGGCATGGCTAGAAAGGGGAAAATAAAAAAGGAATTCCCTCATTTTCCTTTCTTGATAAAAGCCCTCAAGAAAGTAGGGATAAAAGGAACATACCTCAAGATCATGAAGCCCGTATATGAAAGACCCACAGCTAATATTATCTTCAATGAAGAAAAACTGAGAGCTTTCCCCCCAAAGTCAGAAACACAACAGGGATGTCCACTCTCACCACTATTATTCAACATAGTGTTGGAAGTCCTAGCCTCAGCAATCAGACAACAAAAAGAAAACAAGGCATCCAAGTCAGCAAGGAAGAAATCAAACTTTCCCTCTTTGCAGACGAAATGACACTCCACATGGAAAACCCAAAAGTCTCCACCCCAAAAAATGCTAGAACTGATACATTAATTCAGCAAAGTCGCAGGATACAAAATCAATGTACTCAAATTGGTTGCATTTCATTGGGATTCTCTTTTCATCCTACTTAAGCACTAACAGTAGATATAAAGTGGGTCTCCCCCTAAATGGGATGGCCAGGAACGGGGTGTCAGAGCCCCAGCAAGATGACAACAACATCTCTGCACAGTGACGGTCCTACCTGGGGTGTCATGACCAGAGCTGGGCAAGGACATACCCATAGAGGGACAGGCTGGCAAGGAGAGTCAACCCTAGAGTATGTTGAGAAGGATGCCTGTACAGGACAGCAGCTTAGCATGACAAGTCAGAGTCTAATGGAGGTGAGGTAGGCATCACTCCAGAGAGGCAGCCCGACATGGGTAGTCAGAGCCTGAATGCTGGAGAAGATCCATAGGGAAAGGGGAGAAGTGTGTGGTGTCTGAGCCTGAGTTGGGTGAGGAAGTCATACAAGTGAAGGGGAAGACTGATGTGGGGTGTTGGAGCCCATGTGTGATAAGAAGAAAATGTGTACACAGGAGGGCAGCAGCAACAATGGGATTGGTCGGGGCGCCTGGGTTGCTCAGTCGGTTAAGCGTCCGACTTCAGCTCAGGTCATGATCTCATAGTTTGTGGTTTTGAGCCCTGCATGGGGCTCTTTGCTGATAGCTCAGAGCCTGTAGCCTGCTTTGGATTCTGTGTGTCCCTCTGTCTCTGCCCCTCCCCTGCTCATGCTCTGTCTCTCTCTGTGTCTCTCTGTCAAAAATAAATAAAACATTTATAATTAATAATAATAATAATAATAAAACAATGAAGATTGGTTGTGTACGCAGGATCCAACAAATAAATATGTTAAAGATAATTGAAGCCAGTTTTCTCTCTGTCATAGAAGGCAGTTTCAAATATGGAAAGGTGGAAAACTAAAAGAAATGCCGTGGTGTTGAATGAAATTGAAGGAAATGTTATGAGCTATGGTTTTCAATATATATTGATGGATATAGACATAAATATACATTTAAATGTAAGTATATTTGTGCATGTAAATATACACATTCCCCAGCTCTATCCACTGAGTGAGGCTGAGACCTGCATCATCCCAATAGCAAGGATCATACTGGTGCCAGATTCTGGCTTCTAAATATCAGCCTGCTAAAGAGGAACCAAAATAATAAGAATTATAGATTATAGCCCATTAAATAAGTAGGAGATAATGAATCATACTTCTAAAAAATGATAAATGAATAAATTGAGTTTGTTAATAGAATATTTACATGGTTTCAAATATTTCACCAAATTAATATTTCAATAATAATAAAGGAGGAAAAGTAACTTCAGAGTTGACAAGCCCAGCAGATGCCTTCTTAATCAGGTAATCATATCAAATATCACCAGCAAAGGAACAAATCAAAATAGTGTTCCACCTGAGAGGATGCAATGAGAATGTATGTCTCTTCTAAAGATGCGTAACCTGCATCTGATCATGAAGAAACATCAAACCAAAACTGAGGAATATTATATAGAAAACTGCCTTGATATGATCAAAAATTAAAGTTATAAAAATAAAGGAAAGACTAAAGAACTGTTTTAAACAAAAGGAGACTAAAGATACATGACCGTTAAAAACATCTCACGGTTCTGAAGTGGATCCTTTTGCTCTAAAGGACATTATTTGCACATCTGGTGAAATTTGAATGGGTTTGCTGATTGGATGGTAGTAATGTATAAATGGTAACTTTCTGATCTTTATGGTAGTGTGTGGTTATGTAGGAGAATGTCCTTATTGTAGGAAATGGACTCTGAAGTATTGGGAGGTGATGGGACATCAGGTAGGCAATTTTCTCTGGAATGGTTAAAGAAAAATAACGTTTGCATCATAATTACGGCTTTTCTCTGGGATTGTTTCAAGAAAGGCAGCCTCATCATATGCAAAGTTTTATAAAATATTTTAGGTATGCTACTTAAATTTTCTAATGCATAGTACAATAAACTCTGCCTATAATTAAAAACAAAGTAAGTATTGTGAAAATTGACTTACTTTCAGGTGATAGTTTGGCCCTGATTCAAATGCTTTAATTTTTGCATGTACATATTTTAATTCTGCTAGAAAGCGTTTTTTACTATTAATATTAGCAATGAACATGCTTGTGTGTTTTTTATGTGTATATGTGCACAGAGTAACCAAAACAAGCACAATGGGATCACACAAATGCACATTTCAGATAAAACATATCTCTGTGCTTGTGGCACCTGGGTGGCTCAGTTGGTTAAGTGTCTGACTCTTAGTTTCAGCTCAGGTCATGATCTCACGGTCTGTGAGATCGAGCTCCATGTCAGGCTCTGCACTGACAGTGCGGAGCCTGCTTGGGTTTCTCTCTCTCCCTCTCTCTGCCCCTCCCCTGCACATTCTCTTTCTCTCTCTCTAGATAAATAAATAAATAAATAAATAAATAAATAAGGATTAAAAAAGCCATATCCCTGTGCTTATCTACACTATCCATGTGTTCATTAGTTAATAGATGTGGTAAATTCTATCTCCAATAATAGTTTTTACTCAAGAAATACAATAGAATTAGCATGTTATATTGTGACCTACCATACCCTAAGCACTATTCTACATTATCGGGATACAACAGACAACATAGACTTTGTATTCTTGAAGATTCTGACAAGAATCAGATAAATAAATGTCAGGGGCACATAACTGCTTTCATGGAAAACACAGAACTGTGTATTACTGGCTTATAGGCAGACATAACAATTAATTGAATAGAATTGAGAGTCCAAAATAAATCCATATATTTGTTTTCCAAAAAATGGAAGCCACACAAATATCCATTAACTGATGAATGAATTTTTTAAATGTTTTATAACCATGTGACAGAATATTACTCAGTCATAAAAAAGGAATGGCAGGGGCACCTAGGTGGTTCAGTCAGTTGAACACTTGACTCTTGATTTCCCCTGGGGTTGTGATCTCACGATTCATGGGATCAAGCTCCACATGGGACTCTCTCCTCTCTCTCTCAAAATAAATAAATATAAATGGATACTAGTGATGGCTGTTCAACCTTGTAAATATACCAAAAACCACTCAACTGTATAATTGAAATTATGAATTTTATGATATATGAATTATATCTCAGGTTTTTTTAAGTTAATTTGAAACAAAAAAGGAAAAGAGAAGAAAGATGTAAAGACTGATACATGGAGGTACTTCTGAAAAGACTTTAAAGTTATTCTAATTGCTCTTGGTTTTTAGGGTTTCTTTTTAAAAACCAGCAGATAGCCTTGTTTTTGTTCCTTTGAAAGTGATTTCCCTCCCTCAGAATACTTTTAAAATTTCCTTCTTTGCCTTTGATATTCAATAGCTTTGCTGTGATGTGCCTAGACATGATTTTCTTTGTATTTATCCTGCCTGTAGTCTATTGCTTACTGGTTCTGTGGCTTGATATCTCTTGTTAGATTTTGAAAATTCTTAGTATCTCTCATTACACATACGTTAAAAGTAAACTTCAATTACACATATATTCAATTTATCTTCCATGTCTAGTGTGACTCTTAGGTTCTTTTTTACATTTTCTGCCCTTTTTCTTCTCCAAGTTTCTGAATATTTTAGACAACAAGCCAACCCTTGTGTTAGGAGACCAAAATGTTATTTGGTGGTCTTTTCTGCTGATCTTAAGTTACATAAGAAAATAATTCTCTTATCTCCTGCCAAGAAGTTGTATATATTTGACTGCCTCAATCCCCAGAAAAGAGTCTTTCACTTTATTCTCATCAGCTCCTGGAGTCACTACTTCCTGTGGTCCAGATTTCATGTTTTCATTCCCTTTTTATTTAATATTCTGAGTTAGAATATGTATTTTATTTTTTACTGTTTCTTTGTTGAAGCTTTGAGTAAAAGAGAAAATAAATGTATTTGGTCATAGTCCCATGTTTAACAGGAAGTCATGTATATAATACTATTCATTGCTGCCAGTATGCCATTGAACAGCATTCTCAGAAATTTCTTTTGTTTTTAATATTTATTTTTAAGAGACAGAGAGAGAAATCATGGAAGCATGAGAGCAGGAGAGGGGCAAAGAAAGAGGGGGGACAGAGGATCTGAAGCGGGTTCTGCCAGAGAGTCCGATGTGGGGCTTGAACTCATGAACCATGAGATCATGACCAGAGCCCAACTCAGACA